>NC_139241.1:11296298-12499632 GCF_977018435.1 Lepisma saccharinum | reverse complement strand
TTTCATAAATTATTTGTGAACTCGGTGGGAAATTACGCACGATTCTACTCTGAAATGGTCGTTCTATTCTATCTCAGTACTTATTTTTCCAAATACACAGTTAATTAAGGAAAACGCATGGTATGTGCAAGAATAGAGGAAGAAGCATGGGAATACTGTAGTCCTCCTGTTCATGAGCGACTCAGTGCATTGAGAAATAAGTAGGTATGTGCCTTCGTCTGCCAAAACGAATGTAAGCTACTTTTCACTTTCTTTTCATTGTCGGCATCTTGTTGATGTATCCGTTACCTAACCTTATGAACTTCTGAGGCGCCAAAATTTGGAATGTTTTTGGCTTTCACTTGCATTCGAAAGAAACAATAGAAAGGAATGAGAAAACGAATTGGTCGTCTTTGTTCAGGATATAATAACCCACAGCTCTACAGCACCTTGAAGGGCCTTGGCTTACCTACCGACTGCTGGTCTCCCTCCCACACTGTTCCGCCGTCACCTTGTTGGAGCGTGGAGTTCTTAGACCAGTAAAGGGGTGACGGGTGATCAGCCCGACGAACCCCCAGCCGTTTTACTGTAGGTCTTCTCGACCGGGTTACGCTCACTCACTCGGAGCTTCCCAATTTCCTCACGATGGTGGGTTGCCACCGGCCGTATACGTAGGCCGAATAAATTCCGACCAGAGCCGGATTCGAACCTACGCCGTCCCGCAGCGAACGATCTCAAGACGAGTGAACGCCTTAACCCGCTCGACTACGGAGGAGGACTTGTTCAGGATATACCCAACATAATTCACTGCTATATACTAGGCTATATAGCAGTGAATTATTGTGGGTGGATATTGTTGAGCTCAGGGTTATGAAAGGAGAATGGAGAGATGAAAACTGGAACACTTTTGACTATTTCAAGAAGAAATCCAAAAATGTGCGAAGTAAATTGGTTACAACTCTTATATAAAAACTTAATTGGTTTATTAGATCTCATCAACCTATTAATTATAAACTTTATTATCATCATTATTATATCACATGTGAGACCAGTGGCGGCAATTGGGTTCCAAATTCTGGGGGGGCAAGTTGCCAAAACTGGGGGGCAAAGAGAGTATATTTGCCTTTGTAGACAAGGTTCAGCATAGTGCAGGTGCAAAAGTGGCTAAAAGTGGGGGGCAACTGCCCCTCGCCCCCCTAATCGCCGCCACTGTGTGCAACACTTGGTTCGGATCCATCCAGAAATATTGTCCTGTGCCTGTGATGGGGATATACGTATAACTAGAAGAAAAAGGGGGCTGTCTTTGTCCCGGTGACAAGGTGCTTGATTGCTCGCCTGCAAACGGCATCAAAGTGTCCTAATCCTGTCCTTTCTCAGAGAACTAAAAGTCCTTTATGAAAATACCAATAACATAACAATTTCGTGGAACATTTATTATCTAAATTGAACTATTATTGAACTAGGAAGGTAAAATTAATAAAGAAACATATATTAGTTTTTAATTTATTATGGTATTATCCTCATTATTAAGTTCGTAAATAACCTGTAAACGATATGCTATATATTTCATGTTCCGATCAGTACCCATGGTGGATAGTTACGGCAACTATTCAGTGGGGGAAGGATTTATAAAACTGTAGGCCCTAGGCTGTGCTTTGTGTTGGACCCTGCCGTCATTATTATTATTATTATTATTATTATTATTATTATTATTATTATTATTATTATCATCATCATCAATATTATTATCTTAATTTACATTAATTGCTTGCTCTGTTTTAATAACACTTTTAAACTTTAAAATATAGCTGATTAAGAATTTGACTTGATTTTAGAATTGTATGGGTTAAAATGCAGTACTGAAAATAGAGTTATGATGGAAGAAGTTATTTAAACGCTAGAAACTCCTTTCTCCTACCTTCTGTCATGAAAAAACAAGTAAAGGGCTTGCAATGTTGTTTTAGTTTATTATTATTACAAATTTAAGGAATTTAAATATAACCTATGGTCCTTCTCACTTCAGCGTCTCATTTTTGTACCCCCCCTCCCCCGAATCTGATATAGCCTAGGATAGCCTAGTAGCAATGAATGTGTTTGCTTTCCGTTATTTCGAAAATTGAACGATTAAAAAAATATGTACAATTTAACATGTTATGGTATTGAAATATACATAAATTATTATCTATTCATCTAAACTATTTGGGGGGGTTAATGCATTCACGGTGTTGGGGTGATGGGCACCTCTGTTTAGGGAGGAGGGGCAGATCAAGTATGGTGTTCAGTAAAGCTAACAAAAAGTTACTTTCAGTAGACACGTTGTCGTAATTAAATACTTTATGGGAATTATATATGACATGGTTTGAGGGGACGAATGACATGATTTGGGGGACATATGACATAACTTGGGGGGAATCGTAATTATTCTATTTCAACTTTCAAACTGACTAAGTACTTTTCCAACCAAGCAAGAATGCTTACATGAAGTGGCGGCTGTTGGGGGGTTTGGGCCTCCCCCACACACACTTCTTGGTCCTACATTAGGTTTCTTTTAATGCTAAGCCTTTCATGCAAGTGAAATTCTTTTGTCCAACACAGCGCCATCGGACGAGGTGGCCGAGAATAGTCGGCCCCCGTGGCGGAGTGGTTAGCACATCGCGCTACGACGCCGGGGATCCCGGGTTCGAATCCTGGCTCGGACATGGATGTTTGTGATTGTCTGTCCTGAAATGTCCTGAGATTGAAATATAAATGAAATGATATGAGTGAATGAAGTGTGATGGGGGAAGCTTCCGCATAGGGGCTTTCCTTTTATAAAAATAATAAAAAAAATTAAAAAAAGTGGTTAAGGCGTTGGACTGCTAATCCAATGGGCTCTGCCCGCGTGGGTTCGAATTCCATCCTCGTCGAGTATCTTTTGCTTTCATTTTCAACTAATTTGTTGCTAGTTAAATGATAGCAGAGGTAGTAACAGTTGCGCAGATACACTTTAGATTAGGGGGTTGGGAAATAATAATGGAGAATTGACGCATTATTGAGCTTTCAAATTTTTATTAAATTTGCGGTATATGTGTGCTTCCACTAGCAAAATCTATGCACATTTTGAATATTGATATTTTCCAAACACCGATATAACAACCTGGGAACAAATTGAAGGTAAAATAGATAGCATGTTCATTTGACTTTTCCATTTCTTTATCTTTCAAATGAGCTTCGCATCTAGCTTCGCCTTTCGGAAATTAAGATTTCTTGAATCTTCTCACACAAATATCTCTACACTGAAAAAATGCCACATTTTTCTGATGATGAATATCTTTTTCCTGTTAGAAATTGTATGTTACCAACTCTAGTTCCACCAACTGTAACTATTTGCACTTGTCCGACACATTTTCAGTTGATATAATGTGGGCTGATGGCTTTACCGAGGGGGACTACCCCCCCCCCCTCTTACAAATTGAAGGGATCCATATACCACTGTACTCTTGTTCCTTCGCCACAAGGTAGTAGGCACATATTCCCAAAATTCCATTCTTGTAAAATTTCGCCTCATCGCCACATTATGTAGTCAACAATTATGCTGATAACAGTCATAGATTAAACTGGTAATAGATTAGATATTGCCAAGATAGCCAGGCTGTTTTCGATGCCAAAAATCCCTGGTGTGAATCCAGGGTCAGATATGGATATTTGTGGTTGTCTGTCCTGTTGAAGAGAGTTAATAAATAAAAAGGGCATGAAAACTAAGATATGAAAAAAGAAGTTTTAAAAATTAGAAATCCCGTTGAGTGCTCGATTCATGATCTCGCCACCAGAGGCACTGCCTGTGTGGGCATAGGTGTTTATCTATGAGTATCTCCCTTTCAGGAATTCACCGAAAGCACTATCCATTCTCATCCTCGTTAAAAGCCAAGAGTGGCATCAAAAATGTGAAAATGTATAAAGGGAAAATAATTAATTAAAACTTTTGGTTACACAGTCAAATATTTAAAATATATTTATTAAAAGAAACCCAGGCAATTTCAATTAGTACGAATAGTTATGATTAGGCTGAGGAATTGATCTAAGATGCCTTTTTTTGTTCCTTGACCATAAAGTATAAACTTTTACGTTTCAGGCCATTCCTGATAGAAATACACGAGTTGTATACATGGACGTCCGGAGGAGTGGGCAAGGGGGGGGGGGGTTGCGCCCCTCCCTGTAAGATGAATGTCCACCTGAAAATTATATATTTCACACATAATTTCATTTTAGCCACAGTAATTTATGTTAATTATTTTATTAACGTTGAAGGAACATGATAATTTCAGATTGAAATGGAGTTTTTTGAGGGGGCATCACTATTATGAGGGAAAATATGCCTCCTTTGCCCCGCCCTGGAAAAAATACCTTGCTTACCCCTCCTTGGAAAAAATCCTGCGGACGTTCATGGTTGTATAGTGCTTGTTTATGCATATATGCCCATTTAGAAGATAACTACTCTTTTGAGTGCTTAAAATCAGAAAAATTACTAAAGCCAAGTGGATATCGATATATTCTGTTTGGTTCGAGTTTCATTTCCTTCTCAGTTTTGTCACTTGGTGCATAAATTGTGCACCTCTTAGTGATAGCCAATCAGAGTGCACCGTAGTTGGAGGAATATACGCCTGTAACAACTGATTGCATTACATAGGTCTACATATCAAATGAAGGAAAGAACGAAGCTCTGATTCATTAGATAGTTTGTTTAAATGTCTGAAGAGAATACATGAGTTGTTTTACAGCACCTACTTTTTGCCTATTTCACTCATAAGTGCCAATTTCCAAGGTAATTTTTGAGTGCCTAATATGGAAAATGATGAAAACTCTGTTAATATCCATAAATTGTATTGTCTATTATGTATTTTGTTTCGGATCCATTTTTTTTTGCCTGCCTATTTTCAGAGTCATTCTTGCCCCTCGATCCTCAGTCTAGTTATATATAATAATCCAGGATTTGAAAGGTGTAAAATTTTATGGGATATGTCTTCAAATTGGACCCCTGAATATTTTAAGACCGAAGTGGAGAATTGAAATTCAACGCAAATATTTGAGCCTGCACCCATCCTGTTTAATCACTCAACAAAGGAAAGTAATTTTAAGTTCACCTTGAATACTTCATTCTTACTTTCTGATCTTGCTGTAATATATATATCGAAGTCGAACAATAAGAATCGACGAGGATGGGATTCGAACCCACGCGGGCAGAGGCCATTGGCTTGACAGTCCAACGACTTTTTCTAAACTAAAGGAATGCACCTAAGCGATAGTAGCTTTCCCTCGTTTTTTTCTTTATTTTCTCAAATATCAATATTCTCTATATTCTCCGTATTCCCATTGGGACAAACACAAACATCCATGTCCGATTCGAACCCGAATTTCATTTGAGTGGGATCAAGGTTAAACGGAATAGTTTTCGGTTTTCGGTGGTTCTGCTTTGGTCATGGCTACCAATCTTCCTTGCCTTCTGTTTCTCTCCTTTTCCTCCATTATCTATTCGCGTGACAGCAGCTATTTGCACTTGTACACTTTCCTCCAGCAATCAGACTGATCGAACCATATCCATTTTTGGTTCGATTTCATTGTTTTAAAACTTTCATTTTTTAACCTATTCGTCTAATGTCAACAATCAACAGGTTGAGACTATGAATTTTCTCTAATAAATTGTAAAAACATGAATAAATATAAAAATTTTCAGCGAAAAAAAATGAAGGATCGACCAGGACTCGAACCCGGTCTCTGGTATACCGTAGCATTGCTTTTATTTTTATTGCTCCATCTTCAGAAACCCGGGTTCTAGTCCTGGTCAAGCCTGCATTTTTTGCTGAAAATTTCTACTTAGTACATCTCCTGTGTGTGCCTAATCTTCAATGAATAAATATGTTCTCTTGAGAACAAGAAACTTTTGTAAGCATTGGGACACCTTTGGGACCCAATATGTAACGGTTTTATATATATATTTTTAATTCCTTTTTTAAAGTTGCAAGCAATTTTACAAAGTATCCACTTGTAGTACATATTGTTAATTAGTTACAAGTTGCTTTTTCATTCAGAAATTTATGTGATATTAGAGGTTTGTGAATTATCATAGAAGATTAACTATGACCAACTTTGGTTCACCTACATTTATAATATTATTTATTAATACATGTAAACAAAATTGCACACTAATTGTGCACCCCCCAAAAGCCTAGTTATATCCCTTAATAAATGTATTAGAATGCATGAAATCTTTACTAAAAATGATGAAATGGGAACTCCTCAAACACCATGGAGTTAAACATTGAAACAAAAGTCTAATTTTCTCATTTGAAAGTTATAAAGAAAGTTGACTATTCTATTCTTCCCTGTTTTTTGCACCCAGTCGCTGGACAAAGAACAAGAAAGTTCGATAATAAGGATAATAATAAAACTTAGTATGCCTCATGTGAGGTTCGAACTCACGACGCCTGGTTTACGAGACCAGTGCTCTAACCACTGAGCCAAGGAGGCTATGAGACAAGCAATCAGCGTTGCTACATGTTTGGAACTAAGCGGTCATTCAAAGTGGCAAGAAAGTTTATCTCAGTTGCCCAACTGGGCTTTAGAGAATTCGCCAGCGTGCATCAGACTGATGAACCAAAAATAAGGTGAAATTCGGTGAAATCCGGAAAGCTTCATACAGAAACAAATGAAGACTAGATTCGGAAAGCGGACGTATATTCGCGTTTATTTGGAAAAACTCACTGATAGTGACTATATCACAGAAGACATTTTTTGAATATTATACTATATTTTCACTTAAAAACATAGCATCTCATTATGCATGTGCATTATGTAAATAAAATCTGTGTGTGTCAATATACTTATCTACCTATAAAAGGAACATTGTTGTATTTTCTTTCCAATTTCTGTACATTTCTTGGTTCGAAAGATCAAAATATATCATTAGGCCATTTGGGGTATATGTGTACCAGTGGCGGCGATTGGGTTCCAAAACCGGGGAGCTCTAATCACCGCCACTGTGTGTACTACATATAGCCTAAACGTTCCTTTTTAACAAAATCTTCTCTGCATCCATGTTATTATTTCGAACTGGCTTCAATTTTCAGTAAATGTCCAGAAATGCTCCTTCTTGTAAATCTTGCTATATTAGTTTTACGAAGGTAAAATCTATAATGTGACGTGCAACGGTAAGATCGTGAATTCGTTTCAAATTTATGCAAAAGCTTTTACAAACCATATAAGATATTTTGAGTGTTTCATCACTCGCGAATATAGTCCTGTTTCTGTTTCTCTTTCAAATGTGCAGTGCTCGATTTTAAAATTGCTATGACTTTTTACTTTCCGCTGCCTGCAGAAAAGCTTTGGGCCACACACATCTCATCTGCGGAAAGACAATACATCATTCTCTAAGGCACTATATGAATTAAGATTCTTTTTTTGTGGAGCGGGAGTAACTCAGTATCGTATTTGTGATTTCGTCTCGGAAAATATTTTTTTGGGGGCCTTACAAATTTGTATATGTTACCACTTACCAGTCAGTAAAGTAAACTGCTGTATTGCCGCTCTAAGTATCTTAGAATATTATTTATTATTAGGTCATTAATGATAACGTTTACACTAGAGTACTGCATTGGACCACTTTCGCTCGCTCAAACTCAATCGAATCTCCCACGTTCGAGCTTGATTTGCTTGAGCCATTCCGTAAGCCATCTAGCGTCATTCGTGCGAACTAGTAGCGAACTAGCGAACAGCACTCTAGTTTACACGTAATTTAGAAACAGTATATTTACATTCTAAAGAAACCCTCATATACAAAGAGAGCTATCGAACTAGTGTCACCGAACACTTGACCACATTTCTATTGCCAAGTTCAAACTTAGTCCATCCAACCTACAGTCTTGGACAATGCTGGGTTGTAACGACCCTATTGAAGAAGCACTGAAGCAAGCCCTCGGTGTCTGACCACCAAGCGCCTTGTGAGTAGACAACCCAAACAGCATTGCAATTCTGCGGCTTGTATACCAGTCACGGGTATACATCACTGTAAATTGAGTAGTGATGCCTAAGAGAAATACGAGATGAAGATTGTTGGAAGTAATGTCTCGTGTTCTCGACATGGAATAATTCTCGGTCCAAGTTACGTTCCATTATTTAATGTTGTTTGGTAACGAACCTGACGGACTGGGTTTATATTTTCACCCCTTGCAATACACTAAGTTCTATATTTTACAGTTATATTAATGTTTTGAACGAAAATAATACCTAGAACAACATCCAACACACGTTCACACCACTCTTGTCACACACATGCACGTGAAAACGCACACACAAAGCTAAGTTTTAACTTCCAAGTGAATGTCCAAATGACAGTAAACGGAGAAGCATGATGTGCGAAGCATGTGATATTTCACAGAATGAATGCGTCTATTTTTGACACACGTGGTTTCTATTAATAGAGAATGAGACAATTATCAGAAATAAAGATGCATTTACTTTTTCATGTGCTGAGGAAGGAAACAGACTGACTGGAAAAAAGAAAATGTAGTGCTATTGATAGTGTGTTGGTTAGCGTGCAGAGCTTTCATCAGCGAGGCCTGGGTTCGATCCCCACCATGGGCAATTTTTTTTATTGTTTTCTTGCAGTGAACAAGTTTATTATTTTGTTTTCTAGGCATTTTAACGAAAGGATACACATCAAATTTAATATTTTAATCTGTCCTTTCATTCTTCTAATACGTTCTCTATCACAAGGGATATAGAGATTCTCTATCTTGGCCAAGGATAGTTTCTCAATAGTTCCGTAGCTACGATTCTCCAGTCCCTTCCACCCATTTATTTATTTACTTTCTTCATATCTACTCACGAAATACTATGAATGTAGCGAAAACACACAGATATAGTTAGAACAAGAAACACACCTCGCATCGAAGGTTCCAGGTTTGAGTTCTGGATTTATTGCGAGGGTGGATTATAACTGTGTGTCTATTTTTCATCTTCGTCTAAAAAACATTCCTCACTATTCCAGTGATTAACTTAGGGAGAGACCAAAGCTACTCAAATAGCAAAAGTACAGAAAACGCATGCCACACCTGGCTACGCATGTTATACCTTGGGAATTAGCAATCTGAAAATAAACTTTTGTTTTGGTAGACTACTTGCAAAATCGTTTCGTTTGGAGTGTTGGCTAGCGTGTCGGACTAGCGTGCGGGCAACCTGAGTTCGAGCCCACGAGAAGGTAACTTTTCTTTATCTAATTTCAGCCAACCTTATTTATAAAACTCAGGTTTCTTTAAAACCTTTTGAATTACATGCCACTTCGTATGTTGGCAATTTCAAAAGCAGAAAAGATGAAAAGTAATACGATTTTTTAATTATTCCCAGAAAATGACAATGAAACCATTAATAACGGTTTTTGCAATGTGATATTGATATCATATATTGAAATACTAAAAATGAAGAATTTCGCTTAGATCAACTTATAAATGATCATATGCTGATGTAAGATGCACGATCAGATGCCTGAATGTTGCATTCAAAACTGCAGAGAACTAACTAACTAACTCACTCTCTAGCCTTCTTAAACCAGAAGGTTCAAGGCTGCAGCAACACAGGCCTTCCACCTGTCCCTATCCTGAGCAAGATCTATATACTCTTTTCCATCCATACGGATTTCCTTTAGGTCCAACTCAACGGAGTCCCTCCATCTTCGTCTTGGCCTTCCTACAGCTTACCATCAGGTGTCCCAACAAGAATCCTGTGAACTCCTCTTTCCTCTCCCATTCGCGCCACAAGGCCTGCCCACCTAAGTCTTCTTGATTTAATTATTCTAATAATATCTGGACATGAATACAAATTATGTAACCTTCCACACACATTTGTCTCCTCATCCCTTTTAGGTCCAATTATTTTCCTAAGGATCTTATTTTCAAATACTCTCAATTTATGTTCCTCTTTCAATGTAAGGGACCAAGTTCCACATCCATATAATACTACAGGCAAAATTACTGTTTTGTATATTTTAACTTTTAGTTTCTTAGATATTAAACGAGAAGACAAAAGTTTATGAAGAGAAAAGTAACGTGCATTTCCTGAATTAAGCCTACTTTTTATTTCCTCTTTAATATCATTTTCACTTGTTAATATTACTAGTAAGTATTTGCATTTGGAAACTAGTTCAAACGAGTTGTTATCAATAATTAGATTTTGATTATTACCTAACACTTGGTTTCCGCCTGTAAGCATATATTTAGTTTTCTCTTTGTTAACTTCCAAACCTATCTCTTTAGCAGTTTTGAAAAATATTTTAGCATTATTCTTAATTCTATTTATATCATCCCCTAATAAGTTTAAATCATCTGCATATGATAACAACTGATTCACACCATTTAATTTAGTCCTTCGTTAGTTTCTTTTACCTTCCTAACAGCATATTTTAAGGCAAAATTAAAGAGCAATGGAGATAATGCATCTCTTTGTTTTAATCCATCATGAATTGTAAATTTGTCAGACACATTATACCCACACGAATTTTAATTTCTGTTTCACTGGTGCATACTTTTATCATATTAACAAGCTTCTTAGGTATTCCAAACTCGACTAATATATTATTTATAATTTATCTCTTTTGACCGAATCATATGCTTTTTTGAAATCAATGAATAGCTGATGGACATTTTGATTATATTCCCAATTTTTCTTAAGTGTCTATCCGATGTAAAAAATTGATCTGTAGTTGATCTGTCACGTTTAATGTAATTACATAAACTGCACTTACTACACAAAACTGCAGAGAACAATGCATTATTTTTTAACAGTTTACAATGCATGACTTATCAATAGTGAAATTTATTTTCGTACTATAATAGGAATTTAGTTATTAATATAAATAAACAAGAGAGAAGAACTAATGATGAACTAAAATTGTAAACTAAAAAAAATATCTAAGTTTCTCAGGAAAAAGCACAAAAGTCACAAACTGCGAATATCTGTTGATTTCATCTAAGAAGGAGATGCTACGGTTTGGGACGGGACTTTCTATAGTGGTACGGTACTCTGCAGTTATTTTTTTATGATTATTGAATTAAGGGAATACACCTACTTGTCAGTATCCCCAGTTCTTCATATTTTTCTCAGTTGTCATACATGTCAATTTTCTCTATGTTCTGTTTATTCTCATTGGGACACACACAAACATCCATGCCCGAAAAGAGTATTGATAATAACGCACGTTAGCCAGCAATTTCCGAGGAAAAGTTTGATACCCGGTTTATACGCGAGTGGTTGGGATCCCACTTTAAACTGTAGGTCCAGTCCGGTATAAGCTTTCTTACTGTGCATAAAGTGGACTTAAAGGAAGAAAAAATCCGAGGAAAAACGCTTGAAGGTTTCGATAATTTCCAAGTGCCTTGATGAGGAGATACTATTGTATGATTTTAAAGTGACCAGTTAGCCCCATAGTAGCGAATAAGTATCACGTCCCGAAGGTTATGGGTTCGATTCCCGTTCTACTGCCCAATTTTATTTTAATAACTCGAGCAACAAATGTTTGCATTTTATTTAATAATTTATTGAAATAAAGGTGAAATATATTTTTACTTTATTTTTGGGTGGAAATCTCTATTTTTACCGTTTTCAATTTTATTTATGGAAATATTTTTTTAAGATAGTTTTCCACTTTTCTCATCATTTTACAAACATTTACATATTAAATTGTCCACGTGTTTTATTCAAAAAATGTTATACCTGGTGAAAAGTATACATTTCTTTCGAGAAAATGAACCAGGAATAAATATAATTCTATTCGCAAGTAATTATCGTAAAAGTTTGGAAAACAAAATTCAATTCGAAATTCAACAATTCGCACAGCAAATAAAATAAGAATGTATGCAATAAATAAAATGAAATAATTAGTTGCTTGAGTTGAGAAAAAAAGTGGAGGCAATCAAACGGGATCGAACCAAGTACCTTCTGCGTGTCAAACTAACACGCTACCACCACACCACCGGGCTTTCTGACAGACGGACAATATATTTGTCTCGTGAGTAACGCTTGCTAAGTTTCTAAACATTGAAGGGCTTTTTTCTCGGGAGTGACTGGCTAATGTAATTGTTGTTGTGTGTCACGGAGATATGTTTACTGCAACATTTGAGCACACAATCGAAATATACAGAAAAAATGTTTTTTTCTGCACATCATTACTTTTCTCAGAGTTCAAAAAATATCCAGAATCCAAACTCACTGCTAGTTACCCAATTATGCAAAATGTGCCTGGACTACACGCATGCGCTTCATCAGGGATGCGAAGGAACCTCGCAAAGTTACAGAAGGTTCTCTGGGGTGCTGTCGGTTGGCCGTGGAGTCACGTGGTGTCTGCTTATCAGTAGAACATGACCTTGTGCAGCACACTGAAGCGAGCGAAGGTATTGCATGTGATTTGTAAGCTGGAACAGACTTTACACGCGTTACAATCGACAGAGGTTTGTCTTCTGCTTATTCTTTAGGGACAGGCAAACCACACTAGGCATACAGAGTATAATGTAATATGGGAGGCAATTATTTCTCAGTCTCCTCAAACTGACAATTTTATTACCCTTTTTGGAGTAAGTTGGCCATAGAAACTGATCTTATTATTGAAGTCGTATCTCGTGTGACGGCTTGGTTCAGTATGCTGATCAGGTTTTCTGACAAAAGCAGGACAGGTTACCCAACAACAATCTGCTTCCTTCCTCATCCTGTATAAAGCATACGGGCACATAGCACAAATATGTAAGATAAATATTTGTTAATTTGGTAACTTGTTTGCAATTGAATTTCTATCATTAACAGCTGCAAAGAAACAAAAGCTTTCCTTGTTAAAGATTACAATAAATAATTTTTATTTGATTAGGAAACTAAGAATGACTTCAATATTCTTATGCAGTACACAAGAGATTATAAACACTCTCTAAAACATACTACTGCTCGTTGCAACACATTATTTCCACAATCAAGACACAAAATTAAGGGCATGCTCAAGTAAAATTACGTATATTTCTGTAATTATCAAGTGCGTTACGGGCTCAACGTCAAGTTCGGATTTGTCGGTTATCCAAATATTATTAATTTTGAAAATACTCTTTCAGTTGGTGTAATGTGCCTGAAATTGAACATATTAAATCGTGAACGTATTTTATTTCTTTAATTAAAACTTTTAGTTTACAAATTAGTTCATCAAATCAACCTGTGTTCTTCTCCCTTGTTTATTTATAGTAATATCTAAAATCCCTTTTCGCTGTTCATAAGTCAGTCATTGTTCTCTGCAGTTTTCAATGCAACATTCAGGCTTTCTGATCGTGCATCTCACGCTTCACAACAGTGGTATTTATAAGTTGGTTTATGAGAAATTCTCCATTTTTAATCTTTCAATATATGATATCAATATCACATTGCCAAAACAGTTATTAATAGTTTCAATGTCATTTGCTGGGAAAGAAAATCGTATTACTTTGGATTCGAACATGCAAATGCAAGTATCAAAGTATTTACTTTAGACAGCACTCACGATTTTGAAACGTGGAAAGGAAATAATTTTACGGGGAACGTTAAAGTCGGTGTGTTGACAGAATGTAGCTACTGCCATATTAGCACTGACAACTAGGAAGGGATCTCAATTATAACGTGGCTGCATGCTTTCCGCTAATAAATAAATATGTTTTTTTCAACGTATACACAAATACATAGTCGCTTCGGAACAAGAAATGTTCATTTTTCTGCTTGCAGATTACTAACATACGAAGTGGCATGTAATTCAAAAGGTTTTGAAGAAAACTCAATTTTTATAAATAAGGTTGGCTGAAATTAGCCAAAAAGTTACCTTCTGGTGGGCCCGACAGGCTAGCCAACACGCTAGCCAACACTCCAAACGAAACGATTTTGCAAGTAGTCCACCAAAACGAAAGTTTATTTTCAGATTGCTAATTCCCAAGGTATAACATGCGTAGCCAGGTGTGGCATGCGTTTTCTGTACTTTTGCTATTTGAGTAGCTTTGGTCTCTCCCTAAGTTAATCACTGGAATAGTGAGGAATGTTTTTTAGACGAAGATGAAAAATAAACACACAGTTATAATCCACCCTCGCAATAAATCCAGAACTCAAACCTGGAACCTTCGATGCGAGGTGTGTTTCTTGTTCTAACTATATCTGTGTGTTTTCGCTACATTCATAGTATTTCGTGAGTAGATATGAAGAAAGTAAATAAATAAATGGGTGGAAGGGACTGGAGAATCGTAGCTACGGAACTATTGAGAAACTATCCTTGGCCAAGATAGAGAATCTCTATATCCCTTGTGATAGAGAACGTATTAGAAGAATGAAAGGACAGATTAAAATATTAAATTTGATGTGTATCCTTTCGTTAAAATGCCTAGAAAACAAAATAATAAACTTGTTCACTGCAAGAAAACAATAAAAAAAATTGCCCATGGTGGGGATCGAACCCAGGCCTCGCTGATGAAAGCTCTGCACGCTAACCAACACACTATCAATAGCACTACATTTTCTTTTTTCCAGTCAGTCTGTTTCCTTCCTCAGCACATGAAAAAGTAAATGCATCTTTATTTCTGATAATTGTCTCATTCTCTATTAATAGAAACCACGTGTGTCAAAAATAGACGCATTCATTCTGTGAAATATCACATGCTTCGCACATCATGCTTCTCCGTTTACTGTCATTTGGACATTCACTTGGAAGTTAAAACTTAGCTTTGTGTGTGCGTTTTCACGTGCATGTGTGTGACAAGAGTGGTGTGAACGTGTGTTGGATGTTGTTCTAGGTATTATTTTCGTTCAAAACATTAATATAACTGTAAAATATAGAACTTAGTGTATTGCAAGGGGTGAAAATATAAACCCAGTCCGTCAGGTTCGTTACCAAACAACATTAAATAATGGAACGTAACTTGGACCGAGAATTATTCCATGTCGAGAACACGAGACATTACTTCCAACAATCTTCATCTCGTATTTCTCTTAGGCATCACTACTCAATTTACAGTGATGTATACCCGTGACTGGTATACAAGCCGCAGAATTGCAATGCTGTTTGGGTTGTCTACTCACAAGGCGCTTGGTGGTCAGACACCGAGGGCTTGCTTCAGTGCTTCTTCAACCCAGCATTGTCCAAGACTGTACAAGTCTCTTGTGAACTTTTAATACATGTAAAATATCAGCACTGCCAAGTGGAAAACAGCCTGCTGATGTCTCGGCTCGGTGAGGTTGATCAATTGCAAAATGGTATCCTTCTTTAATACACGAGACTGCAACAATCAATTGCAACTAAATGTAAATAAAACTAAATTTGTAATGTATACCAGGAAAACGCAATATACAGTCTATAATTACAAGGTTAACAATGTACCAGTACAGAATGTAGACAATATCAAAAACCTAGGTGTTTTATATGATACTAAGCTTACATTTAAGCCACACATAAATATGATTGTGAACAAAGCAAGATCTATTATGGGAAACCTGATACGAAAGTGGAAAGCAAGCGGTAATTTGGAACTTTTCATCTTCATGTATTCCATCATGGTTAGGCCGTCCTTAGAATATGCTTGTCAAATATGGCATCCGTTAAATTTCAAAAGTGATACATCGCTAATTGAAAATGTTCAACGCACGTTTTGTAGTTTTATGTATAATAATTTTAAAATGTATCATGTCTATTATGAATACAGTAATCTAAGTAAAAAAAAACTTAAATTACGTTACCTTGAAAGTAGAAGGAATATATTCTGTCATCAGTTTTTAGACAATATTTTAGCAGGTGTAATGATAGTTAAACAAATCTGGAAAAATTATGCGTGAAAGTGCCTAATTATAACATCAGAAGACATCATAATGTAATTGCAACTACAGTTTTTAAATCCAACACTTGGATGGACAAATTAGTATGGTTAGCACAGGTGAATGTCCCAATCTATGGAAATTAAATTCGACAAAAATGTAAGCTATTTTAAGAATAATTGTGTCTCTTATATACTATATTATTTTTAAATTCTGATGTATGTATTGAATGTATATTATTGCAACCCTCTTTTATGTATTCTAACCTTATTTTGTAAAATAGTTTTATGCATGTGTGTTAAACCACAGTGTTGCATAAAGTCTAAACTGTTAACAACACTTAAATAAATACATTTCAATTCAATTCAATTCAGTACTTAAGAAATCTCTGACGACTGGACACGAAAGATTTTTTTGAAAAATTGTGTGTGTTCCATAGTTAAGATATGGTATTCTCATAATGTTTTAAATTCCATTTACTCTAAGGGGTTTTCTTTCTTGGCGCGCTCTGCTCGCACCTCATTGGCCAGTTCCAGGTAAGGCCTCTTCTGGCCCTCGTTCGTTTTCTTCCAGCGACGGCTGGCCGCCTTCGAGGTGACCTTCGCAGATATCCCGGGATTCTCCTTCCTCACCTCCGCGAAAAAGATAAAGAAGGGGTTGGCGTCTTCACTCTTCACCCTCGGGGAGGGGGTTGTAAGGTTGCTCTTGATTGTCGTTTGCAGCCATCGTGCTTGTTTTCCGTATCCAGTGCGAGCAGTTGATTGGCAATCGCAACAACGGGCACTGTCAACAATGCGGCACGTTACGCAACAATAGAATAGCTGTCATCCTGGATGAACCTACGGTTTCTTCAAACGCTGTTTGTTTATGTTTTCTAAGTCCACTTTATGCACAGAATGGCTAATCGGGACTGTACCTATAGTTTAAAGTGGAATCCGAATCACTATGAACTCTCAGCGGGTTTCGAAACCGAAAGCGACGACGTTATTACTACGTCATCGGAGAGATAAGGGAAAGAAACAGATAGACGGAGACAGAGAGAGGAGAAGAGACAGAGAGATAAAAAGAGGAAGAGAATGAGAGATGAGGGAAAGAGTGCCGTCGTTCAACTTCCCTCACTCTCAGTCTCTCCCTGAGCCTCACCCTCACATGTCTTCAGAGCGTGAGGATGAGGTCTGCGAGGGTCGCCCTGCGGAGGGTAACCAACTCTGGAAGAACAGAAGAAATAGATAGAGAAAAGAGACAGAGATGGAATTAGGAAGAAAGGAACACAAGATAGAGATAAGCAGAGAGAGAGGGGAGGGAGACAGGAGAAAGTTATAAAAGAGAGAGGAAGATTGAGAAAATTTAGAATTTAGAATTTAGAATTTCTTTAGAATTTTAGAATTTCTTTATTCATGGGCGAAGTTCAGCCTGTGGCTGCTCTACCACTTAACCCGCAAAATCTACTACAATAAAACAAACAAAATACAATTACTACTATAACATACGAATTCCATTACATTTTCACTTCTAAATATTTCAGTAATTAACACACTAAAAAGATAAAAAACAATTTTTCTCATTCACACACATCAAAATGCTCATCTTGTCACAGGCAAAAGAGAAAGAGGGGGAAAGACAAAGAGAGATAAAAAGAGAATGGGCAAAGAGAAAGAGAAAAAAACTAATGGCGAAGCAGCCCCTCGCACAAGACCTGGGGGTTTTGAAATCTTCTTTTATATTCAAATAACAGCTAAGATATATTTCCCACATTGTACACACCTCTCATGTGTTAATGTTATTCTCGATTTTTAGCTACAGTATAACAAGATAGTTTACTTCTCTTCTAACTGTAATGCATTTCAAAGGGCCCCCAAAATGCGGTAGCAGGTGGGGCCCAGGAGTCAAGTTTTCCCTTGCACTCAGTGCCTGATAATAAATCGTGTACTCTACATGTATCTTCTGTCGCATACGGTACCTACCCTATATGAATTATGTGTGACCAGTATTATTTTCTGTGTGGAAGACTATAGTAGTCTCATAATTTCTTTCAGTAAGGGGCATCCCAAAATTTTACTTCTGGGGGAGGGGGATGCTACTGCATAGAACGAGAGGGGGAAAGAGACAGAGAGATAAGTAAGAAAGAGACGTTATGGATATTGTATTTTCCGGGGATTTCTCTTTATCTGTGCCAACAATGGTAGGACTCTGCAAATGGTGAGTGGTGACAGAAGTTACAACAGCAAGTTTTCAACTTAACTCACGGGATGTAAGGAATAACCAACCCTTTCTGAAGACATCTGTACGTCAACTTCTCTTCCACGTAATATACCCTGGACTCCATTTGCAGACTATCAACGCTCTGGCGTCTGCACTCCCAGCCAGCTAATGTTGTGTCTTCCATCTTATCAACATTCACCCCCCATATTCGCGATTAGCCAAAAGTTGAAGGGACGTAAAATAACCTAATTCAGTCAATCGATCCAAGTTCCGTAAACAGTGATAATTAATCATTTCTAGTGATTAGCAACTTTTTTGAAGAAAATATTGTAGATGTTTTAAAACTTTTGAAATATAATAAATTGTGTGCGAAATCATTGAAAACTGGTGGTTAGGAGAAAGTTCTTCAACTACAAACTCCCTCCCCCACAAACATATGTGTACATAATACGATATACATATTTGTAGTGTTATTAAAAGTAAAAATAAATTACTCAATGAAAATATATTATTATTATTATTAATTAAATAAAGTAAATTAATATGTTACTTTTATACATACCAGATATTGCAAAGCAAGTATCTAATGCCTTTACTAACTGGTAAAGATGTTAATAAGTTTTGAAATTGTTCAAGTGGTTTCATTATGTTAAGTTTTTACTTAATTTTTGCTTTATGTTAATATAAATTAATTAGATTTCATAGTTATTATTTTCCTGAATTCTTGTTTTACTTCTATTGTGCGTATTGATGTAGATTTGTTAATGATATCTTGAGAGAGAATGCATTCAATACTCACAACTACACTAATTTGTGTGCGTTTTCGATATTATTCTTAGTAAAGTATATTTAAACTTAAAAGTAATTGCTTATCTTTTGTTTGTTATAACAAAAACTCTCCCCCCTTAAATTTTTAAGGACAAGATTGTTGGTTGGGGGGGGGGGAATCCCCCAGGATTTCGCACCCTGATTATATATCGTTGAGGATTGGATTAGAACAGTCACCATAACACTTTCAAACAAGAGTCGTGCAGGCATATGTAAAAAGGGATTACTTGTTAAGGTGAGGAGGTACAGTTAGGCACCAATTGTGCATTTATTTCAAAATCGCCAGAATGGACACTGCTACTAAAAAAAACCTGGGTGTGTCCAAGACAGTGGCGTGCCCAGGATTTTCGAAAGGGAGAGGTTAAGTACACTTTTTGTGGTAGTCAGCCCTTATTTTGACTACTTTTCCTACCTTTTACGTTCTTCTCTTTTTTTGGAGTACTGGGCCAAAACCCTCAGCAACCCCCTTCACTTGGGCACGCCACTAATCCAAGAGTATGAATTTCTCTCCATGTTGCAAGTGGAAGCGTTTTTTATGTTGATTATTAAGCTGCACAGTATGTTTGAAAAATATGATGAATAAAAATTTTCGGAATCCCATGTATTCCTTATGGGAATCAACTTAGACATCAAGTTAGGGCTAATCAAATGGAAGTTTCGACTTTTCCGCTGGTGAAATGCATCTTCAAACTGTCCTCTTCCCGTTGATATCTTTTTCTATTCCATGGGATGTTTTATATGCCTAAGAGAACGAATCAAATCACACTCCAATGATAAATGCTTTTCTCCTTGCCTCCTGGTAGTGTCTCCAAACCTGATGTGTATAAAAGAACTAAAAATTCACCTTAAATGGAGTTAAAACTGACTTTCATGGAGCTAGATTTCCGAAGGCTGGATAAAGTGCCTCCTAGAGTAATGCTAGTTGTCAAAGGGGTGGGGGCACTGCTATTATCGTTAACTCAAAATTGATGACAATTTATTCTTAGTTTTCAACATCTAGATCCGGCGGCATCGCCCATCTGAATAATCCACCGATGATCGTATGAAATCGAAAGAAAGAATTCCCTGCTAACAATATTATGTCAATTTCACATTAAACACAGCGCTATAAAGAAGTAGCTGGGGAGATAAGAGGGAGTGGGGTGACGCAGCCAATATAACAATATCACGTCACGTGCAAAATGTATAATTATGACAAAAGTTGGTCTATGTGGGCCGGAACCAGTGATGTCATCATAGTTGGGCATGGGGGTGAGTGTCCCAGTTCACAGCCGAACGAGTGCACAAAATAGCCACATCTGGCTCCAAGAGAGCTAAGTAGGCACACTGCCAAGGACGGAAGAGCTTGGGAAGAGTCCCGTGGAGACTGTATCGCATGCCCTTAAAGTTCTTCCTTCAATCTAGACTTTTCCTTATTTCAGCAATATTTGAGACATCTGAGGATGGTAAGGAAATGTTAAGACAGGTACAAGTACAATTCTTTCCATAAAAACACATAGAATAAAGCAAAAAATAGGAAGGTGAAGGTAAATGTACAGTGTACCTCTGTACATGCGCACTGATGCCATGAAGGCATATAGGGTGGTGTAGAGGTATTAACCTCCACATATTATTGATCTCGGGCATAGTTGGGATAATGTGATCAGCATCATGCCCAACAGTCTTTACGCCCTTGGGTTGCCCCCCAGGTACCCATTTACACGAGGCTGGATGGGCCTCAAAGCCATTCAGAAACTGGGATATGACTGGAAAGCTTCTTGGTCCAAATTACGTGCCTGGGATTCAAACCTGGGTCTTCTGCATGGTAGCCAGATGCTCAACCAACTGTGTACATGTAACAACAAAAGAAACAGTACGCGGATTGTCATCATTTGAAGGGATGTACAAGTATTGATGGAAAATTGTCATGACCATTTTAATTCCATTTTCTCTTGCATCTTGAGCATTTTTAAAGAATGGATTTTTACCTACACTGGTGCAGATGTTGCTATCACCTTTTTTCCAATTTCCTTTAATTCTTGAAGCTTCCATTGCATAAAACAAAGAGAAGAAACATGGTAATGGCTTTGTAATACTTATCTCATACATCCTACTCAAAGATGGGCGTGACTCATCGCACTAAACTCAAACACCTTCTTGGTCAAGGGCCATGTTTATGTGCAGAATTGGCCAGAGTAGGAGTGGTGGTAGTGGTCACCCCATCTGAAAAGACCAATCATTACTTTGGATGCCTAACATACAGACTCGTCAAATTCCTGACAGCCCAGTTGCAACCACTTATAGGGAAATGTGAACACCATCTGAAAAAACTCCACAGAATTCAAGAAGGTGCAGCACATCAGAATATCACCAGGGAGCCCTCTTCACCAAAGCGCCACTTCAAGATTTCCTGGAATTATTAGAATGCCACTTCACATTGGAAATCATCAGTCTATTCAAACATAGACCAACGTTGACGTACTTCAGCTAAGGGAGCAATACTATAAACAGGCAATGGGTTCCTCTCTCGACTGTCATATCCAATTTCTTCATGGAAAACTTTGAGCACGAACCACTGCTCCATTGAAACCTGCCACTTTCTACAGATACATCAACGAGACCTTCATCATCTGGCCGCATGGTAAAGAAACTCTTCAGTCGTTCCTGGATCACCTTGTAACGCTATACTGGGGTCGGTTGCGGTTGCCAACAATATTTAAATTGGAAGCATGCTACTGGCAACTGCAACTAGAAGTAAATAAGAACCCGTCTAGAGATTACAAATTATTATTAATTTGCGTCGTACTTCTCTCTTAATAGAGCGGGAGTTTACGGGCAAAGTCAGCGAGAAGCACGAGGCAAAGGCCCTGTAAAATAATCACACTTTCATATGTATATCAAAGGGTCCGGCAATGAATGGCACTTTTATGCTTTCTCCATCGCGATCATTGTTTAGCTAGTTAAATTAACGTTTTTCCTCTGTAGAAGCACCGCTGCAATATACAACGACAACTTTAGATTTAAACTTGCTGCCCACTGTGTATAATTTTTTTAAAAAAAACTTATAAATTAATCACACTAGTTTTTGCACTGTTTTAGGTCACCATCCACCGTCAAACCGTCACGATTAACCCAAGTGGTCGTCCACGTGACATTTAGGTTGTCACCCTTTTAGTTCAAGAAACACAAGCTGTTCACTATTCAGTGTATGTTTCTTACAATCTACATATGGTTGACAAGGCAAGGATTGCAAAAAGATGTTACTTCAAAAATGTCAATTTTATCAATCAACGTGCAATTTATTGCATAATCATCAACAGAATATATCGTAAGACATGCGAAGATTAACAATTAAGTCTATGTATACAGAATGCGGCAAACGCTCCATGCGTCAAACAAGCCCTTTAATTAGCCACACGTCCAGCGTGTATTCATACGCAAACATTCATAAATAAATTGTACCAAAATCCCAGATCAGAAAAAAATATATATTTAACAACGACGTTAACTGTTACTACTACGTAAACCATGAAAACTTTCTATGCTCTTCACTATACGACACATCTACATACCGTCTGCCTTTTGTTTGGCAAGAAACATTTAAATGTACAATAATTCTTTATACTGATTCTAGCGTTTGTAATGCTACTGTTAGGGGGTAACGGGGGGGGTCAACGATTCTACAAAAATTCTAGTCAAAGATTTCCTCAAAAATTATCAGTTATTTTCAAGTTGCCCGATTTGTCACAAAGTAAGGGTTCAATTATCGCGCAATCGCGGCACTATTTGATTCTTGAACACGACCAGCGTGTCCGTTAATTTCACCTCCTCGTGCTAGCAATTGTTTAACCACGTGCATCTAGCTTCTAACGAGAATATGTATTGCATAAAGGATCATAAACGTGATTTAGATTTTAGTTCACTTTGTACTATTTACGCGATTTGATTTAGGCAGAAACTATTATTGATTCAATTTGTTCGTTAGGCAAAGGATAGCCAAAAATGGACAGCCACGTTAATGCAGCGAGAACAGGATATATGTGCAGCAATTGCCCGACACTCAATTTATTTGCATTCCTAATGCCATAGCAGAGAATTACGTACCTCGTGTAAAGTTTTATGTTATAAACCAAAACACTATGCTCGACTTTATGGTCCCTTCCCATTCAGCAATGTCCCATTGCACGTGGAAGGCAAATGGCCGCCTTCTTTTTGTTTAAGTCGTCCGGACAATGGCAAGGCACGTCACTCCGCTGAACGAGGAAGAGTTGGAGAAGCTGCAAACGTGTCGTATACTCCTCGATTCCTGCCGATGAAGTGTGGCAGAATGTTTGCCGGTTTTACTGCAAGCCGACTAGTACGAAAGGTTGCTACTAGAGGCAGCACAAAGAGAGCTATCAGGTGGGGACGCCATCTGAAGGCCGAAAATTGACCTTCTTGAAACATTATTAGAGTTCGATTTTTCCTTGTGTAAAGTTTGCGAATATGTAATATTCTGAAACGTTACAACCTAAACAAGCAGCACCCAAACATCAAGTTCACCATGGAGACCAAGAAGAATAACAGCCTTCCATTGTTGGACATTCTCATCAAACACAAGCCAGACAGATCTTTGGGACACAGTGTATACTGGAAACTGACTCTCAACGACCTATCTCATTTTCACCCCGTTTTAACAAGCTACAGTACTCTCTCCACCTTGTTCCACCAGGCCATCTCCATCAGAGACGCAGAGCATCCATTGGAACAGAAACAGCATGTTTGCATGTGTTTCAGGTAGAACGGATACTAGGAACACACCAACAAAACATTAAAACGAGTACTGTCCAAGAAGACAGCACAGCAGAAAACACGGATGCATCAGGAAATCTGGACACACCAGGGAATGCAGGCACTCCAAGAAACCCAGACAAAGCAGAGGACCAGAAGATACCCATCCTACCATATACTGGAAACCTCTCCAGAATTATCAGTCGCATTATTGCTAAACATGACATAAAAAACATTTACAAACCACAGCCAAAGATCAGCAGCCTACTTTCAACCCCAAGGAAAGTTTAGGTCTTAAAACGCCTGGTGTTTACCATATTGTCTGCAAATGTGGTAAAGCATACATCAGACAAATGGGCAGGAAAATTGAACACTGCTGCAGAGAACACCAAAGTAGATCAAGAATTTCCATCCGGAGAAGTTGGGACTAGTCAAACATTCCATCAACGAGGGCCATAGAATAGATTTCAGTAACACTAAAATTATAGTTCAATAATAATAATACAGTAATAATAAATAATCATGGGACAAGAAACAGGTGGTGGTTTCATGAAAAAGAGGGCACCTTTCCCCACAGTATTTTTTTTTTACCTCTCAACACAAGCGGCTTTCACACTCCTGCTTTGCTGCTTGCTTGCCCTTGGGTGCCAGTGGAGGGTGAGAAATCCTCTTCACATGGGAGTGTTTGTTAGCCTCCACAAGAGCGCATGAGATGTTCAAGCCTCCTGCTAAATCTATGGTAGTATTATAAAAGGTACTCACGGTACGAATAGGCGAGTGTCTTTTACAATATTATGATGTTGGCATATGATGTGAGCCAAGATTTAATTCCATTAGTTATTCTCAAGATCGTTACAAAATATTATGGATACATATGTATGCAACCTGCAAGTGTGTTACACACACACATATACAAAAGTTTGTGTAATACTTTTATCTTTGGTTCTTTTCTTGTGGCTCTGCCTACTGCTGCAAATATACTTTTTAGATATTTATCTTTCAGGAATATAACCTACTAATTCAGGGTTCCCACTAATATTTTTGGAAACAAGAAAAGCCCCATTTTTCCAGGTTTTCGAGGAAATTTTAAAAATAAATTTCATAACCATTTGGTGATGCTTAAACATGTTAATAACCAAATTTTAAGTTTCAAACTCCAATTCAATTTCAAGAAAATAAAGTTTATTTCAACATAGTTCAATGTAAACGGAGAATTGAAAACAATATGAGTACTATTGTGTAAGTATTTAAGTAACATTTAAGATGATTTTTTATGCAGTTAGAACAGGTCTTTAATAAATGTTCTCAGTATGATATGAAAATTCTGTTAGGTGACTGTAATGCACAGATTGGTAAGGAAGAGACATTTAAACCCACAATTGGTAAAGAAAGTCTTCATGCATTAAGTAATGATAATGGTATAAGATTAATTACTTTTGCAACCTCAAATAATTTAATTGTGAAAAGTACCAATTTTAAACATAAAGATATCTATAAATATACCTGGTCTTCTCCAGATGGTAAAACTTATAACCAGATAGATCATATTTTCATTGATAAGTGAAGGCATACTAGTATAATTGACGTTAGTTCACACAGAGGTGCTGACTGTGCCAGTGACCATTATTTAGTAATTGCTAAATTAAGAAAAAGACTCGCAGTGATAAATCATAAGCAACAAAATCTAAAAGTTCTAATATTTAATACAGGAAAATTTGCTGATGAAAGAATTAAGAAAGATTACCAAATTAAACTGTCAAATAGATTTGATGTTTTGCAGGATTTAAATGATGAAAATATAAATGAAACAAATGTAAATAAGAATTGGGAGCAAATACGTAATGGAATGGAAGCAGCAGCTAAAGAAAGTATAGGATACGATAAACCAAGAAAAAGTAAGCCATGGTTTGATAACGAATGTCATAATCTAATAGAAATAAGAAATCAGGCTAGTCTTAGGTGGTTAAATAACTCTGATGATACAAATCTAAGCAATTATAATAGAATAAAGCAAGAAGTTAACCGCACGTTTTGAAGGAAAAAAAAGGTATTACTTGAAAAGCAAAATTAGTGAAATAGAAACAAACAGCAAAAAATATATATATCAGAGATTTATATAAAGGTGTAAATTAATTTAGAAAGGGGTGGCAACCTAAAGTAAACTTGATAAAAGATGAAGACGGTGATTTCTTGGCTGATCCAAGTGATATTTTTAATAGATGGAAGAACTACTTTAATGACCTCTTAAATGTTGATGTAATAGATAAATCAGAAGTAAATGAAGTTCACACAGCAGAACCTTTAGTTCCAGAACCTAACTTGACTGAAGTTAAAGATGCTATTAAAAGGCTAAAGAATAACAAAGCACCTGGCATTGATTTAATACCAGCTGAGTTAATTAAATATGGTGGAAATTCGTTAATATCTCAAATTCATAAATTAATTTGTTTAATATGGAATGAAGAAGAAATCCCTCAACAGTGGAAAGAAACCATAATTGTTCGTGTGTTTAAAAACGGTGATAAAATTAACTTCAATAATTACCATGGAATTTCTCTACTCTCCATTACATATAAAATATTATCTAACATTATTTTAACAAGACCAACCTCATATGCTAATGAAATTATAGGTGATTATCAATGTGGATTTAAACGTAACAGATCAACTACAAATCAATTTTTATACATCAGACAGACACTTGAGAAAAAGTGGGAATATAATCAAAGTGTCCATCAGCTATTCATTGATTTAAAAAAAGCGTATGATTCGGTCAAAAAAGATAAATTATATAATATATTAGTAGAGTTTGGAATACCTAAGAAGCTTGTTGGTATGATAAAAATATGCACCAGTGAAACAGAAAGTAAAATTCGTGTGTGTATTAATGTGTCTGACAAATTTACAATTCATGATGGGTTAAAACAAGGAGATGCAGTATCTCCATTGCTCTTTAATTTTGCCTTAGAATATGCTGTTAGGAAGGTAAAAGAAACTAACGAAGGACTAAAATTAAGCGGTGTGACTCAGTTGTTAGCATATGCAGATGATGTAGACCTATTAGGGGATGATAATAAATACAATTAAGAATAATGCTAAAATATTTTTTAAAACTGCTAAAGAGATAGGTTTGGAAGTTAGCAAAAAGAAAACTAAATATATGCTTACAGGACAAAACCAAGAGTTAGGTAATAATCAAAATCTAATTATTGATAACAAGTCGTTTGAACCAGTTTCCAAATTCAAGTACTTAGGAATAATACTAACAAATGAAAATTATATTATAGAAGAAATAAAATGCAGGCTTAATTCAGGTAATGCATGTTACTTTTCTCTTCATAAACTTTTGTCTTCTCGTTTAATATCTAAGATACAAAGTTAAAATATACAAAACAGTAATTTTGCCTGTATTTTTATATGGATGCGAAACTTGGTCCCTTACATTGAAAGAAAAACATAAATTGAGAGTATTTGATAATAAGATCCTTAGGAAAATCTTTGGACCTAAAAGGGATGAGGAGACAGGTGAGTGGAGAAGGTTACATAATTTAGAATTACATAATTTGTATTCATGTCCAGATATTATTAGAATGATTAAATCAAGAAGACTTAGGTGGGCAGGCCATGTGGCACGAATGGGAGAGGAAAGAATAGTTTACAAGATTCTTGTCGGGAAAGCTGATGGTAAAAGACCTGTAGGAAGGCCAAGACGAAGATGGAGGGTAAATGTTGAGATAGACCTAAGGGAAATCGGTAGGGATGGAAAAGAGTATATAGATCTTGCTCAGGATAGGGACAGATGGAAGGCCTGTGTTGCTGCAGCCATGAGCTTTAAGAAGGCTAGAGAATTAGTTCGTTAGTACTATTGTGTAGAACAGTGGTTCCCAAAGTGTGCACTGCAGGACCCTGCCGCACCTTGGCTGGCTTACAGGGGCATCGCAAAATGTTCCAATATCTTCACTGAAATGACACTTATTCCAAATATTTGCTCATTTAGTACTTTTTACATGTAAAATGATTCTGAATTTGAAATACGAGGAGACAATAAAGTTTCCGGATTAATTTTCAAATTCATTTCAGGTCACGTCGATAACAAGCAGCTGGTTAGGATACTGACCTGTGGACTATCCCCTGCCAGCACACAAACTTTTACGCATATGCGTGGAGCACTCTGGTTGTAGCATTTGATAGAAGCGGACCGTGCATCTGAGCACCGTCGGAATCATGTTAAGGTCGAAAGTGGAACAACGTGTTAATGCTACAAAACTTAGGAAATCCACCACAGAAACTTACAATTAGTTGAAAGAAATTTGTGGCCATCAGTGTTTATTTCGCACACGAGTTTTCGAGTAGTTTAAAGAGGGTAGAGAAGGCGTTGGTGACGATCCACGATCAGATGGCCCTTGCTCTTCGAAAACTCAAGTCAGTATCGAGAAGGTTGATAAAATTAGCCGTTGATTGGGTGCCTGAAGGTCAAACTGTCAATCAGTTGTATTTTAATAATCTTTTGGGTGCCCTTCGTGAACGGGTGAGAAGAAGGAGATCAAGCATGTGGAAGAATGGCTTATTGGTTCTTCATCAGGACACAGTGGCAATTCCCAACGAGCTATCTGTGAAGAAGATTCTGGTAAAACACAACATTCAAGTGGTGGAATATCCACCGTACTCGCTGGACATAGCCCCATGTGATTTTTTTCTCTTCCCGAAAGTCAAGTCCGCACTAAAAGGAACCCAGTTCGAGTCTGTGGATGCGGTGAAAGCCAAAGCGACACAACTCTTGAACAGCATATCAGAAAATGACCTGCAACACTGCTTCTAACAGTGGAAGATCCGCGTGAAGCGGAGTAGGGATCGAGGAGGGGAATACATTGAAGGGTACAAAATTTCGATTGTCTGATTTTTTTTAATTAAAGAGTTACAGCATGAGTCCGGAAACTTTATTGCCACACCTCGTGTGTGTTTGCTTTTTTAACTTCAGGCAAGCAACCTAACCGCACTACCTAAGCGTCGCAAGTGTTAGATAGGCATACATAATGACTTGAGTGCCGCGGAAAAATCTTGAGACGAAAAAGTTTGGGAACCCCTGGTGTAGAATATCTTCCATCAAGAAGTTAGTTCAAGAAAGAGTGACATTTATTTTCAATCCCAAATTCTGGCAAGTTAAAAAAAGGATTTTCCAGGTTTCTTGGGTAAGTTGCAATTGTGTAATAAATAAATAAAAGTGGAAAAATTAGTTGAAATGTAAACTTTACATATCGCATCACTGTCAGAGAAATTGGCTGTTGTAGAATTACTATTCCCAGCGTAGATAATCTTAGACAGACATCAAAGTTTCACCAACATGTTCTTTTTTAGGATGATATTTATATGCTACGTACCAAAAAATAATAATAATAATATTTGAACTTCATGATTTTTTTAAAACAAATCTTATTATTCAAATATTTATCATCAGAAAGGTATAACATCAATTGTACATTCATTTTGTAAAAATAAATTCACATATTAAAGTTACACTTAAGTATTCAAATTTTGTACTCTTAACTCTTAGAACTCTATTGTTACATTAAATCTGTTACTTCAGAACAGGTAATATTTTGCTAGTTGATAACACATCGTGCACACAGAAACTTGAACAGTGTTTCTCTTCCCTTCCTGACATGTGCTAATTTTTGCTCCATTTGTGTTAAAATAACTAATTTCGGAGGAGAAAGGACCATATTTACTTGAATTCTGCACTGCTATGTTTGATACGGTTTCGAGCACTTTCTTGATGTTCTTCAATTTCCGATTAACCCGGACGACGACTGTCCTGGCAAGGAGAGAAATGTCAAATCGATAAAGAATTAAATAACTAATAAATATCAAAAAAGATGCGTTATCCAGTTGACGAGAAGAAAAGTTTTTGATTAATATTTTAAGAATATTATCATAATTAGTAGCGTGCATAAATTCCTTCAAAGCCGTATGATATGATCGCAATGGAATCTTCGGCAGAAATAAATAAAACATGATTACACAACAAATGCTTTGGACAAGTATATTTTGATTCGCAAATTTAGTACCTGGACCCCCGCCGAATACGTCCTGGATTCCACAGTAAATTTTAACACACACATTACATTTCTATTTTGTGGAATTTCATTTTCACGCTTACGTGAAAACTACGAAATTGATGTCGGTCACATTTTGTGAAGCACAATCAATTTATTTATCGATATGAGAATAGATGACACTAGCTAAAGGGTTTTAAATTAAGTTGTACATTTCTTTGATATGATATTCCAGTAGTATGATGTTTATTCTCGCAGTAATGTGTAATTGTATTTCTAACTCTCGCAGTAGATACTTTGATATGTATCCTGACTATATATATGAAACTCCGTGATGAGTTCGACGTACTCGCTTCGGCGGTACATGTACTAAAATTGGAACGATACAGAGAAGATTAGCATGGCCCCTGCGCAAGGATGACACGCAAAATCGTGAAGCGTTCCACATTTTTTCCACACCCAGGTATTGAAATATTAATTGAAAAACTTCCTTCGGAACCCCACTTCCCCAAAGAGGGTGTCCGGAATGAGATTGACAGTTTTTAAATGTGTGTGTGTTATTTTAATACGGTAAGGTGTAGCTAGAAACAAAAACATACATTTTGAAGGCAAACTCAAAGAGTTTTATTGGAAGCACATACAGCTCATTATAGCTCTCCATGGGCTCTGTTTGTTGCATTGAGAATGTCTAGCCAGTATTCAATCTCCCCCCACGTGTTCTGTCGCTCAAACAAAAATTGCTTCGGTGCAGGAAAAAGCAGGCGTAGCTTATGGAAATCAATTCCGCTGGACCAGGCAGCTTGGAATTCCAAGGTCCACTGTTCACGAGGTCGTGCACAAAAAGTTCCGTTTGTTTGCTTCCTAGGTGCAGTTTTTGCACGAAATTAAGCCACATGTCAAGCTGAAAAGACATTGAGTCTCCATTGACATTCTGCAAAAGATTTACGTTACCCCTCTAGACTTCTTACTTTGGGGTTACATAGGTGTATTCTGGCCAAAAGATAAATTAACTACAAGAACTGTTGGACAGTATTCGGAAAACTCCTGCCTCTGTAAAACTTCAGATGCTACAAGACACGTGGATGGTGATGGAATACAGGGTAAACATTGTCCATGCAACAAACGGAGCTCATGGGGATCTATACTGAGCTATAATGAACTGTAATTGCTTACAATAAAACTCTTTAAGTTTGCCTTCAAAATGTATGTTTTTGTTTCTAGCTACTCGTTACCGTATTAAACAAACGCACTTTTAAAAACTGTCAATCCCATTCCGGACATCCTATATTTTTAGATACGCGACTGTGTGTAAAGGTGAAAAAATATACGTGTTAGTAATAAGTCACCTGAAGAGATATTTGAATTATACATTTTTGAAATTCAGGTGTATGTTACATCGAAACATACAAAATACTTATCAGATGATGTGTTTTCTTCATTTTAAAGTGTAGACTGTAGATGACTTTTAAGACATCGAAAATTTCATATCTGTGTCTATTCATCAGTGACGTGCCGGAGGATTAAGTTTTCAGGAAACTGAATTCCTTTTGTGATCTGCTTTTAATATATTTTTGCAATTTTGACATAATTTTTTATTTTATTTTTGCTAAAACTGAGGAGATAGCACAAAGTGGGAATCGGGCAGGTCCATGAGCTTCGCTAGATGGTCAAACCGGTCAGTCGCCTCCCCTCCATCCCCCTAAATTTTTATCAACAATTTCAAACATCGAAATAAAGAAGGGAAAAGAGACTATATTGTGAAAGCCGATATTAGAAATAAAGTTCCGTTAATTCGTATTCCAACACAAGAGCAAAAATAAAAATTGCACGAGATGGATAAATGAAGTGTAAAATGCAAGAATCAGGTTAAAACTTCAAGTAGTCAGATTCTAGGACATAACTCAAAACAATGATATCTTCTTTCATAATTGTAAAAATGTTATCTTGAAAACGAAAGACGGTGTTCTAAATTTTCTTAATTTACAAAATTCAAACTTACATACATCTATTACGTGCAGAAGCTAGTTTTATTCCTGCACCGAGAATCGAACCCGGGCCTCCTGGGTGAGAGCCAGGTATCCTAGCTACTAGGCCTTGCCGGAGGCGGCGATATTTCAATTCGCCCTTACAGAGCAGAAAGCTGTTTCTCTTGTCTTCCTCACATGTGCTAATTTTTGCTCCATTTGTGCTACAATTACTATTTTCGGAGGAGAAAGGACCATATTTACTTGAATTCTGCACTGGTATGTTTGATACGGTTTCGAGCACTTTCTTGATGTTATTTTGATTCCGATTGACCCGGACGACAACTTTCCTGGCAAGGAAAGTAATGTGAAATCGATAAAGAATTGAATAATTATTAAATATCAAAAAACGATGCGAAATCCAGTTGACGAGAAGAAAAGTTGGAACGAGTTTACAATACCGGACCACTCTCTAATTTCTATGAAATTTCGCCTGCTCACTAATTGTGAACTCCTAATCACGAATCTGCATGTAATAATTGGCGGTCGAGTAAGAAAAAAACAAAAACGAAGAAACTAAGATTACTTAACGTAACGTAACCCTACCATAAGAAAAGTAGCTCCACGGAACACGCCATTTTCCCCGAATGGGTGTTACTTATCGCACAACACTTTAGCAACATAGTGTTCTGACGTCACGGGAGAAAGCTTTTTCATGTTAGGCAAGACAAGCCAAAATATTAATTTTTCTTTGTATTTATGATAATGGAACCTAACCTAAAAGGCCCAACCTAACCTCGTAGGAATTCCTCGTCTAACATCAATATTCAAGGTAGCAAGATTGTTGTGCGTAAAGGAAGACCATTAATAAATTGCGAAAGAAAGATGGTTCCGAATTGCTGTGTATGGACAATGACCGTGGTAAATCGCAAGGTTATTTTACAAGTTTTACACGTAAATGTACAATTGTAACAAGTGACCGCCAAATATGAACTACATATACGTCATCAGGACACCGAAATTAGTAAGTAGGCGAAATTTTATAGAAATTTGAGAGTGGTCCGGTATTGTAAACCCATGCCGGAAAGTTTTTGATTAATATTTTAAGAATATTATCATAATTAGTAGCGTGCATAAATTCCTTCAAAGCCGTATGATATGATCGCAATGGAATCTTCGGCAGAAATAAATAAAACATGATTACACAACATATGCTTTGGACAAGTATATTTTGATTCGCAAATTTAGTACCTGGACCCCCGCCGAATACGTCCTGGATTCCACAGTAAATTTTAACACACACATTACATTTCTATTTTGTGGAATTTCATTTTCACGCTTACGTGAAAACTACGAAATTGATGTCGGTCACATTTTGTGAAGCACAATCAATTTATTTATCGATATGAGAATAGATGACACTAGCTAAAGGGTTTTAAATTAAGTTGTACATTTCTTTGATATGATATTCCAGTAGTATGATGTTTATTCTCGCAGTAATGTGTAATTGTATTTCTAACTCTCGCAGTAGATACTTTGATATGTATCCTGACTATATATATGAAACTCCGTGATGAGTTCGACGTACTCGCTTCGGCGGTACATATACTAAAATTGGAACGATACAGAGAAGATTAGCATGGCCCCTGCGCAAGGATGACACGCAAAATCGTGAAGCGTTCCACATTTTTTCCACACCCAGGTATTGAAATATTAATTGAAAAACTTCCTTCGGAACCCCACTTCCCCAAAGAGGGTGTCCGGAATGAGATTGACAGTTTTTAAAAGTGTGTGTGTTATTTTAATACGGTAAGGTGTAGCTAGAAACAAAAACATACATTTTGAAGGCAAACTCAAAGAGTTTTATTGGAAGCACATACAGCTCATTATAGCTCTCCATGGGCTCTGTTTGTTGCATTGAGAATGTCTAGCCAGTATTCAATCTCCCCCCACGTGTTCTGTCGCTCAAACAAAAATTGCTTCGGTGCAGGAAAAAGCAGGCGTAGCTTATGGAAATCAATTCCGTTGGACCAGGCAGCTTGGAATTCCAAGGTCCACTGTTCACGAGGTCGTGCACATAAAGTTCCGTTTGTTTGCTTCCTAGGTGCAGTTTTTGCACGAAATTAAGCCACATGTCAAGCTGAAAAGACATTGATTCTCCATTGACATTCTGCAAAAGATTTACGTTACCCCTCTAGACTTCTTACTTTGGGGTTACATAGGTGTATTCTGGCCAAAAGATAAATTAACTACAAGAACTGTTGGACAGTATTCGGAAAATTCCTGCCTCTGTAACCCCTCAGATGCTACAAGACACGTGGAGGGTGATCGAATACAGGGTAAACATTGTCCATGCAACAAACGGAGCTCATGGGGAGCTATACTGAGCTATAATGAACTGTAATTGCTTACAATAAAACTCTTTAAGTTTGCCTTCAAAATGTATGTTTTTGTTTCTAGCTACTCGTTACCGTATTAAACAAACGCACTTTTAAAAACTGTCAATCCCATTCCGGACATCCTATATTTTTAGATACGCGACTGTGTGTAAAGGTGAAAAAATATACGTGTTAGTAATAAGTCACCTGAAGAGATATTTGAATTATACATTTTTGAAATTCAGGTGTATGTTACATCGAAACATACAAAATACTTATCAGATGATGTGTTTTCTTCATTTTAAAGTGTAGACTGTAGATGACTTTTAAGACATCGAAAATTTCATATCTGTGTCTATTCATCAGTGACGTGCCGGAGGATTAAGTTTTCAGGAAACTGAATTCCTTTTGTGATCTGCTTTTAATATATTTTTGCAATTTTGACATAATTTTTTATTTTATTTTTGCTAAAACTGAGCAGATAGCACAAAGTGGGAATCGGGCAGGTCCATGAGCTTCGCTAGATGGTCAAACCGGTCAGTCGCCTCCCCTCCATCCCCCTAAATTTTTATCAATAATTTCAAACATCGAAATAAAGAAGGGAAAAGAGACTATATTGTGAAAGCCGATATTAGAAATAAAGTTCCGTTAATTCGTATTCCAACACAAGAGCAAAAATAAAAATTGCACGAGATGGATAAATGAAGTGTAAAATGCAAGAATCAGGTTAAAACTTCAAGTAGTCAGATTCTAGGACATAACTCAAAACAATGATATCTTCTTTCATAATTGTAAAAATGTTATCTTGAAAACGAAAGACGGTGTTCTAAATTTTCTTAATTTACAAAATTCAAACTTACATACATCTATTACGTGCAGAAGCTAGTTTTATTCCTGCACCGAGAATCGAACCCGGGCCTCCTGGGTGAGAGCCAGGTATCCTAGCTACTAGGCCTTGCCGGAGGCGGCGATATTTCAATTCGCCCTTACAGAGCAGAAAGCTGTTTCTCTTGTCTTCCTCACATGTGCTAATTTTTGCTCCATTTGTGCTACAATTACTATTTTCGGAGGAGAAAGGACCATATTTACTTGAATTCTGCACTGGTATGTTTGATACGGTTTCGAGCACTTTCTTGATGTTATTTTGATTCCGATTGACCCGGACGACAACTTTCCTGGCAAGGAAAGTAATGTGAAATCGATAAAGAATTGAATAATTATTAAATATCAAAAAACGATGCGAAATCCAGTTGACGAGAAGAAAAGTTGGAACGAGTTTACAATACCGGACCACTCTCTAATTCTATGAAATTTCGCCTGCTCACTAATTGTGAACTCCTAATCACGAATCTGCATGTAATAATTGGCGGTCGAGTAAGAAAAAAACAAAACCGAAGAAACTAAGATTACTTAACGTAACGTAACCCTACCATAAGAAAAGTAGCTCCACGGAACACGCCATTTTCCCCGAATGGGTGTTACTTATCGCACAACACTTTAGCAACATAGTGTTCTGACGTCACGGGAGAAAGCTTTTTCATGTTAGGCAAGACAAGCCAAAATATTAATTTTTCTTTGTATTTATGATAATGGAACCTAACCTAAAAGGCCCAACCTAACCTCGTAGGAATTCCTCGTCTAACATCAATATTCAAGGTAGCAAGATTGTTGTGCGTAAAGGAAGACCATTAATAAATTGCGAAAGAAAGATGGTTCCGAATTGCTGTGTATGGACAATGACCGTGGTAAATCGCAAGGTTATTTTACAAGTTTTACACGTAAATGTACAATTGTAACAAGTGACCGCCAAATATGAACTACATATACGTCATCAGGACACCGAAATTAGTAAGTAGGCGAAATTTTATAGAAATTTGAGAGTGGTCCGGTATTGTAAACCCATGCCGGAAAGTTTTTGATTAATATTTTAAGAATATTATCATAATTAGTAGCGTGCATAAATTCCTTCAAAGCCGTATGATATGATCGCAATGGAATCTTCGGCAGAAATAAATAAAACATGATTACACAACATATGCTTTGGACAAGTATATTTTGATTCGCAAATTTAGTACCTGGACCCCCGCCGAATACGTCCTGGATTCCACAGTAAATTTTAACACACACATTACATTTCTATTTTGTGGAATTTCATTTTCACGCTTACGTGAAAACTACGAAATTGATGTCGGTCACATTTTGTGAAGCACAATCAATTTATTTATCGATATGAGAATAGATGACACTAGCTAAAGGGTTTTAAATTAAGTTGTACATTTCTTTGATATGATATTCCAGTAGTATGATGTTTATTCTCGCAGTAATGTGTAATTGTATTTCTAACTCTCGCAGTAGATACTTTGATATGTATCCTGACTATATATATGAAACTCCGTGATGAGTTCGACGTACTCGCTTCGGCGGTACATATACTAAAATTGGAACGATACAGAGAAGATTAGCATGGCCCCTGCGCAAGGATGACACGCAAAATCGTGAAGCGTTCCACATTTTTTCCACACCCAGGTATTGAAATATTAATTGAAAAACTTCCTTCGGAACCCCACTTCCCCAAAGAGGGTGTCCGGAATGAGATTGACAGTTTTTAAAAGTGTGTGTGTTATTTTAATACGGTAAGGTGTAGCTAGAAACAAAAACATACATTTTGAAGGCAAACTCAAAGAGTTTTATTGGAAGCACATACAGCTCATTATAGCTCTCCATGGGCTCTGTTTGTTGCATTGAGAATGTCTAGCCAGTATTCAATCTCCCCCCACGTGTTCTGTCGCTCAAACAAAAATTGCTTCGGTGCAGGAAAAAGCAGGCGTAGCTTATGGAAATCAATTCCGTTGGACCAGGCAGCTTGGAATTCCAAGGTCCACTGTTCACGAGGTCGTGCACATAAAGTTCCGTTTGTTTGCTTCCTAGGTGCAGTTTTTGCACGAAATTAAGCCACATGTCAAGCTGAAAAGACATTGATTCTCCATTGACATTCTGCAAAAGATTTACGTTACCCCTCTAGACTTCTTACTTTGGGGTTACATAGGTGTATTCTGGCCAAAAGATAAATTAACTACAAGAACTGTAGGACAGTATTCGGAAAATTCCTGCCTCTGTAACCCCTCAGATGCTACAAGACACGTGGAGGGTGATCGAATACAGGGTAAACATTGTCCATGCAACAAACGGAGCTCATGGGGATCTATACTGAGCTATAATGAACTGTAATTGCTTACAATAAAACTCTTTAAGTTTGCCTTCAAAATGTATGTTTTTGTTTCTAGCTACTCGTTACCGTATTAAACAAACGCACTTTTAAAAACTGTCAATCCCATTCCGGACATCCTATATTTTTAGATACGCGACTGTGTGTAAAGGTGAAAAAATATACGTGTTAGTAATAAGTCACCTGAAGAGATATTTGAATTATACATTTTTGAAATTCAGGTGTATGTTACATCGAAACATACAAAATACTTATCAGATGATGTGTTTTCTTCATTTTAAAGTGTAGACTGTAGATGACTTTTAAGACATCGAAAATTTCATATCTGTGTCTATTCATCAGTGACGTGCCGGAGGATTAAGTTTTCAGGAAACTGAATTCCTTTTGTGATCTGCTTTTAATATATTTTTGCAATTTTGACATAATTTTTTATTTTATTTTTGCTAAAACTGAGCAGATAGCACAAAGTGGGAATCGGGCAGGTCCATGAGCTTCGCTAGATGGTCAAACCGGTCAGTCGCCTCCCCTCCATCCCCCTAAATTTTTATCAATAATTTCAAACATCGAAATAAAGAAGGGAAAAGAGACTATATTGTGAAAGCCGATATTAGAAATAAAGTTCCGTTAATTCGTATTCCAACACAAGAGCAAAAATAAAAATTGCACGAGATGGATAAATGAAGTGTAAAATGCAAGAATCAGGTTAAAACTTCAAGTAGTCAGATTCTAGGACATAACTCAAAACAATGATATCTTCTTTCATAATCGTAAAAATGTTATCTTGAAAACGAAAGACGGTGTTCTAAATTTTCTTAATTTACAAAATTCAAACTTACATACATCTATTACGTGCAGAAGCTAGTTTTATTCCTGCACCGAGAATCGAACCCGGGCCTCCTGGGTGAGAGCCAGGTATCCTAGCTACTAGGCCTTGCCGGAGGCGGCGATATTTCAATTCGCCCTTACAGAGCAGAAAGCTGTTTCTCTTGTCTTCCTCACATGTGCTAATTTTTGCTCCATTTGTGCTACAATTACTATTTTCGGAGGAGAAAGGACCATATTTACTTGAATTCTGCACTGGTATGTTTGATACGGTTTCGAGCACTTTCATGATGTTATTTTGATTCCGATTGACCCGGACGACAACTTTCCTGGCAAGGAAAGTAATGTGAAATCGATAAAGAATTGAATAATTATTAAATATCAAAAAACGATGCGAAATCCAGTTGACGAGAAGAAAAGTTGGACGAGTTTACAATACCGGACCACTCTCTAATTTCTATGAAATTTCGCCTGCTCACTAATTGTGAACTCCTAATCACGAATCTGCATGTAATAATTGGCGGTCGAGTAAGAAAAAAACAAAAACGAAGAAACTAAGATTACTTAACGTAACGTAACCCTACCATAAGAAAAGTAGCTCCACGGAACACGCCATTTTCCCCGAATGGGTGTTACTTATCGCACAACACTTTAGCAACATAGTGTTCTGACGTCACGGGAGAAAGCTTTTTCATGTTAGGCAAGACAAGCCAAAATATTAATTTTTCTTTGTATTTATGATAATGGAACCTAACCTAAAAGGCCCAACCTAACCTCGTAGGAATTCCTCGTCTAACATCAATATTCAAGGTAGCAAGATTGTTGTGCGTAAAGGAAGACCATTAATAAATTGCGAAAGAAAGATGGTTCCGAATTGCTGTGTATGGACAATGACCGTGGTAAATCGCAAGGTTATTTTACAAGTTTTACACGTAAATGTACAATTGTAACAAGTGACCGCCAAATATGAACTACATATACGTCATCAGGACACCGAAATTAGTAAGTAGGCGAAATTTTATAGAAATTTGAGAGTGGTCCGGTATTGTAAACCCATGCCGGAAAGTTTTTGATTAATATTTTAAGAATATTATCATAATTAGTAGCGTGCATAAATTCCTTCAAAGCCGTATGATATGATCGCAATGGAATCTTCGGCAGAAATAAATAAAACATGATTACACAACAAATGCTTTGGACAAGTATATTTTGATTCGCAAATTTAGTACCTGGACCCCCGCCGAATACGTCCTGGATTCCACAGTAAATTTTAACACACACATTACATTTCTATTTTGTGGAATTTCATTTTCACGCTTACGTGAAAACTACGAAATTGATGTCGGTCACATTTTGTGAAGCACAATCAATTTATTTATCGATATGAGAATAGATGACACTAGCTAAAGGGTTTTAAATTAAGTTGTACATTTCTTTGATATGATATTCCAGTAGTATGATGTTTATTCTCGCAGTAATGTGTAATTGTATTTCTAACTCTCGCAGTAGATACTTTGATATGTATCCTGACTATATATATGAAACTCCGTGATGAGTTCGACGTACTCGCTTCGGCGGTACATATACTAAAATTGGAACGATACAGAGAAGATTAGCATGGCCCCTGCGCAAGGATGACACGCAAAATCGTGAAGCGTTCCACATTTTTTCCACACCCAGGTATTGAAATATTAATTGAAAAACTTCCTTCGGAACCCCACTTCCCCAAAGAGGGTGTCCGGAATGAGATTGACAGTTTTTAAAAGTGTGTGTGTTATTTTAATACGGTAAGGTGTAGCTAGAAACAAAAACATACATTTTGAAGGCAAACTCAAAGAGTTTTATTGGAAGCACATACAGCTCATTATAGCTCTCCATGGGCTCTGTTTGTTGCATTGAGAATGTCTAGCCAGTATTCAATCTCCCCCCACGTGTTCTGTCGCTCAAACAAAAATTGCTTCGGTGCAGGAAAAAGCAGGCGTAGCTTATGGAAATCAATTCCGTTGGACCAGGCAGCTTGGAATTCCAAGGTCCACTGTTCACGAGGTCGTGCACATAAAGTTCCGTTTGTTTGCTTCCTAGGTGCAGTTTTTGCACGAAATTAAGCCACATGTCAAGCTGAAAAGACATTGATTCTCCATTGACATTCTGCAAAAGATTTACGTTACCCCTCTAGACTTCTTACTTTGGGGTTACATAGGTGTATTCTGGCCAAAAGATAAATTAACTACAAGAACTGTTGGACAGTATTCGGAAAATTCCTGCCTCTGTAACCCCTCAGATGCTACAAGACACGTGGAGGGTGATCGAATACAGGGTAAACATTGTCCATGCAACAAACGGAGCTCATGGGGATCTATACTGAGCTATAATGAACTGTAATTGCTTACAATAAAACTCTTTAAGTTTGCCTTCAAAATGTATGTTTTTGTTTCTAGCTACTCGTTACCGTATTAAACAAACGCACTTTTAAAAACTGTCAATCCCATTCCGGACATCCTATATTTTTTAGATACGCGACTGTGTGTAAAGGTGAAAAAATATACGTGTTAGTAATAAGTCACCTGAAGAGATATTTGAATTATACATTTTTGAAATTCAGGTGTATGTTACATCGAAACATACAAAATACTTATCAGATGATGTGTTTTCTTCATTTTAAAGTGTAGACTGTAGATGACTTTTAAGACATCGAAAATTTCATATCTGTGTCTATTCATCAGTGAGGTGCCGGAGGATTAAGTTTTCAGGAAACTAAATTCCTTTTGTGATCTGCTTTTAATATATTTTTGCAATTTTGACATAATTTTTTATTTTATTTTTGCTAAAACTGAGGAGATAGCACAAAGTGAGAATCGGGCAGGTCCATGAGCTTCGCTAGATGGTCAAACCGGTCAGTCGCCTCCCCTCCATCCCCCTAAATTTTTATCAACAATTTCAAACATCGAAATAAAGAAGGGAAAAGAGACTATATTGTGAAAGCCGATATTAGAAATAAAGTTCCGTTAATTCGTATTCCAACACAAGAGCAAAAATAAAAATTGCACGAGATGGATAAATGAAGTGTAAAATGCAAGAATCAGGTTAAAACTTCAAGTAGTCAGATTCTAGGACATAACTCAAAACAATGATATCTTCTTTCATAATTGTAAAAATGTTATCTTGAAAACGAAAGACGGTGTTCTAAATTTTCTTAATTTACAAAATTCAAACTTACATACATCTATTACGTGCAGAAGCTAGTTTTATTCCTGCACCGAGAATCGAACCCGGGCCTCCTGGTTGAGAGCCAGGTATCCTAGCTACTAGGCCTTGCCGGAGGCGGCGATATTTCAATTCGCCCTTACAGAGCAGAAAGCTGTTTCTCTTGTCTTCCTCACATGTGCTAATTTTTGCTCCATTTGTGCTACAATTACCATTTTCGGAGGAGAAAGGACCATATTTACTTGAATTCTGCACTGGTATGTTTGATACGGTTTCGAGCACTTTCTTGATGTTCTTTGGTTTCCGATTGACCCGGACGACAACTTTCCTGGCAAGGAAAGTAATGTGAAATCGATAAAGAATTGAATAATTATTAAATATCAAAAAACGATGCGAAATCCAGTTGACGAGAAGAAAAGTTGGAACGAGTTTACAATACCGGACCACTCTCTAATTTCTATGAAATTTCGCCTGCTCACTAATTGTGAACTCCTAATCACGAATCTGCTTGTAATAATTGGCGGTCGAGTAAGAAAAAAACAAAAACGAAGAAACTAAGATTTCTTAACGTAACGTAACCCTACCATAAGAACAGTAGCTCCACGGAACACGCCATTTTCCCCGAATGGGTGTTACTTATCGCACAACACTTTAGCAACATAGTGTTCTGACGTCACGGGAGAAAGCTTTTTCATGTTAGGCAAGACAAGCCAAAATATTAATTTTTCTTTGTATTTATGATAATGGAACCTAACCTAAAAGGCCTAACCTAACCTCGTAGGAATTCCTCGTCTAACATCAATATTCGAGGTAGCAAGATTGTTGTGCGTAAAGGAAGACCATTAATAAATTGCGAAAGAAAGATGGTTCCGAATTGCTGTGTATGGACAATGACCGTGGTAAATCGCAAGGTTATTTTACAAGTTTTACACGTAAATGTACAATTGTAACAAGTGACCGCCAAATATGAACTACATATACGTCATCAGGACACCGAAATTAGTAAGTAGGCGAAATTTTATAGAAATTTGAGAGTGGTCCGGTATTGTAAACCCATGCCGGAAAGTTTTTGATTAATATTTTAAGAATATTATCATAATTAGTAGCGTGCATAAATTCCTTCAAAGCCGTATGATGTGATCGCAATGGAATCTTCGGCAGAAATAAATAAAACATGATTACACAACAAATGCTTTGGACAAGTATATTTTGATTCGCAAATTTAGTACCTGGACCCCCGCCGAATACGTCCTGGATTCCACAGTAAATTTTAACACACACATTACATTTCTATTTTGTGGAATTTCATTTTCACGCTTACGTGAAAACTACGAAATTGATGTCGGTCACATTTTGTGAAGCACAATCAATTTATTTATCGATATGAGAATAGATGACACTAGCTAAAGGGTTTTAAATTAAGTTGTACATTTCTTTGATATGATATTCCAGTAGTATGATGTTTATTCTCGCAGTAATGTGTAATTGTATTTCTAACTCTCGCAGTAGATACTTTGATATGTATCCTGACTATATATATGAAAATCCGTGATGAGTTCGACGTACTCGCTTCGGCGGTACATATACTAAAATTGGAACGATACAGAGAAGATTAGCATGGCCCCTGCGCAAGGATGACACGCAAAATCGTGAAGCGTTCCACATTTTTTCCACACCCAGGTATTGAAATATTAATTGAAAAACTTCCTTCGGAACCCCACTTCCCCAAAGAGGGTGTCCGGAATGAGATTGACAGTTTTTAAAAGTGTGTGTGTTATTTTAACACGGTAAGGTGTAGCTAGAAACAAAAACATACATTTTGAAGGCAAACTCAAAGAGTTTTATTGGAAGCACATACAGCTCATTATAGCTCTCCATGGGCTCTGTTTGTTGCATTGAGAATGTCTAGCCAGTATTCAATCTCCCTCCACGTGTTCTGTCGCTCAAACAAAAATTGCTTCGGTGTCGGAAAAAGCAGGCGTAGCTTATGGAAATCAATACAGTGGACCAGGCAGCTTGGAATTCCAAGGTCCACTGTTCACGTGCACAAAAATTTCCGTTTGTTTGCTTCCTAGGTGTAGTTTTTGCACGAAATTAAGCCACATGTCAAGCTGAAGAGACATTGATTCTCCATTGACATTCTGCAAAAGATTTACGTTACCCCTCTAGATTTCTTACTTTGGGTTTACATAGGTGTATTCTGGCCATAAGATAAATGAACTACAAGAACTGTAGGACAGTATTCGGAAAGCTCCTGCCTCTGTAACCCCTCAGATGCTACAAGACACGTGGAGGGTGATCGAATACAAGGTAAACATTGTCCATGCAACAAACGGAGCTCATGGGGAGAAATATAAATATGCTGACCAAGGCAGTAATTTTTTTTTTTATTAAAAACATAAACTAAACGTAACGTTTCAACCTTCTAGCAAGGTCTTCATCAGACTCTGTATCAAGTACAAAAAACAACTTTTGTACTTGATACAGAGTCTGATGAAGATCTTGCTAGAAGGTTGAAACGTTACGTTTAGTTTATGTTTTTAATAAAAAAATATATTACTGCCTTGGTCAGCATATTTATATTTTTTCATAATAATGGAAACAAGGCTTAATGGTGTTATAACTCATGGGGAGCTATACTGAGCTATAATGAACTGTAATTGCTTACAATAAAACTCTTTAAGTTTGCCTTCAAAATGTATGTTTTTGTTTCTAGCTACTCGTTACCGTATTAAACAAACGCACTTTTAAAAACTTTCAATCCCATTCCGGACACCCTATATTTTTAGATACGCGACTGTGTGTAAAGGTGAAAAAATATACGTGTTAGTAATAAGTCACCTGAAGAGATATTTGAATTATACATTTTTGAAATTCAGGTGTATGTTACATCGAAAAATACAAAATAAATATCAGATGATGTGTTTTCTTCATTTTAAAGTGTAGACTGTAGATGACTTTTAAGACATCGAAAATTTCATATCTGTGTCTATTCATCAGTGACGTGCCGGAGGATTAAGTTTTCAGGAAACTAAATTCCTTTTGTGATCTGCTTTTAATATATTTTTGCAATTTTGACATAATTTTTTATTTTATTTTTGCTAAAACTGAGGAGATAGCACAAAGTGGGAATCGGGCAGGTCCATGAGCTTCGCTAGATGGTCAAACCGGTCAGTCGCCTCCCCTCCATCCCCCTAATTTTTTATCAACAATTTCAAACATCGAAATAAAGAAGGGAAAAGAGACTATATTGTGAAAGCCGATATTAGAAACAAAGTTTCGTTAATTCGTATTCCAACACAAGAGCAAAAATAAAAATTGCACGAGATGGATAAATGAAGTGTAAAATGCAAGAATCAGGTTAAAACTTCAAGTAGTCAGATTCTAGGACATAACTCAAAACAATGATATCTTCTTTCGTAATATGTAAAAAATGTTATCTTGAAAACTAAAGACGGTGTTCTAAATTTTCTTAATTTACAAAATTCAAACTTACATACATCTATTACGTGCAGAAGCTAGTCTTATTCCTGCACCGAGAATCGAACCCGGGCCTCCTGGGTGAGAGCCAGGTATCCTAGCTACTAGGCCTTGCCGGAGGCGGCGACATTTCAATTCGCCCTTACAGAGCAGAAAGCTGTTTCTCTTGTCTTCCTCACATGTGCTAATTTTTGCTCCATTTGTGCTACAATTTCTATTTTCGGAGGAGAAAGGACCATATTTACTTGAATTCTGCACTGGTATGTTTGATACGGTTTCGAGCACTTTCTTGATGTTCTTTTGTTTCCGATTGACCCGGACGACAACTTTCCTGGCAAGGAAAGTAATGTGAAATCGATAAAGAATTGAATAATTATTAAATATCAAAAAACGATGCGGAATCCAGTTGACGAGAAGAAAAGTTGGAACGAGTTTAAAATACCGGACCACTCTCTAATTTCTATGAAATTTCGCCTGCTCACTAATTGTGAACTCCTAATCACGAATCTGCATGTAATAATTGGCGGTCGAGTAAGAAAAAAACAAAACCGAAGAAACTAAGATTTCTTAACGTAACGTAACCCTACCATAAGAACAGTAGCTCCACGGAACACGCCATTTTCCCCGAATGGGTGTTACTTATCGCACAACACTTTAGCAACATAGTGTTCTGACGTCACGGGAGAAAGCTTTTTCATGTTAGGCAAGACAAGCCAAAATATTAATTTTTCTTTGTATTTATGATAATGGAACATAACCTAAAAGGCCTAACCTAACCTCGTAGGAATTCCTCGTCTAACATCAATATTCAAGGTATCAAGATTGTTGTGCGTAAAGAAAGACCATTAATAAATTGCGAAAGAAAGATGGTTCCGAATTGCTGTGTATGGACAATGACCGTGGTAAATCGCAAGGTTATTTTACAAGTTTTACACGTAAATGTACAATTGTAACAAGTGACCGCCAAATATGAACTACATATACGTCATCAGGACACCGAAATTAGTAAGTAGGCGAAATTTTATAGAAATTTGAGAGTGGTCCGGTATTGTAAACCCATGCCGGAAAGTTTTTGATTAATATTTTAAGAATATTATCATAATTAGTAGCGTGCATAAGTTCCTTCAAAGCCGTATGATATGATCGCAATGGAATCTTCGGCAGAAATAAATAAAACATGATTACACAACAAATGCTTTGGACAAGTGTATTTTGTTTCGCAAATTTAGTACCTGGACCCCCGCCGAATACGTCCTGGATTCCACAGTAAATTTTAACACACACATTACATTTCTATTTTGTAGAATTTCATTTTCACGCTTACGTGAAAACTACGAAATTGATGTCGGTCACATTTTGTGAAGCACAATCAATTTATTTATCGATATGAGAATAGATGACACTAGCTAAAGGGTTTTAAATTAAGTTGTACATTTCTTTGATATGATATTCCAGTAGTATGATGTTTATTCTCGCAGTAATGTGTAATTGTATTTCTAACTCTCGCAGTAGATACTTTGATATGTATCCTGACTATATATATGAAACTCCGTGATGAGTTCGACGTACTCGCTTCGGCGGTACATATACTAAAATTGGAACGATACAGAGAAGATTAGCATGGCCCCTGCGCAAGGATGACACGCAAAATCGTGAAGCGTTCCACATTTTTTCCACACCCAGGTATTGAAATATTAATTGAAAAACTTCCTTCGGAACCCCACTTCCCCAAAGAGGGTGTCCGGAATGAGATTGACAGTTTTTAAAAGTGTGTGTGTTATTTTAATACGGTAAGGTGTAGCTAGAAACAAAAACATACATTTTGAAGGCAAACTCAAAGAGTTTTATTGGAAGCACATACAGCTCATTATAGCTCTCCATGGGCTCTGTTTGTTGCATTGAGAATGTCTAGCCAGTATTCAATCTCCCCCCACGTGTTCTGTCGCTCAAACAAAAATTGCTTCGGTGCAGGAAAAAGCAGGCGTAGCTTATGGAAATCAATTCCGCTGGACCAGGCAGCTTGGAATTCCAAGGTCCACTGTTCACGACGTCGTGCACAAAAATTTCCGTTTGCTTGCTTCCTAGGTGCAGTTTTTGCACGAAATTAAGCCACATGTCAAGCTGAAAAGACATTGATTCTCCATTGACATTCTGCAAAAGATTTACGTTACCCCTCTAGACTTCTTACTTTGGGGTTACATAGGTGTATTCTGGCCAAAAGATAAATGAACTACAAGAACTGTTGGACAGTATTCGGAAACCTCCTGCCTCTGTAACCCCTCAGATGCTACAAGACACGTGGAGGGTGATCGAATACAGGGTAAACATTGTCCATGCTACAAACGGAGCTCATGGGGAGCTATACTGAGCTATAATGAACTGTAATTGCTTACAATAAAACTCTTTAAGTTTGCCTTCAAAATGTATGTTTTTGTTTCTAGCTTCTCGTTACCGTATTAAACAAACGCACTTTTAAAAACTGTCAATCCCATTCCGGACACCCTATATTTTTAGATACGCGACTGTGTGTAAAGGTGAAAAAATATACGTGTTAGTAATAAGTCACCTGAAGAGATATTTGAATTATACATTTTTGAAATTCAGGTTTATGTTACATCGAAACATACAAAATACTTACCAGATGATGTGTTTTCTTCATTTTGAAGTGTAGACTGTAAATGACTTTTAAGACATCGAAAATTTCATATCTGTGTCTATTCATCAGTGACGTGCCGGAGGATTAAGTTTTCAGGAAACTAAATTCCTTTTGTGATCTGCTTTTAATATATTTTTGCAATTTTGACATAATTTTTTATTTTATTTTTGCTAAAACTGAGGAGATAGCACAAACTGGGAATCCGGCAGGTCCATGAGCTTCGCTAGATGGTCAAACCGGTCAGTCGCCTCCCCTCCATCCCCCTAATTTTTTATCAACAATTTCAAACATCGAAATAAAGAAGGGAAAAAGAGACTATATTGTGAAACCCGATATTAGAAACAAAGTTCCGTTAATTCGTATTCCAACACAAGAGCAAAAATAAAAATTGCACGAGATGGATAAATGAAGTGTAAAATGCAAGAATCAGGTTAAAACTTCAAGTAGTCAGATTCTAGGACATAACTCAAAACAATGATATCTTCTTTCATAATTGTAAAAAATGTTATCTTGAAAACGAAAGACGGTGTTCTAAATTTTCCTAATTTACAAAATTAAAACTTACATACATCTATTACGTGCAGAAGCTAGTCTTATTCCTGCACCGAGAATCGAACCCGGGCCTCCTGGGTGAGAGCCAGGTATCCTAGCTACTAGGCCTTGCCGGAGGCGGCGACATTTCAATTCGCCCTTACAGAGCAGAAAGCTGTTTCTCTTGTCTTCCTCACATGTGCTAATTTTTGCTCCATTTGTGCTACAGTTTCTATTTTCGGAGGAGAAAGGACCATATTTACTTGAATTCTGCACTGTTATGTTTGATACGGTTTCGAGCACTTTCTTGATGTTCTTTTGTTTCCGATTGACCCGGACGACAACTTTCCTGGCAAGGAAAGTAATGTGAAATCGATAAAGAATTGAATAATTATTAAATATCAAAAAACTATGCGGAATCCAGTTGACGAGAAGAAAAGTTGGAACGAGTTTACAATACCAGACCACTCTCTAATTTCTATGAAATTTCGCCTGCTCACTAATTGTGAACTCCTAATCACGTATCTGCATGTAATAATTGGCGGTCGAGTAAGAAAAAAACAAAAACGAAGAAACTAAGATTTCTTAACGTAACGTAACCCTACCATAAGAACAGTAGCTCCACGGAACACGCCATTTTCCCCGAATGGGTGTTACTTATCGCACAACACTTTAGCAACATAGTGTTCTGACGTCACGGGAGAAAGCTTTTTCATGTTAGGCAAGACAAGCCAAAATATTAATTTTTCTTTGTATTTATGATAATGGAACCTAACCTAAAAGGCCTAACCTAACCTCGTAGGAATTCCTCGTCTATCTTCAATATTCAAGGTAGCAAGATTTTTGTGCGTAAAGGAAGACCATTAATAAATTGCGAAAGAAAGATGGTTCCGAATTGCTGTGTATGGACAATGACCGTGGTAAATCGCAAGGTTATTTTACAAGTTTTACACGTAAATGTACAATTGTAACAAGTGACCGCCAAATATGAACTACATATACGTCATCAGGACACCGAAATTAGTAAGTAGGCGAAATTTTATAGAAATTTGAGAGTGGTCCGGTATTGTAAACCCATGCCGGAAAGTTTTTGATTAATATTTTAAGAATATTATCATAATTAGTAGCGTGCATAAATTCCTTCAAAGCCGTATGATATGATCGCAATGGAATCTTCGGCAGAAATAAATAAAACATGATTACACAACAAATGCTTTGGACAAGTATATTTTGATTCGCAAATTTAGTACCTGGACCCCCGCCGAATACGTCCTGGATTCCACAGTAAATTTTAACACACACATTACATTTCTATTTTGTGGAATTTCATTTTCACGCTTACGTGAAAACTACGAAATTGATGTCGGTCACATTTTGTGAAGCACAATCAATTTATTTATCGATATGAGAATAGATGACACTAGCTAAAGGGTTTTAAATTAAGTTGTACATTTCTTTGATATGATATTCCAGTAGTATGATGTTTATTCTCGCAGTAATGTGTAATTGTATTTCTAACTCTCGCAGTAGATACTTTGATATGTATCCTGACTATATATATGAGACTCCGTGATGAGTTCGACGTACTCGCTTCGGCGGTACATATACTAAAATTGGAACGATACAGAGAAGATTAGCATGGCCCCTGCGCAAGAATGACACGCAAAATCGTGAAGCGTTCCACATTTTTTCCACACCCAGGTATTGAAATATTAATTGAAAAACTACCTTCGGAACCCCACTTCCCCAAAGAGGGTGTCCGGAATGAGATTGACAGTTTTTAAAAGTGTGTGTGTTATTTTAATACGGTAAGGTGTAGCTAGAAACAAAAACATACATTTTGAAGGCAAACTCAAAGAGTTTTATTGGAAGCACATACAGCTCATTATAGCTCTCCATGGGCTCTGTTTGTTGCATTGAGAATGTCTAGCCAGTATTCAATCTCCCCCCACGTGTTCTGTCGCTCAAACAAAAATTGCTTCGGTGCAGGAAAAAGCAGGCGTAGCTTATGGAAATCAATTCCGCTGGACCAGGCAGCTTGGAATTCCAAGGTCCACTGTTCACGAGGTCGTGCACAAAAATTTCCGTTTGCTTGCTTCCTAGGTGCAGTTTTTGCACGAAATTAAGCCACATGTCAAGCTGAAAAGACATTGATTCTCCATTGACATTCTGCAAAAGATTTACGTTACCCCTCTAGACTTCTTACTTTGGGGTTACATAGGTGTATTCTGGCCAAAAGATAAATGAACTACAAGAACTGTTGGACAGTATTCGGAAACCTCCTGCCTCTGTAACCCCTCAGATGCTACAAGACACGTGGAGGGTGATCGAATACAGGGTAAACATTGTCCATGCTACAAACGGAGCTCATGGGGAGCTATACTGAGTTATAATGAACTGTAATTGCTTACAATAAAACTCTTTAAGTTTGCCTTCAAAATGTATGTTTTTGTTTCTAGCTACTCGTTACCGTATTAAACAAACGCACTTTTAAAAACTGTCAATCCCATTCCGGACACCCTATATTTTTAGATACGCGACTGTGTGTAAAGTTGAAAAAAAATACGTGTTAGTAATAAGTCACCTGAAGAGATATTTGAATTATACATTTTTGAAATTCAGGTATATGTTACATCGAAACATACAAAATACTTATCAGGTGATGTGTTTTCTTCATTTTAAAGTGTAGACTGTAGATGAATTTTAAGACATCGAAAATTTCATATCTGTGTCTATTCATCAGTGACGTGCCGGAGGATTAAGTTTTCAGGAAACTAAATTCCTTTTGTGATCTGCTTTTAATATATTTTTGCAATTTTGACATAATTTTTTATTTTATTTTTGCTAAAACTGAGGAGATAGCACAAACTGGGAATCGGGCAGGTCCATGAGCTTCGCTAGATGGTCAAACCGGTCAGTCGCCTCCCCTCCATCCCCCTAATTTTTTATCAACAATTTCAAACATCGAAATAAAGAAGGGAAAAGAGACTATATTGTGAAAGCCGATATTAGAAACAAAGTTTCGTTAATTCGTATTCCAACACAAGAGCAAAAATAAAAATTGCACGAGATGGATAAATGAAGTGTAAAATGCAAGAATCAGGTTAAAACTTCAAGTAGTCAGATTCTAGGACATAACTCAAAACAATGATATCTTCTTTCATAATTGTAAAAAATGTTATCTTGAAAACGAAAGACGGTGTTCTAAATTTTCCTAATTTACAAAATTAAAACTTACATACATCTATTACGTGCAGAAGCTAGTTTTATTCCTGCACCGAGAATCGAACCCGGGCCTCCTGGGTGAGAGCCAGGTATCCTAGCTACTAGGCCTTGCCGGAGGCGGCGACATTTCAATTCGCCCTTACAGAGCAGAAAGCTGTTTCTCTTGTCTTCCTCACATGTGCTAATTTTTGCTCCATTTGTGCTACAATTTCTATTTTCGGAGGAGAAAGGACCATATTTACTTGAATTCTGCACTGTTATGTTTGATACGGTTTCGAGCACTTTCTTGATGTTCTTTTGTTTCCGATTGACCCGGACGACAACTTTCCTGGCAAGGAAAGTAATGTGAAATCGATAAAGAATTGAATAATTATTAAATATCAAAAAACTATGCGGAATCCAGTTGACGAGAAGAAAAGTTGGAACGAGTTTACAATACCAGACCACTCTCTAATTTCTATGAAATTTCGCCTGCTCACTAATTGTGAACTCCTAATCACGTATCTGCATGTAATAATTGGCGGTCGAGTAAGAAAAAAACAAAAACGAAGAAACTAAGATTTCTTAACGTAACGTAACCCTACCATAAGAACAGTAGCTCCACGGAACACGCCATTTTCCCCGAATGGGTGTTACTTATCGCACAACACTTTAGCAACATAGTGTTCTGACGTCACGGGAGAAAGCTTTTTCATGTTAGGCAAGACAAGCCAAAATATTAATTTTTCTTTGTATTTATGATAATGGAACCTAACCTAAAAGGCCTAACCTAACCTCGTAGGAATTCCTCGTCTAACTTCAATATTCAAGGTAGCAAGATTGTTGTGCGTAAAGGAAGACCATTAATAAATTGCGAAAGAAAGATGGTTCCGAATTGCTGTGTATGGACAATGACCGTGGTAAATCGCAAGGTTATTTTACAAGTTTTACACGTAAATGTACAATTGTAACAAGTGACCGCCAAATATGAACTACATATACGTCATCAGGACACCGAAATTAGTAAGTAGGCGAAATTTTATAGAAATTTGAGAGTGGTCCGGTATTGTAAACCCATGCCGGAAAGTTTTTGATTAATATTTTAAGAATATTATCATAATTAGTAGCGTGCATAAATTCCTTCAAAGCCGTATGATATGATCGCAATGGAATCTTCGGCAGAAATAAATAAAACATGATTACACAACAAATGCTTTGGACAAGTATATTTTGATTCGCAAATTTAGTACCTGAACCCCCGCCGAATACGTCCTGGATTCCACAGTAAATTTTAACACACGCATTACATTTCTATTTTGTGGAATTTCATTTTCACGCTTACGTGAAAACTACGAAATTGATGTCGGTCACATTTTGTGAAGCACAATCAATTTATTTATCGATATGAGAATAGATGACACTAGCTAAAGGGTTTTAAATTAAGTTGTACATTTCTTTGATATGATATTCCAGTAGTATGATGTTTATTCTCGCAGTAATGTGTAATTGTATTTCTAACTCTCGCAGTAGATACTTTGATATGTATCCTGACTATATATATGAAACTCAGTGATGAGTTCGACGTACTCGCTTCGGCGGTACATATACTAAAATTGGAACGATACAGAGAAGATTAGCATGGCCCCTGCGCAAGGATGACACGCAAAATCGTGAAGCGTTCCACATTTTTTTCCACACCCAGGTATTGAAATATTAATTGAAAAACTTCCTTCGGAACCCCACTTCCCCAAAGAGGGTGTCCGGAATGAGATTGACAGTTTTTAAAAGTGTGTGTGTTATTTTAATACGGTAAGGTGTAGCTAGAAACAAAAACATACATTTTGAAGGCAAACTCAAAGAGTTTTATTGGAAGCACATACAGCTCATTATAGCTCTCCATGGGTTCTATTTGTTGCATTGAGAATGTCTAGCCAGGATTCAATCTCCCTCCACGTGTTCTGTCGCTCAAACAAAAATTGCTTCGGTGTCGGAAAAAGCAGGCGTAGCTTATGGAAATCAATACAGTGGACCAGGCAGCTTGGAATTCCAAGGTCCACTGTTCACGAGGTCGTGCACAAAAAGTTCCGTTTGTTTGCTTCCTAGGTGCAGTTTTTGCACGAAATTAAGACACATGTCAAGCTGAAAAGACATTGTGTCTCCATTGACATTCTGCAAAAGGTTTACGTTACCCCTCTAGACTTCTTACTTTGGGGTTACATAGGTGTATTCTGGCCATAAGATAAATGAACTACAAGAACTGTAGGACAGTATTCGGAAAGCTCCTGCCTCTGTAACCCCTCAGATGCTACAAGACACGTGGAGGGTGATCGAATACAGGGTAAACATTGTCCATGCAACAAACGGAGCTCATGGGAAGCTATACTGAGCTATAATGAACTGTAATTGCTTACAATAAAACTCTTTAAGTTTGCCTTCAAAATGTATGTTTTTGTTTCTAGCTTCTCGTTACCGTATTAAACAAACGCACTTTTAAAAACTGTCAATCCCATTCCGGACACCCTATATTTTTAGATACGCGACTGTGTGTAAAGGTGAAAAAATATACGTGTTAGTAATAAGTCACCTGAAGAGATATTTGAATTATACATTTTTGAAATTCAGGTTTATGTTACATCGAAACATACAAAATACTTACCAGATGATGTGTTTTCTTCATTTTGAAGTGTAGACTGTAAATGACTTTTAAGACATCGAAAATTTCATATCTGTGTCTATTCATCAGTGACGTGCCGGAGGATTAAGTTTTCAGGAAACTAAATTCCTTTTGTGATCTGCTTTTAATATATTTTTGCAATTTTGACATAATTTTTTATTTTATTTTTGCTAAAACTGAGGAGATAGCACAAACTGGGAATCGGGCAGGTCCATGAGCTTCGCTAGATGGTCAAACCGGTCAGTCGCCTCCCCTCCATCCCCCGAATTTTTTATCAACAATTTCAAACATCGAAATAAAGAAGGGAAAAAGAGACTATATTGTGAAACCCGATATTAGAAATAAAGTTCCGTTAATTCGTATTCCAACACAAGAGCAAAAATAAAAATTGCACGAGATGGATAAATGAAGTGTAAAATGCAAGAATCAGGTTAAAACTTCAAGTAGTCAGATTCTAGGACATAACTCAAAACAATGATATCTTCTTTCATAATTGTAAAAAATGTTATCTTGAAAACGAAAGACGGTGTTCTAAATTTTCTTAATTTACAAAATTAAAACTTACATACATCTATTAAGTGCAGAAGCTAGTCTTATTCCTGCACCGAGAATCGAACCCGGGCCTCCTGGGTGAGAGCCAGGTATCCTAGCTACTAGGCCTTGCCGGAGGCGGCGACATTTCAATTCGCCATTACAGAGCAGAAAGCTGTTTCTCTTGTCTTCCTCACATGTGCTAATTTTTGCTCCATTTGTGCTACAATTACTATTTTCGGAGGAGAAAGGACCATATTTACTTGAATTCTGCACTGGTATGTTTGATACGGTTTCGAGCACTTTCTTGATGTTCTTTTGTTTCCGATTGACCCGGACGACAACTCTCCTGGCAAGGAAAGTAGTGTGAAATCGATAAAGAATTGAATAATTATTAAATATCAAAAAACGATGCGAAATCCAGTTGACGAGAAGAAAAGTTGGAACGAGTTTACAATACCGGACCACTCTCTAATTTCTATGAAATTTCGCCTGCTCACTAATTGTGAACTCCTAATCACGAATCTGCATGTAATAATTGGCGGTCGAGTAAGAAAAAAACAAAAACGAAGAAACTAAGATTTCTTAACGTAACGTAACCCTACCATAAGAAAAGTAGCTCCACGGAACACGCCATTTTCCCCGAATGGGTGTTACTTATCGCACAACACTTTAGCAACATAGTGTTCTGACGTCACGGGAGAAAGCTTTTTCATGTTAGGCAAGACAAGCCAAAATATTAATTTTTCTTTGTATTTATGATAATGGAACCTAACCTAACCTCGTAGGTATTCCTCGTGTAACATCAATATTCAAGGTAGCAAGATTGTTGTGCGTAAAGCAAGACCATTAATAAATTGCGAAAGAAAGATGGTTCCGAATTGCTGTGTATGGACAATGACCGTGGTAAATCGCAAGGTTATTTTACAAGTTTTACACGTAAATGTACAATTGTAACAAGTGACCGCCAAATATGAACTACATATACGTCATCAGGACACCGAAATTAGTAAGTAGGCGAAATTTTATAGAAATTTGAGAGTGGTCCGGTATTGTAAACCCATGCCGGAAAGTTTTTGATTAATATTTTAAGAATATTATCATAATTAGTAGCGTGCATAAATTCCTTCAAAGCCGTATGATATGATCGCAATGGAATCTTCGGCAGAAATAAATAAAACATGATTACACAACAAATGCTTTGGACAAGTATATTTTGATTCGCAAATTTCGTACCTGGACCCCCGCCGAATACGTCCTGGATTCCACAGTAAATTTTAACACACACATTACATTTCTATTTTGTGGAATTTCATTTTCACGCTTACGTGAAAACTACGAAATTGATGTCGGTCACATTTTGTGAAGCACAATCAATTTATTTATCGATATGAGAATAGATGACACTAGCTAAAGGGTTTTAAATTAAGTTGTACATTTCTTTGATATGATATTCCAGTAGTATGATGTTTATTCTCGCAGTAATGTGTAATTGTATTTCTAACTCTCGCAGTAGATACTTTGATATGTATCCTGACTATATATATGAAACTCAGTGATGAATTCGACGTACTCGCTTCGGCGGTACATATACTAAAATTGGAACGATACAGAGAAGATTAGCATGGCCCCTGCGCAAGGATGACACGCAAAATCGTGAAGCGTTCCACATTTTTTTCCACACCCAGGTATTGAAATATTAATTGAAAAACTTCCTTCGGAACCCCACTTCCCCAAAGAGGGTGTCCGGAATGAGATTGACAGTTTTTAAAAGTGTGTGTGTTATTTTAATACGGTAAGGTGTAGCTAGAAACAAAAACATACATTTTGAAGGCAAACTCAAAGAGTTTTATTGGAAGCACATACAGCTCATTATAGCTCTCCATGGGTTCTGTTTCTTGCATTGAGAATGTCTAGCCAGGATTCAATCTCCCTCCACGTGTTCTGTCGCTCAAACAAAAATTGCTTCGGTGTCGGAAAAAGCAGGCGTAGCTTATGGAAATCAATACAGTGGACCAGGCAGCTTGGAATTCCAAGGTCCACTGTTCACGAGGTCGTTAACAAAAAGTTCCGTTTGTTTGCTTCCTAGGTGCAGTTTTTGCACGAATTTAAGCCACATGTCAAGCTGAAAAGACATTGTGTCTCCATTGATATTCTGCAAAAGATTTACGTTACCCCTCTAGACTTCTTACTTTGGGGTTACATAGGTGTATTCTGGCCATAAGATAAATGAATTACAAGAACTGTAGGACAGTATTCGGAAAGCTCCTGCCTCTGTAACCCCTCAGATGCTACAAGACACGTGGAGGGTGATCGAATACAGAGTAAACATTGTCCATGCAACAAACGGAGCTCATGGGAAGCTATACTGAGCTATAATGAACTGTAATTGCTTACAATAAAACTCTTTAAGTTTGCCTTCAAAATGTATGTTTTTGTTTCTAGCTTCTCGTTACCGTATTAAACAAACGCACTTTTAAAAACTGTCAATCCCATTCCGGACACCCTATATTTTTAGATACGCGACTGTGTGTAAAGGTGAAAAAATATACGTGTTAGTAATAAGTCACCTGAAGAGATATTTGAATTATACATTTTTGAAATTCAGGTGTATGTTACATCGAAACATACAAAATACTTACCAGATGATGTGTTTTCTTCATTTTGAAGTGTAGACTGTAAATGACTTTTAAGACATCGAAAATTTCATATCTGTGTCTATTCATCAGTGACGTGCCGGAGGATTAAGTTTTCAGGAAACTAAATTCCTTTTGTGATCTGCTTTTAATATATTTTTGCAATTTTGACATAATTTTTTATTTTATTTTTGCTAAAACTGAGGAGATAGCACAAACTGGGAATCGGGCAGGTCCATGAGCTTCGCTAGATGGTCAAACCGGTCAGTCGCCTCCCCTCCATCCCCCTAAATTTTTTATCAACAATTTCAAACATCGAAATAAAGAAGGGAAAAGAGACTATATTGTGAAAGCCGATATTAGAAATAAAGTTCCGTTAATTCGTATTCCAACACAAGAGCAAAAATAAAAATTGCACGAGATGGATAAATGAAGTGTAAAATGCAAGAATCAGGTTAAAACTTCAAGTAGTCAGATTCTAGGACATAACTCAAAACAATGATATCTTCTTTCATAATTGTAAAAAATGTTATCTTGAAAACGAAAGACGGTGTTCTAAATTTTCTTAATTTACAAAATTAAAACTTACATACATCTATTAAGTGCAGAAGCTAGTCTTATTCCTGCACCGAGAATCGAACCCGGGCCTCCTGGGTGAGAGCCAGGTATCCTAGCTACTAGGCCTTGCCGGAGGCGGCGACATTTCAATTCGCCCTTACAGAGCAGAAAGCTGTTTCTCTTGTCTTTCTCACATGTGCTAATTTTTGCTCCATTTGTGCTACAATTACTATTTTCGGAGGAGAAAGGACCATATTTACTTGAATTCTGCACTGGTATGTTTGATACGGTTTCGAGCACTTTCTTGATGTTCTTTTGTTTCCGATTTACCCGGACGACAACTCTCCTGGCAAGGAAAGTAGTGTGAAATCGATAAAGAATTGAATAATTATTAAATATCAAAAAACGATGCGAAATCCAGTTGACGAGAAGAAAAGTTGGAACGAGTTTACAATACCGGACCACTCTCTAATTTCTATGAAATTTCGCCTGCTCACTAATTGTGAACTCCTAATCACTAATCTGCATGTAATAATTGGCGGTCGAGTAAGAAAAAAACAAAAACGAAGAAACTAAGATTTCTTAACGTAACGTAACCCTACCATAAGAAAAGTAGCTCCACGGAACACGCCATTTTCTTCGAATGGGTGTTACTTATCGCACAACACTTTAGCAACATAGTGTTCTGACGTCACGGGAGAAAGCTTTTTCATGTTAGGCAAGACAAGCCAAAATATTAATTTTTCTTTGTATTTATGATAATGGAACCTAACCTAACCTCGTAGGTATTCCTCGTGTAACATCAATATTCAAGGTAGCAAGATTGTTGTGCGTAAAGGAAGACCATTAATAAATTGCGAAGGAAAGATGGTTCCGAATTGCTGTGTATGGACAATGACCGTGGTAAATCGCAAGGTTATTTTACAAGTTTTACACGTAAATGTACAATTGTAACAAGTGACCGCCAAATATGAACTACATATACGTCATCAGGACACCGAAATTAGTAAGTAGGCGAAATTTTATAGAAATTTGAGAGTGGTCCGGTATTTTAAACCCATGCCGGAAAGTTTTTGATTAATATTTTAAGAATTTTATCATAATTAGTAGCGTGCATAAATTCCTTCAAAGCCGTATGATATGATCGCAATGGAATCTTCGGCAGAAATAAATAAAACATGATTACACAACAAATGCTTTGGACAAGTATATTTTGATTCGCAAATTTCGTACCTGGACCCCCGCCGAATACGTCCTGGATTCCACAGTAAATTTTAACACACACATTACATTTCTATTTTGTGGAATTTCATTTTCACGCTTACGTGAAAACTACGAAATTGATGTCGGTCACATTTTGTGAAGCACAATCAATTTATTTATCGATATGAGAATAGATTACACTAGCTAAAGGGTTTTAAATTAAGTTGTACATTTCTTTGATATGATATTCCAGTAGTATGATGTTTATTCTCGCAGTAATGTGTAATTGTATTTCTAACTCTCGCAGTAGATACTTTGATATGTATCCTGACTATATATATGAAACTCCGTGATGAGTTCGACGTACTCGCTTCGGCGGTACATATACTAAAATTGGAACGATACAGAGAAGATTAGCATGGCCCCTGCGCAAGGATGACACGCAAAATCGTGAAGCGTTCCACATTTTTTCCACACCCAGGTATTGAAATATTAATTGAAAAACTTCCATCGGAACCCCACTTCCCCAAAGAGGGTGTCCGGAATGAGATTGACAGTTTTTAAAAGTGTGTGTGTTATTTTAATACGGTAAGGTGTAGCTAGAAACAAAAACATACATTTTGAAGGCAAACTCAAAGAGTTTTATTGGAAGCACATACAGCTCATTATAGCTCTCCATGGGTTCTGTTTGTTTCATTGAGAATGTCTAGAAAGGATTCAATCTCCCTCCACGTGTTCTGTCGCTCAAACAAAAATTGCTTCGGTGTCGGAAAAAGCAGGCGTAGCTTATGGAAATCAATACAGTGGACCAGGCAGCTTGGAATTCCAAGGTCCACTGTTCACGAGGTCGTGCACAAAAAGTTCCGTTTGTTTGCTTCCTCGGTGCAGTTTTTGCACGAAATTAAGCCACATGTCAGGCTGAAAAGACATTGATTCTCTATTGACATTCTGCAAAAGATTTACGTTACCCCTCTAGACTTCTTACTTTGGGGTTACATAGGTGTATTCTGGCCATAAGATAAATGAACTACAAGAACTGTAGGACAGTATTCGGAAAGCTCCTGCCTCTGTAACCCCTCAGATGCTACATGACACGTGGAGGGTGATCGAATACAGGGTAAACATTGTCCATGCAACAAACGGAGCTCATGGGGAGCTATACTGAGCTATAATGAACTGTAATTGCTTACAATAAAACTCTTTAAGTTTGCCTTCAAAATGTATGTTTTTGTTTCTAGCTTCTCGTTACCGTATTAAACAAACGCACTTTTAAAAACTGTCAATCCCATTCCGGACACCCTATATTTTTAGATACGCGACTGTGTGTAAAGGTGAAAAAATATACGTGTTAGTAATAAGTCACCTGAAGAGATATTTGAATTATACATTTTTGAAATTCAGGTTTATGTTACATCGAAACATACAAAATACTTACCAGATGATGTGTTTTCTTCATTTTGAAGTGTAGACTGTAAATGACTTTTAAGACATCGAAAATTTCATATCTGTGTCTATTCATCAGTGACGTGCCGGAGGATTAAGTTTTCAGGAAACTAAATTCCTTTTGTGATCTGCTTTTAATATATTTTTGCAATTTTGACATAATTTTTTATTTTATTTTTGCTAAAACTGAGGAGATAGCACAAACTGGGAATCGGGCAGGTCCATGAGCTTCGCTAGATGGTCAAACCGGTCAGTCGCCTCCCCTCCATCCCCCTAAATTTTTTATCAACAATTTCAAACATCGAAATAAAGAAGGGAAAAGAGACTATATTGTGAAAGCCGATATTAGAAATAAAGTTCCGTTAATTCGTATTCCAACACAAGAGCAAAAATAAAAATTGCACGAGATGGATAAATGAAGTGTAAAATGCAAGAATCAGGTTAAAACTTCAAGTAGTCAGATTCTAGGACATAACTCAAAACAATGATATCTTCTTTCATAATTGTAAAAAATGTTATCTTGAAAACGAAAGACGGTGTTCTAAATTTTCTTAATTTACAAAATTAAAACTTACATACATCTATTAAGTGCAGAAGCTAGTCTTATTCCTGCACCGAGAATCGAACCCGGGCCTCCTGGGTGAGAGCCAGGTATCCTAGCTACTAGGCCTTGCCGGAGGCGGCGACATTTCAATTCGCCCTTACAGAGCAGAAAGCTGTTTCTCTTGTCTTTCTCACATGTGCTAATTTTTGCTCCATTTGTGCTACAATTACTATTTTCGGAGGAGAAAGGACCATATTTACTTGAATTCTGCACTGGTATGTTTGATACGGTTTCGAGCACTTTCTTGATGTTCTTTTGTTTCCGATTTACCCGGACGACAACTCTCCTGGCAAGGAAAGTAGTGTGAAATCGATAAAGAATTGAATAATTATTAAATATCAAAAAACGATGCGAAATCCAGTTGACGAGAAGAAAAGTTGGAACGAGTTTACAATACCGGACCACTCTCTAATTTCTATGAAATTTCGCCTGCTCACTAATTGTGAACTCCTAATCACTAATCTGCATGTAATAATTGGCGGTCGAGTAAGAAAAAAACAAAAACGAAGAAACTAAGATTTCTTAACGTAACGTAACCCTACCATAAGAAAAGTAGCTCCACGGAACACGCCATTTTCTTCGAATGGGTGTTACTTATCGCACAACACTTTAGCAACATAGTGTTCTGACGTCACGGGAGAAAGCTTTTTCATGTTAGGCAAGACAAGCCAAAATATTAATTTTTCTTTGTATTTATGATAATGGAACCTAACCTAACCTCGTAGGTATTCCTCGTGTAACATCAATATTCAAGGTAGCAAGATTGTTGTGCGTAAAGGAAGACCATTAATAAATTGCGAAAGAAAGATGGTTCCGAATTGCTGTGTATGGACAATGACCGTGGTAAATCGCAAGGTTATTTTACAAGTTTTACACGTAAATGTACAATTGTAACAAGTGACCGCCAAATATGAACTACATATACGTCATCAGGACACCGAAATTAGTAAGTAGGCGAAATTTTATAGAAATTTGAGAGTAGTCCGGTATTGTAAACCCATGCCGGAAAGTTTTTGATTAATATTTTAAGAATTTTATCATAATTAGTAGCGTGCATAAATTCCTTCAAAGCCGTATGATATGATCGCAATGGAATCTTCGGCAGAAATAAATAAAACATGATTACACAACAAATGCTTTGGACAAGTATATTTTGATTCGCAAATTTCGTACCTGGACCCCCGCCGAATACGTCCTGGATTCCACAGTAAATTTTAACACACACATTACATTTCTATTTTGTGGAATTTCATTTTCACGCTTACGTGAAAACTACGAAATTGATGTCGGTCACATTTTGTGAAGCACAATCAATTTATTTATCGATATGAGAATAGATTACACTAGCTAAAGGGTTTTAAATTAAGTTGTACATTTCTTTGATATGATATTCCAGTAGTATGATGTATATTCTCGCAGTAATGTGTAATTGTATTTCTAACTCTCGCAGTAGATACTTTGATATGTATCCTGACTATATATATGAAACTCCGTGATGAGTTCGACGTACTCGCTTCGGCGGTACATATACTAAAATTGGAACGATACAGAGAAGATTAGCATGGCCCCTGCGCAAGGATGACACGCAAAATCGTGAAGCGTTCCACATTTTTTCCACACCCAGGTATTGAAATATTAATTGAAAAACTTCCATCGGAACCCCACTTCCCCAAAGAGGGTGTCCGGAATGAGATTGACAGTTTTTAAAAGTGTGTGTGTTATTTTAATACGGTAAGGTGTAGCTAGAAACAAAAACATACATTTTGAAGGCAAACTCAAAGAGTTTTATTGGAAGCACATACAGCTCATTATAGCTCTCCATGGGTTCTGTTTGTTTCATTGAGAATGTCTAGAAAGGATTCAATCTCCCTCCACGTGTTCTGTCGCTCAAACAAAAATTGCTTCGGTGTCGGAAAAAGCAGGCGTAGCTTATGGAAATCAATACAGTGGACCAGGCAGCTTGGAATTCCAAGGTCCACTGTTCACGAGGTCGTGCACAAAAAGTTCCGTTTGTTTGCTTCCTCGGTGCAGTTTTTGCACGAAATTAAGCCACATGTCAGGCTGAAAAGACATTGATTCTCTATTGACATTCTGCAAAAGATTTACGTTACCCCTCTAGACTTCTTACTTTGGGGTTACATAGGTGTATTCTGGCCATAAGATAAATGAACTACAAGAACTGTAGGACAGTATTCGGAAAGCTCCTGCCTCTGTAACCCCTCAGATGCTACATGACACGTGGAGGGTGATCGAATACAGGGTAAACATTGTCCATGCAACAAACGGAGCTCATGGGGAGCTATACTGAGCTATAATGAACTGTAATTGCTTACAATAAAACTCTTTAAGTTTGCCTTCAAAATGTATGTTTTTGTTTCTAGCTTCTCGTTACCGTATTAAACAAACGCACTTTTAAAAACTGTCAATCCCATTCCGGACACCCTATATTTTTAGATACGCGACTGTGTGTAAAGGTGAAAAAATATACGTGTTAGTAATAAGTCACCTGAAGAGATATTTGAATTATACATTTTTGAAATTCAGGTTTATGTTACATCGAAACATACAAAATACTTACCAGATGATGTGTTTTCTTCATTTTGAAGTGTAGACTGTAAATGACTTTTAAGACATCGAAAATTTCATATCTGTGTCTATTCATCAGTGACGTGCCGGAGGATTAAGTTTTCAGGAAACTAAATTCCTTTTGTGATCTGCTTTTAATATATTTTTGCAATTTTGACATAATTTTTTATTTTATTTTTGCTAAAACTGAGGAGATAGCACAAACTGGGAATCGGGCAGGTCCATGAGCTTCGCTAGATGGTCAAACCGGTCAGTCGCCTCCCCTCCATCCCCCTAAATTTTTTATCAACAATTTCAAACATCGAAATAAAGAAGGGAAAAGAGACTATATTGTGAAAGCCGATATTAGAAATAAAGTTCCGTTAATTCGTATTCCAACACAAGAGCAAAAATAAAAATTGCACGAGATGGATAAATGAAGTGTAAAATGCAAGAATCAGGTTAAAACTTCAAGTAGTCAGATTCTAGGACATAACTCAAAACAATGATATCTTCTTTCATAATTGTAAAAAATGTTATCTTGAAAACGAAAGACGGTGTTCTAAATTTTCTTAATTTACAAAATTAAAACTTACATACATCTATTAAGTGCAGAAGCTAGTCTTATTCCTGCACCGAGAATCGAACCCGGGCCTCCTGGGTGAGAGCCAGGTATCCTAGCTACTAGGCCTTGCCGGAGGCGGCGACATTTCAATTCGCCCTTACAGAGCAGAAAGCTGTTTCTCTTGTCTTTCTCACATGTGCTAATTTTTGCTCCATTTGTGCTACAATTACTATTTTCGGAGGAGAAAGGACCATATTTACTTGAATTCTGCACTGGTATGTTTGATACGGTTTCGAGCACTTTCTTGATGTTCTTTTGTTTCCGATTGACCCGGACGACAACTCTCCTGGGAAGGAAAGTAGTGTGAAATCGATAAAGAATTGAATAATTATTAAATATCAAAAAACGATGCGAAATCCAGTTGACGAGAAGAAAAGTTGGAACGAGTTTACAATACCGGACCACTCTCTAATTTCTATGAAATTTCGCCTGCTCACTAATTGTTAACTCCTAATCACGAATCTGCATGTAATAATTGGCGGTCGAGTAAGAAAAAAACAAAAACGAAGAAACTAAGATTTCTTAACGTAACGTAACCCTACCATAAGAAAAGTAGCTCCACGGAACACGCCATTTCCCCCGAATGGGTGTTACTTATCGCACAACACTTTAGCAACATAGTGTTCTGACGTCACGGGAGAAAGCTTTTTCATGTTAGGCAAGACAAGCCAAAATATTAATTTTTCTTTGTATTTATGATAATGGAACCTAACCTAACCTCGTAGGTATTCCTCGTGTAACATCAATATTCAAGGTAGCAAGATTGTTGTGCGTAAAGGAAGACCATTAATAAATTGCGAAAGAAAGATGGTTCCGAATTGCTGTGTATGGACAATGACCGTGGTAAATCGCAAGGTTATTTTACAAGTTTTACACGTAAATGTACAATTGTAACAAGTGACCGCCAAATATGAACTACATATACGTCATCAGGACACCGAAATTAGTAAGTAGGCGAAATTTTATAGAAATTTGAGAGTGGTCCGGTATTGTAAACCCATGCCGGAAAGTTTTTGATTAATATTTTAAGAATATTATCATAATTAGTAGCGTGCATAAATTCCTTCAAAGCCGTATGATATGATCGCAATGGAATCTTCGGCAGAAATAAATAAAACATGATTACACAACAAATGCTTTGGACAAGTATATTTTGATTCGCAAATTTCGTACCTGGACCCCCGCCGAATACGTCCTGGATTCCACAGTAAATTTTAACACACACATTACATTTCTATTTTGTGGAATTTCATTTTCACGCTTACGTGAAAACTACGAAATTGATGTCGGTCACATTTTGTGAAGCACAATCAATTTATTTATCGATATGAGAATAGATGACACTAGCTAAAGGGTTTTAAATTAAGTTGTACATTTCTTTGATATGATATTCCAGTAGTATGATGTTTATTCTCGCAGTAATGTGTAATTGTATTTCTAACTCTCGCAGTAGATACTTTGATATGTATCCTGACTATATATATGAAACTCCGTGATGAGTTCGACGTACTCGCTTCGGCGGTACATATACTAAAATTGGAACGATACAGAGAAGATTAGCATGGCCCCTGCGCAAGGATGACACGCAAAATCGTGAAGCGTTCCACATTTTTTCCACACCCAGGTATTGAAATATTAATTGAAAAACTTCCATCGGTACCCCACTTCCCCAAAGAGGGTGTCCGGAATGAGATTGACAGTTTTTAAAAGTGTGTGTGTTATTTTAATACGGTAAGGTGTAGCTAGAAACAAAAACATACATTTTGAAGGCAAACTCAAAGAGTTTTATTGGAAGCACATACAGCTCATTATAGCTCTCCATGGGCTCTGTTTGTTGCATTGAGAATGTCTAGAAAGGATTCAATCTCCCTCCACGTGTTCTGTCGCTCAAACAAAAATTGCTTCGGTGTCGGAAAAAGCAGGCGTAGCTTATGGAAATCAATACAGTGGACCAGGCAGCTTGGAATTCCAAGGTCCACTGTTCACGAGGTCGTGCACAAAAAGTTCCGTTTGTTTGCTTCCTCGGTGCAGTTTTTGCACGAAATTAAGCCACATGTCAAGCTGAAAAGACATTGATTCTCTATTGACATTCTGCAAAAGATTTACGTTACCCCTCTAGACTTCTTACTTTGGGGTTACATAGGTGTATTCTGGCCATAAGATAAATGAACTACAAGAACTGTAGGACAGTATTCGGAAAGCTCCTGCCTCTGTAACCCCTCAGATGCTACATGACACGTGGAGGGTGATCGAATACAGGGTAAACATTGTCCATGCAACAAACGGAGCTCATGGGGAGCTATACTGAGCTATAATGAACTGTAATTGCTTACAATAAAACTCTTTAAGTTTGCCTTCAAAATGTATGTTTTTGTTTCTAGCTACTCGTTACCGTATTAAACAAACGCACTTTTAAAAACTGTCAATCCCATTCCGGACACCCTATATTTTTAAATACGCGACTGTGTGTAAAGGTGAAAAAATATACATGTTAGTAATAAGTCACCTGAAGAGATATTTGAATTATACATTTTTGAAATTCAGGTTTATGTTACATCGAAACATACAAAATACTTATCAGATGATGTGTTTTCTTCATTTTAAAGTGTAGACTGTAGATGACTTTTAAGACATCGAAAATTTCATATCTGTGTCTATTCATCAGTGAGGTGCCGGAGGATTAAGTTTTCAGGAAACTAAATTCCTTTTGTGATCTGCTTTTAATATATTTTTGCAATTTTGACATATTTTTTATTTTATTTTTGCTAAAACTGAGGAGATAGCACAAAGTGGGAATCGGGCAGGTCCATGAGCTTCGCCAGATGGTCAAACCGATCAGTCGCCTCCCCTCCATCCCCCTAAATTTTTATCAACAATTTCAAACATCGAAATAAACAAGGGAAAAGAGACTATATTGTGAAACCCGTTATTAGAAATAAAGTTCCGTTAATTCGTATTCCAACACAAGAGCAAAAATAAAAATTGCACGAGATGGATAAATGAAGTGTAAAATGCAAGAATCAGGTTAAAACTTCAAGTAGTCAGATTCTAGGACATAACTCAAAACAATGATATCTTCTTTCATAATTGTAAAAAATGTTATCTTGAAAACGAAAGACGGTGTTCTAAATTTTCTTAATTTACAAAATTAAAACTTACATACATCTATTACGTGCAGAAACTAGTCTTATTCCTGCACCGAGAATCGAACCCGGGCCTCCTGGGTGAGAGCCAGGTATCCTAGCTACTAGGCCTTGCCGGAGGCGGCGATATTTCAATTCGCCCTTACAGAGCAGAAAGCTGTTTCTCTTGTCTTCCTCACATGTGCTAATTTTTGCTCCATTTGTGCTACAATTACTATTTTCGGTGGAGAAATGACCATATTTACTTGAATTCTGCACTGGTATGTTTGATACGGTTTCGAGCACTTTCTTGATGTTCTTTTGTTTCCGATTGACCCGGACGACAACTTTCCTGGTAAGGAAAGTAATGTGAAATCGATAAAGAATTGAATAATTATTAAATATCAAAAAACGATGCGAAATCCAGTTGACGAGAAGAAAAGTTGGAACGAGTTTACAATACCGGACCACTCTATAATTTCTATGAAATTTCGCCTGCTCACTAATTGTGAACTCCTAATCACGAATTTGCATGTAATAATTGGCGGTCGAGTAAGAAAAAAACAAAAACGAAGAAACTAAGATTTCTTAACGTAACGTAACCCTACCATAAGAACAGTAGCTCCACGGAACACGCCATTTTCCCCGAATGGGTGTTACGTATCGCACAACACTTTAGCAACATAGTGTTCTGACGTCACGGGAGAAAGCTTTTTCATGTTAGGCAAGACAAGCCAAAATATTAATTTTTCTTTGTATTTATGATAATGGAACCTAACCTAACCTCGTAGGAATTCCTCGTCTAACATCAATATTCAAGGTAGCAAGATTGTTGTGCGTAAAGGAAGACCATTAATAAATTGCGAAAGAAGGATGGTTCCGAATTGCTGTGTATGGACAATGACCGTGGTAAATCGCAAGGTTATTTTACAAGTTTTACACGTAAATGTACAATTGTAACAAATGACCGCCAAATATGAACTACATATACGTCATCAGGACACCGAAATTAGTAAGTAGGCGAAATTTTATAGAAATTTGAGAGTGGTCCGGTATTGTAAACCCATGCCGGAAAGTTTTTGATTAATATTTTAAGAATATTATAATTAGTAGCGTTCATAAATTCCTTCAAAGCCGTATGATATGATCGCAATGGAATCTTCGGCAGAAATAAATAAAACATGATTACACAACAAATGCTTTGGACAAGTATATTTTGATTCGCAAATTTAGTACCTGGACCCCCGCCGAATACGTCCTGGATTCCACAGTAAATTTTAACACACACATTACATTTCTATTTTGTGGAATTTCATTTTCACGCTTACGTGAAAACTACGAAATTGATGTCGGTCACATTTTGTGAAGCACAATCAATTTATTTATCGATATGAGAATAGATTACACTAGCTAAAGGGTTTTAAATTAAGTTGTACATTTCTTTGATATGATATTCCAGTAGTATGATGTTTATTCTCGCAGTAATGTGTAATTGTATTTCTAACTCTCGCAGTAGATACTTTGATATGTATCCTGACTATATATATGAAACTCCGTGATGAGTTCGACGTACTCGCTTCGGCGGTACATATACTAAAATTGGAACGATACAGAGAAGATTAGCATGGCCCCTGCGCAAGGATGACACCCAAAATCGTGAAGCGTTCCACATTTTTTCCACACCCAGGTATTGAAATATTAATTGAAAAACTTCCTTCGGAACCCCACTTCCCCAAAGAGGGTGTCCGGAATGAGATTGACAGTTTTTAAAAGTGTGTGTGTTATTTTAATACGGTAAGGTGTAGCTAGAAACAAAAACATACATTTTGAAGGCAAACTCAAAGAGTTTTATTGGAAGCACATACAGCTCATTATAGCTCTCCATGGGCTCTGTTTGTTGCATTGAGAATGTCTAGCCAGTATTCAATCTCCCCCCACGTGTTCTGTCGCTCAAACAAAAATTGCTTCGGTGCAGGAAAAAGCAGGCGTAGCTTATGGAAATCAATTCCGCTGGACCAGGCAGCTTGGAATTCCAAGGTCCACTGTTCACGACGTCGTGCACAAAAATTTCCGTTTGCTTGCTTCCTAGGTGCAGTTTTTGCACGAAATTAAGCCACATGTCAAGCTGAAAAGACATTGATTCTCTATTGACATTCTGCAAAAGATTTACGTTACCCCTCTAGACTTCTTACTTTGGGGTTACATAGGTGTATTCTGGCCATAAGATAAATGAACTACAAGAACTGTAGGACAGTATTCGGAAAGCTCCTGCCTCTGTAACCCCTCAGATGCTACAAGACACGTGGAGGGTGATCGAATACAGGGTAAACATTGTCCATGCTACAAACGGAGCTCATGGGGAGCTATACTGAGCTATAATGAACTGTAATTGCTTACAATAAAACTCTTTAAGTTTGCCTTCAAAATGTATGTTTTTGTTTCTAGCTACTCGTTACCGTATTAAACAAACGCACTTTTAAAAACTGTCAATCCCATTCCGGACACCCTATATTTTTAAATACGCGACAGTGTGTAAAGGTGAAAAAATATACGTGTTAGTAATAAGTCACCTGAAGAGATATTTGAATTATACATTTTTGAAATTCAGGTTTATGTTACATCGAAACATACAAAATACTTATCAGATGATGTTTTTTCTTCATTTTAAAGTGTAGACTGTAGATGACTTTTAAGACATCGAAAATTTCATATCTGTGTCTATTCATCAGTGACGTGCCGGAGGATTAAATTTTCAGGAAACTAAATTCCTTTTGTGATCTGCTTTTAATATATTTTTGCAATTTTGACATATTTTTTTATTTTATTTTTGCTAAAACTGAGGAGATAGCACAAAGTGGGAATCGGGCAGGTCCATGAGCTTCGCCAGATGGTCAAACCGATCAGTCGCCTCCCCTCCATCCCCCTAAATTTTTATCAACAATTTCAAACATCGAAATAAAGAAGGGAAAAGAGACTATATTGTGAAAGCCGATATTAGAAATAAAGTTCCGTTAATTCGTATTCCAACACAAGAGCAAAAATAAAAATTGCACGAGATGGATAAATGAAGTGTAAAATGCAAGAATCAGGTTAAAATTTCAAGTAGTCAGATTCTAGGACATAACTCAAAACAATGATATCTTCTTTCATAATTGTAAAAAATGTTATCTTGAAAACGAAAGACGGTGTTCTAAATTTTCTTAATTTACAAAATTAAAACTTACATACATCTGTTACGTGCAGAAGCTAGTCTTATTCCTGCACCGAGAATCGAACCCTGGCCTCCTGGGTGAGAGCCAGGTATCCTAGCTACTAGGCCTTGCCGGAGGCGGCGACATTTCAATTCGCCCTTACAGAGCAGAAAGCTGTTTCTCTTGTCTTCCTCACATGTGCTAATTTTTGCTCCATTTGTGCTACAATTACTATTTTCGGAGGAGAAAGGACCATATTTACTTGAATTCTGCACTGGTATGTTTGATACGGTTTCGAGCACTTTCTTGATGTTCTTTTGTTTCCGATTTACCCGGACGACAATTTTCCTGGCAAGGAAAGTAATGTGAAATCGATAAAGAATTGAATAATTATTAAATATAAAAAAACGTTGCGAAATCCAGTTGACGAGAAGAAAAGTTGGAACGAGTTTACAATACCGGACCACTCTCTAATTTCTATGAAATTTCGCCTGCTCACTAATTGTGAACTCCTAATCACGAATCTGCTTGTAATAATTGGCGGTCGAGTAAGAAAAAAACAAAAACGAAGAAACTAAGATTTCTTAACGTAACGTAACCCTACCTTAAGAACAGTAGCTCCACGGAACACGCCATTTTCCCCGAATGGGTGTTACGTATCGCACAACACTTTAGCAACATAGTGTTCTGACGTCACGGGAGAAAGCTTTTTCATGTTAGGCAAGACAAGCCAAAATATTAATTTTTCTTTGTATTTATGATAATGGAACCTAACCTAACATCGTAGGAATTCCTCGTCTAACATCAATATTCAAGGAAGCAAGATTGTTGTGCGTAAAGGAAGACCATTAATAAATTGCGAAAGAAAGATGGTTCCGAATTGCTGTGTATGGACAATGACCGTGGTAAATCGCAAGGTTATTTACAAGTTTTACACGTAAATGTACAATTGTAACATATGACCGCCAAATATGAACTACATATACGTCATCAGGACACCGAAATTAGTAAGTAGGCGAAATTTTATAGAAATTTGAGAGTAGTCCGGTATTGTAAACCCATGCCGGAAAGTTTTTGATTAATATTTTAAGAATATTATCATAATTAGTAGCGTGCATAAATTCCTTCAAAGCCGTATGATATGATCGCAATGGAATCTTCGGCAGAAATAAATAAAACATGATTACACAACAAATGCTTTGGACAAGTATATTTTGATTCGCAAATTTAGTACCTGGACCCCCGCCGAATACGTCCTGGATTCCACAGTAAATTTTAACACACACATTACATTTCTATTTTGTGGAATTTCATTTTCACGCTTACGCGAAAACTACGAAATTGATGTCGGTCACATTTTGTGAAGCACAATCAATTTATTTATCGATATGAGAATAGATGACACTAGCTAAAGGGTTTTAAATTAAGTTGTACATTTCTTTGATATGATATTCCAGTAGTATGATGTTTATTCTCGCAGTAATGTGTAATTGTATTTCTAACTCTCGCAGTAGATACTTTGATATGTATCCTGACTATATATATGAAACTCCGTGATGAGTTCGACGTACTCGCTTCGGCGGTACATATACTAAAATTGGAACGATACAGAGAAGATTAGCATGGCCCCTGCGCAAGGATGACACGCAAAATCGTGAAGCGTTCCACATTTTTTTCCACACCCAGGTATTGAAATATTAATTGAAAAACTTCCATCGGAACCCCACTTCCCCAAAGAGGGTGTCCGGAATGAGATTGACAGTTTTTAAAAGTGTGTGTGTTATTTTAATACGGTAAGGTGTAGCTAGAAACAAAAACATACATTTTGAAGGCAAACTCAAAGAGTTTTATTGGAAGCACATACAGCTCATTATAGCTCTCCATGGGTTCTGTTTGTTGCATTGAGAATGTCTAGCCAGTATTCAATCTCCCTCCACGTGTTCTGTCGCTCAAACAAAAATTGCTTCGGTGTCGGAAAAAGCAGGCGTAGCTTATGGAAATCAATACAGTGGACCAGGCAGCTTGGAATTCCAAGGTCCACTGTTCACCAGGTCGTGCACAAAAAGTTCCGTTTGTTTGCTTCCTCGGTGCAGTTTTTGCACGAAATTAAGCCACATGTCAAGCTGAAAAGACATTGATTCTCTATTGACATTCTGCAAAAGATTTACGTTACCCCTCTAGACTTCTTACTTTGGGGTTACATAGGTGTATTCTGGCCATAAGATAAATGAACTACAAGAACTCTAGGACAGTATTCGGAAAGCTCCTGCCTCTGTAACCCCTCAGATGCTACAAGACACGTGGAGGGTGATCGAATACAGGGTAAACATTGTCCATGCAACAAACGGAGCTCATGGGGAGCTATACTGAGCTATAATGAACTGTAATTGCTTACAATAAAACTCTTTAAGTTTGCCTTCAAAATGTATGTTTTTGTTTCTAGCTACTCGTTACCGTATTAAACAAACGCACTTTTAAAAACTGTCAATCCCATTCCGGACACCCTATATTTTTAAATACGCGACAGTGTGTAAAGTTGAAAAAATATACGTGTTAGTAATAAGTCACCTGAAGAGATATTTGAATTATACATTTTTGAAATTCAGGTTTATGTTACATCGAAACATACAAAATACTTATCAGATGATGTGTTTTCTTCATTTTAAAGTGTAGACTGTAGATGACTTTTAAGACATCGAAAATTTCATATCTGTGTCTATTCATCAGTGACGTGCCGGAGGATTAAATTTTCAGGAAACTAAATTCCTTTTGTGATCTGCTTTTAATATATTTTTGCAATTTTGACATATTTTTTTATTTTATTTTTGCTAAAACTGAGGAGATAGCACAAAGTGGGAATCGGGTAGGTCCATGAGCTTCGCCAGATGGTCAAACCGATCAGTCGCCTCCCCTCCATCCCCCTAAATTTTTATCAACAATTTCAAACATCGAAATAAAGAAGGGAAAAGAGACTATATTGTGAAAGCCGATATTAGAAATAAAGTTCCGTTAATTCGTATTCCAACACAAGAGCAAAAATAAAAATTGCACGAGATGGATAAATGAAGTGTAAAATGAAAGAATCAGGTTAAAATTTCAAGTAGTCAGATTCTAGGACATAACTCAAAACAATGATATCTTCTTTCATAATTGTAAAAAATGTTATCTTGAAAACGAAAGACGGTGTTCTAAATTTTCTTAATTTACAAAATTAAAACTTACATACATCTATTACGTGCAGAAGCTAGTCTTATTCCTGCACCGAGAATCGAACCCGGGCCTCCTGGGTGAGAGCCAGGTATCCTAGCTACTAGGCCTTGCCGGAGGCGGCGACATTTCAATTCGCCCTTACAGAGCAGAAAGCTGTTTCTCTTGTCTTCCTCACATGTGCTAATGTTTGCTCCATTTGTGCTACAATTACTATTTTCGGAGCAGAAACGACCATATTTACTTGAATTCTGCACTGGTATGTTTGATACGGTTTCGAGCACTTTCTTGATGTTCTTTTGTTTCCGATTTACCCGGACGACAACTTTCCTGGCAAGGAAAGTAATGTGAAATCGATAAAGAATTGAAGAATTATTAAATATCAAAAAACGATGCGAAATCCAGTTGACGAGAAGAAAAGTTGGAACGAGTTTACAATACCGGACCACTCTCTAATTTCTATGAAATTTCGCCTGCTCACTAATTGTGAACTCCTAATCACGAATCTGCATGTAATAATTGGCGGTCGAGTAAGAAAAAAACAAAACCGAAGAAACTAAGATTTCTTAACGTAACGTAACCCTACCATAAGAACAGTAGCTCCACGGAACACGCCATTTTCCCCGAATGGGTGTTACTTATCGCACAACACTTTAGCAACATATTGTTCTGACGTCACGGGAGAAAGATTTTTCATGTTAGGCAAGACAAGCCAAAATATTAATTTTTCTTTGTATTTATGATAATAGAACCTAACCTAACCTCGTAGGAATTCCTCGTCTAACATCAATATTCAAGGTAGCAAGATTGTTGTGCGTAAAGGAAGACCATTAATAAATTGCGAAAGAAAGATGGTTCCGAATTGCTCTGTATGGACAATGACCGTGGTAAATCGCAAGGTTATTTTACAAGTTTTACACGTAAATGTACAATTGTAACAAGTGACCGCCAAATATGAACTACATATACGTCATCAGGACACCGAAATTAGTAAGTAGGCGAAATTTTATAGAAATTTGAGAGTGGTCCGGTATTGTAAACCCATGCCGGAAAGTTTTTGATTAATATTTTAAGAATATTATCATAATTAGTAGCGTGCATAAATTCCTTCAAAGCCGTATGATATGATCGCAATGGAATCTTCGGCAGAAATAAATAATCATGATTACACAACAAATGCTTTGGACAAGTATATTTTGATTCGCAAATTTCGTACCTGGACCCCCGCCGAATACGTCCTGGATTCCACAGTAAATTTTAACACACACATTACATTTCTATTTTGTGGAATTTCATTTTCACGCTTACGTGAAAACTACGAAATTGATGTCGGTCACATTTTGTGAAGCACAATCAATTTATTTATCGATATGAGAATAGATGACACTAGCTAAAGGGTTTTAAATTAAGTTGTACATTTCTTTGATATGATATTCCAGTAGTATGATGTTTATTCTCGCAGTAATGTGTAATTGTATTTCTAACTCTCGCAGTAGATACTTTGATATGTATCCTGACTATATATATGAAACTCCGTGATGAGTTCGACGTACTCGCTTCGGCGGTACATATACTAAAATTGGAACGATACAGAGAAGATTAGCATGGCCCCTGCGCAAGGATGACACGCAAAATCGTGAAGCGTTCCACATTTTTTCCACACCCAGGTATTGAAATATTAATTGAAAAACTTCCTTCGGAACCCCACTTCCCCAAAGAGGGTGTCCGGAATGAGATTGACAGTTTTTAAAAGTGTGTGTGTTATTTTAATACGGTAAGGTGTAGCTAGAAACAAAAACATACATTTTGAAGGCAAACTCAAAGAGTTTTATTGGAAGCACATACAGCTCATTATAGCTCTCCATGGGTTCTGTTTGTTGCATTGAGAATGTCTAGCCAGGATTCAATCTCCCTCCACGTGTTCTGTCGCTCAAACAAAAATTGCTTCGGTGTCGGAAAAAGCAGGCGTAGCTTATGGAAATCAATACAGTGGACCAGGCAGCTTGGAATTCCAAGGTCCACTGTTCACGAGGTCGTGCACAAAAAGTTCCGTTTGTTTGCTTCCTCGGTGCAGTTTTTGCACGAAATTAAGCCACATGTCAAGCTGAAAAGACATTGATTCTCTATTGACATTCTGCAAAAGATTTACGTTACCCCTCTAGACTTCTTACTTTGGGGTTACATAGGTGTATTCTGGCCATAAGATAAATGAACTACAAGAACTGTAGGACAGTATTCGGAAAGCTCCTGCCTCTGTAACCCCTCAGATGCTACAAGACACGTGGAGGGTGATCGAATACAGGGTAAACATTGTCCATGCTACAAACGGAGCTCATGGGGAGCTATACTGAGCTATAATGAACTGTAATTGCTTACAATAAAACTCTTTAAGTTTGCCTTCAAAATGTATGTTTTTGTTTCTAGCTACTCGTTACCGTATTAAACAAACGCACTTTTAAAAACTGTCAATCCCATTCCGGACACCCTATATTTTTAAATACGCGACTGTGTGTAAAGGTGAAAAAATATACGTGTTAGTAATAAGTCACCTGAAGAGATATTTGAATTATACATTTTTGAAATTCAGGTTTATGTTACATCGAAACATACAAAATACTTATCAGATGATGTGTTTTCTTCATTTTAAAGTGTAGACTGTAGATGACTTTTAAGACATCGAAAATTTCATATCTGTGTCTATTCATCAGTGAGGTGCCGGAGGATTAAGTTTTCAGGAAACTAAATTCCTTTTGTGATCTGCTTTTAATATATTTTTGCAATTTTGACATATTTTTTTATTTTATTTTTGCTAAAACTGAGGAGATATAACAAAGTGGGAATCGGGCAGGTCCATGAGCTTCGCCAGATGGTCAAACCGATCAGTCGCCTCCCCTCCATCCCCCTAAATTTTTATCAACAATTTCAAACATCGAAATAAAGAAGGGAAAAGAGACTATATTGTGAAAGCCGATATTAGAAATAAAGTTCCGTTAATTCGTATTCCAACACAAGAGCAAAAATAAAAATTGCACGAGATGGATAAATGAAGTGTAAAATGCAAGAATCAGGTTAAAATTTCAAGTAGTCAGATTCTAGGACATAACTCAAAACAATGATATCTTCTTTCATAATTGTAAAAAATGTTATCTTGAAAACGAAAGACGGTGTTCTAAATTTTCTTAATTTACAAAATTAAAACTTACATACATCTATTAAGTGCAGAAGCTAGTCTTATTCCTGCACCGAGAATCGAACCCGGGCCTCCTGGGTGAGAGCCAGGTATCCTAGCTACTAGGCCTTGCCGGAGGCGGCGACATTTCAATTCGCCCTTACAGAGCAGAAAGCTGTTTCTCTTGTCTTCCTCACATGTGCTAATTTTTGCTCCATTTGTGCTACAATTACTATTTTCGGAGGAGAAAGGACCATATTTACTTGAATTCTGCACTGGTATGTTTGATACGGTTTCGAGCACTTTCTTGATGTTCTTTTGTTTCCGATTGACCCGGACGACAACTTTCCTGGCAAGGAAAATAATGTGAAATCGATAAAGAATTGAATAATTATTAAATATCAAAAAACGATGCGAAATCCAGTTGACGAGAAGAAAAGTTGGAACGAGTTTACAATACCGGACCACTCTCTAATTTCTATGAAATTTCGCCTGCTCACTAATTGTGAACTCCTAATCACGAATCTGCATGTAATAATTGGCGGTCGAGTAAGAAAAAAACAAAACCGAAGAAACTAAGATTTCTTAACGTAACGTAACCCTACCATAAGAACAGTAGCTCCACGGAACACGCCATTTTCCCCGAATGGGTGTTACTTATCGCACAACACTTTAGCAACATAGTGTTCTGACGTCACGGGAGAAAGCTTTTTCATGTTAGGCAAGACAAGCCAAAATATTAATTTTTCTTTGTATTTATGATAATGGAACCTAACCTAACCTCGTAGGAATTCCTCGTCTAACATCAATATTCAAGGTAGCAAGATTGTTGTGCGTAAAGGAAGACCATTAATAAATTGCGAAAGAAAGATGGTTCCGAATTGCTGTGTATGGACAATGACCGTGGTAAATCGCAAGGTTATTTTACAAGTTTTACACGTAAATGTACAATTGTAACAAGTGACCGCCAAATATGAACTACATATACGTCATCAGGACACCGAAATTAGTAAGTAGGCGAAATTTTATAGAAATTTGAGAGTGGTCCGGTATTGTAAACCCATGCCGGAAAGTTTTTGATTAATATTTTAAGAATATTATCATAATTAGTAGCGTGCATAAATTCCTTCAAAGCCGTATGATATGATCGCAATGGAATCTTCGGCAGAAATAAATAAAACATGATTACACAACAAATGCTTTGGACAAGTATATTTTGATTCGCAAATTTAGTACCTGGACCCCCGCCGAATACGTCCCGGATTCCACAGTAAATTTTAACACACACATTACATTTCTATTTTGTGGAATTTCATTTTCACGCTTACGTGAAAACTACGAAATTGATGTCGGTCACATTTTGTGAAGCACAATCAATTTATTTATCGATATGAGAATAGATGACACTAGCTAAAGGGTTTTAAATTAAGTTGTACATTTCTTTGATATGATATTCCAGTAGTATGATGTTTATTCTCGCAGTAATGTGTAATTGTATTTCTAACTCTCGCAGTAGATACTTTGATATGTATCCTGACTATATATATGAAACTCCGTGATGAGTTCGACGTACTCGCTTCGGCGGTACATATACTAAAATTGGAACGATACAGAGAAGATTAGCATGGCCCCTGTGCAAGGATGACACGCAAAATCGTGAAGCGTTCCACATTTTTTCCACACCCAGGTATTGAAATATTAATTGAAAAACTTCCTTCGGAACCCCACTTCCCCAAAGAGGGTGTCCGGAATGAGATTGACAGTTTTTAAAAGTGTGTGTGTTATTTTAATACGGTAAGGTGTAGCTAGAAACAAAAACATACATTTTGAAGGCAAACTCAAAGAGTTTTATTGGAAGCACATACAGCTCATTATAGCTTTCCATGGGCTCTGTTTGTTGCATTGGGAATGTCTAGCCAGTATTCAATCTCCCTCCACGTGTTCTGTCGCTCAAACAAAAATTGCTTCGGTGTCGGAAAAAGCAGGCGTAGCTTATGAAAATCAATACAGTGGACCAGGCAGCTTGGAATTCCAAGGTCCACTGTTCACGAGGTCGTGCACAAAAAGTTCCGTTTGTTTGCTTCCTCGGTGCAGTTTTTGCACGAAATTAAGCCACATGTCAAGCTGAAAAGACATTGATTCTCCATTGACATTCTGCAAAAGATTTACGTTACCCCTCTAGACTTCTTACTTTGGGGTTACATAGGTGTATTCTGGCAAAAAGATAAATGAACTACAAGAACTGTTGGACAGTATTCGGAAAGCTCCTGCCTCTGTAACCCCTCAGATGCTACAAGACACGTGGAGGGTGATCGAATACAGGGTAAACATTGTCCATGCAACAAACGGAGCTCATGGGGAGCTATACTGAGCTATAATGAACTGTAATTGCTTACAATAAAACTCTTTAAGTTTGCCTTCAAAATGTATGTTTTTGTTTCTAGCTACTCGTTACTGTATTAAACAAACGCACTTTTAAAAACTGTCAATCCCATTCCGGACACCCTATATTTTTAGATACGCGACTGTGTGTAAAGGTGAAAAAATATACGTGTTAGTAATAAGTCACCTGAAGAGATATTTGAATTATACATTTTTGAAATTCAGGTGTATGTTACATCGAAACATACAAAATACTTATCAGATGATGTGTTTTCTTCATTTTAAAGTGTAGACTGTAGATGACTTTTAAGACATCGAAAATTTCATATCTGTGTCTATTCATCAGTGACGTGCCGGAGGATTAATTTTTAAGGAAACTAAATTCCTTTTGTGATCTGCTTTTAATATATTTTTGCAATTTTGACATAATTTTTTATTTTATTTTTGCTAAAACTGAGGAGATAGCACAAAGTGGGAATCGGGCAGGTCCATGAGCTTCGCTAGATGGTCAAACCGGTCAGTCGCCTCCCCTCCATCCCCCTAAATTGTTATCAACAATTTCAAACATCGAAATAAAGAAGGGAAAAGAGACTATATTGTGAAAGCCGATATTAGAAATAAAGTTCCGTTAATTCGTATTCCAACACAAGAGCAAAAATAAAAATTGCACGAGATGGATAAATGAAGTGTAAAATGCAAGAATCAGGATAAAACTTCAAGTAGTCAGATTCTAGGACATAACTCAAAACAATGATATCTTCTTTCATAATTGTAAAAATGTTATCTTGAAAACGAAAGACGGTGTTCTAAATTTTCTTAATTTACAAAATTAAAACATACATACATCTATTACGTGCAGAGGCTGGTCTTATTCCTGCACCGAGAATCGAACCCTGGCCTCCTGGGTGAGAGCCAAGTATCCTAGATACTAGGCCTTGCCGGAGGCGGCGATATTTCAATTCGCCCTTACAGAGCAGAAAGCTGTTTCTCTTGTCTTCCTCACATGTGCTAATTTTTGCTCCATTTGTGCTACAATTACTATTTTCGGAGGAGAAAGGACCATATTTACTTGAATTCTGCACTGGTATGTTTGATACGGTTTCGAGCACTTTCTTGATGTTCTTTTGTTTCCGATTGATCCGGACGACAACTTTCCTGGCAAGGAAAATAATGTGAAATCGATAAAGAATTGAATAATTATTAAATATCAAAAAACGATGCGAAATCCAGTTGACGAGAAGAAAAGTTGGAACGAGTTTACAATACCGGACCACTCTCTAATTTCTATGAAATTTCGCCTGCTCACTAATTGTGAACTCCTAATCACGAATCTGCATGTAATAATTGGCGGTCGAGTAAGAAAAAAACAAAACCGAAGAAACTAAGATTTCTTAACGTAACGTAACCCTACCATAAGAAAAGTAGCTCCACGGAACACGCCATTTTCCCCGAATGGGTGTTACTTATCGCACAACACTTTAGCAACATAGTGTTCTGACGTCACGGGAGAAAGCTTTTTCATGTTAGGCAAGACAAGCCAAAATATTAATTTTTCTTTGTATTTATGATAATGGAACCTAACCTAACCTCGTAGGAATTCCTCGTCTAACATCAATATTCAAGGTAGCAAGATTGTTGTGCGTAAAGGAAGACCATTAATAAATTGCGAAAGAAAGATGGTTCCGAATTGCTGTGTATGGACAATGACCGTGGTAAATCGCAAGGTTATTTTACAAGTTTTACACGTAAATGTACAATTGTAACAAGTGACCGCCAAATATGAACTACATATACGTCATCAGGACACCGAAATTAGTAAGTAGGCGAAATTTTATAGAAATTTGAGAGTGGTCCGGTATTGTAAACCCATGCCGGAAAGTTTTTGATTAATATTTTAAGAATATTATCATAATTAGTAGCGTGCATAAATTCCTTCAAAGCCGTATGATATGATCGCAATGGAATCTTCGGCAGAAATAAATAATCATGATTACACAACAAATGCTTTGGACAAGTATATTTTGATTCGCAAATTTAGTACCTGGACCCCCGCCGAATACGTCCTGGATTCCACAGTAAATTTTAACACACACATTACATTTCTATTTTGTGGAATTTCATTTTCACGCTTACGTGAAAACTACGAAATTGATGTCGGTCACATTTTGTGAAGCACAATCAATTTATTTATCGATATGAGAATAGATGACACTAGCTAAAGGGTTTTAAATTAAGTTGTACATTCTTTGATATGATATTCCAGTAGTATGATGTTTATTCTCGCAGTAATGTGTAATTGTATTTCTAACTCTCGCAGTAGATACTTTGATATGTATCCTGACTATATATATGAAACTCCGTGATGAGTTCGACGTACTCGCTTCGGCGGTACATATACTAAAATTGGAACGATACAGAGAAGATTAGCATGGCCCCTGCGCAAGGATGACACGCAAAATCGTGAAGCGTTCCACATTATTTTCCACACCCAGGTATTGAAATATTAATTGAAAAACTTCCATCGGAACCCCACTTCCCCAAAGAGGGTGTCCGGAATGAGATTGACAGTTTTTAAAAGTGTGTGTGTTATTTTAATACGGTAAGGTGTAGCTAGAAACAAAAACATACATTTTGAAGGCAAACTCAAAGAGTTTTATTGGAAGCACATACAGCTCATTATAGCTCTCCATGGGTTCTGTTTGTTGCATTGAGAATGTCTAGCCAGGATTCAATCTCCCTCCACGTGTTCTGTCGCTCAAACAAAAATTGCTTCGGTGTCGGAAAAAGCAGGCGTAGCTTATGGAAATCAATTCCGCTGGACCAGGCAGCTTGGAATTCCAAGGTCCACTGTTCACGAGGTCGTGCACAAAAAGTTCCGTTTGTTTGCTTCCTCGGTGCAGTTTTTGCACGAAATTAAGCCACATGTCAAGCTGAAAAGACATTGATTCTCTATTGACATTCTGCAAAAGATTTACGTTACCCCTCTAGACTTCTTACTTTGGGGTTACATAGGTGTATTCTGGCCATAAGATAAATGAACTACAAGAACTGTAGGACAGTATTCGGAAAGCTCCTGCCTCTGTAACCCCTCAGATGCTACAAGACACGTGGAGGGTGATCGAATACAGGGTAAACATTGTCCATGCTACAAACGGAGCTCATGGGGAGCTATACTGAGCTATAATGAACTGTAATTGCTTACAATAAAACTCTTTAAGTTTGCCTTCAAAATGTATGTTTTTGTTTCTAGCTACTCGTTACCGTATTAAACAAACGCACTTTTAAAAACTGTCAATCCCATTCCGGACACCCTATATTTTTAAATACGCGACTGTGTGTAAAGGAGAAAAAATATACGTGTTAGTAATAAGTCACCTGAAGAGATATTTGAATTATACATTTTTGAAATTCAGGTTTATGTTACATCGAAACATACAAAATACTTATCAGATGATGTGTTTTCTTCATTTTAAAGTGTAGACTGTAGATGACTTTTAAGACATCGAAAATTTCATATCTGTGTCTATTCATCAGTGAGGTGCCGGAGGATTAAGTTTTCAGGAAACTAAATTCCTTTTGTGATCTGCTTTTAATATATTTTTGCAATTTTGACATATTTTTTTATTTTATTTTTGCTAAAACTGAGGAGATATAACAAAGTGGGAATCGGGCAGGTCCATGAGCTTCGCCAGATGGTCAAACCGATCAGTCGCCTCCCCTCCATCCCCCTAAATTTTTATCAACAATTTCAAACATCGAAATAAAGAAGGGAAAAGAGACTATATTGTGAAAGCCGATATTAGAAATAAAGTTCCGTTAATTCGTATTCCAACACAAGAGCAAAAATAAAAATTGCACGAGATGGATAAATGAAGTGTAAAATGCAAGAATCAGGTTAAAATTTCAAGTAGTCAGATTCTAGGACATAACTCAAAACAATGATATCTTCTTTCATAATTGTAAAAAATGTTATCTTGAAAACGAAAGACGGTGTTCTAAATTTTCTTAATTTACAAAATTAAAACTTACATACATCTATTACGTGCAGAGGCTGGTCTTATTCCTGCACCGAGAATCGAACCCTGGCCTCCTGGGTGAGAGCCAAGTATCCTAGATACTAGGCCTTGCCGGAGGCGGCGACATTTCAATTCGCCCTTACAGAGCAGAAAGCTGTTTCTCTTGTCTTCCTCACATGTGCTAATTTTTGCTCCATTTGTGCTACAATTACTATTTTCGGAGGAGAAAGGACCATATTTACTTGAATTCTGCACTGGTATGTTTGATACGGTTTCGAGCACTTTCTTGATGTTCTTTTGTTTCCGATTGACCCGGACGACAACTTTCCTGGCAAGGAAAATAATGTGAAATAGATAAAGAATTGAATAATTATTAAATATCAAAAAACGATGCGAAATCCAGTTGACGAGAAGAAAAGTTGGAACGAGTTTACAATACCGGACCACTCTCTAATTTCTATGAAATTTCGCCTGCTCACTAATTGTGAACTCCTAATCACGAATCTGCATGTAATAATTGGCGGTCGAGTAAGAAAAAAACAAAACCGAAGAAACTAAGATTTCTTAACGTAACGTAACCCTACCATAAGAACAGTAGCTCCACGGAACACGCCATTTTCCCCGAATGGGTGTTACTTATCGCACAACACTTTAGCAACATAGTGTTCTGACGTCACGGGAGAAAGCTTTTTCATGTTAGGCAAGACAAGCCAAAATATTAATTTTTCTTTGTATTTATGATAATGGAACCTAACCTAACCTCGTAGGAATTCCTCGTGTAACATCAATATTCAATGTAGCAAGATTGTTGTGCGTAAAGGAAGACCATTAATAAATTGCGAAAGAAAGATGGTTCCGAATTGCTGTGTATGGACAATGACCGTGGTAAATCGCAAGGTTATTTTACAAGTTTTACACGTAAATGTACAATTGTAACAAGTGACCGCCAAATATGAACTACATATACGTCATCAGGACACCGAAATTAGTAAGTAGGCGAAATTTTATAGAAATTTGAGAGTGGTCCGGTATTGTAAACCCATGCCGGAAAGTTTTTGATTAATATTTTAAGAATATTATCATAATTAGTAGCGTGCATAAATTCCTTCAAAGCCGTATGATATGATCGCAATGGAATCTTCGGCAGAAATAAATAAAACATGATTACACAACAAATGCTTTGGACAAGTATATTTTGATTCGCAAATTTAGTACCTGGACCCCCGCCGAATACGTCCCGGATTCCACAGTAAATTTTAACACACACATTACATTTCTATTTTGTGGAATTTCATTTTCACGCTTACGTGAAAACTACGAAATTGATGTCGGTCACATTTTGTGAAGCACAATCAATTTATTTATCGATATGAGAATAGATGACACTAGCTAAAGGGTTTTAAATTAAGTTGTACATTTCTTTGATATGATATTCCAGTAGTATGATGTTTATTCTCGCAGTAATGTGTAATTGTATTTCTAACTCTCGCAGTAGATACTTTGATATGTATCCTGACTATATATATGAAACTCCGTGATGAGTTCGACGTACTCGCTTCGGCGGTACATATACTAAAATTGGAACGATACAGAGAAGATTAGCATGGCCCCTGTGCAAGGATGACACGCAAAATCGTGAAGCGTTCCACATTTTTTCCACACCCAGGTATTGAAATATTAATTGAAAAACTTCCTTCGGAACCCCACTTCCCCAAAGAGGGTGTCCGGAATGAGATTGACAGTTTTTAAAAGTGTGTGTGTTATTTTAATACGGTAAGGTGTAGCTAGAAACAAAAACATACATTTTGAAGGCAAACTCAAAGAGTTTTATTGGAAGCACATACAGCTCATTATAGCTCTCCATGGGCTCTGTTTGTTGCATTGAGAATGTCTAGCCAGTATTCAATCTCCCTCCACGTGTTCTGTCGCTCAAACAAAAATTGCTTCGGTGTCGGAAAAAGCAGGCGTAGCTTATGGAAATCAATACAGTGGACCAGGCAGCTTGGAATTCCAAGGTCCACTGTTCACGAGGTCGTGCACAAAAAGTTCCGTTTGTTTGCTTCCTCGGTGCAGTTTTTGCACGAAATTAAGCCACATGTCAAGCTGAAAAGACATTGATTCTCCATTGACATTCTGCAAAAGATTTACGTTACCCCTCTAGACTTCTTACTTTGGGGTTACATAGGTGTATTCTGGCAAAAAGATAAATGAACTACATGAACTGTTGGACAGTATTCGGAAAGCTCCTGCCTCTGTAACCCCTCAGATGCTACAAGACACGTGGAGGGTGATCGAATACAGGGTAAACATTGTCCATGCAACAAACGGAGCTCATGGGGAGCTATACTGAGCTATAATGAACTGTAATTGCTTACAATAAAACTCTTTAAGTTTGCCTTCAAAATGTATGTTTTTGTTTCTAGCTACTCGTTACTGTATTAAACAAACGCACTTTTAAAAACTGTCAATCCCATTCCGGACACCCTATATTTTTAGATACGCGACTGTGTGTAAAGGTGAAAAAATATACGTGTTAGTAATAAGTCACCTGAAGAGATATTTGAATTATACATTTTTGAAATTCAGGTGTATGTTACATCGAAACATACAAAATACTTATCAGATGATGTGTTTTCTTCATTTTAAAGTGTAGACTGTAGATGACTTTTAAGACATCGAAAATTTCATATCTGTGTCTATTCATCAGTGACGTGCCGGAGGATTAATTTTTAAGGAAACTAAATTCCTTTTGTGATCTGCTTTTAATATATTTTTGCAATTTTGACATAATTTTTTATTTTATTTTTGCTAAAACTGAGGAGATAGCACAAAGTGGGAATCGGGCAGGTCCATGAGCTTCGCTAGATGGTCAAACCGGTCAGTCGCCTCCCCTCCATCCCCCTAAATTGTTATCAACAATTTCAAACATCGAAATAAAGAAGGGAAAAGAGACTATATTGTGAAAGCCGATATTAGAAATAAAGTTCCGTTAATTCGTATTCCAACACAAGAGCAAAAATAAAAATTGCACGAGATGGATAAATGAAGTGTAAAATGCAAGAATCAGGATAAAACTTCAAGTAGTCAGATTCTAGGACATAACTCAAAACAATGATATCTTCTTTCATAATTGTAAAAATGTTATCTTGAAAACGAAAGACGGTGTTCTAAATTTTCTTAATTTACAAAATTAAAACATACATACATCTATTACGTGCAGAGGCTGGTCTTATTCCTGCACCGAGAATCGAACCCGGGCCTCCTGGGTGAGAGCCAAGTATCCTAGATACTAGGCCTTGCCGGAGGCGGCGATATTTCAATTCGCCCTTACAGAGCAGAAAGCTGTTTCTCTTGTCTTCCTCACATGTGCTAATTTTTGCTCCATTTGTGCTACAATTACTATTTTCGGAGGAGAAAGGACCATATTTACTTGAATTCTGCACTGGTATGTTTGATACGGTTTCGAGCACTTTCTTGATGTTCTTTTGTTTCCGATTGATCCGGACGACAACTTTCCTGGCAAGGAAAATAATGTGAAATCGATAAAGAATTGAATAATTATTAAATATCAAAAAACGATGCGAAATCCAGTTGACGAGAAGAAAAGTTGGAACGAGTTTACAATACCGGACCACTCTCTAATTTCTATGAAATTTCGCCTGCTCACTAATTGTGAACTCCTAATCACGAATCTGCATGTAATAATTGGCGGTCGAGTAAGAAAAAAACAAAACCGAAGAAACTAAGATTTCTTAACGTAACGTAACCCTACCATAAGAACAGTAGCTCCACGGAACACGCCATTTTCCCCGAATGGGTGTTACTTATCGCACAACACTTTAGCAATATAGTGTTCTGACGTCACGGGAGAAAGCTTTTTCATGTTAGGCAAGACAAGCCAAAATATTAATTTTTCTTTGTATTTATGATAATGGAACCTAACCTAAAAGGCCTAACCTAACCTCGTAGGAATTCCTCGTCTAACATCAATATTCAAGGTAGCAAGATTGTTGTGCGTAAAGGAAGACCATTAATAAATTGCGAAAGAAAGATGGTTCCGAATTGCTGTGTATGGACAATGACCGTGGTAAATCGCAAGGTTATTTTACAAGTTTTACATGTAAATGTACAATTGTAACAAGTGACCGCCAAATATGAACTACATATACGTCATCAGGACACCGAAATTAGTAAGTAGGCGAAATTTTATAGAAATTTGAGAGTGGTCCGGTATTGTAAACCCATGCCGGAAAGTTTTTGATTAATATTTTAAGAATATTATCATAATTAGTAGCGTGCATAAATTCCTTCAAAGCCGTATGATATGATCGCAATGGAATCTTCGGCAGAAATAAATAAAACATGATTACACAACAAATGCTTTGGACAAGTATATTTTGATTCGCAAATTTAGTACCTGGACCCCCGCCGAATACGTCCTGGATTCCACAGTAAATTTTAACACACACATTACATTTCTATTTTGTGGAATTTCATTTTCACGCTTACGTGAAAACTACGAAATTGATGTCGGTCACATTTTGTGAAGCACAATCAATTTATTTATCGATATGAGAATAGATGACACTAGCTAAAGTGTTTTAAATTAAGTTGTACATTTCTTTGATATGATATTCCAGTAGTATGATGTTTATTCTCGCAGTAATGTGTAATTGTATTTCTAACTCTCGCAGTAGATACTTTGATATGTATCCTGACTATATATATGAAACTCCGTGATGAGTTCGACGTACTCGCTTCGGCGGTACATATACTAAAATTGGAACGATACAGAGAAGATTAGCATGGCCCCTGCGCAAGGATGACACGCAAAATCGTGAAGCGTTCCACATTTTTTCCACACCCAGGTATTGAAATATTAATTGAAAAACTTCCTTCGGAACCCCACTTCCCCAAAGAGGGTGTCCGGAATGAGATTGACAGTTTTTAAAAGTGTGTGTGTTATTTTAATACGGTAAGGTGTAGCTAGAAACAAAAACATACATTTTGAAGGCAAACTCAAAGAGTTTTATTGGAAGCACATACAGCTCATTATAGCTCTCCATGGGCTCTGTTTGTTGCATTGAGAATGTCTAGCCAGTATTCAATCTCCCTCCACGTGTTCTGTCGCTCAAACAAAAATTGCTTCGGTGTCGGAAAAAGCAGGCGTAGCTTATGGAAATCAATACAGTGGACCAGGCAGCTTGGAATTCCAAGGTCCACTGTTCACGAGGTCGTGCACAAAAAGTTCCGTTTGTTTGCTTCCTAGGTGCAGTTTTTGCACGAAATTAAGCCACATGTCAAGCTGAAAAGTTACGTTACCCCTCTAGACTTCTTACTTTGGGGTTACATAGGTGTATTCTGGCCAAAAGATAAATGAACTACAAGAACTGTTGGACAGTATTCGGAAAGCTCCTGCCTCTGTAACCCCTCAGATGCTACAAGACACGTGGAGGGTGATCGAATACAGGGTAAACATTGTCCATGCAACAAACGGAGCTCATGGGGAGCTATACTGAGCTATAATGAACTGTAATTGCTTACAATAAAACTCTTTAAGTTTGCCTTCAAAATGTATGTTTTTGTTTCTAGCTACTCGTTACCGTATTAAACAAACGCACTTTTAAAAACTGTCAATCCCATTCCGGACACCCTATATTTTTAGATACGCGACTGTGTGTAAAGGTGAAAAAATATACGTGTTAGTAATAAGTCACCTGAAGAGATATTTGAATTATACATTTTTGAAATTCAGGTTTATGTTACATCGAAACATACAAAATACTTATCAGATGATGTGTTTTCTTCATTTTAAAGTGTAGACTGTAGATGACTTTTAAGACATCGAAAATTTCATATCTGTGTCTATTCATCAAAGACGTGCCGGAGGATTAAGTTTTCAGGAAACTAAATTCCTTTTGTGATCTGCTTTTAATATATTTTTGCAATTTTGACATAATTTTTTATTTTATTTTTGATAAAACTGAGGAGATAGCACAAAGTGGGAATCGGGCAGGTCCATGAGCTTCGCTAGATGGTCAAACCGGTCAGTCGCCTCCCATCCATCCCCCTAAATTGTTATCAACAATTTCAAACATCGAAATAAAGAAGGGAAAAGAGACTATATTGTGAAAGCCGATATTAGAAACAAAGTTCCGTTAATTCGTATTCCAACACAAGAGCAAAAATAAAAATTGCACGAGATGGATAAATGAAGTGTAAAATGCAAGAATCAGGTTAAAACTTCAAGTAGTCAGAATCTAGGACATAACTCAAAACAATGATATCTTCTTTCATAATTGTAAAAATGTTATCTTGAAAACGAAAGACGGTGTTCTAAATTTTCTTAATTTACAAAATTAAAACATACATACTTCTATTACGTGCAGAAGCTAGTCTTATTCCTGCACCGAGAATCGAACCCGGGCCTCCTGGGTGAGAGCCAGGTATCCTAGCTACTAGGCCTTGCCGGAGGCGGCGACATTTCAATTCGCCCTTACAGAGCAGAAAGCTGTTTGTCTTGTCTTCCTCACATGTGCTAATTTTTGCTCCATTTGTGCTACAATTACTATTTTCGGAGGAGAAAGGACCATATTTACTTGAATTCTGCACTGGTATGTTTGATACGGTTTCGAGCACTTTCTTGATGTTCTTTTGTTTCCGATTGACCCGGACGACAACTTTCCTTGCAAGGAAAGTAGTGTGAAATCGAAAAAGAATTAAATAATTATTAAATATCAAAAAACGATGCGAAATCCAATTGACGAGAAGAAAAGTTGGAACGAGTTTACAATACCGGACCACTCTCTAATTTCTATGAAATTTCGCCTGCTCACTAATTGTGAACTCCTAATCACGAATCTGCATGTAATAATTGGCGGTCGAGTAAGAAAAAAACAAAAACGAAGAAACTAAGATTTCTTAACGTAACGTAACCCTACCATAAGAAAAGTAGCTCCACGGAACACGCCATTTTCCCCGAATGGGTGTTACTTATCGCACAACACTTTAGCAATATAGTGTTCTGACGTCACGGGAGAAAGATTTTTCATGTTAGGCAAGACAAGCCAAAATATTAATTTTTCTTTGTATTTATGATAATGGAACCTAACCTAAAAGGCCTAACCTAACCTCGTAGGAATTCCTCGTCTAACATCAATATTCAAGGTAGCAAGATTGTTGTGCGTAAAGGAAGACCATTAATAAATTGCGAAAGAAAGATGGTTCCGAATTGCTGTGTATGGACAATGACCGTGGTAAATCGCAAAGTTATTTTACAAGTTTTACACGTAAATGTACAATTGTAACAAGTGACCACCAAATATGAACTACATATACGTCATCAGGACACCGAAATTAGTAAGTAGGCGAAATTTTATAGAAATTTGAGAGTGGTCCGGTATTGTAAACCCATGCCGGAAAGTTTTTGATTAATATTTTAAGAATATTATCATAATTAGTAGCGTGCATAAATTCCTTCAAAGCCGTATGATATGATCGCAATGGAATCTTCGGCAGAAATAAATAAAACATGATTACACAACAAATGCTTTGGACAAGTATATTTTGATTCGCAAATTTAGTACCTGGACCCCCGCCGAATACGTCCTGGACTTCCACAGTAAATTTTAACACACACATTACATTTCTATTTTGTGGAATTTCATTTTCACGCTTACGTGAAAACTACGAAATTGATGTCGGTCACATTTTGTGAAGCACAATCAATTTATTTATCGATATGAGAATAGATGACACTAGCTAAAGGGTTTTAAATTAAGTTGTACATTTCTTTGATATGATATTCCAGTAGTATGATGTTTATTCTCGCAGTAATGTGTAATTGTATTTCTAACTCTCGCAGTAGATACTTTGATATGTATCCTGACTATATATATGAAACTCCGTGATGAGTTCGACGTACTCGCTTCGGCGGTACATATACTAAAATTGGAACGATACAGAGAAGATTAGCATGGCCCCTGCGCAAGGATGACACGCAAAATCGTGAAGCGTTCCACATTTTTTCCACACCCAGGTATTGAAATATTGATTGAAAAACTTCCTTCGGAACCCCACTTCCCCAAAGAGGGTGTCCGGAATGAGATTGACAGTTTTTAAAAGTGTGTGTGTTATTTTAATACGGTAAGGTGTAGCTAGAAACAAAAACATACATTTTGAAGGCAAACTCAAAGAGTTTTATTGGAAGCACATACAGCTCATTATAGCTCTCCATGGGCTCTGTTTGTTGCATTGAGAATGTCTAGCCAGTATTCAATCTCCCTCCACGTGTTCTGTCGCTCAAACAAAAATTGCTTCGGTGTCGGAAAAAGCAGGCGTAGCTTATGGAAATCAATACAGTGGACCAGGCAGCTTGGAATTCCAAGGTCCACTGTTCACGAGGTCGTGCACAAAAAGTTCCGTTTGTTTGCTTCCTAGGTGCAGTTTTTGCACGAAATTAAGCCACATGTCAAGCTGAAAAGTTACGTTACCCCTCTAGACTTCTTACTTTGGGGTTACATAGGTGTATTCTGGCCAAAAGATAAATGAACTACAAGAACTGTTGGACAGTATTCGGAAAGCTCCTGCCTCTGTAACCCCTCAGATGCTACAAGACACGTGGAGGGTGATCGAATACAGGGTAAACATTGTCCATGCAACAAACGGAGCTCATGGGGAGCTATACTGAGCTATAATGAACTGTAATTGCTTACAATAAAACTCTTTAAGTTTGCCTTCAAAATGTATGTTTTTGTTTCTAGCTACTCGTTACCGTATTAAACAAACGCACTTTTAAAAACTGTCAATCCCATTCCGGACACCCTATATTTTTAGATACGCGACTGTGTGTAAAGGTGAAAAAATATACGTGTTAGTAATAAGTCACCTGAAGAGATATTTGAATTATACATTTTTGAAATTCAGGTTTATGTTACATCGAAACATACAAAATACTTATCAGATGATGTGTTTTCTTCATTTTAAAGTGTAGACTGTAGATGACTTTTAAGACATCGAAAATTTCATATCTGTGTCTATTCATCAAAGACGTGCCGGAGGATTAAGTTTTCAGGAAACTAAATTCCTTTTGTGATCTGCTTTTAATATATTTTTGCAATTTTGACATAATTTTTTATTTTATTTTTGATAAAACTGAGGAGATAGCACAAAGTGGGAATCGGGCAGGTCCATGAGCTTCGCTAGATGGTCAAACCGGTCAGTCGCCTCCCATCCATCCCCCTAAATTGTTATCAACAATTTCAAACATCGAAATAAAGAAGGGAAAAGAGACTATATTGTGAAAGCCGATATTAGAAACAAAGTTCCGTTAATTCGTATTCCAACACAAGAGCAAAAATAAAAATTGCACGAGATGGATAAATGAAGTGTAAAATGCAAGAATCAGGTTAAAACTTCAAGTAGTCAGAATCTAGGACATAACTCAAAACAATGATATCTTCTTTCATAATTGTAAAAATGTTATCTTGAAAACGAAAGACGGTGTTCTAAATTTTCTTAATTTACAAAATTAAAACATACATACTTCTATTACGTGCAGAAGCTAGTCTTATTCCTGCACCGAGAATCGAACCCGGGCCTCCTGGGTGAGAGCCAGGTATCCTAGCTACTAGGCCTTGCCGGAGGCGGCGACATTTCAATTCGCCCTTACAGAGCAGAAAGCTGTTTGTCTTGTCTTCCTCACATGTGCTAATTTTTGCTCCATTTGTGCTACAATTACTATTTTCGGAGGAGAAAGGACCATATTTACTTGAATTCTGCACTGGTATGTTTGATACGGTTTCGAGCACTTTCTTGATGTTCTTTTGTTTCCGATTGACCCGGACGACAACTTTCCTTGCAAGGAAAGTAGTGTGAAATCGAAAAAGAATTAAATAATTATTAAATATCAAAAAACGATGCGAAATCCAGTTGACGAGAAGAAAAGTTGGAACGAGTTTACAATACCGGACCACTCTCTAATTTCTATGAAATTTCGCCTGCTCACTAATTGTGAACTCCTAATCACGAATCTGCATGTAATAATTGGCGGTCGAGTAAGAAAAAAACAAAAACGAAGAAACTAAGATTTCTTAACGTAACGTAACCCTACCATAAGAAAAGTAGCTCCACGGAACACGCCATTTTCCCCGAATGGGTGTTACTTATCGCACAACACTTTAGCAATATAGTGTTCTGACGTCACGGGAGAAAGATTTTTCATGTTAGGCAAGACAAGCCAAAATATTAATTTTTCTTTGTATTTATGATAATGGAACCTAACCTAAAAGGCCTAACCTAACCTCGTAGGAATTCCTCGTCTAACATCAATATTCAAGGTAGCAAGATTGTTGTGCGTAAAGGAAGACCATTAATAAATTGCGAAAGAAAGATGGTTCCGAATTGCTGTGTATGGACAATGACCGTGGTAAATCGCAAAGTTATTTTACAAGTTTTACACGTAAATGTACAATTGTAACAAGTGACCACCAAATATGAACTACATATACGTCATCAGGACACCGAAATTAGTAAGTAGGCGAAATTTTATAGAAATTTGAGAGTGGTCCGGTATTGTAAACCCATGCCGGAAAGTTTTTGATTAATATTTTAAGAATATTATCATAATTAGTAGCGTGCATAAATTCCTTCAAAGCCGTATGATATGATCGCAATGGAATCTTCGGCAGAAATAAATAAAACATGATTACACAACAAATGCTTTGGACAAGTATATTTTGATTCGCAAATTTAGTACCTGGACCCCCGCCGAATACGTCCTGGACTTCCACAGTAAATTTTAACACACACATTACATTTCTATTTTGTGGAATTTCATTTTCACGCTTACGTGAAAACTACGAAATTGATGTCGGTCACATTTTGTGAAGCACAATCAATTTATTTATCGATATGAGAATAGATGACACTAGCTAAAGGGTTTTAAATTAAGTTGTACATTTCTTTGATATGATATTCCAGTAGTATGATGTTTATTCTCGCAGTAATGTGTAATTGTATTTCTAACTCTCGCAGTAGATACTTTGATATGTATCCTGACTATATATATGAAACTCCGTGATGAGTTCGACGTACTCGCTTCGGCGGTACATATACTAAAATTGGAACGATACAGAGAAGATTAGCATGGCCCCTGCGCAAGGATGACACGCAAAATCGTGAAGCGTTCCACATTTTTTCCACACCCAGGTATTGAAATATTAATTGAAAAACTTCCTTCGGAACCCCACTTCCCCAAAGAGGGTGTCCGGAATGAGATTGACAGTTTTTAAAAGTGTGTGTGTTATTTTAATACGGTAAGGTGTAGCTAGAAACAAAAACATACATTTTGAAGGCAAACTCAAAGAGTTTTATTGGAAGCACATACAGCTCATTATAGCTCTCCATGGGTTCTATTTGTTGCATTGAGAATGTCTAGCCAGGATTCAATCTCCCTCCACGTGTTCTGTCGCTCAAACAAAAATTACTTCGGTGTCGGAAAAAGCAGGCGTAGCTTATGGAAATCAATACAGTGGACCAGGCAGCTTGGAATTCCAAGGTCCACTGTTCACGAGGTCGTGCACAAAAAGTTCCGTTTGTTTGCTTCCTAGGTGCAGTTTTTGCACGAAATTAAGCCACATGTCAAGCTGAAAAGACATTGATTCTCCATTTACATTCTGCAAAAGATTTACGTTACCCCTCTAGACTTCTTACTTTGGGGTTACATAGGTGTATTCTGGCCATAAGATAAATGAACTACAAGAACTGTAGGACAGTATTCGGAAAGCTCCTGCCTCTGTAACCCCTCAGATGCTACAAGACACGTGGAGGGTGATCGAATACAGGGTAAACATTGTCCATGCAACAAACGGAGCTCATGGGGAGCTATACTGAGCTATAATGAACTGTAATTGCTTACAATAAAACTCTTTAAGTTTGCCTTCAAAATGTATGTTTTTGTTTCTAGCTACTCGTTACCGTATTAAACAAACGCACTTTTAAAAACTGTCAATCCCATTCCGGACACCCTATATTTTTAGATACGCGACTGTGTGTAAAGGTGAAAAAATATACGTGTTAGTAATAAGTCACCTGAAGAGATATTTGAATTATACATTTTTGAAATTCAGGTTTATGTTACATCGAAACATACAAAATACTTATCAGATGATGTGTTTTCTTCATTTTAAAGTGTAGACTGTAGATGACTTTTAAGACATCGAAAATTTCATATCTGTGTCTATTCATCAGTGACGTGCCGGAGGATTAAGTTTTCAGGAAACTAAATTCCTTTTGTGATCTGCTTTTAATATATTTTTGCAATTTTGACATATTTTTTTATTTTATTTTTGCTAAAACTGAGGAGATAGCACAAAGTGGGAATCGGGCAGGTCCATGAGCTTCGCCAGATGGTCAAACCGGTCAGTCGCCTCCCCTCCATCCCCCTAAATTTTTATCAACAATTTCAAACATCGAAATAAAGAAGGGAAAAGAGACTATATTGTGAAAGCCGATATTAGAAATAAAGTTCCGTTAATTCGTATTCCAACACAAGAGCAAAAATAAAAATTGCACGAGATGGATAAATGAAGTGTAAAATGCAAGAATCAGGTTAAAACTTCATGTAGTCAGATTCTAGGACATAACTCAAAACAATATCTTCTTTCATAATTGTAAAAAATGTTATCTTGAAAACGAAAGACGGTGTTCTAAATTTTCTTAATTTACAAAATTAAAACTTACATACATCTATTACGTGCAGAAGCTAGTCTTATTCCTGCACCGAGAATCGAACCCTGGCCTCCTGGGTGAGAGCCAGGTATCCTAGCTACTAGGCCTTGCCGGAGGCGGCGACATTTCAATTCGCCCTTACAGAGCAGAAAGCTGTTTCTCTTGTCTTCCTCACATGTGCTAATTTTTGCTCCATTTGTGCTACAATTTCTATTTTCGGAGGAGAAAGGACCATATTTACTTGAATTCTGCACTGGTATGTTTGATACGGTTTCGAGCACTTTCTTGATGTTCTTTTGTTTCCGATTGACCCGGACGACAACTTTCCTGGCAAGGAAAGTAATGTGAAATCGATAAAGAATTGAATAATTATTAAATATCAAAAAACGATGCGAAATCCAGTTGACGAGAAGAAAAGTTGGAACGAGTTTACAATACCGGACCACTCTCTAATTTCTATGAAATTTCGCCTGCTCACTAATTGTGAACTCCTAATCACGAATCTGCATGTAATAATTGGCGGTCGAGTAAGAAAAAAACAAAAACGAAGAAACTAAGATTTCTTAACGTAACGTAACCCTACCATAAGAACAGTAGCTTCACGGAACACGCCATTTTCCCCGAATGGGTGTTACTTATCGCACAACACTTTAGCAACATAGTGTTCTGACGTCACGGGAGAAAGCTTTTTCATGTTAGGCAAGACAAGCCAAAATATTAATTTTTCTTTGTATTTATGATAATGGAACCTAACCTAACCTCGTAGGAATTCCTCGTCTAACATCAATATTCAAGGTAGCAAGATTGTTGTGCGTAAAGGAAGACCATTAATAAATTGCGAAAGAAAGATGGTTCCGAATTGCTGTGTATGGACAATGACCGTGGTAAATCGCAAGGTTATTTTACAAGTTTTACTCGTAAATGTACAATTGTAACAAGTGACCGCCAAATATGAACTACATATACGACATCAGGACACCGAAATTAGTAAGAAGGCGAAATTTTATAGAAATTTGAGAGTGGTCCGGTATTGTAAACCCATGCCGGAAAGTTTTTGATTAATATTTTAAGAATATTATCATAATTAGTAGCGTGCATAAATTCCTTCAAAGCCGTATGATATGATCGCAATGGAATCTTCGGCAGAAATAAATAAAACATGATTACACAACAAATGCTTTGGACAAGTATATTTTGATTCGCAAATTTAGTACCTGGACCCCCGCCGAATACGTCCTGGATTCCACAGTAAATTTTAACACACACATTACATTTCTATTTTGTGGAATTTCATTTTCACGCTTACGTGAAAACTACGAAATTGATGTCGGTCACATTTTGTGAAGCACAATGATTTTATTTATCGATATGAGAATAGATGACACTAGCTAAAGTGTTTTAAATTAAGTTGTACATTTCTTTGATATGATATTCCATTCCAGTAGTATGATGTTTATTCTCGCAGTAATGTGTAATTGTATTTCTAACTCTCGCAGTAGATACTTTGATATGTATCCTGACTATATATATGAAACTCCGTGATGAGTTCGACGTACTCGCTTCGGCGGTACATATACTAAAATTGGAACGATACAGAGAAGATTAGCATGGCCCCTGCGCAAGGATGACACGCAAAATCGTGAAGCGTTCCACATTTTTTTCCACACCCAGGTATTGAAATATTAATTGAAAAACTTCCTTCGGAACCCCACTTCCCCAAAGAGGGTGTCCGGAATGAGATTGACAGTTTTTAAAAGTGTGTGTGTTATTTTAATACGGTAAGGTGTAGCTAGAAACAAAAACATACATTTTGAAGGCAAACTCAAAGAGTTTTATTGGAAGCACATACAGCTCATTATAGCTCTCCATTGGTTCTGTTTGTTGCATTGAGAATGTCTAGCCAGGATTCAATCTCCCTCCACGTGTTCTGTCGCTCAAACAAAAATTGCTCGGTGTCGGAAAAAGCAGGCGTAGCTTATGTAGCGTTTTTATATTCATATATCACAAACGCTACATAATTGGAAAATTTTAAGTATTAGTTTAATTTTCCGCCATCAGAGGTCGTTTGCCCTCGATGCCTCAATGACCAGTGCTGCCTCTTGCGGCAGACTTGGTACAAGCGCGCAGGTCGTAAAACACCTCCGCAATTCTTCAACGACTTTTGAACCGACGGGGACGAGAAGGTTAACTTCCTTCGCACAACATAGCCAGCGAGAGACGTGCCCAGCGAGCTGCCTTGACGGACGGAAGTTCTCCTCGTTTGCCATTTTGTGGAATGGGCCAGTATCATAGAGGACAAGGGCATAAATAGGGCAGCCGCATTACAAGGACTTTGAGGCCAAAGTTTGTTTGGCGTAGGTACGTAAATTCTCTCTGCTGTGATAATGAACTTAACATCTTTGTGCTGAAGTTCCACGTCGTATTCCCTTTAATCATGCATAAGCATTGCGCGTAAAACTTTTGTTGCACTCTGGTTTTCCGTCCCCCTTTTTCCCCTTGTTGCGTGCTACCTTTTGGACGCCTTGAACGCTTTATGTGAACTAACGAAATATAATTATACGTCAAAACTAGGTGGGAACGGAACAAATTAATTCTTACTTGACATTTGGCTCAAAGAACAAAAAAAAAAAAAAAAACTATTTTTTTTTGTCGCTAAAGATTCTGGTTTCGTAAGTGATTCCTAACAAGTGAACCTTTTGTGCAGCGAACGAGTATTGCGGTTTTTGCCTATCTTGTGATGCGTTCCTTAGGCTAGCATTTGATGATTTGACCTGGTAGTCAAAAAAGGACGTCGAGTTGAAGTCCTCGTCGCGAAAGCAAAATTTACGAACCTTCATTCCCCCTTTATTAATTGTTTCGGGACGTTTGTTCCATTTTGCACCTTCCCACCCTTTTTCCACGATAGCATTAAGAATCAGGAGAATTGGGGGTAATATTGTTTAAATGCAAATTGTTAATATAAAGGCGAATCAGCGTGATGCTAAAGAAAACTTGCTTGTAGCAAAGGCATGATCTGTAGTGTATTGTTAATTGTTAAATCTTTATGTTTGAATGGGTCGAGGGAAAGATTAATGTACGGACTAAATACGTATTGTTAATGGAGTGAATGGTTGAAATCAGTTAAATTAACACACGCAGGACGTGTCTTTTGAATTTTGACGTGGACGCACGTCTCTTGTGAAATTAGTATTGGACTTATGTCGACCCTGTTGATATTGGCCTATTTTTACGTGTTGATTGTTGTTTATTAAAATACATGATATTTGTGCAATGCAATACGCTGTTGTTGATTGAACTTAGTAAATTGTAGTTTTTCTTTACTTGAAATCAAAACGCGCATGAGATACTCGTCACGTGGTAACCATATACTGATATCAAAGGTACTACCGAGTAATATTGTATTTTGGTGAGTGCAAGACCAAACAATAAGAGTGGATGATATACTAATTTAGAGTGTGAATGAATCCAACGGAGAAGGCACAGAGTGCTATTCGTTGACGGACTCTTTAATTTTGAGTGTGCATTATATACATATATATAGGGTGTACATTTATTACAGGGCTTTGTCTCGCGCTTCTCGCCGACGTTGCTTGTAGACTCCTGCATTGTTGTGCGAGAAGGGCGACACAAAATTGTATTTGTAATATATAGTGTGGGTATTTACTCTAACTTTGAAGTTGCGATCGTCGCACAGTCGCTTCCTCATAAACATCTCGCGCGATCGTGGCTTAACCCCGCTATACCATTACAAATTTTGGTATCAGAGCATCGGTTTCATTTGATCCGTTGTAGCAACATCACTATTGTTATCATATAACCTCCCAAATTTTTTCCCCCCCAATTGTCCCCTCCCTAACTTTTGAGTAAATTGATTTTTTTTCTTTGCAAATCACCTTTCTTTTTCTTTAACATATTTACTGTTTTGCAATAATATATTTTTTTTGTGAAAATTGTAATTAGGTGTGGTACAAAATTGACAGCGGAGCATTTGATCTCCGGTACCCACAAATTTGCCAGTAGAGCATTTGACATACGTGATATAATAAATAGTGGTTAATAGTGCAACACAACCTCTACCTGTGCATTTTGGGCATTTTGATCCGGGGTGTGACCATTAGCCTTGCTATAACTTGTTCTGGTGGGACATTGAATATTTTTTTTACTTTTCTCCTCCCATTTGTATTTGTACCCCCTCACCTTTTTTTTTCCATAATAAATAATTTATTTTTCTTTTCTCACCTTGGTTCCCCCCCTTATTTATATTTTGATAGATTGGTTAGATTGGTTATATTTTCCCCTCGTACACATACATCTTTATATTGTTGTTTAGTGCTTGGGTCTTTACCTTTTTTTAGCGAAATGACATCTGCCATACCTTTTCCATATACGCCACCACATCTACCTCCACCATCACCCTCAACTTTGGATTTTGTACGTGGCTTGGTTTTACCCCAGCCTCCTACCCCCGTGCAAGATTTGGCGCGCGTTAGTGCCATCAATTTCCTTTTTAAGGACTTGCCAACATCGCATGGCCAAGATATACATACTTTGTTTCTCTTTTTGTTTACCTTACATAAAATCATTTGTTTGGATTTGATGGACGTCGAATCCATTTTATTATTGGCTTTACAATATACATTGTCCCCTCTTACAGAAATTTGGCTGGAAGGCCTTTTGCAGAAACTGCCCTGGCACTTGTTCACCTTAATGATCTGGAATCGTTTAGTTCCACATTCTGTCTTACTACCTTTTCAGATCGATGTTCTTCATAGGGTACAACAACCGGATGAAAGTTTGTACTCCTACGTTCGGGATATCTATGATGCTAGCCAAGTATTCCCCATTGAATGGTCTGAGTCACAGTTAATTGATACCATTATCGAGGGTATCGGCTTTCCAGCTCGCTCGCTACTCTTGGGACGCTCTCGTCCCCAAACCATTCGGGATTTATTTCTTTTGGCGCAAAATATATGGCAGCCCGAATTAAAATGGAATTCTCAGCGAGGTCCAGAGACACGGGGTATACAACATAAAGTCCCGGTGCAGCCGTTGTTGACAGATAGTTCCTTCGCTCGCGGTGATCCGCCCATTGACCCGGTTTCTGCTTATTCATGTATGCCCGCGGTAGAAATTTCACCGCAGGATGAACGAAAGACGCATGTTCAAGATGACAGCGGTGCCCCTGGTCGGGACATTTCTCCTACCTTGCTTCATACGGAATATCCGTTTTTGTTTGAGGGCCATCCGACGCCCACAATTCGAGTTCTCATAAATCAACAACCTGTTTTTGCATTACTCGATACAGCCGCATCGGTGTCCTTAATTTCTTTTTCCTTTTTGAATACACTTAAAGATTCCTCCCCTCTTCTTACTGATCACTCTATAGAATTGCGGGACGTGACTAATCATCCATTTTTATTATCGGCTTATAGTCATTTGACTTTACGTCTCGATCGTCTATCTTGGAAGTGGCGCTTTTGGGTATCAGAAACCCTTCCTTTTCCTTTAATATTGGGTACCGATTTCTTGATGCACACAGGAGCTATCCTTTCCTTTGAAAAGAAGCTTTTGTCTTTCCCTTTTCATATTGATGGCATTCAAATGTCTTTTTCTTTATCACTCCCAGTAAATGTTCTTGATGTATCTCTCCCTTCACCGAATGCGCCTTTAGAAGTTAATTATCAATCAGATGAAGATTTACAGTTTCCTGTATCCTCAAATAGTTCAACTTTAATATCCTTGTTGTGTCAGTTTCAGGATGTGGTAACAGACAAGGTGGGTTCTTGTACTTTAGATCCCGTTTCGATACCTGTGGTGTCGGACATTCCCTTTCGATCCAAACCGTTTCAACTAAATCCTGTACAAACTGAAATTTTGAGAAAACAGATTGAGGATCTACAGGCACAACAAATTATAGAGCCGTGCCGGTCACCTTACTCCAGCCCTGCCTTCCTTGTACCCAAGAAGAACGGTACCCACCGTTTGGTATGTTCTTATAAAAATCTTAATCGCCTCATAGCCTATGATCAATTTCCACAACCACGTATTGATCTTTTGTTTCAGCATCTACAATCGGCAGCAGTATTTTCTTGCTTGGATCTATGCCAATCGTTCCATCAAATACGATTGGATGATAAAAGTAAAGACTTAACGGCTTTTGTTACGTCGTTTGGACAATATAGATATACTCGCGTTCCATTTGGTATCAACTTGGGGACTCAAATACTATCAAGGGCACTGGATGAAATCCTGGGAAAATTCAAATACAAGTTTCTTATGACGTACGCCGATGATTTGCTGATATATTCACCCGATATGCCGTCCCATTTGCAACATATCAAAGAGGTTCTTCTAGCCTTGCGGCAAGCTGGTCTTACCATAAATCCTCAAAAATCTACTTGGATGGCTTCCGAGATAAAATATTTGGGCTATATCATTCGCAAAGGTCAGATGCTTATGGATCCTGATCGGGTTTCCGCTATACAGGATATTCCCCCTCCTAAGAGCCAAAAGGGTGTTTCTCAAGTCATGGGGTTACTTTCATATTTTTCCCGTTTTATACCTCAATTTGCAGAGCGCACATGTTTTCTTACCGATAAACGTAAGAAGGATCTTCCCTTTGTTTGGACTTCGGAAGATCAGATCCGGTTTGACAACCTAAAAGCCGCCTTTATTGAACATACGGTATTGGAATTACCTGATTTCAATCAGGAGTTTGTTTTGCAAACGGATGCCTCAAGTTTGGCCCTTGGCGCCACCTTAAATCAGAGAGATATGGATGGATCCTTACGTCCCATCGCCTTTGCGTCGAGGAAACGCACCAATCTTGAGCGTAAGCAATCCATATACGAAGCAGAGTGCGGTGCCATCGTCTTCGGTTTTAAGAAATTTGAAACTTATTTGACGTCTAAGCACTTCACTCTGCAAACGGATAATCAGGCCTTGTCCTGGTTACTCAAACATCCAGAACAATTTGGCAAGTTCGGACGTTGGTTGTTGTACCTTTCGCGTTTTTCTTATGATGTGGAACATATTTCGTCAGCTAAAAACCCGGTAGCGGATTGCCTTTCTCGCATGCATTCTCCGGAAGATTTTGCTGTGTCTTCGCTGCCTTTTACCAGCTTGGCCTGCGCTGCTCCGAAGTTTAATATAATTCCCTTCAATAAGTCAGACATTTCAGCCCTCCAGGTCCAGGATCCTGCTCTATCTCCTATCATTGCTCAATTGAAGGACAATTTACAGGTTAAACATTACCGCCTGTACCAAGACCTTTTGATTTGGCAGCCGCCTCGTGCAACCTCTTCCTTGGTTGTGCTTCCTAGGGCCCTGCAACACTTAATTTGTCGCTATTACCACGATACTCCTGTCGGTGGTGCCCATTTAGGTGTTAATAAAACAATAAAGAAAATTGCATCGCTCTTTTGGTGGCCAAATTATCTTTCGGATATCCGTTTGTACGTGCGCTCTTGTGATATTTGCCAGAGGGCTAAAATAGCTATACGCAAGCCTCCGGGCCTTCTTTCTTCGGAGGTTATTCGCCATCCCTGGAGACGTCTATATATTGACCTAGTCGGTCCCTTGGTTCGCTCGACTAAAGGTAATGTGTACATTTTGGTTGTGGTGGATGCCTTTTCAAAGTGGGTCTCATTGTATCCACTCCGATCAGCAACGTCCCATCATATTATTGATAAGCTACGCACCTTATTTTTGTCCTTTGGTGCTCCTTGTGAGTTGGTATCTGACAACGCCTCATACTTCCGTTCACATTTATTTAATAATTTCTTGTTTGAATCCAATATTAGACATATATATACCAGTGCATACTATCCAAATCCCTCTCTGGCAGAGAGATTTATTAGAAACCTTAAGGCTTCCTTGATTTGCTACCATTCCCAAGATCATACTAAATGGGATGTTCATTTAGGTAGCATTGCCTTTGCATTTAATACTGCACAACATGACAGTACTCATACTACTCCCTCCAAACTCATTTTTGGTCGTGAAATAGATGGACCCATGAATTTTTTTTGGGAACTGCAAATGGATAATGAACTGGCTGCTCCTCCTTCGCCGGAACGAGCTCATCGTTGGGGTGAGGCGTACCAACATTTGTTAAAATCTTGGCATTCTCGCCAACGTAGATATGACCTATCTCGATCCCAGGTTTCATATAAGCCAGGTGATATGGTACTGTATCGTACAATCAACAGCAAATGAATTAGGAGAAAAAAGATTTTCTGGACGAAACATGAGTTGGCAATGCTGCGAACACCGAGGCAATCCTGATAAGAGGCTTGAGGAGCGTCGAGCAAACTTTCCTGTAAAGCACAACTCAACTCCAGTATCAAAGGTCATGCTACACGTGGATTGGCAACTTTCGCGAGCATGCTGTCTGTCTACACAATTCTCCCCAAATGCCAGTTTGAAGATGAACCTTCTGCTCGCATTTTATTTTTCAAATGTAGTTCTGACGTTGTAGTCATTTTACAATTATTTGTATTTGTTCTTATTTTGCGTTGTTTATGTCACCTTTACAATTAATCGAAACTATGAAGATGGATGATAATGAGATTAAATTGATGAAGAGACACTTAAAAAAGAGATTGCCAGACCAGGACTCGAACCCGGAACCTAAAGCGGATAAGGTGGTGTGATCGTCAATAACTCCCGGCCATGAACTGTAGTATAAAATTTGTAATTGCTCAGGAGTATTTTTTGTTCTGTTCATGACTAATACCTGCTTTCGGACACTTAATTTTTAAGTGACACACTTCGTTCGGTGGGGACAAGCCACGTATTGTTTGAGAGGAGGGACACATCTCGTCCATATACTAGATACAATCATGGACTATACTTGAAATGTGACGTGCTAAACAATACTTTCGGAGATCAGTTGAACATAGCAATTTTGATATACAAGTTGCATTTTCTCTACTTATTCATTATGCCTCATAGATAATCTCGCAACAACGCAAAATGTATTAATTGGCTCGAATTCACAATGACTAATATATACTGGACCTACATATTTTAAATGCAAAATCTAGGTGACGAAAATATGCCTCAACACGAAATGAAAATGCAATATTCATTCAATACACTAAAAAACCAAAGCAGACATTTAACAACATTACACACGTAACGTTTCCATCCTCTAACAGGGTTTTTGTTGGAGTAAGATTCACATGGCGTAATAGGATTATCATTCACTACAAAGCAATAGCTATAAACATGAGATAAACCTGAAATGAGCGTTAGAATTCACCATAAGAGAAGTGCAGCAGGTAAAACAAAACACATATGTAAGGAAGAGGTGTGTAAGTGTAAGTTTCTATGTGAAAATTGACTGAGTGGTAGCACTAGACGGTTTTACGTCAAGGATCCTAGGTTTGAATACCGGTCTGGGCATTGGTGTTGTTTCTGAATGTTCTATTTATTTTATCTTCACTGATCTTCGTCGTCGCGATTGCCCGAAAGTGGAAGAAAAGCGACTCTAAATAAAAATAAAAAAATATGTGAAAATTAGAAGGTTAATTAAGAGCTGATAGGTAAAATATACTCTATGAGCGATGTTCGATAGAAGTTCTGTTAAGATGTCAAACCTGTAAGAAGCTAATAGCGAAGTTGTGTGAAGGATTGAAGATAAGCTTCGATAACATGGTCACCTGGATTGTCTCGAGCTGAACCAGTAAATGGGCGATGTTTAATCCCCAAGGCCATTCTGCAAAACGAATGCCAAAAGAGGTTCGTGTGTGGATTTGGTCAGCATGAAATTGTTGGGTGATGATAAGTGAATGGTATTTTTTCTGTTTTCGTTATTTTACGTTGCTTTTCTACCTCTGGATCTTGAATGACGAATAAATTAATTTGGTGAACTGATAAACACAAAGAAGCCAACCCCGTGGCTAATTGGTTAGCGCACGCGCTTCGAAGTAAGGTGAGGATGTGTCATTGTCTGCATCCCACTTCCATCTATCACATCTTCAACCTTCATCATTGCGATTATCCGAGACTGGTAGAACAGTGACGTGAAATAACAAAAATATCACCCTCGGTGTCGATTTCAAAGTTTGAAGTATTGCTGTTTTTGCATTCAATAGCGGCTCTAGATTGTGACAGTGATGTGAAATACTTCTGATTTTATAAGAAATAGTAAAACGGGAAGAGCGATAGATATTCCTCTATTTTCAATTTTCTCTAAAACTATTTTCCCCGACTGTGGTGATAATGAATTCTATGTAGTATGAGAAATATACTTTAATTTATACTAATTTATGCATATGCAACTGATTAAGAGAGCCTCCACGATGGCGCAAGGAAATCGTCGCCGCATTGTAATCAAGGAGTTCTCGGTTCAATGCCCGGTGGAGGCACATAGTGATTCGGATTCTAGTTTAAACTGTAGATCTCGTCCCGGTTTGCCTATTTGTGCATAAAACTCAGACTCAGAATGATTAAAGACTTTTCGAAATATTCTGTCTGTATCGGAATGGCAACTTTCTTCAGAACGAAAATGAATTCGTAAAGCAATAATACGCACAGCACCTCTAATTACAAACTGCCATTCAACACGCTACTATTCGTAAATTCAGAATTATTATTTTAAGGTTCAAATCCTGGCATCTGAAAGAGGGACACTTGGCCCCAAAAGTTTCAGGTTTGTTAACATTTACTAGTTAAGGATACTTTTGTTAAGCTCCTTGGACCTGAGGAACAAAAATATAGATCTTTTAAAATGATTTCTCAAATTAAATGTAGAAATCATGCAGCACACTAGCACAGGGACGCTATAGCTTATTCATGGGATGGAAAAATTGTCATTTCCTGGTCTCAGCATGGAGTTCTATCTCTGCAGTGTTTCCTTATCAATTTAATGTAATTATCATCCATCCTCATAGTTGCGACAAATTATAAATGTGTCATGGTAAAAACAAAGCAAAATAAGAAAAAAAAAATATTGTAACATTACTGCAATGTCAGAACTACGTTGGCAAAAAAAAGTGAACACCAGATCATTTTCAAACAGGCATTTGGGGAGAACTGTGTAGAGGTAGACAGACAACATGCTCCCGAAAGTTGCCAATCGACATGACCTTCGGTACTGAAGTTGTGCGTTGAGAAAACTTTGCTTGAGGCTCCTCAAGCGTCTTATCGCAAATGCCTCGGTGTTCACAGCATTGCCAACTCATTTTTCGTCGAGAAAATATTTTTTCTCCTAATTCATTTGCTGTTGATTGTACCTTCCCTCATAGCAATGCTTTACAACGCATTTCTTCAAAACTTCAAGAGCGTTGGTCGGGTCCTGCTCAGGTTTACAAAATGCTGGGTCCCGTGACTGCTTTATTGGTGGATCCAGACACTCAGCAGATAGTTAGAAAGGCTCATGTGTCACACATTAAACCATATATTATACGTGACTTGGAGGTTGTTCCCCAAATAGAGGATTTGGCGACTTCGAACGTAGCTCAGCAACTTCAGTCCTCTCCAGCCACATGTTAATGATTCCTACGCTTAATTATGCTCATTCCTTTACCATTATTTTTGTACCTTTCTTGTAAGTGTTATTGGATATAAATGTATCTATATATATATATGTATATACTTTTGGTTAGTAATATTGCTGACCTATATATATATCTGTGTCTTGTATAACCTTTGATATTGAATTGAGAGTGTTAATATTATTTTGTGTGTATTTTATGTATGAGAGAAAGTCATGCTCTCTTGAATGAAATTTGTTTACTTTGCTATGACCTATGGTAACTCCTAATTCTCCGTACTGTTGTAATAATGCTATCTCCTTGTTCCTTCCAGTAGTAACCTTCTCCTCAACTTTTCTATTTCTTCCTTCTTTCATTCTTTATCTCGATTTTGATTGCGTTCCTTTTTTTCTTTCTATGCTTTTTGCTCTACGAGGATACGTGTGTGCTACCTGAAACTATTCAATGGAACTGCCAACTTTCTCCATCGTTCTGGTTATGAGGTTTTTCCTTCCATCTTCAAGTGTACGGATTACCTTGGTTACGGCAAAGGAGGCAATGTGTGCTGGTTACTCCACAACCTTGTCCTGAAGAGTGTTACATCTAGGTGTTTGACCGGGAGGCAAACACGATGTGCGGTGCTTTCTGTTGTCGACATGCGTCTTCTTATGTTTAATATGCCTATATGCATCATTATGAAACTTTGAGTGACTATTTTCAAAATTGGTAACCTAAAAGGTTTTAGGCGTGTGAATTTTGAGTATGGATCAATTAAGTGGGATTAGATCCTTCCTGAAAGAACTTGGTATTAATTGCAACAATGTTTTTATATGTTGTCCAGGTTATTCAGTGTATATATGTTGTTTTTTTTGGATTTTGGGGTGTGCATTTTTTTTTTGGGAGTCGGGGGGGAATTTTGTAGCGTTTTTATATTCATATATCACAAACGCTACATAATTGGAAAATTTTAAGTATTAGTTTAATTTTCCGCCATCAGAGGTCGTTTGCCCTCGATGCCTCAATGACCAGTGCTGCCTCTTGCGGCAGACTTGGTACAAGCGCGCAGGTCGTAAAACACCTCCGCAATTCTTCAACGACTTTTGAACCGACGGGGACGAGAAGGTTAACTTCCTTCGCACAACATAGCCAGCGAGAGACGTGCCCAGCGAGCTGCCTTGACGGACGGAAGTTCTCCTCGTTTGCCATTTTGTGGAATGGGCCAGTATCATAGAGGACAAGGGCATAAATAGGGCAGCCGCATTACAAGGACTTTGAGGCCAAAGTTTGTTTGGCGTAGGTACGTAAATTCTCTCTGCTGTGATAATGAACTTAACATCTTTGTGCTGAAGTTCCACGTCGTATTCCCTTTAATCATGCATAAGCATTGCGCGTAAAACTTTTGTTGCACTCTGGTTTTCCGTCCCCCTTTTTCCCCTTGTTGCGTGCTACCTTTTGGACGCCTTGAACGCTTTATGTGAACTAACGAAATATAATTATACGTCAAAACTAGGTGGGAACGGAACAAATTAATTCTTACTTGACATTTGGCTCAAAGAACAAAAAAAAAAAAAAAACTATTTTTTTTTGTCGCTAAAGATTCTGGTTTCGTAAGTGATTCCTAACAAGTGAACCTTTTGTGCAGCGAACGAGTATTGCGGTTTTTGCCTATCTTGTGATGCGTTCCTTAGGCTAGCATTTGATGATTTGACCTGGTAGTCAAAAAAGGACGTCGAGTTGAAGTCCTCGTCGCGAAAGCAAAATTTACGAACCTTCATTCCCCCTTTATTAATTGTTTCGGGACGTTTGTTCCATTTTGCACCTTCCCACCCTTTTTCCACGATAGCATTAAGAATCAGGAGAATTGGGGGTAATATTGTTTAAATGCAAATTGTTAATATAAAGGCGAATCAGCGTGATGCTAAAGAAAACTTGCTTGTAGCAAAGGCATGATCTGTAGTGTATTGTTAATTGTTAAATCTTTATGTTTGAATGGGTCGAGGGAAAGATTAATGTACGGACTAAATACGTATTGTTAATGGAGTGAATGGTTGAAATCAGTTAAATTAACACACGCAGGACGTGTCTTTTGAATTTTGACGTGGACGCACGTCTCTTGTGAAATTAGTATTGGACTTATGTCGACCCTGTTGATATTGGCCTATTTTTACGTGTTGATTGTTGTTTATTAAAATACATGATATTTGTGCAATGCAATACGCTGTTGTTGATTGAACTTAGTAAATTGTAGTTTTTCTTTACTTGAAATCAAAACGCGCATGAGATACTCGTCACGTGGTAACCATATACTGATATCAAAGGTACTACCGAGTAATATTGTATTTTGGTGAGTGCAAGACCAAACAATAAGAGTGGATGATATACTAATTTAGAGTGTGAATGAATCCAACGGAGAAGGCACAGAGTGCTATTCGTTGACGGACCCTTTAATTTTGAGTGTGCATTATATACATATATATAGGGTGTACATTTATTACAGGGCTTTGTCTCGCGCTTCTCGTCGACGTTGCTTGTAGACTCCTGCATTGTTGTGCGAGAAGGGCGACACAAAATTGTATTTGTAATATATAGTGTGGGTATTTACTCTAACTTTGAAGTTGCGATCGTCGCACAGTCGCTTCCTCATAAACATCTCGCGCGATCGTGGCTTAACCCCGCTATACCATTACACTTATGGAAATCAATACAGTGGACCAGGCAGCTTGGAATTCCAAGGTCCACTGTTCACGAGGTCGTGCACAAAAAGTTCCGTTTGTATGCTTCCTCGGTGCAGTTTTTGCACGAAATTAAGCCACATGTCAAGCTGAAAAGACATTGATTCTCTATTGACATTCTTCGAAAGATTTACGTTACCCCTCTAGACTTCTTACTTTGGGGTTACATAGGTGTATTCTGGCCATAAGATAAATGAACTACAAGAACTGTTGGACAGTATTCGGAAAGCTCCTGCCTCTGTAACCCCTCAGATGCTACAAGACACGTGGAGGGTGATCGAATACAGGGTAAACATTGTCCATGCAACAAACGGAGCTCATGGGGAGCTATACTGAGCTATAATGAACTGTAATTGCTTACAATAAAACTCTTTAAGTTTGCCTTCAAAATGTATGTTTTTGTTTCTAGCTACTCGTTACCGTATTAAACAAAAGCACTTTTAAAAACTGTCAATCCCATTCCGGACACCCTATATTTTTAAATACGCGACAGTGTGTAAAGGTGAAAAAATATACGTGTTAGTAATAAGTCACCTGAAAAGATATTTGAAATATACATTTTTGAAATTCAGGTTTATGTTACATCGAAACATACAAAATACTTATCAGATGATGTGTTTTCTTCATTTTAAAGTGTAGACTGTAGATGACTTTTAAGACATCCCCATATTTTGCCATGGAGCATCCAATTATGATTTCCATCATCTAATCAGGTACGAGGGGTTTGAGAAGCAGAATTTAAATATTTTAGCTGAAAATGATGAAAAATATATATCTATTAGCAAAACAATTAAAGTTAATGGTGTTCCTATTCACATAAGATTTCTTGATTCTTACAGAATTTTATCAGCTAGCCTGGCTACACTGGCCACTCAATTATCTGATGATCAATTCAAAATCACACGTGCATTGTTTCCAAATCAGGACCTGAAATTAATTAGGCGGAAGGGTGTATATCCATATGATTATGTTACAGATTTTTCTAAATTTGATGAGTGTTCCCTGCCTCCACAAGAAGAGTTTTACAGCAAAATCAGAGGTTCTGGAATCACAGATGAAGATTATCACCATGCCCAATTGATGTTTAACAATTTAAAATGCCGGACATTTGGTGATTATCACATGGCTTATTTGAAACTTGATGTGACCCTCTTAGCTGATATAATGCAGGCATTCAGAAAATCTTCTATGCAAAATTATGGACTGGACCCAGTGTATTTTTTCAGTGCCCCGGGCCTAGCATGGGCTGCAATGTTTTTAAACACCAAAAAGCAATTGGATCTGATCCAAGATCAAGATATGTATCTGTTTATGGAGCAAGGTATAAGAGGGGGGATGGTGCAATGTTCTCAGAGATATGCCAGAGCAAATAACAAATATATTCCCAATTATGATCCAGAATTGCCATCAAATTATATAGCATATGTAGATGCCAACAGCCTCTATGGTCATGCCATGATGCAAAAACTGCCATATGCAGGGCTTGAGTGGGTTGAAAATTTTAATATTGAGGATTTTCAGGGTTTTGATGATAGTGAGTGTGGCCTATTCTTAGAGGTTGATCTGATAATTCCAAAAAAATTCCACAACAAATTTTCTGATCTGCCCCCAATTCCTGAGGTTCAGTGCTCACCTGGCTCTAAACAGAAGAAGCTCATGATGACACTGGAGTCAAAACAGGGCTATGTCATACATTACAAGTACCTCCAGTTCCTGATGAAACATGGTGTTCAAGTGACCAAAGTTGGAAAAGTTTTGAGGTTCAGGCACTCAGAATGGTTGAAGCCATACATTGATACAAACACGGAGCTTCGAACATCTGCAAAGAGCCAATTTGATAAGGGCTTGTTTAAATTGATGGTAAATTCTGTATATGGCAAAACAATTGAAAATGTCAGAAAACATACCGATGTTAAAATAATTACTGACCCCAGCCTGAGCAAAAAATTGGTTGCAAAGCCTAATTTCAATTACAGAAGAATTTATGATGAAAATATGGCACTTTTCAACATGAAAAAAACAAAGATTAAGTTTGATAAACCTATTTATGTAGGGGCTGCAATATTGGAATTGTCCAAATTACATATGTTGACATTGTATTATGATGTGTTCAAACCTTTTTATGGTGATAGAGTAAAACTGATATACATGGACACGGATAGTTTTGTTCTTGATATTCAAACAGAAGATGTTTATCAAGATATGGCCCAGCCTGAATTGTTTAAATATTTTGATACCAGTGAATTGCCAGGCCATTTGAATATTCAACCCCACAACAAAAAGGTGCCTGGCAAGTTAAAAGATGAGACACTTGGTGATGTTATTGTGAAATTTGCTGGGTTAAGTGCCAAGATGTATAGTTTTAAAACATGTAGTGCTGTTGTCAAAAAAGCCAAGGGCATTGGCAGAGTGACTGTTGAAAAAGAGCTCCAATTTGAAGATTATGAAAATTGCCTCAAATCCCAGAATTTAATCAGAACATCAGAATCCAGAATTCAGAGTGTGGATCACTTATTGACTTCAAATGTTGTAAGAAAAGTGGCTCTGGACCCACATGATGATAAGAGATGCATTTTATCATGTGGCATTCATACTTTACCATGGGGTCATTGTGATTTGAAAAATGGCAAACAATGCACAAGCACAGAGCATGATTTGAAATAAATAAACATGCCTATGAACTTATTTGGGTTTAAAAAACAAGGTATTATGGACCTGCCAACACCACAACCCTCTTCTGATATGCTGTCTAAACTGAGTGGCTTGTTAATTATTCATCTGAACAGCATATTTACAGATGTTGATGATGAAACAGGCAAAACATTGTACATATTTAACAATAATTTAAATCATTACCAATTACCTGTAGGTGGGCAATTGCAATTTATTACAACTCCTGAGGGTGATGTTAAAATTTCAGTAGGGAGAAATATTTATAGAATTAAGCACTCAAACATGGTTTCTGGCACTGTTTATACTGTTTCTGCTGGTGACTGCTTATATATTGAGGTCCCTGGATCCTATGACAAGCTTATACCCTTTTTTATAGAATTAAGAATCAGGTATTCAATAATAAATAACTACTAAAACAAAAATGCCTAATGATATTTTTGGCCATACAAGACATGAAGATCACAGTGATGAGATTCTGATGCTTGATGTCAGAGTCAAGAAATTAAGAAGTGATTTACAAGCTTTACAAACTACACTCAATGCCAGTCTTCAATTAGAAATTACAAATTTACAATCACAATGCATGGACCCTCTTCTTAAAATTGATTCTGAACTCAAATTGCTGCTTCAGAAATATACTGACCTGGCGACATTGGATAATTTTCAAAGTTTGGAAGAGGCTGTAGCAGCTCTTCAAGCCAAATTTAAAACCCAGGCCACCAATTCTGAGCAATTGAAACAACAATTGGAAGAGCAAATAAATAATGTCCAGGCACAGCTCCAAACAATTGTCAAAAGCATAAAATCACAAGAAGATTTTGATCTAGTGATTTCCACTCTAAAGGAACAGATTCAGTCACTCCAAATACCTAATCTGGATCCTCTGAACAATGCCATAGCCGAGGTTAAAGAAAAAATTGAGACACTTGAAAATTTTATGAACAATTTGCCATCTTCTGATGCTTTGAATGCAATAACTCGGAGTGTTGCAAATATTAAGCTGCAACTTGAAACATATGAAGATTTTGGAAAAATTCAAAGTTCCATAACCCATCTTGAAGGTACAATAGCAGCAGTGCAAAGTGATTTGGCAAATGTACTAGAATCCAGATTGCCTGGGATTGTAGATACCCTTGTCAGTGTCCAGCAACAAATCACAAAGCTTGAAAACCTCAACACTGAATCTGAACTATCTCATTTTCATCACTTGATAGATGATATCCAAACAAAACTTGAAATTTTACAACAATCAACACCCACTCAGGCAGATATAGCCCTGCTCCAAAATGCTATGCAAAATGTGGCCGATGCTTCTGAATTACACAATGTGAAATTGGCACTTGAATCTTTGCAAAATACAGTGTCAAATCTTCCTACATCACAGGAAATTAAAAATATTAAGAGAGCAGTGAATAGGATATTGAAATCAGAAGATATCAAGAATATCCAGGCAGAGATCAAACATCTCACTCAGACAGTGGCCACTCTTCCAACAAATCAACATATTAATGAACTGCATGCCCTGTTTGAGGATATCAGAAGACAGGTCCATGATCTTACAGCTCAAAATTCAAAATTGGCAGTTGTTGAAAATTTGCAACAAATTGTAGCTAATATCAAGCAACAGCTAGGGACCATGGAATCCAATCAAGCAAATGCTCTGTCTGTTTTTGCCACCCAGCTCCAAGAAATTGTGCAACAATACAAAAAACTTGCTGTTGACATAAGAATCAAGCCTGGGCACGATGAGATTGTAAGAACCATCAATGAGCACCTTGAATCTGTAACAAGCAGATTGCTCACAGCAGAAAAGGAAATAACAGGCATAATCGAGAATCCAAAACATTCAGTAATTCTTGAATTGTACAGCATCCCCAACAAAGAATATGATTCTCCATTTACACCAGGAGGCAAAATATATATGCTGTCCCCTGCACAATTTTATTACCAATTTTTTGTTGGGGGCACATTGAGACCAATCAAGATCAAATATTGGCTTCAGCCACAGGCACACCACTACCCTACCTTATCAATAACAAATGCTGATAACAAAGTGAAAATCACCAGTGTAGAATTGGAGGATTTTACAGATCCCAATACATTAGAAACAGCCTATACTGAAGATGATGGCTCTCTGGAATTTAAAATACAAATTGGAGACAAATTATATTTAGAAAATCCTGCAGTCTCAGCTGCTGAACACCCTATAGTTGCAATATTCTTGTTCACATATTATGTCTAGAAAAATTATTGTTGATGAATTACACAGACAGGCCAGACATAATTTTAAGAGACTCCCAGTAGTCACAAAGGGCATAGATGATTTATGGCAGAGCGACTTGATTGAAATAGCAAGTGGGCAGTTGAAAAACTTAGACAAAATCAACAAGGGCTACAAATATCTACTCACTGTTATAGACACATTTTCAAAATTTGCCTGGGCTGTGCCACTCAAATCCAAGACTGGAACATGTGTTACAGAAGCCATCAGAACAATCATCAATCAGAGTGGAAGATCCCCGCGCTATTTGCAAACAGATAATGGCAAAGAATTTTATAATTCAGTGTTTCAACAATTTATTAAAAGCCAGGCAATACAACATTATTCGAGTTACAGTGATCTCAAAGCCTCAATTGTAGAGAGATTCAACAGAACCTTAAAAAATCTTATGTATAAACAATTTACACTGCAGGGTAATTATAAATGGATTAATATTCTTCCAGAACTTCTACATAAATATAACAATTCTGTCCATTCCACAATCAACATGAAACCCTCTGAAGTAACTTCATCTGATGAGCAAAAATTGATCAGCACTGTTTATTATCCTAAATACCAGCCAACAACAAGAAAGGCCAAATACAGGGTGGGTGATCAAGTAAGAATAAGCAAATATAAGCACTTATTCAAGAGAGGCTTTACAAGAAACTGGAGCACTGAATTATTTACAGTGGTTCAGGTTAAACCCGGGACCCTTAACACATATATAATAAAGGATCACCGAGGAGAAATTCTCAAAGGCAGGTTCTATGAACAAGAGCTCAGCAAAACTAAACAGCCTGACACATATCTCATAGAAAAAATCATCCGCAGAAAAGGCAACAAGTTACTTGTCAAATGGCTAGGACTTCCAGAACACAGCTGGATCGATGCAAACAAAATAATAATATGAACACCTGGGATGTTATAAAAAGGCTGCCAGAACCTGAACAGCAGAATAAGAGAAATGGCAAGTTGCTGCCTGATAATATTAGGTGTCTTATTGTTGGGCCATCTGCTTGTGGTAAAACTACACTAATGGTTGATAATTTTTTATTGGCACCCAACTGGTTAGACTGAAAAAACAGGCACTTGTATATCTTCTCTAAGAGCTTGGAACAATTAAAATATCAACAGCTGATGAAGCTATATGATGGACTGGATATTGCCACTTTTGAACCAGATGTTAAGCCACTTGATGAATGTCTCGATAATTCTGTTGTTGTGTTTGATGACATTATATTGGATAATCAAAACAAGGTTAGAAACTTTTTTACACAGGGCCGACACAAAAACATTGATTGCTTCTACCTGGCACAGACTTTTTCAAAAATACCCAAGCAACTGATCCGGGACAACAGCAATTTTATATGTGTTTTTCATCAAGACCATACCAACCTCAAACACATACATGATGAATATGTAGGTGGGGACCTGAGCTACAATGATTTTTCCAAGTTTTGCAGCAAGTGCTGGAACCAGGACAGTTATGGGTTTGTCACAATTGATATGACAAGAACACCCAACAGTGGCAAATATAGAAATAAAATTAACAATTTTCTAGACGTAGAGACGTATATAAATAAACATGAAAAGGCCAATTATTGATGATCTTAAGTTAAGAGATTATCTTGTAAAAAGATTTAAGGGATGGAAATCAGAGAACCGAGGAATTTATGAAAAACACAAACAAACAGAACAGCCCATAATTGATGCTATTGGTGAATTAGGTAAGAATATCAAAACTGTTACAGAGCAAAATCAAAATTTGATCACAGAGCTTGTACCTGTAGCTGCAAGGAACATATTAGATTATCCAATCACCCCACTTTCAAGTATTCATACACCTAGTCCTGTTGCTCCTAGAAGAATTGAGGCTAGTCAGGATCCTATTGAATTGGGTCTTCTTGCTCAAAAATATTTAACCACACCTAAAGACAACAAAGATGAGGTCTTTGGCTTATATGCTGACACAGAGCTTGATGGCAGCATTATTCATAGAATTGGCAATTTCAGAGTAACATTTATGGGAGATGATATAATTGTTTATTCAGAATCTCGACTTGGAGAAAAAGGTGCTTTTGTTAAGTACACCGGCACACCTGGATTGTGGGAACTGATGACTAGGAAAAGGCCTGGCAGCTATACAGATCAGGATTATGAAGATTACAAAGAAATATTAATAAAATCAGATGCTCTATACCAGAACAATGATCCCACACAAAAAAGAGTCAAGTCTAGCAGTGGAGCAAAATACAACAATTTAATCAAGCCCATATGGTCACAGATCAAGACTGGCAGTGGAATCAAACATTACAACACCCTGCCTAAAGAATTTGTGTGGGTTGATGATGTCAGGAAACTTGTAGATAGGTTATTGGTGATAGCTGGGGAGGAAAATGCTGGGAACCACAATTTTTACAATGAAAAGGTTGGAATTATGGACATGATAAGCACCAAATTGTCTAATTTTATAGTGAATGACACTAAGGGGATTGGATATCTCATAAAAATTATTAATACTCTACCACCTAAATTTTGGAATATTTCTGAGGGTCGGGGCCTTGTTAATGACATTATAAACAAGCTGCCATTTGAACTACACATTCCAGGCTATCAGTATTGTGGTCCAGGCACAAAATTGGATCATAGATTAAACAGAGGGGATCCTGGTGTTAATCCCTTAGATGCTGCTTGTAGAGACCATGATATTGCATACAACACACATTCTGATCTTGACAAGAGACATGTTGCAGACAAGAAATTAGAAGAGGCTGCATTTGGCAGATTTGTAAGCAAAGATGCTTCTTTAAGTGAAAAAATAGCAGCATTGGGAACCACCATAGCTATGAACACCAAACAAAAACTGGGGTGGGGGCTGTGAATATGTATATAATAAACCTACAATGAAGGCCAAGGGTGTTATGTATCAAATACCTTATGCAGGTCTCAAATCTCTTAAAACTATTGATAGTCTCTTAACCAAAAAGCAGCGCAAGAAAAAAAATTCTTGTATTACAAAGGGGCATGGTATGAAATTGTTGCTTAGTACCCCCCAATTAAAAAAATTACAGCAATCAAGAAAAAAATCACATGTGGGGGGATTTATATTTACCATCCCTGCCATCTTAGCTGCTCTCGGGGCTGTTGGGAGCTTGGCCGGGGGATCAGCCGCCATAGCAAAAACAGTAATAGATGCCAAGAAAAATAGGGCAGAATTAGATGAGCAGAGGCGCCATAACCTGGCAATGGAGAAACAAGGCAAAGGTGTTAAAAGAGCCATGAATAAGTTTAAAAAAAACAAGAGCCGCTTACAAACCAAGATATTGAAACTTTAATCAAGCCATTGGGCATCAAACATTTTAGAGGTGTGTACATGTCTGATTCTTTGCCAGAACAACCACTCAACAAAGAGTGTGGCATTGTTAATTTGGATAAGTACAAAAATCAGGGCACTCACTGGATTTGTTATCTTAAATATTTAAAAGATGAGGCATTTGTATTTGATTCATTTGGAGGTGTTCCACCTGAAAATTTAATAAAATATTTAAATTCATCTAATCTTTATTACAATAATACCCGTATTCAAAACTTCAAAGATGTTAATTGCGGACATTTGTGTTTATCAGTTCTTAGATATATGTCTCAAATAAATAAACCATCAATTGAAGATTTTCAAAAAGCCTTGTGGTATCTGAAACATCATGGGGGTATTTCATCTCACCAGCCAAAATTCAATATTGAAACTCAAATTGCATGATGATATTGTATATCCCAAAACAATAGCTCTCAGGGCATTTTATGGCATGTACCTAATCCCCAATATTACACACCACAACAATACAATTGCAGTAGGGGATGAAAAAATTGTCATTACTCCAGGGCAGTATAATCTATCCACTCTAAATGCTCAATTACCCAGAGGTGTAGTGTTAAGTCAAAATTCTGTCACTCACAGAGTAGAAATTGTATCTGCTACAGAAACAGTAGATCTGGGTACCATAGGAGAGCTGTTAGGCTTTGAGAACAACACAAAACTTGAACCAGGCATCAAACACACTGCTATGAATATACCCAAATTCTTAGCCATAGAGACTCTGAATATTCACTGTAATGTGGCTGAGGGTATGATCACCAAATCAAATGGCATAGGCACTCACAAACAAACTGGCATCATTGCAACATTCAAGCCTAATTCTGAATTCATGGAGCCTATTATCTACAATCCATCCCCAACATTATATTTTCCTGTGTGTCATAATAGAATAGATTACATTGAATTGATGGTCACTAATGAAAAAGAAGAATTAGTTGATTTTGCTGGAGCCACAACAACTGCAATCATAGAGATTAACATTTAAATAAAAATACATACAAGAAGAAAATGGAAAATATTGAGAGTTATGAGCTACAATCATTCCCCCCAAACAGGAGGACATTTGCAAATTTAAATCAACCCAACACAGAGGTTGAGGTTGATCTTGATGTGGGGGATGGCTTTATACACCCCCACAGAGCAGATTTATACATCAAATTTGATGTTGTAAAGCTCGATGGAACAGATTATCCGGCAAATTCTAATATAAGACTTGTAGACAATTTTGTACCGCATCTATTCTCTGAAATTGAGATCAGAAAGCATGGCGTTGTTATAAACAGAATAGATTATCCCGGCATTACCTCCACGGCTTTGGCAACATTGAAATTATCCAAAACCGAGGCTTCTTACTACAAAATCGGTGGTTTTGAGGCTGGTGATAAGATATTATCTAAGAACCACACAGTGCTGTTCCCGATGCGCCTATTGCCTGGATTCTTCTCAGATTACAAAGAAATTATGTGGAAGGGTGGGTTAAGAATTACATTTAGAAGAGCTGCAAATGATAATAATGCTTTGATGAGGTACAGTGCAATAAATTCTACAGGAGAAGCTCTGCCTAATACCCTACCAGATGCAGGCAAATGCATTATTCAGACTATGGAGTTAAGAATCCCTGTTGTTGAATATGAGGCCAGCTATGCTCTTAAATACAAAGCAGATATAATAAAAAATCCACAGGTTCCTCTGCAATTTTATACATATTAATGTGTACAGAAGCCCGCATCTGGTACATATTATGAATTTGATGCCACAAATTCATTCTCCAGTATTCAATATGACATGCCTGATTTTGTAGTGGTATTGTTTCAGACTGGAAGACACAATAATCAGGAAAAAAATTCAAGCAAATTTGATAACTGCAACATCAAGAACATATATCTTAAAAATGGCAGAAATGAGGTCTTTCCTAGAGAGAATTACAATTTAGACATGTCCAAGGATGATTTCCTCAAATTATATGAGGCTTTTACGGCTTTCAAAAGGGTCACTACTGGCAATACTGAGATGTATTACACACCAGATGAATTCAAAGCACAGAGGCCCATGTTTGTAATCAATGCTTCAAAAAGAAAACAAGTTGTGGTGAATGACAGAACAAATATTAAAATTATCTGTGAATTCCATGAGGCATTACCTGATGACACCATATGTAGTGTTATTCTCATAGGAGAAAAATCATATGTTTATGATGTAAGAAATGAGAGGGTCACAGAGCAGTTCTAGAAAATCTTGCATATTACTTTGTTTTAATATTAGATATGCAAGTTGAGGCTGGGGTTCAATTAAACTTAAACTGGAAGTAAATATGTGTGTATATGGGTGTGTGTGTGTGCATCTTGGCCTAGTTTTAAGTGTGGCCAATTTTGACAAGTTTATGGACAAAAATTTGGCTGATGCAATTTTTGTAAGTATGAGCAAATCAATCTGAGGGGGCTCTTCCTTTCTGAGAAATTCCCGAGGGCATTTTTACAAAAATCTTGGATTAGAGGGGGTACTACACTTGAGCAAAAAGCTCATATGGGCATGTTGAGCTAGGTTTAAGTGTAAGCAAATCTGCTTGGGAGAGGCTCTTCCTTTCTGAGAAATTCCCGAGGGCATTTTTACAAAAATCTTGGATTAGAGGGGGTTCCACACTTGAGCAAAAAGCTTATATGCTCATGTTGAGCTAGTTTTAAGTGTAAACAAATCTGCTTGGGAGAGGCTCTTCCTTTCCGGTCCTGGTTATAGCATAAATACAACTACTTATACGTGTTAGTAATAAGTCACCTGAAGAGATATTTGAATTATACATTTTTGAAATTCAGGTTTATGTTACATCGAAACATACAAAATACTTATCAGATGATGTGTTTTCTTCATTTTAAAGTGTAGACTGTAGATGACTTTTAAGACATCGTAAATTTCATATCTGTGTCTATTCATCAGTGACGTGCCGGAGGATTAAGTTTTCAGGAAACTAAATTCCTTTTGTGATCTGCTTTTAATATATTTTTGCAATTTTGACATAATTTTTTATTTTATTTTTGCTAAAACTGAGGAGATAGCACAAAGTGGGAATCGGGCAGGTCCTTGAGCATCGTTAGATGGTCAAACCGGTCAGTCGCCTCCCCTCCATCCCGGAAATGTTTATCAACAATTTCAAACATCGAAATAAAGAAGGGAAAACAGATTATATTGTGAAAGCCGATATTTGAAATAAAGTTCCGTTAATTCGTATTCCAACACAAGAGCAAAAATAAAAATTGCACGAGATGGATAAATGAAGTATAAAATGCAAGAATCAGGTTAAAACTTCAAGTAGTCAGATTCTAGGACATAACTCAAAACAATGATATCTTCTTTCATAATTGTAAAAATGTTTTCTTGAAAACGACAAACTGTGTTCTAAACTTTCATAATTTACAAAATTAATACTTACATACATCTATTACGTGCAAATGCTAGTCTTATTCCTGCACCAGGATTCGAACCCAGGTCTCCTGGGGCAGAGCCAGGTTTCCTAGCTACTAGACCATGCCGGAGGCGACGACATTTCAATTCGCCCTAACAGAGCAGAAAGCTGTTTCTCTTGTCTTCCTGATCTGTGCTAAATTTTGCTCCATTTGTGCTACAATTACTATTTTCGGAGGAGAGAGGACCATATTTACTTGAATTCTGCACTGGTAGGGTTACCAGATCGCTATGAGGGGAATGTAGGACATAATGTTTCGAAATGTAGGACATTGAGTCAAAATGTAGGACACATAACATTCGCAATAAATAATACATATTTCTATAGAACACGTTAGAGTAATTTAGAATTGACACTTTTCAGCAAAAAAAAAACTTAATTCAAAATTTCCAAACTTGTAATTATACTAAACAATGCACCTGTTTTAACGGTACTTCACAGGGGAGCCAATTTTTCCCAAAATTTCAGGTTTAGTCAAAATATATTTATGAGAGACTGGACAGTCAAACTCTTTGAAATTATATGGACCAGTACCAAACTTCTTACAGATGTTATGAAAAAAAAATCTCGTGAGTTCGTTGTGCTGATGGCAATGGAAGTAATCTCTCAACCTTTGTATTATGACCTGTAACGGCAAACAAATATTCAGTAATTACCGTAATTGAAATGGTTCCAAAAGTTTCATCTTGGGTAGTTTTTAGTTCAATAACAGGGTGTCTACCAAAATAACAAATCCAAAATTCTTGAGTTAATCAGGACTTTTTATGTACATTTTTTTCGTTTTTCTTTACCTAAGTAGGAGTCGAATAAATTAGCAATTAAGAAAATAATATTTAATAAGGAAATCCTACTAAAAGGCAGTATATAACCGCAGCAGTATATAACAAGAGAATTAGACTTGCTTCATCTATTCTGGATGCATTTGGCAGACTAGCGAGGCTCTGGTGTCTGGACTCACAGCCAGTATAATCTTATGTGTGGCTCGTGTTGTCATCCCTATATGTTTGTGATTGTCCTTTCATCCATCCTATCTTGTGGCCATTCATCCTCATCTTTGCGACTAGCCAAAGGGGCAGAAAAGTTAAGTAAAATAAACTAAATCCACTAATCAGTCATTGGGATAGCAAAAATTCTTGACCACAAGTATAATTTCTTGACTTTTTATTGACTTCTTGACCTACTTCCTTTATTTTTTCTTGATTTTCACGACTTTCTTGACTAGTAGACACCCTAAATAACTTCGTTCTCGAAACCCCTGCTTTACAATCAAGATAATGAATAAGAATGGGAAACACCTTGTTTCATCAATGTAAACCCCAAGGCAAGAAATTACCCTCAGGCATTGAACGGTCGTATCATGTCACTATTGCGTTTGGGAGCGCAGTCCATAGACTTGTAATTTGCATGATTTGTCTTTGTTAAACTGAAACACGTATTTAGCCTAATTGTATTATGTGACGTTCAAAATGTAGGATATTTATGACATTTCTCAAATTCCTCCCGGACGCCGGACACAAGGCTAAGATCTAGGACATGTCCGGAGAAATCCGGACGTCTGGTAACCCTATGCACTGGTATCTTTGATACGGTTTCGAGCACTTTCTTGATGTTCTTTTGTTTCCGATTGAACCGGACGACAACTTTCCTGGCAAGGAAAGTAATGTGAAATCGATAAAGAATTGAAGAATTATTAAATATCAAAAAACGATGCGAAATCAAGTTGAGGAGAAGAAAAGTTGGAACGAGTTTACAATACCGGACCACTCTCTAATTTATATGAAATTTCGCCTGCTCACTAATTGTGAACTCCTAATCACGAATCTGCATGTAATAATTGGCGGTCGAGTAAGAAAAAAACAAAAACGAAGAAACTAAGATTTCTTAACGTAACGTAACCCTACCATAAGAACAGTAGCTCCACGGAACACGCCATTTTCCCCGAATGGGTGTTACTTATCGCACAACACTTTAGCAACATAGTGTTCTGACGTCACGGGAGAAAGCTTTTTCATGTTAGGCAAGACAAGCCAAAATATTAATTTTTCTTTGTATTTATGCTAATGGACCTAACCTAACAAGCCTAACCTAACCTCGTAGGAATTCCTCGTCTACCATCAATATTCAAGGTAGCAAGATTGTTGTGCGTAAAGGAAGACCATTAATAAATTGCGAAAGAAAGATGGTTCCGAATTGCTGTGTATGGACAATGACCGTGGTAAATCGCAAAGTTATTTTACAAGTTCTACATGTAAATGTACAATTGTAACAAGTGACCGCCAAATATGAACTACATATACGTCATCAGGACACCGAAATTAGTAAGTAGGCGAAATTTTATAGAAATTTGAGAGTTGTCCGGTATTGTAAACCCATGCTGGAAAGTTTTTGATTAATATTTTAAGAATATTATCATAATTAGTAGCGTGCATAAATTCCTTCAAAGCCGTATGATATGATCCCAATGGAATCTTCGGCACAAATAAATAAAACATGATTACACAACAAATGCTTTGGACAAGATATTTTGATTCGCAAATTTAATACCTGGTCCCCCGCTGAATACATCCTTGATTCCACAGTAAATTTAAACACACACATTACATTTCTATTTTGTGGAATTTCATTTTCACGCTTACGTGAAAACTACGAAATTGATGTCGGTCACATTTCTTGAAGCACAATCAATTTATTTATCGATATGAGAATATATGACACCAACTGATGGGTTTTAAATTAAGTTGTACATTTCTTTGATATGATATTCCAGTAGTATGATGTTTATTCTCGCAGTAATGTGAGTAGTACGATAAACCTGCTTCACCAACATTAAGTAAGCCGCAGTGTTGCCAACCAACCCCAAGAAAATTTCACCATATGATATTTTACATGCGAAGCTAACCTACAAATAGGAGTTGGCAACACTGACTATTTGCTTCACAACGCCTTGGAAAACGTCTTAAGACAAATATCTTAATCATTAAGAAAGTCGACTTTCGGTGGCTCCTAATTGAGCTAGGATGATGATTTTAGGTTTGTTGGATGGGATTCGACGAGAACTATTCGACTGGCAAATAAAATCGATTCTACCCCCCCCCCCTGTATTTTCTAGCATACTGATCTATTGCATGCTAACCAAACCTCTTGGGAGGCAGGGGGGCTCTTGTAACGCCACGTGTTCTCCACATGTATGTATGTATGTAATGCGATTTGTGGGGAAGGGGGCCAAATTTTGAACTTACGGCTTAATCAATCTGCATGCATGCTTAATGTTTAACTTTTTTATTTCTAGTTCGACATGTGATACACACAATTTTACTTTCTGAAGTACAGTTAATATTTCTGATTAATTTTACTGTCTAAAAGTGAGCAAATTCAAAGTGTGATCTATCGTGAACTAAACTAACCTCACCCACCCACCCACATATAGCCTTACAGGTGACTCAAAGGCAGAAAGTGGTTCATAGAGTGACAGGTCCATGCAAGTATCTATCGTGAACTAAACTAACCTCACTCGCTCACACACATATAGCCTTACAGGTGACTCAAAGGTAAAAAGGCAGCTATATCACTTGTAAGGGCCAACACACAAGATCTATCGCAAACTAAATTAACCTACGAAATAAGCCATGGACACACACACTCCAAGCCTTCCAGATAGGGTATAAGCAACTCACCTCTTGCAATTGTATAACGGGGAAAATTAACCTACAGCTAGCAACACTGTTTGAGCTGCTTTCGACGAGCAGTGCTACCAAAACTTACCTTTTGCAAATAGGCTAAAGCTAATGCTCTACAGCTAGAAGCTTGAAACATATACCTAGCAGAGTATGCTAACTTACCTCATGTAAAAAATATTATCTAGTACGGGTTAAGCTGTAACATACAACCAGCGATCGACACGACCACCTGACACACAGACAGAGAGAGTGAGACAGCTTATACGCAGTTTTTCCTACACATGTACTGGGTTTAAAAGGTAACTTGCAACAACTATTTCACTCACCTCCTATCAATATGGCCTAACATATAATAAAATAACCACAGGTTTTTGATACTTCCTGCCAGAACATGGTGGTTTTAGACTGTAAATTCAGCCCGATTATTCTATTTGTGCATAGATGATGATGCCTGCATTTGGAATATTTAATTCTTACGGTATTTCGCGTGCCCCAGTAACCTTGCGTTCAATTCACGGAAGCTATGACGTGTAATTCCTGTTTCGCGAACATACGAGAACCTTTCACAATGTTGCATCAGATAATATATTGCAAGAGCGAGTTGGTTGTGTATATAAATCTAGTCTTGGGAATGGACATGAATATAATGTCAAAATTATTGCATAACTTAAAAGAACATTTATTGCACTGCGCTTTTTAGCAAAGGTAAATGTGGAATGCCCCGGCCCCCTCAGAGATTCGAATACTGTTAGGTTAAACAGCATAAAAAATTTCATCACTGACAGCAAGCATTGTCATATGGACAAAACAGATCTAGTAATGAGTTATAACCTGAGCTGTCTTGCAAGTCTCTCGAGTTTCATATTTGGTGAAGGAATATGATGCCACTATAAACTGTACACAAAATATGCAGTCCTTGGCATGAGATGGACGAGGATTATGAACCTCGACCTATACAGTTGTACAATCTGGCAATAAATAGATGTTTCTTTTTTATTTAAGCATAGCAGTGTGCATGCAAAAAAGGGAGGGGAGACCAAAACGGATAATTCTTATTTCGATTTCAATACTTTTGCTAGTCACGATTCACCTGCTATCTAGAAGGACACTGGACGATGGCTAAAAGCGAGGGAAGGAGAGAAATATTACCTTTTACTTCTTTGTCTGTGTGTGATGAAATTGTATCGTGATGTGAGGCCGAAAATAATTTCGAAAGCAGTCTCGAGCATCTTCAGCCAACAAGGGGAAATAAAACATTACACATGGAGGGCGCAACGGTATTGTCCATGGATGGTTTTTCTGAATAGACATACATATAAGTTTTGCAGTCTCCAGATGGGACCGGAGCTTTTGTTTTATTTGGACAAGGGGGTTCAGAACCTGTGGTCTGTAGATTTGCTTTTGTTGGCAACAGAAACAGAAAATGGCGCCATGTTATTCTATACTGATATGGGTGTACTGTAATCATAACAATTTTCTAGTTAAAAAGAAAAAAATCTATGTCGAAAAGCAATGTTGGGGGGGGGGGACTTGTCTGTGTTGGGTCTTATTAACAACTTCACAGCTGTACTTGCACAACTCATCGACTACAAGGCAACAATGTTAGGAAATGTGTGCATGGCTCCGAGAATACAATTTAAAATCACTAATGTGACATGAACCCTCTTCAGCTGTGTGTATTTGAATATGCGAAAAATTAGACACTTTGAATAATCGAGGAGAACAATCACAAAAACAGCTTGCACCGGTATGGCGTGTTCAAACTTCAGACATTTTTTTGTTAATCTGATGCCCAGTACGTACGGAGATCACCACGAAAATTGTAAAAAAAAAGAAGAAGAAGCGAAGCTATTTTGGTTTATGTCAACAAAGAGGATGAATGATGGCTATTTTGATGAAATTGAGGAAGTGGGGCACTTAGAAAAACACACGTCTGCTTCGAAGTGCATTACACCAACAACTACAATTCTCCCCCCTCCCCACACGAGGCGGTTAACACAGGTGTACAGAAGGTTGTTTCACGTTGATGGTAACGATTTCGATCACCAAGGAGCAGCACGTAGGCACAGCACAGAGCAGCCAGAGCCAGTAGGACGAAAGTACTGTGTGTTGACTTGCATAAACGATGGTTGGTGTGTGAGTGAGTGTTTATATGCCACCAAAAATTCCAGTATTTTGGGAGGGGTACATCTGTGCCCTTTCCGACGTTGGTTATAGTTATAGCCAGATAATTAAACAGTGCCACATGAAAGCATTCCATGTGTCAAAGAAGGGTATCAATGCAGTATTTAATCGCCATAAAGCTTGCACTGTACCTGTTGCTGGAACCAGTCAAAGTGGGCCTCGGACATATCATAAGCCCAAGCGTTCCTCCGATGTTGTGCGGAAAGTGAGATCCTTGGTGCGATGTGAAAACCCTGCAACGCAAAGAGTGATTGCACAGGCAGTGCAATGTTTCCCTGCAACTGTAAATCGCATCATAGCCCAAGATTTACAACTTGTGCGGAAGCACAAGGCTCAAGTTCATAAGTTGCGTGCCTCACATGTCCAGGAGAGGAAGACCAACAGTCGGAAGCACTACGAACGTCATCTGGCAGGGGACCGCTGGAAGTATGTGGTGTCCCTGGATGAAGCATGGGTGTATCTGTCGGGATGTGGTAAAAAAAGGGCCATCTACTATCGTCCACGTGATGCAAGAGTTCGATCTGAGTGGGTACGTGAATGTGCTGAAAGTTTTCCACGCTGGTTCATGGTTGTTGGTGGTTACTGCCATAATGGCAAAACTCCACCGCGCAGAGTGGTAAAAAAGGCTAAAATAAATGCAGCCTATTACCAGACGAATATTTTGGAGCCACTTTACAGACATGAAATTACTTCTCTCTATGGCAGCGACACATCTCGTGTTGTCATCCACCAGGACAAGGCCTCCAGTCATACGGCAAATTCCACGCATGCATACATGGATCGGATGGCACGTGAAACGGGCATTCATGCAATCCCCTTTACGGACATCCCTGTGAAATCCCCCGATGCCTCTTCCATGGATTTTTGTGGGTTTCCGTTGTTGAAACGAGCCTTGGGAAGCAGACGGCTCCTTACAATTGAGGGTCTTTGGAAAGCTTGTCAGGAGGACTATGATCTTTTGGACCAATGTGTTCTTCGACGCAGTCTCCTCCAATGGAAACTCCGCTGCAGGGCCATTGCTACAAGACAGGGGTATCACGTGGAGCACCACCGCTCGTGGCGTCATGGTTTTTCTTAAGGTCAGGTGGGTTCTAACTTTGTTACCATGGACATGAAACGACCTTCTGTACTTTTGTCGGTCTACGACTCTGAGGGCTTAAATTACTATGTTTACCTATAGCTGTGTATATATAGAAAAAAATGACCTGAGCAATAAAATGTAACAATACCGATCCTGACCTTTCTTGGATGACGTAGTAGTGGTAACGTTGTTGCAATCCCACCCCCGATGGCGTATAGACTTAAATGTTTCTATAACATGAAATACTGTTAATGGAAATGTGTCGTTTCTAATGTTCAATATAGAAATCATATAACAAGAAAAAGAAGAAAATAAATGTTTCGGGGGCAGATACCCAAACACATAAATGATCAGACAAGATGTCAACGGTGCGTTCATAACTAACATGTGATTATTCAAAAATTGAAATAGTGCAGTGGGAAACAACCAACTAACTAACTCTCTAGGCTTTTTAAACCCGAAGAGAGCAAATACAAGTCTATCCTGATCTGAGAAAGATCTCTATCCACTCTTTTTCCATCCTAACCGATTTTGCTTTTAGGTCCATTCAACCCCTCATGGTATACGAGCTCCCACTGCCCTGATGGTGGACGAAGCGAATCTATTTGGACATGAAAGAGCATTATGTGTGGGAGACTATAATTTATACATGTGGTTGCTTGGATGCTTACAGAGGATGACAAGGTACCCAAGGATGCCATAGCTCGTGCGATTGAGGCATTTTAATAAGCACATATTTTGATGAGTGTAAAGAATTAAATAAGTCACAAGGGCCTGAGGCATGGTTCGAAATTCTCGATCTAGGTATGGATGCAGACAGACACGAAGTTTTGTGTGTGGACACAAATGATAATGGAAAAATGCCGTTCACCCCGATAGCATAGTGGTAATGTCGTTCTTGCCTTGTTCCCATCGATAACATAGTGGTTACACTGTCCCCTATTAAGAAGTTCTTCTCAAAATTATTCAACCACTCTCTCTCTCTTCTCCTCCTATCTTGGTAACCAAAAAAAAGAGGTTTTCTCAAACGTTTAGACATCTACAAAAACGTTGAAATGTAAAACATTGTTGCATTTTAATCAAATGAATTCGTTGAATATGCCTAGCCTAAATTAAAATTCAACAATTAATGTTAAACATTTGTCACTCTGAAATGGCGACGAAGAACACCTAGGCTATCATCATAACATCATTTTCACCAGGATAATAATAATAATATTATATATATATATATTAAGGATTATGCCCAAGGGATTCTTATTTCACTATTTTATTTACTACACTCGTTTCTAACCTGTCCACATTGGAAACCGAAAACACAAGTACGAGACACTAACTTAGGAGAGGACATACAAAACTCTGCGGGGCTCATCTTAAAACTTCAGTAGATATTTGTCATAGTACTCCCTCTCTCTACCCCTCCTTAAATTCGATTCCAAAGGCACAATCATTCCGGTTCTTGAATAAGATGCGCGTATGCCTTCAGAAGAAGAGAAGAAGAAATAAATAAATCAACTCATGCATATTCTTCATGTACGTACGCTTGGTAGCAATGTGACAAGAAACAGTATGTTTTTTTACTCTTCAAGGAATTGTTTTCAACTTTTTTGGTGGGTGGCCCAACAGGAGTGGACGAAATAGCTTCTTCATTCAAACTGGAAGCTTGCTTTCGCCCCAAACAATTGAAAACACATTATTTCCATTGAAATATCGACTCAACTACATAGAATGGCTACCACGGGCTTGGTGACTGAACACTAAAAAACCACCGAGCGACTTACTTCACAGTACTGGCACTTACTTTCAACAAGAACAGTTCAAGGCTTCCCGGGTATTCTGCAGGGTTCGGCATTTATTTTTTTAATAGCAAGCAGATGATGTTCGCCTTCAGAGCGGATTTAAACGTAATTCTAACTCTATTACGACCACATTGATCAATATGCTTCACTGGTATTTCTGCCTTCCTAAATTTATTTCCTAGGTTTCCCCTAGCTAGATTTCCAATATTTTTCCCTATACCCTCTATCAATACAATGTATGGGCCAGAGCTGTCGAGCTCATATAAATTCTGAGAAGGAGAGGAGATCCTTTTGTTCTGAGATTTGATACAATTTTCTGTGTTTTGAGACATTGATCCTTCTTGTGAATTATTACATTGATTCTCCTCACTATTAATGTTATCCACTTCGATATATTGCGCTGGAGAAGGAGGAACATGATTCATTTTCTTCATATCTTTTGCAAGAAAGAAGCCAAATGTATGGGAAATGATTATTGGTGCAAAGAGTTAACCATAAAGGTGAAGCAATGAGTACAAAAGAAAGAGCATTGGGTTTAAAGTGAGACGTCGTTTGCGGCAGCGTATCCCATACTACAAATTGGCCATAGTTTTACCTTACGTAATGAATCCTGTAACAACGCTGGATTTTCGCGTGGATTATTTAAAAGAATGGTGGTTAAAAGTACTCAGCTACAAAGAAAGAACATAAAGAAGGAAACCTGGATTTCAGCAGATGGGGAGACAAAAAACCACATAGATCATGTGATAATAGATGACAGACACTCATTAGATATAACAGATATCAGCAGCTGCAGAGGAGCAGACTGTGGATCTGACCACTTTCTAGTCAGAATCAAATATAGACAAAGAACTGCCTGTTATAGAAATAGTAAAGGAAAGAAACAAGAAAAATATGATACAACGAAGGTAATAAATGATAAAAGGTACAGAGTAAGATATAAAGAGACATTAAAGAAGAGATTGGAAGAGAAGGAAGAGGAATGGCAAGATTCTGATATAGAGGGAAAATGGAAAGCAATAAGAGACAGCATTCAACAAGCTGCAGAAAAGGTACTGGGTAAGAAGAAACCAACGAGAAGAAACGAATGGTGGGATGAAGAGTGTGATAAAGCTATAAAAGAAAGAAATGACGCAAGGTTAAAGACTATAAACAGAAATACAAAAGGAAATAGAGAAGTGTTCAAAGAGAAGAGAAGAGTGACCGATAAATTGCGCAGAAGAAAGAAACGAGAGTACGACAAGCAAAAATTAATAGAGATAGAAACGACATGGAAAGTTAAGGAAAAGAGAGATTACTTCTTGAAACTGAAAGAAGAGAAGAAAGGATTCCAACCCAGAGTCGTATTTTGCAAAGATAAGGAGGTTAATCTGATAGGAGATAAGGAAGGTATTTTGAACAGATGGGCAGAGTACTTTGGTGAACTTTTGAATGGAGATAAGAATGAACAAGAGAAGGAGAATGAGGATATGGGAGACAGAGTGGAAGAAAGACAATTGAGGTTGGAAGAGGAAGATGAAACTGACATGGAAATGGAAGAGACTAACAAAGATTTGATTAAGCCCCCTTCAAGACAAGAGGTTAAAGAAGCAATTAGAGAACTAGCAAACAATAAAGCCCCAGGTGACGATAATATAAATGCAGAATTATAGAAGGTAGGAGGGAACATTATAGTGGATAAATTGGAAGAGCTATACAAACAAATATGGGAAGAAGAAAGAATGCCACAACAATGGGGAAGAGGAATTATATGTCCAATACATAAAAGTAAAGACAAAACCGTATGTGAAAACTTTAGAGGAATCACACTCCTCAATATGGCATATAAAGCATTTGCTAAGATACTAGTCAGGAGACTTACACCACTAGCTGAAAAGATGATTGGAGAATACCAATGTGGTTTTAGGATAAATAGGTCAACTACAGATCAAATTTACTCAATCAGAATGATAATGGAAAAATGCTATGAATACAATATAGACCTGCATCATCTTTTCATAGACTTCAGACAGGCATATGACAGCGTCAAGAGAAACAGACTTCTAAAAATCGTAAAAGAAATGAAAATACCAACGAAATTAGTTAAATTAACAGGAATGACATTAAGCAATACAACAAGTAAAGTAAAGATTGAAGGAGAACTTTCAAGAGAATTTCAAATAGAGAGAGGAGTAAGACAAGGAGATGTCATGTCAACCCTGTTATTCAATATAGCATTGGAAAAGGCAATTAGGCACTTAAGTATAATTCCAGGAGGTACAATCTTTAACAGGATGAGTCAGTGCCTAGCTTATGCAGATGATATTGATCTTATATCACGAAACAAAACAGAACTAAATAACGAATTTAAAAAATAGAAGAGAATTCAGACAATATAGGATTACAAATCAATGTACAAAAGACTAAATACATGCTCGCATCAAGAAAAGATTCCACAGTTAATGAAAGAACGAAAAAGATAGGAGACAAAGAATTTGAAAAATGTGATAATTTTAAATACCTAGGATCGATAATAAATAAAACAAACAATGTATCTGAGGAAATTAAGGCAAGAATAGTTGCAGGCAATAGATGTTCACTGGGACTCAAGAAAGTTTTCTCGTCCAAAGACATAAGCAGAAAAAACAAGATTAATATATACAAAACAATTGTACACCCAGTAGTGACATATGGGTCAGAAACTTGGACGTTAGTGGAAAAGGACGAAGAGTTACTATGAAGACGGGAGCGGAAGATTTTGAGAAGAATTTTTGGGCCAGTGAGAGAGGAGGAGTTTTGGAGGATGAGAACAAACGTGGAAATACAAGAACTATGTAATAATTCAGATATTGTAACAGAGATTAAGTGTGGACGAATTAGATGGCTGGGACATGTATGGCGAATGGAAGATGGTAGAGTGCCAAAGAAGGTGTTAACAGGAGGACCAGGTGGAAGAAGAAGAAAAGGAAGACCTAGAAAAAGATGGCTCGATGATGTAGAGGGAGACCTGAGAAGACTGGGAGTCCGGAGATGGAGGAGGAAGGCGATGGATAGAGACGACTGGAGGGTCGTCGCGAAGGAGGCCAAGGCCCTGCAAGGGCTGTAGCGCCAAGGAGTAAGTAAGTAAGTAGTATTTTACTTCTATGAGTTTGTAATGTTTTCTGCATGCAGGTGGTTTTGTTTACAGAAGGTCTAAGGGTTTGTGATTTGAACTTTAGCTATTCGTGATTAAAATTCACCGATATGCCATCTGGTGGGATTTTCAGGAAGTACTCTAAGTAGGATACGTTATGTTGAAGTCGTTTAAAGCATGGGGAATATGCGAAAGAGTACGGTATACTGTTCAGGTTTTCTTTTGCTCTAAATCGTTTTATGGGTCAGAACAAATTAAACGTTTTCATGTGTTTCCACCCCGTGGAATCAACAAAATAAAATTTGTTAATAAATCAGGGAAAACGTAATTGACAGAAGATTTGTATGGGGGATATAACCAGTGATGTGCAGTACACTATAAGTTTACATCTGCATGCGTTGTCTACAAGTAATCTACGCGTAGATTACATTGGGTTATAGTTTACATAAACTACGTAGACAATCTAAAGTGCATTAAAATTAATTTTCAAGGGTTTCATGAAAGGAAAGTGAAACTTTCAACTATATTGGTTCCTAACGAACTGATTGACCCGGACGACAACTTTCCTGGCAAGGAAAGTAATGTGAAATCGATAAAGAATTGAATAATTATTAAATATCAAAAAACGATGCGAAATCCAGTTGACGAGAAGAAAAGTTGGAACGAGTTTACAATACCGGACCACTCTCTAATTTCTATGAAATTTCGCCTGCTCACTAATTGTGATCTCCTCATCACGAACCTGCATGTAATAATTGGCGGTCGAGTATGGAAATCGAGAAAAAAAAACTAAATAAACTATGTTTTTTTAACGTAACATAACCCTACCATAAGAACAGTAGCTCCACGGATCACGCCATTTTCCCCGAATGGGTGTTACTTATCGCACAACACTTTACCAACATAGTGTTCTGACGTCACGGAAGAAAGCTTCTTCATGTTAGGCAAGACAAGCCAAAATATTAATTCTTCTTTGTATTTATGCTAATGGAACCTAACCTAACAGGCCTAACCTAACATCGTAGGAATTCCTCGTCTAACATCAATATTCATCAACGCCAATTATTACATGCGGATTCGTGATTAGGAGTTCCCAATTAGTGAGCAGGCGAAATTTCATAGAAATTAGAGAGTGGTCCGGTATTGTAAACTCGTTGCAACTTTTCTTCTCCTCAACAGGATTTCGCATCGTTTTTTGATATTTAATAATTCTTCAATTCTTTATCGATTTCACATTACTTTCCTTGCCAGGAAAGTTGTCGTCCGGGTCAATCGGAAACAAAAGAACATCAAGAAAGTGCTCGAAACCGTATCAAACATACCAGTGCAGAATTCAAGTAAATATGGTTCTCTCTCCTCCGAAAATAGTAATTGTAGCACAAATGGAGCAAAAATTAGCACAGGTCAGGAAGACAAGAGAAACAGCTTTCTGCTCTGTAAGGGCGAATTGAAATGTCGTCGCCTCCGGCAAGGCCTAGTAGCTAGGATACCTGGCTCTCACCCAGGAGGCCCGGGTTCGATTCCTTGTTTCAGGAATAAGTCTAGCTTTTGCACGTAATAGATGTATGTAAGTTTTAATTTTGTAAATTAAGAAGGTGAGGTCATAACCCATATTTGACCCTGTATCCCTTTTTTTAAAAAAAAAGAAAAGAAAGGAACGTCAAAGACAGGAAAAAATGGCAAAATCAGGACTGACCACCAAAAATAATATGCGTAACCCTTCTCCCTTCCGAAAATACTGGGCACGACTCTCTTTATCTCGGACACATTTTTTAAAATCAACTCCGTATTGAAGATTGAAGTAAGATGCGTTCTTCCTGCAGGTTTGGATATGATCCTTTAGGGTGCTGTCGTCTGCCTGCCTTCACACCTAACCTTAACAAGGCCCTAATTTTCCATCCTTGTGACTTGGATTTTCAAGACTTGAAAATCCAAGTCACAAGGATGGAAAATTAGGGCCTTGTTAAGGTTAGGAAGGTTTCAGACCGACGGGACGCGATACATGTCGATTGGAATGGGCCAATCAACAGCAACGTTTCACACCGTAGCGACACAAAAGGCCGCACGAACCTAATTTCGACTTGTGAAATCCTCAGGCGACACGGTGTGAAATCTCCCTTATTAGGCCACTGTCATTGTCACCTCGAAGTAGTAGCTCTTGTTGACCACAGAAGAAAAAAATTCTAGAACGTTCCGCAGATAAAATGATTCGTTAATATTGCCAGTAGTTGACTCCTTCTCTCATTCAAGAACGTACCCTCTCCTGCCTTTCAGAGATTAGAAATTACAACGAATCGCCCTACGTGTGGCGCTAAATTTGTTGTGCAGCTTCCAAATGCTGACAAGTCTCTACATAGTGCTCAAGTGCGCTGCGACAACACCGAAAGCGCAAGAAAAGTGTACGTGCAATATTATCAACAACAGGGTTATAGAACATTCTCCGTCTTGCCTCGATAATTGTCTATCTCCTTAAATCATCGTCACATTATTCAAAGAGTGTAAAATAAAAAAAAATCCTGCGGGGGGGGTGGGGTCTCGATCCACATCAACCCCACTTTGGATACGTGCTATTAACAATAAAAGGGTTATAAAACATTCTCCGTCTTGTCTCGATAATTAATTCTCCCAAATTATCATCACATTATTCAAGAAGCCAAAATCTTAATTTTATCTAGTGTAAACAGAAAACATTCCTGAAGGGGGCTCGATTCCCTGATTCCACCTTGGATACGTGCTATTGACAATAATAAGGTTATAGAACACTCTCCGTTTTGTCTCGATAATTATTTCTCTCAGATTTATAAATTTATTATCTTCACATTATTCAAGACGCCAAAAATCTAATTTTATCTAGTGTAAATTGAAAAATTTCCTGAGGGGGAGGGGGGCTCGAGCCACCTCATCCCCACCTTGGATACGTGCTATTAACAATAACAGGGGCATAAAACATGCTCCATCTTGCCTCGATAATTATTTCACTCCTTACATTATTTTCACATTATTCAAGAAGCCAAAAACCTAATTTTATCTAACGTAAACTGAAAAATTTCCTGGGTAGAGGGTCGATCTCCCTGTGCCCCATCTTGGATATGTGCTATTATCAATAACAGGGTTACGGAACATTCTCCGTCTTGCCTCGATAATTATTTCTCTCCTTAAATTATTGTCACATTATTTTATTTCACACCACAAGAAACCAAAAACCTCATTTTATCTAGTGTAAACTTAAAACATTCGGGGGGCTCGAGCCCCTAAGCCCCCCCCTCTGGATACGTGCCTGAGTGGTTCCAGTAAGTAACTTCGAACAAAACTCGCTTATATGACATATTCCTACTCCCATTCTAGTTTAAAAACTAGGGATGTTTGACAAATACTAAAATGAATAAGAATGCAGTGATTAGTTAATAATATATCTTACAAACACCCACACGTTTTTAGAAATGGGTTGAAATTACTCTCATGCAAACCAGAAAAGTGAAGTTTCATACAACTTCGATTGATTTGGTGTTTTAAGTCAACTTTATTCACAGTAAGGCCAATTGGGACTGGACCTACAGTTTAAAGTGGGATCCGAACCACTATGCGTCTTCATATAGGTACAACTTCGAGATGAGGTGGTTGCTATATAGGCATTCTAGGTTAACTTGTGTAAGGTGTGACCTTTTCTTACTCTATTTTCCCATAACTATTCATTATCATCATCATAGTAGTTTTAACAGAGAAATAGACTGATAGAATTAAAACAATTACAATTTTATTCCAGAAATTATTCTGTTTGATAACCTCCCCAATGAGCTGTGTCACTCATAGCTATTATTTTATTCTATTCTCTCATGGCAGATAGCCCTGAACTAGTTTCCATGTTGTATTTTCCAAAATATTATTTCATCTACAGAACGCTGAATGTAAGTTGTGACAGAAATTAACTGTAGTGCTCAAGTGCGCTGCGACAACACCGAAAGCGCAAGAAAAGTGTACGTGCAATATTATCAACAACAGGGTTATAGAACATTCTCCGTCTTTATCTTTACTTTCATCTACAGCATAACATAACCCATGGTTCTACAGAATAGTTTCTCAACCTATAGGGTGCGACCAACTCCAGGATCCTGAGGGGGCATTTGGTGGGTCGGGAAGTTGGGCTCGAAACTTTGTTAACTGGGTCTTAAAAACCTATTACCTTAAATTACTTAGATATATTGTTTTAACAATTTAAATTCAGGCCGTGTTGTTGTAAAAGAGAAAATATGAGGGGCATTCAAATGAAACCCGGCCACCAGTGTAATCAGTGTATTAAGTGAAAAATGTAGTTATACACATTACACGTACTCAAAAATGTAGATACACACAGTACACATACTCAAAAATAATCGCCAAAACTGTTTGCACATTTATCCCATTGCGACACAAGCCGGTCGATACCATCCTTGAAGAAGCTAGTAGGCTGCTCTCGGATCCAGGCCTGGACCCATTCACACACTTCGTCGTCCTATGCGAATCGATGTCTGCGAATAGCTTGTTTGAGAGGTCCAAAAACATGGAAATCACACGGGGAAAGGTCTGGACTGTACGGTGGATGTTCCAGCGTTTCCCACCGAAACTGCTGCACTGTCGTCTTCACCGCATTGGCCGTGTGTGGGCGGGCATTATCATGCAGGAAAATAACGCCATTGGACAATATGCCTGGGCGTTTCGACTTGATGGCTCGTCGAAGGTTCTGTAACGTGGCTTGATAACGTTGGGCATTGATGGTGGTTCCCCGTTCCAGGAACTCGACAAGCAGTGGGGCCTTGTGGTAAAAAAAAGGACATCATGACCTTACCAGAACTGGTGTGCAGGGCCTTTGCTTTCTTTGGAGGTGGTGAATTCGAATGTTTCCACTGATTGCTCTGACGCTTGCTTTCCGGTTCAAAATGGTGACACCATGTTTCGTCACCTGTGACAATACGTGACAGAAAGCCGTATTCCTCCTCATGATAACGTTGCAGATGACTCAAAGACAGGCCCATTAGATTTTTCCGCTGTTCGGCGGTCAGGTGGTGGGGAACCCACTCCGCACAAATTTTGCGAAAGTTCAGGTGTTGATGCATGATGCTGTGGGCGATGCCCACGCTAATACCCTGTAACCGATGGATGTCGTCTACTGTGATTCTGCGGTTGTCCAAGACTATAGTGTTCACTTCCGCAATCATTTCCTGTGTGATGACACGATGAGCCTGTCCAGGACGAGCATCGTCTTCCAGTGACTCGCGCCCCTCAAGGTATCGTTTGCGCCATTTCACAACACTTGAACGACTCAGACTGTACTCACCGTACACAGCCTTCATCCGTCGATACATTTCACGGCCTCCAACTCATTCCGCCGCCAGAAAACGAATCACTCCTCGTTGTTCCTGCTTACTCGCCTGCATGTTCTGTACTGGACGATAACTTGTGTGACCACCTTCTCTTCGACATGATACCACACTGACGCTATGCAACGTCAAATGGTGAGCACGCCTCAGTCTCTCGACCAATAGCTGGCTCTACCATACCCGCAATTACGTGGTGCCACCGTACATGTACGGCACATTTAGACGCACTGACCGGGTTTCATTTGAATGTTCCTCATATGTGATTATAGACTAGGTGCACACCCCTACAAAGTTATTCCGCTGGTTCCCATCTTATGGGTCCCATGAAGTGTAATATCCTTCAAGGTGAGTCCCCGACTGAAAAAGGTTGAGATCCACTGCTCTACAGCCCTGGAAGGGCCTTGGCCTATCAACTGACTGCCAGTCTGCCTCCCACAACCCTACCTAGAGGTGTGAAGATCTTCAACCAGTAATGGGGTGACGTAGGGTCAGCACATCGAACCCTCAGCTGTTATAGGAGATTTCCCAGACTGGGTTACGCTACTCACTTGTAGGTCCCCAATTTTCTTAGGATGGTGGTTAAGTTTGGAAAACAAGTACTGTCTATATGTATATATCTTTTATTCCAGTATATTTCATACCTACAAGCTGCCAGCCGATTTGTAATGGTTTCATTAGATGAATAGCGCTAATGTTCAGTCAGTAGTTTTTAATATACGTTTTATGATTTATTCTTATTTCCTGAGACAAAACCTTCGAATCCTGTCTTTTTTTTCCCTGGCATTTTCAGCATCAAATCTCCCCCCTCTCAGGGTACTCCACTGATATCAATTGCAGAGAAAGTGGATGCATTTGTCTTTCGTTTTATGAGGCCAAAGACAGATGAATGGAATTTTCTACGTTGGTAAATCAGAAGTGTCTATATCTTGCGATTGAATATGGTAGGCCTACACAAGGGAGAAAATTACATTGACGGCACCAGAAACAGTTGCTGATATTAAGTGTGCTGTATCCTGCAGATTGCCACCCACGTTAAACTGTGCAGCAATTGTTATGAAGAGAAAGATACAATTTGTGAAATGTTGCAACATGGCTCGAGCGCCCTTTAGAACACTTTGGGTAGCGCGATCCACTCACCCCACTTCCATTCCTGCTTTTATTTTCTGCTAATAATTCGGACATATCTCGTAAGGTCGAAGTATTTATTTTATTTAAGTGCATAAAAATGTTCTACAAGGATAAATACCATTGTTCAGTTAATGCAGGGGTCCTGGTTTAGAATTAGAGCTTTCTTTGTGTCATCAATTTTTCATAGCATCGTCGCGATTAGCCTAAAATTGGAAAAATGCGATGCTAAATAAACAACGACGAGGGAGGGGTAAAACGCATTGATCTACGAACAAAGTAATCGCTGTAGAGTTTACACAAGATAAAATCGCGATTTGCCCAAAATGTCAGAAAAGCAACGCATAATAGGGACAATACGAAATAAAAATGCTTATTACCACAGATAATACACGGACCATTTTTCATGCACAACGGAATGATTTACGTGCTGGAATTTCAGGAACTTGAAATTATTTTCATATGTTGTGCTTCTGGGCTACTAAGATGTATATCTCATCTCGTAACTTAGATGTAGAAATCATTCAAACGTAACATGCATTAACTGAACAATGGTATTTATCCTTGTAGAACATTTTTATGCACTTAAGGGGGTTCTAAAGCCATGCTAAAGCATAGACCCAAATTTGTAAGGGTAACCGTATAACTAATATAGATTCGGTAAGGAAGAAATTTTCCGATATAAAAGATTATTTTATTCACTAGAACATGTGAACCTTATAATTTTGTTACGATTGAAGGGATTTAAGTAAATAACAGAAAATATAAGGTCTCCGTCATGTTCAAACTGCTGCGTACAGATGGCGCTGAAGTGGTAGTTTTGTTAATACCGGTGCAGTTTCTTTTTTTTATGACTAGTATGGAAGATTTCGTGGTGAAACAATGATCACATGTTCTTCCCGCAAGCATCTTAAATACTATGTGAAAAAATGAAAACATTTCGTACCTTCAGAGAGTTGTGCTTATCATTAAAACTTTTGAAGTGGCGTTTCGTCGCAATATACTCCGTGGTGCAGATTTAGCATACACTGTTGCCAATATTTCATTCCGCGTTGTCTAACGATATGATGAATGCAAGTTCTTGAAAGAGTGAAAATCAAACCAAGCTACCAGAGGATATCGAATTCCTTACAGATACGAGAACAAGGGAACAAATATATCCACGGAGGATGTTAAAAATCTGAACAAGCTCGAAGGTAAGTCTTAATATTTAATTGCTTGTTGCTTAATATTATCCATCAAAGGCAAAATGTTTGAAATATAGGCAAAATGTATAATTTATTTACATGTTGAAGAAATATCTTCTGATGTAATATCGGTGAGAATATCGCTTGACACTGCATGACTTTTTTAACTTCCAAACGAAGTTGATAATTCTTTGTAAATAATCCTATAATCCTAATAACTACCGTTTTGAGATCATTACTATAGCATAAAATATACGTAGCTTAATATAGATTATATCTGATATCATTAAATCAATATTGCATAAAATGCTCTATTTTCATTCCTGTAAGTTAATTTACAAACCTACGAAACTCGTGCTATTCACATGTACAACATCGGAATGTTTATTACAAATCAGTAGTTTGTTTAAATGTTTTTTACTTTGCCCTTGTACATGGTTGAAACGAGTACTTGCTGACCTATTTTCTACAAGAGTTTTTCTCTTTTTATTTTTGAAGCAGCTCGCAAATATTCATATGTATTAAGTAGGTCAGGCTAAGTTAGGTTTGATTCGAATAGATGTAATGTGAGATCCATGAATGTTTGCAAGTTTCGGACACTGTTCTGTTATTTTCCTTTACAGAAACACGTCAGAAAACCGGTTTTATAAACTGTATGAAGCTCTTCTGTTTTCTTGTCCTTTTAAAATTTAGGACGGCTCATAATGAGAGTGCATTTCGTCCAATAACTTGATGCTGTATATATTTAAATTGTAAAAGTACACCCTAACAGTTATGAGACTAAAATCTTACCGTCTATCGAACACAAGTCTGTATGTTTACTGAGAATTTCAAAATGAGTACCGGTATATATAAATGTTCCCATACTTTCAAGTACAAGGGCAATAATTTAATTGTGGATGACACAGAGCTCCATAGAAATCATAATTTGTCCTGATTATGCTACGTATATTTGGTTCAATATCAGATTGGATTTCAGTAGCCGTTTGTACTAAATAGTTTACTTCGAATACCAGTGAGTTTGAAGCTTGACTAGTTTTTCTCTCAGACCTATGACTGATTGATTTTGCATGGATGCCTATTATTAACATTCCATGCAGATAAAAGTTTTTTTTAAGCTTTTTTGCTTCTTGGCTGGTCTACTATAATAATTCAAATAAGAATATAGTAGGAACTGAATTTCCATTTCATAATGTATTTCTGTTATTTTACCTCCAACGTCTGCTCCTTGGAACAATGATGATGAATAATGAGTTGATAAAATGGATGATTGGAACAAAGATAATGATTAAATATATACATGAAACCAGGATTCGAACCTGGAGGAACCTCACTCAATATAGCGTTGCAATCATCACTCTACTATGAAAATATTTCTAACAATTATTTTGCCAATTTCTGTTTTACGCTCATCATATTTAACATTCATTATAAAGTTAGATCATTGAAGTGAGCTCATATCGTGAACCAAACTGCCCTTTAATAACAGGACGATATCGTTAAGCATTATAGTGCCAATTGGATCCATTATTTTCAAATCCATTTACTCAACATCTGTAAGTTCCATTATTAACTCAACTTGTCTAAGGTTGTAACAATGTAATATCAATATTTTTTAAACATGTTTTGTAAGTTCATAGTCTCGTATACGATGTTAAAACTATTTTTATTTGTTCCTTTTGCAGATGAGCATTTGAGAAACTAATCGAAGTGTCTTCTACAATAGTAAAGAGTACTATTGAAATTGTAAAAAAGGACAATAGGTTTGACCGACAATGGCAGTTGCGTACCATGGCAGTTGGTGTATAAGCCTCTACGGAATATACTATAAATGAACAAAGTGGACTGTTTGAACTTTACATGGAATAGTACATACATTTTTGGTTGCTAGCGTAGACAGTTGATTGAATGGTGATGATTTACTAGAAATCAAGAGTCCAAAATATGCTCAAGAAATTATGTTTCAAGCCTTAATAATATCTGATAGCAAGTGGTCATCAATTGTAAATTGTATATTAGGGGAAACAGGAGGGAAAAAAGCAGTGCCAGGGGTGTGACTTGTCTTGTCTGTCAAGCATTGGTACGCATTCATTGATATTCGTGCAAGTTTAAATTTTTAGAGGTATTTTCAAAAATCCTAAGGAAATAAATTTCTTCCTGAATACGATGATGATTTGCAAAAAGCATATCTCTCAGACAGTGGCGGCAATTAGGGGGAGGGGCAGATGGCCCCCACTTTTACCCCAATACTATACAAAACCTCATCTTCCCAGTTGTGGAACCCAATCGCCAACACTGCTATCAGAGAACGCAATAATGTTTTGCAGGGTACGATAAAGAAAAATAATAAATATGCATTGAAACAACAACGTAAATATGATTTTATTATCCCGAAAATCTCATTTTAGTAGTCCCTGTAAACAATTATTTTGTAAGCTAGTAGTGGTAGTGGCCGGGTTGACCAACATCAAGTGAGGATCAAAAAAACCTCAAAAACTCACTTTCTCTCCATGTTCTGTGCCTTATTTATTGCGCTGACGATGTTTCCCAGCGTAGAAAACAGCACCAAAACATCAAAAACTCACTTTACTCATTTGAGGATCACCAAAACCTCAAAAAAACTCACTTTTATTAATTGAGGTTCCCCAAAACCTCAAAACTTCACTTTCTCTCCACGTTCCGCGTCTTCATTTGTTGCGTTGGCACAGCGTGATGAGTAAATAATGCACTCTCTCATTCTTGAAGTACGAATGCACCTTATCGTAATTTTCCAAGTCCCGGTCAAATGTTTATATATCGTGACCTTTGTAAACCTACCTCTCTCGGGAACACGATGTGCCGCACACACACATATGCGCGCCTGCCTGTATTGTGACGCAAGCAAACAAACAAAATGCTTTTACACCAAAACTTTAAAAAAAACTCATTTTTATTAATTGAGGTTCACCAAAACCTCAAAACCTCACTTTCTCTCCACGTTTCGCGCTTTTATTTGTTGCGTTGACACAGCGTGATGAGCAAATAATATACTCTCTTATTCTTGAAGGATGAATGCACCTTATCGTAATTTTCCAAGTCTCGGTCAAATGTTTATATATCGTGACCTTTGTAAACCTACCTCTCTCTCGGGAACACGATGTGCCACACACACACATATGCGCGCCTGCCTGTATTGTGACGCAAGCAAACAAACAAAATGCTTTTACACCAAAACTTTAAAAAAAAACTCATTTTTATTAATTGAGGTTCACCAAAACCTGAAAACCTTATTTTCTCTCCATGTTCCGCGCCTTTATTTGTTGCGTTGACACAGCGTGATGAGTAAATAATGTACTCTCTTATTCTTGAAGGATGAATGCACCTTATCGTAATTTTCCAAGTCTCGGTCAAATGTTTATATATTGTGATCTTTGTAAACCTACCTCTCTCTCGGGAACACAAAATTTCTCTTTTTGGACCATTTGGTGTAGGTAGGCAGGTTGTACAAAAGCATCTCGCATTCGAGGATTATGTTGAATGCCTGAAAACTCGCTCACCTGTTCTACGAAAAGAGTATCGAATCCAGAGCGTCAACCATAAATTAACAACCAATATTGTCAGGAAGATTGCTTTGGATGCGCACGATGATAAGAGGTGCATCCTGAAGTGCGGAATTCACACACTGCCGTGGGGGCACTATCGCTTAGCAGAAAACAAAACCTGCAACATATGCCCATCTTCAACAGAAGATTCATAAAAAACAAAACAAAAAAAAACAACAAAAAAATCATTTTGTTAGTCATTTAAAAAAAACACTTTGACAGTCATTACAAAAAAAAAACTTTGACCGTATTCTTAAATAACCAGCATGCCTATGAACCTGTTCGGATACAGAAAGCAAACCATCATGGAAACTGCACCACCAAATTCCAATAACCTCTTACCTTCCATGTTATCTAAACTCAACGGTCTACTGATCATTCACCTCAACAGCATTTGGACAAAATTGGATGATGACGTTGGTAAAACCTTTTACGTCTTCAATAACAATTTACATTTTTACGAAATTCCGATCGACGGGAAACTTCGGATCACCGTGAATCCGGAGAACGAAGGGCGAAATATTAAAATTTCTAGCGGCAAGAACATTTTTCGAATGAAGCACGACAAGGTGCTTTCTAACATGGCGTACGATGTTTCAGCAGGCGATTGTTTATACGTGGAACTCCTAGGAGATTACGACAAACTCATTCCTCTCTTCGTAGAATTACGAATTGTTTATCCTATTATAAATAACCGTTAACCAAAAATGCCTAACGATATTTTCGGCCACACCAAGCGTGTAGACCACGCAGAAGAGATTCTCATGTTGGACGTCCGAATTAAAAAGTTGAGGAGCGATTTGATTGCTTTGCAGGAGACCTTAAACAAAAGTTTAGAGTCGGAGATTGCTACGCTCCAAACGCAATGTCTCGACCCCATTCTGAAAATCGATTCTGAACTGAAAACACTAATAAAAAATTATGTCAACGTACCTTCTTACGACAACGTTCAAAATATACAGTTGAGCGTGGATTCGCTTCAAAATGATTTGGCCAAATTACAGCAATTTCAATCGAAAAATGAAGATTTGGAAAAATTGAAACTCGAAATCGAAGAACGAACTTCGGCAATAGAAAAGAATTTCTCTGAACTTCAAACCGTCGTGAACGATATCGATATAGAACGCTTACACGTCGTTGTTTCCAAATTACAAGAAGAATTCACCAGCACGTTGGAAGAAATTAAATCCAAGTTACAGACTTTGGAAGATACCATGACAAACCTACCTTCGTCAGACGAACTGCAGGTCATCGGTAAAAGCGTCGCGAACATAAAAATTCAATTGGAGGCCTATCGAGATTTCGAACATATTCAAACCACCATCGCTACGCTTCAGGCGTCTCTGGAGTTGATCAACGAAGAAATTAAAAATATTCACGCTGAAGCGAGTGTGTTGACGAGCATTCAAGACACGTTGAGCACGGTTCAACAGAAGATGGAATATTTGGAAAATTTGAACGTCGAATCCAATCTTGCTCATTTTCATCACGTGCTGGACAACATACAGGCTGACTTGGATTCGTTACGGACGAGCGTGCCTTCGAGCGAAGATTTGGAAAAATTGAAAACGGCGGTGACGGCACTATCCGATTCGAGCGACATCAAAAGTTCGTTGAGCGATCTCGAGAGTAGGGTGGCCAATCTCCCCACCTCCAAAGAATTACACGCTTTGAAAAGGAACATATCTCGAATGCTGAAACGATTGGAAACTGAAACGGTGAACGTGGAACAGATTCGAGACGAACTTGCTTCGCTGGTGTCGACGTTGCCCACTTCGCAGAGCGTCGCCGACCTTCACACGCAGTTTACCGAGATGCGAAGCATCGTGAACGATCTTACCGAGAAGAGCTCGAAATTGAATCAAGTCGAGAACCTTCAGAATATTGTCGTCAACATCAGAGATCAAGTTGGAGTGCTGGAATCCACGCAGGAATCGACGCTGGCCTCTTTCGGTGCCAAGCTGCAAGAACTCAACGAAAACTACAAGCAGTTGAACGTGGAAGTGAAAATCAAACCGTCGTTTTCTACCGTAACGGATACCATAGTCGAGCATTTGTTGCCCGTACAAAATACACTGGGACAGCTTCACAGCAACCTCGTTAGCGTCGATACTAAATTTGCTAAACTGCATTCTCTGCAAGCCATCGAAATCAACAGCGTACCCAATCAACAGAGAATCTCCACGTTCGTCGAAGGTAACAAACTGTACATGTTACATCCTTATCATCCGTACTACAAGTTTCTCCTCGATGGCACGATTCAGATAAATGAATTTTCGTACTGGTCTCACGGCAGAAAAGCTAGCGTTCCCACCATGACCTTGATATCGAATCGTGGTGTCCAGAAAGCAGGAAACATTCCTCTGGCACGTTGGAACGAAACGCGCAACATATATGAAATACACGAAGACGAAGATCTTACTGTTTTTGACGTGAGTGCCGGCGATAAGCTGATCATTCAAAACACAGGCGAGGTGCCACCCTCTTTGAATCCCATCACGCTCGTGCTTCTCTTCAAACGTAATCTCTAAAAAAAAATGTCTAGGCAAGCCATCGTCCAAGAATTGCATAAACCTGCACGCCGCAACTACGAGCGTTTGGCGGTGGTGACCAAGGGCATCGACGACCTCTGGCAAAGTGACCTCGTGGAGATGAGCAGCGGCAATCTAAAAAACGTACATAAATTGAACAAGGGCAACAAGTACCTCCTCACCGTCATAGACACGTTTTCGAAATTCGCATGGGCTCTACCTTTGAAGGCGAAAACGGGAACATGCGTCACGGAAGCATTCAAGACAATTTTTCGCGAAAGCAACAGACGACCACGATTTTTGCAAACAGACAACGGGAAGGAATTTTACAACGCCGTATTCCAAAAGTTTATTCAAAAACATGACATTCGACATTATTCGACTTTCAGTCACATCAAAGCCAGCATCGTGGAAAGATTCAATCGCACTCTGAAATCGCGCATGTGGTCACGCTTCACGCTTCAGGGAAGCTACAAGTGGGTCACCATTCTTCCGGAACTCGTTAACGACTATAATCACACGGTGCACGGAACGATAGGCATGAAGCCAGATGACGTTACCAAGTCCGACGAGCAACGTTTAATTTCCAGCGTTTACTGTCCAAAGTACACGCCCACGACAAAAAAACCTAAATACAAAATTGGAGACCAGGTGAGGGTCAGTAAATTGAAGCGAACGTTCGACAGGGGTTTCACACGAAACTGGAGCACGGAACTTTTTACCGTGGTTCGAGTTCTACCCGGAAACCGTCACACGTATATAATAAAGGACAGTGGCGGTGAAATTTTATTGGGGCGCTTCTACGAGGAGGAACTCTCTAAAACTAAATACCCCGACACGTACCTTATCGAAAAAGTTTTGCGTAAGAGAGGCGACAAACTTTTGGTGAAATGGCTAGGACTTCCGGACACGAGTTGGATCGATTCAAACGAGGTGATCTTGTGAGTACGTGGAACGTGGTGAAGCGTCTACCGGATTCGGAAAGTCAAACGAAAAAAAAGAACGGCGGGTTGCTTCCCGACAGCATCCGCTGTCTAATCGTAGGTCCTTCGGGGTGTGGGAAAACGACACTGCTCGTGGACAATTTTCTCCTCGCACCGAATTGGTTAGATTGGAAGAACAGGCACCTGTACGTGTTCTCGAAAAGTTTGGAGCAATCCAAATACCAGCAACTGATGAAACTGTACGATGGTCTGGACATTGCAACGTTTGCTTCGGAAATAAAACCACTCGACGATTGCCGTGAAAATTCAGTCGTTGTGTTCGACGACGTCATCCTGGAAAATCAAAATGAAATTCGCAACTTTTTCACGCAAGGTCGTCACAAAGGAATGGATTGCTTTTACCTAGCTCAAACGTTTTCCAAAATTCCAAAACAGTTAGTACGCGACAACGCTAATTTCATATGTTTGTTTCGTCAAGATCACACCAACCTCAAGCACGCGTACGATGACTACGTAGGCGGAGACATAAACTACAATCAATTTTCGGAACGCTGCTCCCACTGTTGGAACAGTGACGATTTCGGATTCGCGACGATCGACATGACGAGGAAACCCAACGACGGAAAATACAGAAACAAAATCAACGACTTTCTAAACGTTGCAACATTGTGAGAAACGACGTGTATAAATAACGTTATGACGAAACGAAAAATCGAAGACGAAAATCTTAAGCTTCGCGATTACCTCGCGAAACGCTTCAAAGGTTGGAAATCCGAGAATCGCGGATTTTACGAAGAGAAGAAACGTCAAGATCAACCTGTGATCGATGCCATCAGCAATCTAGGTAAAGAAATTAAAGGTGTCACGGAACAAAATAAAAATTTGATCAACGAACTCGTACCACTTGCAGCTAAAAGTTACACCGTACCCACGCCCATTTCGAGCATTCCTTCGACGCCGTTCGAACTGAAGGACGTACCACAACGTCGAGCCATAAGCAGCACGTCTTCGGATAAAATCGAGTTGGGACCTTTGGCACGAGACTACCTGAGCACGGGGAAATTCGACAAGGATGAAGTGTTCGGATTGTATCCGAGCATGGAAACCAACGAGGGTGTGGTGTGGAAGATTGGGAAATCGAAGGTGACCTTCGAAGGCAACGACATTAAAGTCAATTTAGGCGATAAGGATAGCTGGAACAGGTATCCGGGTACGGTGGGACTGTGGGAACTCGTTGCCAAAAAGCAGCCGAAGGATTACACCGACGAAGATTACCAGAGTTACAAGGAAATTTTGATCATGACGGATGCCTTGTACCAAAACAACGATGCTTCGCAGAATCGTGTCAAATCCAGCAGCGGTGAGAAGTACAGGAATCTCATCAAGCCGATATGGAACCAGGTCAAAACAGGCAGCGGCGTCAAACTCTACAACACCCTGCCCAAAGAATTCGTGTGGGTGGACGACGTGCGCAAGCTCATAGACAGGTTGTTGGTTATTGCAGGAGAGGAGAATGCAGGCAATCGTAATTTCTACAACGAGAAGGTTGGCATCGTGGACATGATCAGCACGAAACTTTCCAACTTCATCGTGAACGACGACAAGGGCATAGGTTACCTCATCAAAATCATCAACACGCTGCCTCCGAGATTCTGGAACGTGGCCGAAGGAAAGGGACTCGTGAACGACATCATCAACAAGTTACCTTTCGAGATGCATTTACCTGGCTACCAGTACTGCGGACCGGGTACCAAACTCGAGAAAAGATTGGAGAGAGGAGACAAGGGTGTGAATCCGTTGGACGCCGCATGCAAAGATCACGACATCGCCTACAACACCACGCAGACGGATCTGGATGCACGTCACGAAGCAGACAAGAAATTGGAGCACGCAGCTTTCGAAAGATTCGTCAGCAGAGACGCTTCGCTGGGAGAAAGAGTTGCAGCACTGGGCACCACCATCGCCATGAACACGAAACAAAAATTTGGGTGGGGTGTGTAAATAAATAACATACAGTAAAAAAAGAAAACATCATGACTCGTATAACTAATTTGCCGCACGAACTGCTATGTAAAATTTTTAAACAGGCAGTAAACAGAGATGTTAATAAATTTTTAATCATAGCGCGATCAACGCCAGAATTTCGCATCCCTTGTGAAATGGCTGTTAAGGACCGTCTTCGTGAGATCAGTGGCATGAGGTGCGGTGATCTCGACACTCTTTTTTCGGCCGCAGGGGAAAAATTAAACGATAGGTTAGATGAACTGCACGAGGCGAGGCAGGGAAGAAGACGATACACGGATGATTGGCATAAGTCGAAGCAGGAGACGGAAGAAATCATCACGCACATCATCGCGTTTTCCGAAGCACGAACTTTCTTCCTCTGTTAAAAAAATAATAATATATATACGTGTCAAAACTTGATATATAAATAACACACATCGTGAAAAAAAAATAATCTTCGGTATATATAAATAACACATATTGTGAAAAAAATTAAATTTCTCTAACACACACTGAAATTTCTCTTCGATATGACGACTGAAAAAATAAGTGATCTCCAAGCATTAAAACAAATGCTAAATTTGTCAGTCGAATATGTAAAAATTCAGGAATTGGAAGTCGACAAACCTTACACAATAACTTCCGGTTCAATCGTTTCTACCCAGTATGGTCCCAAAGTGCGTCTGTTGCTCAACGCACAATACAGTCTATTTTTACCAGATCGATATGCTAACATGTTATCCGACCAGAAGCTATCTATCTTAATCGAGAACAAAACTCGAATCGTGTACAAGGGGACAAAGGAACTTCTTGGTAAGAAAACGAAGCACGTAATAGAATTTGTGTAACGGCTGTGCGGAGTATATATAAAATAACACCCCTTGAAAAAAAAAATTACACAAAACAAAAAATCTCGGAACATACATATATATAAATAACATACCTTGAAAAAAAAATTACACAAAACAAAAAAATCTCGGAACATTTATATATATAAATAACATACCTTAAAAAAAATTACACGAGAGGGAAACAAAAAAAAATCTCAGAACATTTATATATATAAATAACATACCGTGAAAAAAAAATATATAGAGAGCATCAACATGAAGCCCAAGGGTGTCGTGTACCAGATACCATACTCCAATCTAAAAAATCTAGGTGCCCTCGATGGGTTACTCACCAAGAAACAACGCGAGAAGAAACGTTCTTGCTTGACGAAAGGACACGGAATGAAATTGCTTCTCAGCACTCCACAATTGAAACGCTTGCAGCGTTCGCGGAAACAGCAAAAGATCGGAGGTTTCATATTCAGCATCCCGGCCATCCTGGCAGCATTGGGGGCCGTTGGAAGTTTGGCTGGCGGAAGCGCCGCCATCGCGAAAACCGTCATCGACTCGAAGAAGAACAAGGCGGAATTGGAAGAACAGAAACGTCATAATCTGGCCATGGAAAAAAAAGGGAAGGGCGTGATGAAAAAGTTTAAAAAAAAGAAACAGCAGCACTCACCAACCGAGACATTGAATCTCTGATCGAACCGTTACGAATCAAAAACTTCAGAGGAGTTTTTATGTCCGACTCGTTACCTTCAACCGTTAAAAGAAGAGAATGCGGCGTAGTCAACTTGGACAGTCAAGAAAATCCAGGCACGCATTGGATATGTTACCACTACGCAAATAATAAAGCATTCGTTTTCGATTCTTTCGGAGGTGTTCCACCTACAAATTTAGTCCATTATCTGAAAACGAACAAAACTTCTATATACTACAACGACGAACGCATTCAAAATTTCGGAGACGAGAACTGCGGTTATCTCTGTCTCTCCATGCCCGCGTTTCTCTCTAAAATAAATAAGCCTACGATCGAAGATTTCCAGAAAGCATTGTGGAACCTGAAACACGATGGGCGTGTTCCATCTCACGAGCGAATCTTCGATCTTGAAACTCACGCTGCACGACGACATCGTCTATCCTAAATCCGTGGCTCTACGCGCATTCTACAGCATGTACCTCATACCTAACGTCACGCAGCACAACAACAAAATTAGCGTCGGAAGCGAACACATCGTCGTCACGCCAGGCCAATACAATCTTTCCACTTTGCAAGCTCAATTACCCAAAGGCACGTACCTTTCTCAAAATTCGGTCACGCACAGAGTGGAAATCCTATCGGAGACGGAGACCGTGGACCTGGGCACCATAGGAGAACTTTTAGGTTTCGAGAACGACACCAAACTCGAAGCTGGCATCAAGCACACGGCAGTCAATATTCCTAAATTTCTAGCCATCGAAACTCTGAACGTTCACTGCAACGTGGCGGAAGGTATGATCACGAAATCCTCGGACGGATTACTAGGAAGTCACAAGCAGACGGGAATCATCGCCACGTTCAAACCCAGTTCCGAGTTCATGGAACCGATCATCTACACACCCTCTTCGCCGATCTATTTTCCAGTATGTCGCAACCGCATAGACGACATAGAGTTGGTGGTGACGAACGAGAAAGGAGACGTGGTGGATTTCGCAGGTGCAACGACCACTGCCATCGTGGAGATCAACGTATAATAAATAACACACATAGTGAAAAAAAAAATGGAGCAAATCGAAAGTTACGAATTGCAATCTTTCCCTCCCAACCGTCGCACGTTCGCCAATCTCAACGAAGCGAACAGGGAGATCGAATACGACGTGGACGTAGGGGATGGGTTCGTTCATCCTCACAGAGCGGACCTCTACCTTCAATTCGACGTTGTGAAGAAGGAAAGCGGATAAGCGTTTCCGCCCAATGCCAATTTGAAACTCGTGGACAACTTCGTGCCTCACCTGTTCTCGCAGGTGGAGGTGAGGAAACACAACACCGTCATCGACAGAATAGATTATCCAGGCATCACGTCGACGGCAGTGGGAACATTGAAATTATCCAAAACGGACGCGGCATACTACCAGGCGGGGGGTTTCGAAGCGGGGACGAAAATATCGACGAGAAATCACACGGTGCTCTTTCCCATGCGTCTGCTTCCGGGTTTTTTCTCGGACTACAAGGAGATCGTGTGGAAGGGAGGACTGAGGATCACGTTTCGAAGAGCGGCCAACGACAACGACGCACTGATGCGATACACCAACTTGAACGCCGACGGCACGCCGATAGCCAACACTTTACCCGAAGCGGCGAAATGCGTCATCCGGAGCATGGAGTTGAGAATGCCGATCGTGGAATACGAGACGAACTACGCCCTCAAGTACAAAGCGGAGATCTTTAAAAGTCCGCAGGTGCCGATTCACTTTCACGGTTACCAGTGCGTGCAGAAGTTGGCGTCGGGAAGTCACATGGAATTCGACGTGACGACTCAGTTCAACAACATACAGTTCGACATGCCAGATTTCGTCGTAGTGCTCTTTCAGACCGGGCGCGATAACAATCAGGAAAAAGATTCCAGTAAATTCGACGACTGCAAGATCAAGAACGTTTATCTCAAGAATGGCAGGAACGAAGTGTTCCCGCGCGAGAATTACAACCTGGACATAACCAAAGACGATTACCTCAAACTTTACGAAGCTTACACGGCTTACAAGAGAGTAACAGAGGGAAACGTCGACATGTACTTCACTCCCAGCGAATTCAAAATCCGCAGGCCGATGTTCGTCATCAACACCACAAAAAGAAAGCAGGTGGTAGTCAACGATCGCACCAACATCAAGGTCGTCTGCGAGTTCCACGACGCGCTACCTGCCGATACTCTGTGCAGCGTCATCCTGATTGCAGAGAAGTCTTTTGTGTATGATGTCAAGAATGAAAGAGTGACCGAACAGTTTTAAGTACAAGAAAAAAAATCACATAATTCTCAAAAAATTATACTGACCGTAGGTTCAAATATTAGATTAACTTGCAACGCAATGTTTAGGATGTACTGCGAGGAACACCTTCTTACATTTGTGAGAATAATCTGGAACAAAAAATAATAAAAAAATTAATTTTGATGCATTTTAGAAATAAATCACACTTGAACGCACAAAGGAACTTCCCCTTTGGCCCTGCGTGTGCCCCATATTCACCCCGTAGGGCGCGGCAGGGAGTTAGTCCCGCTAAAAAATCCCAAACCTCCACCTGTTTTTTTTTGTTTTTTGTTTTTTCATTTGATGATAAACACTATTGTTCTAGTATCTTGGCTATATTAAATTAGAACTTCTGTTACATAAATTGTTTTTTTTTTTTTTTCATACATACATACTATTTACTACATTTGAGGCATATCTTACTAGTTTCTAGACGATGGTGGCCCCACGGGAGCGTGTGAATCCCACATTTCAGAACGCACCTCTTGTCGTCGCGTGCGTCCAGGGCAACCTTTCTCACCTGGTTGGTGGTTAACACATGGTCGACGCTCTGGATGCGCTGCTCCACTCCTGGAATTGACGTCCTAGTTTGAAGGGTTTTGACGTAATCCTCGAACTTGAGGTGCTCTTGGACGACCTGCCTGCCCACACCCTTAGCCTTTTTCGTGATGGATCCTTCTGCCCGAAAAGCATAGGCTTTGGGGCGAAGACCGGCAAACTCGAGAATTACATCACCGTCCTTCTCGTCTTTGAGTTTGCCAGGCTCCTTCTTGTTGCGAGCCGGGATTTTGTATCGGTTCGGCTGGGAATAGCCTGACGTATCAAAGAGGTTCACAAAAGCTGGTATTGTGGCTATATCCTTATATGCATCGTTTGTGCGAACGTGGTACATCAAACTATCTGTGTCCGTGTAGAGTAGGTTGATATTGTCGTTATAGTGCTGGCGTAGTATCCCATAATATATTTGAAACATGTGCAGTTTGCTCAGGTCTAATACTGAGGCACCAACATAAATTGGCTTGTCGAGCATCACCTCGTTCTTCCTCATATGCACCAGAGCAAGCTGCTCATTATAAATGGTCCTCGATTTGAATAACGGGTTTGCTACGAGCCTGCGACATTGTGCTTTGTTTGATATTAGCCTCACATCTACATGATTTCGCACATTCTCCATAGTTTTCCCAAACACCGCATTGTTCATTAACTTGAAGAAATCGCGATCGAAATCAGAAGTGGCGGCTGTACGATGTTTGGTGTTGAGCTCGATGTATGGCCTCAACCATGGAGAATGCTCGAACATCAAAACTTGATGTACTGTGCGGACGGTAACCCCTTGCTTCATCAACCACCGGAGGTTTTGGTAGTGCAGGACATAACGCTCTTTGGGCTCGAAGTCCATGACGAGCTTTGCTTGGTTCGAGCCAGGCGGGCATTTGAATTCCGGGACTGGCGGAAGATCGCAGAACAAATCCTGCAGCTTCTCGGAGAACTCAAGGTCCACCTCGGCAAAAAATCCGCATTCCTCATCGTCGAAACCTTCAACGTCGAAGTTGGAGGGATCAGCCCACTCGAAACCTCTAAAAGGGAGTGGCTGCATCATGGAGTGTCCGTAGAGGTTATTGACGTCCGTGCACATGATGTAGCTGGACGGTTGTGAAGGGTCGTAACCGGTGGCCATGTGGTGATTGTTGGCGTGCGAGTGTCGCTGCGACACCTGGACCATTCCACCCCGTACGGCACGTTCCACAAACAGCATCATGTCCACGTCCGAAAGAAGCTCAAGCCTGACTTTTGTAACAAGAAGCATGGCCGACAATGCCAGTCCGGGAAGACTGTAGAAGTATGCAGGGTCCAGCTTGTAGATGGTCTTCGCAGTTGCACGAAACGCCTGGATCACATCGGCGAGGAGCGTCACATCAAGTCTGAGGTAGGCGTCGTGGTAGTCCCCGAGATTTTGGCAACCCAGCTCGCGCCACATGGACTGAGCATGGTTATAGTCATCCTCAGAGATGCCCGAGCCTCGCAGCTTGCTATAGAAGTTTGCTCGAGGAGGTAGCGACGTCTCCGCAAACTTGGTAGAGTCGGTGACGTATTCGTAGGGGTAGACCCCCTTTCGCCTGAAGAGACCGGCATCCAAGTTCGGAAAATTCGCAGAGGTAATGAGCATTTTCTCGTCGCTGAGCTTTTTCGCCAGGGCATCGAGGCTTGCCGGGAGGAACCTCAGGGAGTCGAGGAAGCGAAGTTCGACGGTAGAGTGTGGTCCTGGGATCGACACTTGTTTGCTCACACTGATGTAACGCTCCTCGTTTTGCGCCAGGACGTTGATTCGCATGTCGTCGTACCCAAAGTGAGGCACCAGATGGTGGAAGTCGTATCCCGAGCCATTGTGAAAAAACACAGGGATGAAGCGCGGGTCCCAGGCCATACGGTTGCATTCGCTGCACCAAGGACCAACGTACCTACCGTTAAAGTGATCGTGATGTCGGACTTTACAGTTGTTGGCGGTGTACTCCTCGACGCAGACAGGGCAAGCGATGGCCTCGTCGTGTCTACGTTGATCGTCGGGGGACAGTGGGAGCATAGACTTGGGGGCCAACAGTACCTTCCCTATCTCGTTGGCTTCCACAACCATCCTCTCGAGGAAGTGTTTGGCTGCGTCGGGACCACGGTACACGTAGGGCTCGGGGGCGATGTGTTGGTCTCGTCGCACCACAACGTATGCGAAACTGGATGCCTCGTGGAGTTGGTAAGGGGTGGTGGAGGAAACTTCGGGATCGGGATCGCAAGTGGACAGGGGTTTGAGGAAGGCCTCGAAATCCGCGATGATGATAGCGGGGTGCTCTACCATGGCACCGCGCATGTGGAAACACTCCACGGTGCCAGGTTTGGGCAAGACTGCCACAGCCGGCTCGTTGGCATTGCAATAAAGTTTGTGGCGAGCGAGCTTCTCAGCAGCGATGTTGGGACCTCTGATGCGCTGGTAATCCTGCTGTTCTCGATTACGAAATGTAGACAAGCACCTGCGACAAACTTCTATGTGGGTTTTGTCTTTGCTCCGTTGGCTCGAAACAAGCCGAGAGAGCGAGCGAATGAGGGTGTAGTGATGGTGAGTTTCATCCTTGATGAGCAGAAGGTGAATTTCCTGCGCACCATCGTCGTCTACGTCGCTCACCCGGATAGGGTACACCACATTTTTGTCGGTGAGGCCATAAACGTTGATGGCCAACCGAGGGTTGTGTGTACGGGCCTCGAACTTGCGAATGTCCGGGACCTCCACCGGGTAGTCGATCCCAGCCATCGCATCTTCCAGCTCTGGCTCGTAGGGTAGGTAGTGGTTAACTCGGTGTGGTTGGTTTTTCCATTGGACAGGGTGCAACGCTGCAAGCACCGACCAGAGGAAGCACTTGGTCACTGTTTTGAATATTCAGGACGGCCTTCTTTGCCACAATGGCAGATGGTAAGGGGACGTAGCTGGAGGCGGAGAGAGGTACAAACTTGCAAAGTTTGACGCACAGTTCGTGAGGCTCGCCACACAGGGAACCCCCCGAGCCCTTGGCTTGATGTTCCTCCTGCTTTGCCACCAGCTCCTCGGCAAACTTGTTGTAGATGACCTCTAGGTTTTCGACATCCGCCAGATGCAGCGTCTTCGCCTTGGTGTTGTGGCAGAAGCTGTAAATTTCGTCAGACGGCTTCTTGTACTGGCAACGTAGCGATGCGTAGAATTTGGTGGAGTGCGTTGCAAGCGCATTGCCGAGGATGGAAATAATTTGGGCTTGCACGTTCTCCAAAAAGCTACGCACGTCGCATGAGCCCTCCGAAGTGAGGACAAAGTCCTCTAACAAACGCTGGAAAGCAGACTGGTTCGCTTTCGCCACAGGCTTAACACGTTTGGCGGATGGTGGCGAGTCGGCTTCCGCTTTTCTCTTGGTCGAGCTGGTCGACGGTTGTGGAACAGGTGCTCCGACGACGACTTTGCATGATGTTATATGCCTTTTCAAATTATTAATGGTAATATGTTTGTCGCACCTGGGGCATGGTTCTGTAGCGGTCACACGCTTACCAGGTACGCAGGTACGACAGTGCCTTTGGAAATTTTTCCTTGAAACACCAGTTTCACAAGTGGGGCAAATTTGTGCCGATTGCATCTTGTTGAAAAAAAATAATATTTGTGGGGTATGTTATTTTATATATATAGTAGAGTACCACAAAATAAATGCCGTGCAATAAAAAAAAAAAACCTTGGAAGGCTAATTCGCGATGGTGCGGGGTTTGGTGTGTGCTATTTATGTATATGCCACTTCTTGCTTCTTAATGAATCCTGTAAATAATTGGAAAAAAAATAATTAAGCTTGTGTATAGAAAACACAAAAATATTATGTGTACATAATTCTACCAAACAAACTTTTTTTTTCTAACCCTCAGCCCTCTTGGCGTATGAAGTATAAATCATAATTTCAGAAAACAGAGTTATTTTAAAATCGCCATTTTTTAAAATTAAACCATAAGCTTTGTTTATGTTTATAGTATTCGTCGAGCAATAGCAGATAGAGCAAAAATCGTTTTCCTACAACCCATAGTTATGAATTACAAAACATCTTAGAAATTACATCTTGAAATTTTAATCCAAAATAACTCGAAAACAGCAGGCACTAGTCATCATCCCTCCAATAGGTTGTAGAGTACTTCTAATTTTGTATCGAATGCTATTAAAATTTTCGAATTAGAGTAAAAACTAAGCCGGCAAATCAAGTTTCTCAAAAAAATAAAAAAATATCTGTATTTCCGAAACTTGAGGGGATGGAATCGATTTTATTTGCTAGTCGAATAGTTCTCGTCGAATCCTATCCAACAAACCTAAAATCATCATCCTAGCTCAATTAGGAACCGAGAAAATCAATGTCTTGGAAAACGTCTTAAGATTTTTGTCTTAAGAAAATTTTCTTGACAGACCGGAAGTAACATCTTGAGATACCGGAAGTCGACTTTCTTAAAGATTAAGATATTTGCCTTAAGACGTTTTCCAAGACATAGATTTTCTCGGCTCCTATGGGACCTAGAACCATGTAATTTTGGTCTATGTATATACCAGTACTCACCCGACCCTGTGGCCGAGTGGTTAGCACATCGCGCTGCGACGCCAAGGGTCCCGGGTTCGAATCCCGGTCGGGTATGGTTGATTGTGAATATCCATTTTCATCTATTTCATCACTCATCCCCATCTTCGCAAATTAACCAAGAGGCACAAAACGCGAAGTAAAATAAACTAAATCAATTATTAAGTTCCGTGTTGCAATCATGAAATTAAATTTTAATTAACTTTTTTTTTTCTATCCATCTCTCAAATCTATATAGCCTGTTCATATTTGGTACGTCGGCCATTTTGTTTACGTAGCAAAAAAATAAAATCTCAAGCCATTTTTTGCGAATGCTCGTTGTAGCCATAAGTATAATTAGATATAGTTGTCAGATTTTATTTAATTTGAGGTTTAATATCAATAAGCGTGCATAAAAACTAAATATTTTAAATAAATAAAATTCGAATAACTATGTACTTCCACTAGCCTTTGCAATGGTGTAGCAGTAGCGTCGTTGCCTTGTAATCAAGAGATCTCGGGTTCGATACCCGCACAAGTGGTTCTTGAAACTGTAGGTCCAGTCCCGATTAGCCTTACTGTGCATAAAGTAGACTTAAAACATCAAATCAATCAGTACTTCCACTAGTCTCTGCGATAGCCTTGTAATCAAAGGTTTGATACCCGGTGGAGGCACAAGTGGTTTTTGAAACTGTAGGTCCAGTCCCGATTAGCCTTACTGTGCATAAAGTGGACTTAAAATATCAAATCAATCAGTACTTCCACTAGCCTCTGCGATGGCGCAGCGAAAAAAAAAACATCCTTGCCTTATAATCAAGAGATCTCGGGTTCGATACCCGGTGGAGGTACAAGTGGTTCTTGAAATTGTAGGTCCAGTCCCGATTAGCCTTACTGTGCATAAAATTGACTTAAAAACATCAAATCAATCATACAGTACTTCCACTAGATATCAAAAACACGCAACTCTCCTCCATTTTTTTTCTTGCCTTCCTCTAACAATTTAACACATTTATTTTTTTGAAATATGCCCCGCACACATATTTCCTACCTACCAACAACGGCACACAGAAGAAAAAAAATATTCCAGCTACCAAGATGCATGCTTCAAATATATAAAAGCAAAAAAAAAAAACATGAAACACCTTCTATATTCTCTCTCTTTTTGCATGTTTTGTGAGTATATTTTCTTCCACAATACATAAGAGCTGGTTGGTTTTTCAGGAAGTTACCTTCCTTCCACAATCTCTTATATCTGTTTGGCTCGTTTCAAGAATCAACTCACGAAAGCAATGCCATACTTATAAATCAAAGCCAACTCATGCAAGCTAAGAAACAAAATTACTTACTTTTGGAAAATCCTGCGAAAATGTTCTTCACTGGCGTTCAAAATGAAATAGAACTTTCTACACCAGCGCTTTAAGTTTTATACGGTTTTCTAATGAGGTCAAAAGTGAAATGTTAGCCAACGCAACGTGGACCAATAGAAATCCGAGACAATCTTCTCTAGAACATTCTTCCCCTACATTTCAGCCACATCAGTTAACAGCATAGGTAGCAGTGATGCGATGCGATGCATTAACTAACATCACTATTTTTCAACAGTTGTCAGACCTGATGTTAACAACCTGCTGTAACCTAAGCATCATGTGTATTGAAATATAAACAAAACAAATTGTATACGTCAGTAGGGAATTCTTCCACCAGGAAGTATAACTTCCGTCGTCCCAAGGCCTACGTATTGTTGAATTTGTGTCATTGTGTCAACATTGATAGCACACGCAGAGAGGAGAGGGAACAAAATTGTAGTTTTTCTAGATGTGCTTGCGTCACAATACAGAAATAATAAAAAGCACGCGTGTGTGCGACACATCGTTCCCGAGAGAGAGGTAGGTTTACAAAGATCACAATATATAAACATTTGACCGAGACTTGGAAAATTACGATAAGGTGCATTCATCCTTCAAGAATAAGAGAGTACATTATTTACTCATCACGCTGAGTCAACGCAACAAATAAAGGCGCGGAACATGGAGAGAAAATAAGGTTTTGAGGTTTTGGTGAACCTCAATTAATAAAAATGAGGTTTTTTTTAAAGTTTTGGTGTAAAAGCATTTTGTTTGTTTGCTTGCGTCACAATACAGGCAGGCGCGCATATGTGTGTGTGTGGCACATCGTGTTCCCGAGAGAGAGGTAGGTTTACAAAGGTCACGATATATAAACATTTGACCGAGACTTGGAAAATTACGATAAGGTGCATTCATCCTTCAAGAATAAGAGAGTATATTATTTACTCATCACGCTGTGTCAACGCAACAAATAAAAGCGCGAAACGTGGAGAGAAAGTGAGGTTTTGAGGTTTTGGTGAACCTCAATTAATAAAAATGAGTTTTTTTTTAAAGTTTTGGTGTAAAAGCATTTTGTTTGTTTGCTTGCGTCACAATACAGGCAGGCGCGCATATGTGTGTGTGCGGCACATCGTGTTCCCGAGAGAGGTAGGTTTACAAAGGTCACGATATATAAACATTTGACCGGGACTTGGAAAATTACGATAAGGTGCATTCGTACTTCAAGAATGAGAGAGTGCATTATTTACTCATCACGCTGTGCCAACGCAACAAATGAAGACGCGGAACGTGGAGAGAAAGTGAGGTTTTGAGGTTTTGGGGAACCTCAATTAATAAAAGTGAGTTTTTTTGAGGTTTTGGTGATCCTCAAATGAGTAAAGTGAGTTTTTGATGTTTTGGTGCTGTTTTCTACGCTGGGAAACATCGTCAGCGCAATAAATAAGGCACAGAACATGGAGAGAAAGTGAGTTTTTGAGGTTTTTTTGATCCTCACTTGATGTTGGTCAACCCGGCCACTACCACTACTTAAGCTATTGAACTTCTATTCTAATGGTATTTATTACTGTATTGTATCTTCCCTCGAAATACGTTTTTTAAATCTTCTTTATACACAGAAAGGCTAATTGGGACTGGACCTACAGTTTAAAGTGGGATCCAAACCACTATATACAGTCACCGGCAATAAAAATGGGACACCTATATTCTGATATACCTGCATCCCTGCAATGTGTTATGTGTGTTGCCTAACTCAACGGCAGTGACAGAACTTGCCATTGAAAATTTGCTATTACAATTCACTCATCGCCGTAGATTTAGACAACACACAAGACGCATTGCAGAGAAGGGAGACTTTCAGGATCTAGTTGTCCCATTTTTATTTGACGATCACTGTACACTCACCGTCTATCGAACCTGGGACTCCTGTATTACAAGGCGATTACATTACCACTTTGCCAAGGGGGAGGCTCAACTTCCCTCGCAATTCATACTAATAAGTTACTGAACTCGATCATATATCTGCAGTGTTTGAATTACTCTTTAAAAGTAACTCCGAGTTAATCACTTGAGAAAGTAATTCGCATATAATTACTGTCATTACTGTTCTTTAGAAAGTACTTGACATAGTTATTATTACAGTTACTTTACTCTAGATTTGTTTCATCTTGTAAGACGTTGTTCGGATCATGAGTTGCAAGCGATGTCCTTTTCGCCGACCGATAACCACTAAATGATAAGCATTAAGTTTCATGAAATTATAACTTATTTCTTACATTTCATGTACAAATATTGAGGCAATAAAATTCACAGTAAACTTCTGTTACAAAGTAATGACGATTAACATTTCATTTCATTTTGTTGAGCAAACCAAATATTTTTTAGAATTTTTGTTGAACTATAAAATTATTGTGTCCATGAGGATTGTTGGAGATCATGTATGTAGTCTTATATGGTAAGTGTTCTAATACAAATAAACTTGGGATACATCCTGGCTCTTTACGAAAAAAATACAAAATTGTCCTCATGGTCTCGAGGATTGATTTGCTTTATTTTACTTAGCTTTTTGTGCCACTTTTGGCTAGTTTACAATGATGGAGATGAGTGGATATGATGAAATTGATGAATGGACACTCACGAACATCCATGCCCAGGCCAGGATTTAACCCGGGACCCCTGGCGTCGTAGCGCGATGTGCTAACTACTCTTTTTTTTTTGTAAAAAGGAAATACCCCCTACACGGAGGTATCCCCCACCATTCACAATTGTTCTCACTTTTACACTTTTCAATTGTTACATTTTCTTTGTTTCTTATCATCTGGACAAACACAAATACCCATGCCTTACCCGGGACTCGAACCCGGAACCCCTGGCGTTGTAGCGCGCTCTGCTAACCACTCCGTCACGGAGGTCGACTAGTAAGTTGTACAAGCTCCGCCACGGGGGCCGCCTTTAATAATCATCAATTTACCTATTCTTTGAGGAGAACATTTGGTTCAAGTTAATATTTCTTTCCATGCAGTAAAGTAATTGTACAACTTACTAGTTTGGTGGAAAAATAACTGAGTTACAATTACTCATTTCATAACGTAAGTAGTTTACAGTTACTGTTGCTTGAAAATGTTACTGATACTTCCAAAGATTCTACATCAGCTGCAGAACTGAAAACCAGAATAGATCAAATCCGTAAAGAACTATGAAACAGGACATTGTGTGGTGACATGATATGCAAATAAATTAGATTCGCTACAAAACTGTATTTAATACTGAACTATTATAAAAATAACAAATATGTCTTCTATTGTGTATCCAGGATTCTTCTGACATTTTTCTTTCAAAATCGCGAAAATCGCGATATTAAAACTCAGTAAAAATAAGGGTGCAGAATTACATGTTTATTCACTTGAAGGATAGAAGATTGAGGATCGTTAGAGAGCGCTAATATTTATAAATATTTACAAGATGTTCACTGAAATTCTGCAAATTTATGAAGAAAATCTGCTAACGTCACCGATAAAAGATATAAATATGTTCAAGTACTGTCATATAAAGTGAATTCTACAGTCAATGCAGCATTCGTTTCAAACGTAATTGCAAAATATTTTCAATTATTTCAATTACTCTTCTTACTTTATGCATTTCGTGTTTGAATTAACTACATCTATCTTTGTATGGTCTCTTCTGCTTTCGAAATATTAAAAGAAATACATAATACAATACAAGGGATTTTATATTACTATTACGACTATTACTATCTTACATTGCTGATAAATTGTTGTATTTTTTTTCAATAAGAACGTACAACTAAAATCTCATGATAAACAATTACGTTGCTCCACATCTACTTAGATTTTTCAATAAAATCTGCTAACCAACGTGACGTCATATCCCACCAAGGAGTACCCTAATCGACCAACCTATATGTATCTACCTTGATTACGCGGAGATCTGGCAACATGGCCCTCGGTTGCCATGGCAAACGGTGCTGCCATCTGTTATCGAAACATTATCACAAAATTGCCTTTAGTACGGCCTTAAATAAAATAATTAATACGACCTTACGAGATATGTCCCGAATTATTATCAGAAAATAAAATCAGGAATGGAAGGGTGGGGTGAGCGGATCATTGCGCTGAGACGCATTCAACTTTCACATGCCCGGTTTCAAAGAGAATGCATGTAATCCTTGGTATACGCACAGATTACAAAGGAGAGATAGGAAGTTAGCGATCACAGATTATTAAGCGAGCGATCTTTGAATCTGTGGCTATTCCTGAAGCTATGCCTTAGTGTGAATCGTGAATGTGAAACCTCTGCCTGTTCCTGTGCTGTGAAACCAGTGTATGTGTGAAACTTGGTGTGAAAGCCACCGATAAGGTGAAAGTAGTGTTGAAAGTGTGACAATCTTGGAGAAACTTAATTACCTGTCTTAATAAAAGAAATGCCTACAGGAAAACGCTGTACAGCACGTACCTGCTTTAACGAAAGAAGACATGATTTAATTCTTTTTAGATTTCCGAAAAATGAAGCACGGTGTGTATGCTATTGCTATATTTGGGTATCAGTTGTATAAGCCGGAGACACATTAAACTCGTTTATTTTCAAATAAAAATCATTGCTACTTACCTCATATGCATAGCAGAACATTTTTCAAGCTGGGGAACACTTTTTTTCATGAAAAAAACGTTATTTTTAACATTATAATCATTTATTGGTCGTTGCTAATTCGGCGAGCTAATTTTGACTCACGTTGTCTATCGTCAACTGATATGCAGTATCGTCAGCTGATGTGCAGTGTTTCCAAACTTATGAACCGATAAATTCCGCACAAACTATTCACAAAAGGTTTTTAAGCGAAAATTGAGGCTAGACTCTACTTTACGTCCTTATCTGCATGGTGATTGCTTCTTTGCGTTCGCGGTGCGCGATCATGGTGCGGCACCCGGCATCTCTTCACGATAGCCCCACTATCCATTCACGGGGTCGAGGTATGCCTATGAGGTTAGGTTAGGCCTGTTAGGTTAGGTTCCATTAGCACTCATTTCACCCCTAAATATGTGCTTCATCATCAAAAAAAATCCTCCGTACATTCAATTGCGCATATCCGGACAACATCGGTTTTTGTTGATTTACTCCTTCAGGAAATTCTTGCTCGCTTTGGGATTTACGTTGTTGAATTCCTTATAAAATAAGCTTTCCAACGATATATGACACGTATTCCTTAGGAAAAGGACGTAAACTAGAGTGTTACCTACTAGTTAGATATAGTGAAAACACATTTAACTCGTTTATTTCCGATATATTTACATTTGTACTTACCTTATATGCACAGCGGAACATTTTTCAACTTGGGATTTTGTTTTTTTCACCGAAAAAAGCGTAATTTTTAACATTACAAGTATCTATTGGTCGTTGCTAATTGGCAGGCAAATCTTGACTCACGTTGTCTATCATCAGCTGATATGCAGTGTTTCCAAACTTATGAACCAATAAATGCCGCATAAACTATTCACAAAAGGTTTTTAAGCAAAAATTGAGGCTAGACTCTACTTTACGTCCTTATCTGCATGGTGATTGCTTCTTTGCGTTCGCGGTGCGTGATCGTGGTGTGGCACCCGGCATCTCTTCACGATAGCCCCACTATCCATTCACGGGGTCGAGGTATGCCTACGAGGTTAGGTCTGTTAAGTTAGGTTCCATTAGCACTCATTTCACCCCTAAATATGTGCTTCATCATCGAAAAAATTCCTCAGTACGTTCAATTGCGCATATCCGGACAACATCGGTTTTTGTTGATTTACTCCTTCAGGAAATTCTTGCTCGCTTTGGGATTTACGTTGTCGAATTCCTTATAAAATAAGCTTTCCAACGATATATGACATGTATTCCTTAGGAAAAGGACGTAAACTAGAGTGTTACCTACTAGTTAGATATAGTGAAAACACATTTAACTCGTTTATTTCCGAATTATTTACATTTGTACTTACCTTATATGCATAGCGGAACATTTTCCAACTTGGGATTATGTTTTTTTCACCGAAAAAAGCGTAATTTTTAACATTACAAGTATTTATTGGTCATTGCTAATTGGCAGGCAAATCTTGACTCACGTTGTCTATCATCAGCTGATATGCAGTGTTTCCAAACTTATGAACCAATAAATGCCGCATAAACTATTCACAAAAGGGTTTTAAGCGAAAATTGATCAACAAACCATTCACGGAAGGTTATGTTTAGTTAGGTTAGGCAAACATAGAAAGTAGAACTGGAAAAAAAAATGCTCACGTCATCTTGTAAACAACCTCGTGGTTTCAACACTAACACTTATTAACCGAAAAATAATGTTTTTTAAGCTAAAGTTGATCCACAAACCATTCACGGAAGGTTAGGTTAGATTCAGTTAGGTTAGGCAAACATAGAAAATTAAATTGGAAAAAACAAACCGCTCACATGTCATCTTGTAAAACTACCGCGTGGTTGCTACACTGACAGGGGGTTACATAATCTAACGCATGGAACATTTGATTCACGTAGTCAACGGTAATGGTGGCACAAGCTATCGTGCAACGGAGATGCACGAATGTCGTAAATTACATTATTTATTGGCTGAATAAGTTGTTGCATGAATGGAAAAATCACCATTCCCAGCTTCTGAAAGTCCACAGGAACTCAATTCCGTAACTACTTTCCCGTCTTTTCTCCTGTAAATTTGAAGAAATGTGTTTTCACTATATCTAACTGTTACCCTTTCGTGTTACTGATTTTGTATTTTTTTCCAGGTTCAAAAACCCCACGAACCATTCATAAATAGCCCCACGAAACCATGCACGGCAAGGTTAGGTTCGATTACGTTAGGCAAACATAGCTAAAATTGTCATGTTCTTGCAAGACAACAGCGTGGTTGGAAACACTGACAGAGGGTTACATCATCGAACGCCCACAACATTTGGTTCACGTAGTGGAAGGACTTAGAGGCAACAGCTTTTGTGCATTAGAAAGACATTAATCTTCAAAAATACATGATTTACCAGCGAAATAAATAGGGCAATGGGAGAAAACACTTCCACGACCTTTCAAAAGTACGGAAAGTCAGTTTGGTAAGTACTTTCTCCTGTAAAATTGAAGAAATACATTTTGCGGATATCAAAATTTTACCAAGTTATGAGGTACTTTGTGATGTTTACGAGTTCGTTAACACCACACTGTACCTCTTAGAGAATTACATATTTTTTCGTATTGTCTTTGAAGCTTCTTGGCTACAGATGCAAATAATTTTTTTGGTGAAATATGCATTCATAAAGATTTAAATTTTAATGCAATTAAAAACCATAATTATTTTGAGATTGATTCATTTTGTTATTTACATTGAGTAGGACCACACTGGGTAGCAGTTCCGGTAACAGTTTCGTATGGGCACAATGTATTTCTTCATTTTTACAGAAGAAACTACTAATGGAAATGAGTTTCTGTAGCATGTTGACAGTTCGTGGAGGTGTTTTTTTTCGTCGTGGAATCTATGTGACCAGGAATTCATGTTTTTCAAGAAAAATATCTCTCCGATGCACAATAGACATTGCTTTTATTTGCTTCCTCTACGTGTACCGGATGTTGTGTATGTTTGATGACGTAACTCCCTGTCAGTGTTTCCTACCATGCCGTTGTTTTCGTTGTTTTGAAACAATTTCAGTACGAACCATTTTTTAAAAATATTTTCACCTTAACTATGCTTCCGTAACCTAACCTAACCTTACCGGAAATGGTTCATGGGGCTATTCGTCAATGGTTTGTGGGGCTACCTGTGCAAGCCTAGTTACATGCACAGTTAGCCCCACATACCATTCATGGATAGACCCACGAACCATTTCCGGTTAGGTTGGGTTAGGTTAGGCAAGCATAGTTAAAATTAAAATAAAATCCATGCATAATTTGCACACGTGGCGAACACGAAAGTAGGTAACAAAAGGAAAAAAAAAAAAGGAAGAACAATAATTACTGTTAATGTGAAAAATTGAAATTATTTTCCTGAAAAAAGCAAAATGCAACCTTGAAGAATCTTTCGCAATGCAGAATACGTAAGTACGAATGTTAAAAATGCCGAAATAAAGGAGTGAGAGGAGTTGTGCCCATACAAAACTGATACCGCTGTTCCAAATGTTTAATGATTTTTTCAGTTTCATTGGAGAAAGACAAAGTATCGCAGATTTGTGGAAATGATTGTCACAATAAATTTGAATCTTCTTGAAAGTTATTACCACTGTGTGGAGTTCCGAAAAGTCTTATTTATCGGCATAACATCACAGCTTTCCACAGACTAGTGCTTCTCACGAGGCTCTAAGGGGTGTTGAGCTTCAACCTGGTAAGATATTGAAAGAATTTAGGGCTAGAGTTAAGAATACAGAGAATGTCTCCAGTTTCGTTAATTTTTGGTATACTAACTAAATTTGGCCTTCTAATCACGAATCTTGTTAAAATGTGGGGGTCACATGAAGAAATTTTACACTTATGTATATATATGTTGCCACGAACCATGCACGGGTAGCAACACAAACCATTTCCGGTGCAGTTACGTTAGGCAAGCTTAGTTAAAATTTTGTTCCTAAAACAATGCGAAACAGTCGTAAAAAAAAATCCTCTTATATCGGCTTTTTTTCCCTATTTCCACACGTGACCGCCCCCCCCCCCCCATTTTAATAACAGATTCGTGATTAGAAGGCCAAATTTAGTTAGTATACCAAAAATTAACGAAATTGGAGACATTCTCTGTATTCTTAACTTGCTCCGAATTTAGGGACGTTATTGTAATGCTAAGAGCCCTAAACTTCTCCAGCCCAACCTAACTACGGAAGCATTAGTGATGGTATTTGAATGCTAACCTAGCCTGCCTAAACTAACTACAAAACCCCTTTTGCACTGGACACATGTTACCTAGATGGCAACAGTAGTCCGTAATCAAGACAATCGTAAACAATATGCTGGTGGCTAGAAAAGTTACATGTAGGAGTATGGAATCAAACAATAAATAATTGCTAAAATTCTGAAGTATGTGTTTACAGATGTAAATAGAAATCAAACCATATGAAAAATGCCCGTGTACCATGATGAAACCTGAATTAAACGATCAGAACGTGAGCCCCACTTTAGGCATGGAATAGCCCATTTTCAGATTGTTTATCAGGGTCACCGACTTGTCAAAATTATTTGGGGGCTCTGATCACTGAAATAAATGAATGAATGACTTACTCCCTCCCTTTTTTTAAAATAAAAAGTACGTCTTCATATAGGAGTTTTTAAGCAGCTATTATATTCCTCATGCAAATGAACTGTAACATGAAAAATGTTTAGAAAATGTTTCAGTCTCTTTATGTCTTTTGTGTCTGCTCATTTGTTTTTTAGATAACAATTAACATTTTTATTGAAAACTATGTATTTATATTAAGAGACCAACCTAACAGTTTTATGCCAGCCTCGGTAGCTGAGCATGTTGGGTGGTCGACTCAGCTCGCTTTGATTCAGAGGTCTCAGGTTCGAGTCCCGGCGAGGGCATGGGTGTGTTTTAATGTCCCCAACAGACATGTGATGGGTTGCAAATAAACTATAAAATAATGAATATTTACAATATTTAACAGTTTTATTTAATTATTTACATAAATTCTAACATAAATCACAGGAAAATAGTTTTACTTCTTGCTACAATATTTTACTCTTTAAATTTAATTTTGCAATAAGAAGAAAATAGCATGTACACTAAGATATAAAGTGACATACACAACAAAAACATATGAACATGATTTAAAAATAAAGCAAAAGTTGCTCTATGCAGTGGGTTATTTTTTTATTATCTCTTTAACGAGCAGTCTCAGGTCCAAATTATCAAGCACAGTTTGATGTATCTGGAGTACCGGTAAGTTGCTTAGTCTCTTCTGCCTCATTGTAGATCTCAAATATGTCTTTAGTCGGCTAATAGCACTGAATGACCTTTCGGCTGTGGCTGTCGTCACTGGCACATTGCGGAAGACCATCATGAATTTGGCTCTGGAGGGTGCTGTCTTTCAAAAGAAATTTCCTTATGTCATGCATGGTAGTTAGAACCACTTTCTTCTGTTTGGCGATATCACCAAGCATGGACATGTGTAAGGAGAGCTTTTCGGCATCCAAATCTTGGCGAAAGAATTCTCACGTTTCCTGAAAGTTTGTTGTGCAACTTTTCATAGCTGAGATGTATTTTTTCTCTACGGCTGTTAGGGCCTCCCCGATGGCGCAGTGGTAGCGTCGTAGCCTTGTAATCAAGGGGTCCTGGGTTCGATACCCGGTGGAGGCACAAGTGGTTCGGAACCCACTTTAAACTGTAGGTCCAGTCCCGATTAGCCTTACTGTGCATAAAGTGGACTTAAAACAACATATCTACGGCTGTTACTTTTTGCAGTCCTGTAGATTCATGTCCTTGTTTAACACGTGTTTTTGCTGTGTCACACACGTCAGTCTATATTGATTTATAATACTATTTTGGAGTGTAGAACTTGTGATGTTTGGCTGAATAGGATTTTCAAGTCTCTTAGGGACGTGACGTTACCAGAGCAATTCTGGCTCATCAACGAGGCTCGGTTTGCCCTCTGTGCATTTCAGCCATAACTGCTCAAGACCCATTTGCTTTTCTTGAAAGATGTCAGTCAAGTATTTTAGTTTTGATTCCACTTCTGTAGCACCAATGTGTGGAGACTGAATCTTACAGTTTACCTCTTGTATTGGGCCTATCACAGGGCAGTAGAGGGAGAGAAAGAAAAATGTATTGAAGTGGAGCATTGTCTCCAGTTATTCAGCACACTTTGATGCTGCGTCAGTAGTCTTCTTCAGACAATTTCTCAAGAAAATTGAGAAAGTTTTCATAGTTCCTTAAGATCTGTTGCATACTGGATGCTCTCAACCGACGAGGGCAAAGTGGTCGCAGTCCAGTATGCCCAGCTTATCATTCACATCAATAATATTCCTAAATATTTGCATTCTTTTAGGGGATTCCCAAACAGTCTTAAACAAGTCGTTAGCTAAATTCATTATGTCTCTGATTAATATATGTATAATAGTAAATAATAATTATATACTTAGTGTAAAGTAATAAGTCATGTGTTTTGCTGTCTCTGGTTATAGTCTTTCCCAAATTTGATGGTTTAGCGGTCTCAGCTCCCCAAAGTTGATGGTCTAGAACATTTCAAATGTGTATTTAAAGTTAAGTTCATGTGGCACAATTCAGAGTAAACTTTACAAGAGAAGAAAAATAATACATTAGATCCTCTTAAGTAAAATTATTTGGGGGGCTCTGCCCCCACATCATTAACATTGGGGGTCCTCGAGCCCCCCTAAGCTCCATGGAGTCTGCACCTATGTTGCCTATTGATTATAGTCACTTTATATATGTAGGTATACATTCATTGATATATATATGTATGCACACACAAAAGTTAATAGGCACATGGGGAGGACCAAATGTGTATTGTTAGATAATTAAAATATGGTAGTTGCAGTTCTATCCATTAAGCATAAGACAAATGTGGAGATTGACAAAAAGTAATAAACAGTACAATATGAAATCAGTTTTGGGATGAATTTCAAATTCTTATATGTGGTGGAGAGCCTTGTCCTTTAACCAAGTTTTAGTACTTTTTAGAACCTTAGAAGAGGCACCTTTTTTGCATTCACCGGGAGCATGTTCATTCCCACATATTTGTAACTATTTATGTTTACATGGAGTAGTTATAAGTAATTCAATACTAAGGCAAAATTCTTTCACAAAATTGATAAGAACTCTTTTTGCTGGATTAGAAAGAAATCTGAAAATTATGAACTGTATTTAAAACTTTTCTGCAAAGGGTGCCCGCAGAGGGTGGGATGCCAGGAGGGATGGGGAACTTGCCATTCCTGAGATATCTTGAAAGACTTCATATGAGTCAAATTTTGAAATTGTATCTTGAAAACATAGACTAGAGGTGCCATGAAAGGCATCAGATTAATTGCCTATGCAAATTATCCTAGTGCTGGAGATGCTTTATAAGAATTCTCTTAACTGGAGGAAAGCATTGCTCCATGTTTCACACACTTTGAGCACTGCTGCCCCCTCTCCTCGCCCTGAGAAAGAATCCTGCAGGCAGCCTTGCAATCTACCTGCACCATATTTCAATTTATTTTCGATCGAACCAAAAAGTTTTTTTTTTAAATTTCATTTGGAAAACACCAAAAAACTGACACTTTTGTTATGACAATAAAAAATTGATTGTTTACTAAAAAAAATTTTGCCATAGATTAATGCATAATTGAATAAACTAAGTTTTTTGATGTAACTCGTTTTTATGTAGGTCTATTGGCTAATTTTTAAGTGGAGTCCAAACTCGAGTATCCTTAATTTTTAATCCGACAGTAGCCATCCTTCTCCATGTTGGTCATGGCATTGAAGAAGCATTGGTCTTGCATGGTAAGCCTTATTTGAGGACAAAATTACCAAATTTCACTCTCACATGAGAGTCCAGGAAATTTAGAGCAGATGTGCTGGAAGCAAGGACCATCTTTACTGTTTCATCAGCTCTAATTTGAAATGTAAAACTTTCTAAAGGTCGAGATGGGGCTCATGCTGAATTTTTCTTGGTACCAACTTGAAACGTCTCCCTGGCAGGCCATTCTTTTTCTTTTCCAGTGCTCAGTCTTTGTACAGCTGTCTCATCAGCACAAAACGCATGGGTATTTTTTATAACCTGGCTGTCGACCAAGTATAGAATTGATATAACCTTTAGGTTGCTGCATGCAACCAGCAGTGGCCAGTGTACTCTTGTCTTATTGAGAAGCAGTTTCATGGGTTTCTTTCATATGTATGGAGTGACTACAGAATTGATGTTGGCTTATTGCCATTGCACGATAAACAAGTGGGACTCTATTGTACAATCCTTATTTTAATTTTAGATGGAAACCTGACTGACTGGACAAAATGGTGTTAGCACCGTCGAATTGCTGACGATCACCTATCCCCTTGAAGTTTGCAAAATTGATGTATTTGCTATTTTAGATATATGCAGGGGTACACAAAACTAATGAAAACCTTAATTTCTATTTGTTTCTTATCTAGTAGATTTCTGTATGTAGGGTTGCACACGTTTGCTGCATTTTAGCACAGACCTATTGCTGATCTACATATATTTTCAATTTTAAGTTACGGCCTGTATACCTCAAGAAGAATAAGTCTTTGTAGTCCATGTGCAGTCGATTATGAACCACTGATAAAGCCTTTCCACCCATCTGCCTGCGAACTGAGGCCATTGTCTAACTTTCTCCTCCATTAGTAAACTTGCTGCTCTGGTAAGCATGCACAGAGATATTTAATTTTGTTTGCCAAGAAATTTCTGTAAGTTTTAGACTGACAGAGGACAAGAAACCACCCCTCTTCGTTAGTGCAAGTGTGTTCAGGAGGCACCATCTTTAAAATAATAACAAAAATGGTGCCATGAAGCTCACTTGGTTAGTGTTGCAGCCCTGAGGTCATTTTGTAAATAACAGGTGATACCTCATGTATAATTTGAGCTGCATACAGTCTGCCCTACAATTTTCATTGGTCTTTTAAGGTTTTCATTTCACTCTCCTTGTAAAAATAATTCAGGAGCCAGAAAAGGACTAATGCTGCAGACTAAGGCAGTCCGTTTATGTAAAAAAAACACTTCACATGTAATGTCTTAACCCTATATCAGGGTATTTTTCAGACTAAGAACTGGGCCTCCCCGAGGCATAGTCACAATGTCTTCTCCTTGTAATCAAGGGGTCCTGGGTTCGATACCCAGTGAAGACATGCAGTGGTTTGGATCCCACTTTAAACTCTAGGTCCAGTCTTGATTGGCCTATCTGTGCATAAAAGGGGACTAAAACTTAAATTCAAATACAGACTAAAAACTAAACTAAAATATAGAGCAAACAGGAAGATTATTCACATGCACTACAGCATCTAGACAGAAAAACACATGAACCCTTCGTTTGTATACGTGTTCCAGAGTCACACGGTTGGTATACGTGTGAGCGCGGCTCTCACATATGAATCATTATTTTTTTTATTTTTTTTTATTTTCATTCCATTGAAAATGGTTTAGTAATATATATTGCCTAACATATATCACTTATACGTTAAAATGTATCTTACTTATTATATAATAACAAAATTATATTCTTGTATTGCAGTATTACTGATGACCTAATATAAGAGACAATTTTTCACAAAAGGCACAGCAATTTTTGGAATTTTATTTGGAATTTACTTTTGATGTTAACTAATTTGCACAACATTATCATCTGAGCCCTGAGAATCAAACATTCTGCCCAGGTTTTCTCTTTTCTCATGACTCGGTTCAGCAAGCCATGTTCTGAACTGCCGTTGTTCATTGAGCCAGAAATAGTGGCATTAATAAGTGAATTAAGTTCAAATAAAATAATTACCGAAGAATCAAAGCAGAAAACAGAAATACAACACTAATTCAGTGTACACAGAAATAAAATATGCTTGCAATGAATGGTTACGTGGTTGGTACATATGTGAGCGCAGCACTCACAAAACACGGACTGACAATAAAATGACCTTTCTGCGTAGACTGAGATTAATGCAACAACCTATAACTGGTATCTTACCATAGACATTACAAATGACAGCTACACAAGACCAGAAAGTGATCATTATCTGGGCCCCAAGGTGAGCATCGCGCTCACACATATACCAACGGAGGGTTAAGATGTCAGCTCTTATCTTAGATGTGTTCCAGGTATTCCAGATGTGGCATCTCCTGACAGGTAAATAACAGGTGATCATATTACCATCAGAAGTCAGCATTTTTTTTCTTTTTCAAATACAAGCTAAGAAACCATGAATCCAACTAAGATAATCTACACATTTTGGAATGGGTTCTTCAAACATCTAATTGATTACTTAATACAAGATTGGAATAAAAGTACTACCGTATTTGGTGACGTATAAGATGCCTTTTTCGTATACATATTTGGCGAGAAATCTTTATCACTGAATTTATAATTAATTTACAGTATTTGAAATATAAAGTAATGTCTGTCTACTGTCAACAAATAACTTACCTAATGTAACTAGGAAATAATACATTTTAATCTTCTTCGTCACACACCACAAGTAAATCGTTTACCTCGGAACAGAAAATTTCCAGAAATGAATGTAATCAAAAACTGAATATCAGCTCATAAGATGCACCCCATTTTTCAGACCTATTTTTAAAGGGAAAAAGTGCTTCTTATTTGTCAGCAAATACGGTAATTAATCCTTGAACTTCAGTGGCCTTCCTCAAGAACTCTGTATACATGGCTCTACTGGTAACAATGTGAATAACTGCAATACATTGTAATATCTGACCAGTTCTATCATATTACTGCAGCTTTCCAAATTTGGCTAGCAGCAGTACAAAAATTTATAATGGCATATTTATTATTCTGATTTAGTGATACAGAAATGACACAAAAAACATACACTATGTTGCCATTTGTCACCGGACACCCCATACCAGTACGTTAATCCGGTCGCAGCACCACATCAGTACCGGGTAGGGCCACTTTTTGCTGCAATGACGTCCGAAAACCTTCGAGGAAGACTTTCCACCAATTTGCGATACGTGTCGATGGGAATGTTGCCCCATTTCTCCTGCAAAGCGGCAAACAGCTCAGTGGTGTTTTTTGGGCAGCATGACCTGGTGCTCAAGTGGCGCTCCAACTCGTCCCAAAGGTGTTCAATGGGGTTGATATCTGGACTTTGGGCTGGCCAATCAAGTTTTTGCACACCCATCTCCTCGAACCACGTGTTGATAATGCCTGCCATATGATATGGAGGATTGTCGTGCTGAAACAGGTAGGGACCAATACCAAATTGTTCCCACAATGTCGGTAGCGCAGAATTATCCAGAACTTTTTGGTACGCATCAGCATTCATGTTTCCCCAAACTAAAAAAAGAGGACCAAGACCATACCACGAAAAGCAGGGCCACACCATGATGCCACCTCCGCCGAATTTCACTGTGGGTATGATACAGTCCTGTAAACAGTGTTCACCGGGCATATGCCACACCCACACATGTACATTGGACCGCCACATCGGGTAGCGCGATTCATCACTCCATAGGATGGATTTCCAATGTTCGAGAGTCCAATGGCGGCGTTGCTTGTGAACTGCTACGCAACCATGAAAACCAAGTGCGACGATCTCCCAGCAGACAGTACAATCACTTGGAGCACTACTGGAAGCTGATCGATACTCCTGTGTCACCATCTGTAACAACGCCTTCCGGTTTGACTACACCACACGTTTCAAGCATTGACGGTCACGATCTGTTAATATTTTTGGTTTACTGGGTCTGGGTCGGCATGTCATGACCCCCTCTCGCTTTCACTTCACAATAACATCACTCACTGTCGACCAGGGTATCTGAAATTTGTTGGAAATCTCACGGGTCGAATGCCCATACCTGTGGGCTCCAATGATCATCCCTCTTTCCGCCTCACTCAGTTCGCGTCGTCTGTCCATGTTGACTGCTGTAGCTTTTATGAGTGTATTCTCAACTGACAATGCCTTTTATAGGTTGTATGACGTGTACAGACAATCCCAAGCACTTTTTGAGGGATGTTCGGTGACGAATGGCAACGTATTGTATACTGTAGGGGAGACTGGGGAGCTTCGAGACACTTTTTGGAAAACTCTGTTTTACAACTTGACTTTAAAGGCACAAGTAAAAAAATTTATGTCATGTGATACCTCATAGTTTATTGGATATACTGATACAAAATTTTGTGCTGTAGTGGCATTAGTATTTGAGCATAATGTGTGTAACTGGAGACTTGCACAATGTCTCAAACCTCCCGTATTTAGGTAGCAATGAGACAGTGCTTGCGGTGGAATAAGACAATCATTTCATCTTTGCCAGATTGGAATAAACCATTAGATGCTCAGGTAAATGCAGATTTTAACTTTCAAATTTCTCATGTAAAGAGTACAAATATGAGGATATGGTATCATCCAGACATTTATTAATGACTGACACACAGAAATCACTGTGAAAATTTAGAACACACATAGGAATATCTTGGTTACACAATTTCCATTACAAGTGTAATAATAAATTTTTAAAAGAAAAAGAAACCAAATTTGACAATTTTAATAAAACAAAAGAACCTTTCTAATAATTGATTTCAGCTATCAGCTCCTAAAAACAGGGCAATGATTAGTATTTTCACAATTAACCCTGGAAGTTAGAATGATAGAATTTATTCAAAGAAATTAAACTGAACTAAATAATTAGAGCTGACAATTATAATACTAATGGAATCATATGAGCTGATCTCAGCAAACATCATAATCACCAAAGTCTACAGAAAACACATGCTGTAAAAGGGATCGTTCGGTTCCACCATGAAAGGTTGGAGCTGGTAGCTTCATTTGAATTTCACTATCTGAAACCACAGATATGTCTTCAGCATCTGGAAACAAATGTTGAACCAGGTAACTTACGCCTCATTTAAAGGAACTACATAATCATCACCAGCCAGCTGCTGGACATGGCCTGTGTAAAAAACATTTCTTAGAATTCAAATTGTGTCATCTTCAATAACATTTTGGGGAATGTAATGATCCTATAACATCTTCTAACAAAATATCATCAGAATCTGAAACATCACAAGTAACAACTTCTGCTGAGGACCTTGATTTTGTTTGAATTAACCTCCTCCTAACCTTGGTCGAATATGTGATTTTTAAAATAGCTATTTGTAATTTCACAGCAGCTCCCCTATATTTCCTCTGTTCATATGCACTGATATTTCATTCGTAAATCTCTGGCAATGCTCAAATTTCATTGGATTGATCTTACTCAGGAAAGGGACAGATGGAAGGCTTGTGTTGCTGCAGCCATAAAGCTTCGGGTTTAAGAAGGCTAGAGAGTTAGTTAGGTAGTGCGGGGATCATATTATTCCTTTTCTTGCTCTTACCATTGCCCACAGGGGGGTATTATGGCGCAGCATGCACATCAAAATTTTTGGGGGGGATTTTTTTCCCTTCAAATAATATAAAATTCAACATTTATATATTTTTCGAAAATATATGTAAAGATTTTACACCTTAAATGCACCATATTTAGCACATTAGATGAAGAAAAGGAAGTGTTTAAGGGTATTGTCAAACGTGGGGGGGGGGGGGGGTGGAGATATCAGACTTTTACATATTAGGCCTTAATTGACATGTGGGTTCTGGGGGGATTCTGTATTAAATTTTAAGGGGACAGTATGCAATTCCAGGTCTTAGATTATGGTGGGTGTGTTAGGTAGAGGAAGATTGAGCATTAAATTGAGGGAATATCCAATTCTTGGTATTGCTATTATCTTAGACTGTTGCGGAAATTCTGGTGTGGAGACTGAGAATTAATTTTTTGGAGGAGGCAATGTCCACTCTTCAATATCAACAGTAAGTCTAAAATTGATTGAGTATTAAATTTAAAGGGGGAGATAGAAAGCTTTTGATCAAGTGTTATAACTTATTGTCAAGTGATTTCTGTAGTGGAGAGAGAGTTCGAACATTAAATTTTGGAGACTGTATTTAGCGATATGGTATCCACACGTTTTCGACCCCGAACGTGCCAAAGGAGAAGTTGGGAAAGATTAAAAAGTATTGACATCCTATTAAATTAATGTTCTTGAAAGCCTGCTAAGAAATGGATGTAAAAATATTCTTGCTCGCTTCGCTCACAATCTTGTGTTCCTAGGATGCGTGTTTGGTGCTTTAATGAGATGAATGTCAAGTTTTTATACTATAGCTGCATTACAAGACATGATATTCTCGATTATGATCAATGATTTTAGGGATGGTCTTGAGTGATGGGCTCCGTTTAGGGAGGAGAGGCAGATCAAGTATAGCGTTCAGTAAAGCTAACAAAAAGTTACTTTCGGTAGACATGCTGTCATAATTAAATACTTTGTGTGGATTACGATATGGTTTGAGGGAGCGAATGATATGAGATTTTTGTGGGGGAAGCATGACATGATTTGGGGGGGGGGGGGGGTTGGGTACCCCTGCTCCTAAGAATTAACCCTTGCCCTCATTTTGGCTAATCATGATACCATCGATATGATATCATTTTCCATTTCATATTGAACTGAATTATTTACATATTTTTATATCTGGTCAATGTGTACGTAGTTTGGGAGGAATGAGATACTTTCTCAAACCTCCCCAATGGCAGTGTCTCAAAGCTCCCCTAATCACCATCTTTGAAACATCATGTAATAACTTTTTCCACATTATTCCCAAACAATTAATAAATGTACTCTATTAAACTCAATATAATAATAGTAACATGAAATTAAAGTCACCTGTTTATGACAGATATCTTCAGAGAAACAACAGCACAAAGGCAAATTCCATTTTTTTACTTTTGATGCATGAAAACAGTTCTTCAGCTACTGCTATCAAACCACACAATAGTTTTCCCTCCAAATGAGGCACAGGTTCAATTTCCTATCACTAAGTGGCTCTAGCATCACATAACATCAGTGTTGCCATATCTAGTGGAGAAAATTATCATGTCTCATACCTCCCAGTGTCTCATAGCTCCCCAGTCTCCCCTACTTGTTGGATATTTCCATACAGCAATTAAAAATATTTACAAAAGATATTTGTTAGAACTGAATTCAAAATTCAGGTGCCAGGTGAGAATTTTCAGGCACCACAGGGACTGGACATCCTGTATTTGTCTACCTCTGGATATATGATCTGTAAGCTCTGTAAAATCATAGGCAATTTTACCAACCCACCAATATTCCTGTCAGCTCTCTTTCGGATAAGGTTCTGATTAATATTATTATTATTCTTGTGTAGTATAGATCCACTCCAAATTCAAGTTTGATTCAAACATCGGAGATGACTTAAGGTGACTTGTAAACAATGGTTAGTGAGCATATTGCAGTTTCGTACAGTAAACACAGTTCATGTATGTTATCCTGGACATTTCTTGAAGATATATACATATATACTGTATTTACCGGTTGTACAAGACACTTTTTTCCTGTAAAAATAGGTTTGAAAAAACAGGCTGCATCTTTTACACCAATACTCAGTTTTTGATTACATTTATTTCGGGAGATTTTCGCTGTTCTGACTTACACAATTTACTTGTGGTGTGTCATGAAGAAGATTAAAACATATTCTTTCCTAGTTAGATTAGGTAAGTTATTTGTTGAAAGTAGACCAACATATTACTTTACATTTGAAATGCTGTAAATTAATTATAAATTCAGTGATAGAGATTCTTCCTCAAAAATGTGTACGAAAAAGAGTGTGTGTGTCATACACCTATGTGTCTTATATGCTGGTAAATACGATAATTGTTGATTGTTGTAGTAATTTTTTGCGATTTCTTTCCAGGTCTAAATTGTGGCTAAAAAATTGTGGAAGAAATGATTTGCTACATCTTGATGCGAATAGACTCTACGTGAGCTATGGATTGTGTGCCGAACACTTCACAGATGACCAGTTTATCAATACCAGAAGGTTAAAACTTCTTCCCACTGCTGTCCCAACAATATTCCCTGAGACACTCAAAGAGGGAATCACCAAAATTCTGAAATCCACATCAGGAGTAGATGTTAATGATGGTGAGTATTGTGTGACTTCTTCAGTGCAGTCACTATTCATTATTGGCTTTATGAAATATGGCGTCAGTGTGAAATTTTACTATCAGATTGTGACAGTAGTTGTGTCCCCTATTCTGAAATCTATTCTTGTGCATAAATTGTCAACATGAGCGTCACTTCACCATCTTAAAGTTCAATAAAAGTTGCGTTGGAGATCACTAATCTTACGAAATTTTCAGGCCACAGAGTGGCCTTTCACACTTTTGACGTGACCTTCGGCAATTCCTTGTGCGCTTCCATGTTGAGGTGGGGTTCCCCAATGCTCCTAATGACTTTGAAAATATCAGTATGTGATAGAGAAGGAAAAGAAACAATTGATTACAAACAGGTGAGTATGTTCACTTGTGTGTAAAGTTAGATTGCAACCTTACATGTGTACCTTCAGTAATACTATAGAATTACATAAAATATTGTCTATTTCTTAATATGAGGCTCAGCCAATAAATAACGAGGTAAAGGATATTACACCAAAACTATGGAAGTTAGAAGTGGGTCGACGGGCCCGAAATGGAGGTGCAGGTGTGATGAAACTGTTTTGCGCATGTCTTCCTGCTAAATGGCGTTACGTGTCTGGCAAGGTATGCGCAAAGGCTGCTAACCGAGCAGCAGTCGTGTCCAGTTAGATTCCCCTCCACCGAAAAGTTCAAGACCCACCACACTAGTGCCGGTCACTGACAAGGTCATGCTTCCATTCTTCTTCGATCATAAGGGACCACTCCTCGTCGACTTCCTGGAGCATGGAGCCACAGTCAATGCCCAGCGGTATTGTTAAATGTTAAAAAAGCTCAGGAAGGCAATCAAATCGAATTGTCCCGGTCACCTTTTTCGTGGTGTCGTCCTATTGCACAACAACGCTAAACCACACACAGCCAATGTAACAAAGGAACGTCTGAAAGAATTCAAGTGGGAAGTCCTGAGCCACCCTCCTTTATAGTTCAGATCTGTCATCGTGTGACTTTCACATCTTCGGTGAGCTCAAAAAAGCACTGCGGGGACAACGGTTTCAATCGGACGATGACGACAAGGAGTGGGTGCGCAATTGGTTCCAACAGCAGTCAAAGGAGTTCTACGAGCATGCCATTTTGCGACTGGTGTCACAATTGGATAAATGCCTAAACAATGGCGTACAATACGTCTGAGGTTTGTTACCTAAGTATTGTGAAAATCCTCTGCCTCGTTATTTATTGACTGAGGCTAATAATAAGGTGGATAAATACTGTCAGTTTCACAATAGTTAGATGTTTTGTAAACAATTTCCATAGCTACACTTAAGCAGAAAAACAATATTTTGATTTTATTTTGTTCTTTCGCATTGCTTTTCTGCCACTTTTACCTAAACGTGACAATGAGGATGAGTGATAAACTGATGGAAGGACACTCACACAGAACAGGCTGGGATTCTAACCCATGCCATGTTAACCGCTCTGCCACAGAGGTCGGCTGCAATATTTACCTATTTTGACAATTTTGCATTAGCAAACATAATGAAAATAATTATTTTGCGAATGTGAACATTATACAATTGTCATCGATAGGGACAAGCATATTTATTTTTGAGGGAAGCAGGAAATGTAAAATTATGTACATTTATCCATGTTTCTGAAATGTGTGATGTGTATTTACCTACCATTTATATAATAAGTGTAGTTTTTATATCAAATTTAGGGTTATGTTCACCTTTTTAAAATGGAAATGTTATTTTATATAGTGCTTTTGGTCCCCAAATGTGCCCTATTTTTGTCCCGAAATCTTGATCTTTTATTCAAAATAAATATGTGGCCCTATCGATAAGGTACAAGCAGATTCTGATTTCAAAACTTAATTTATAGTGTGTTATTTGCTCTCACCATGTTAAAAAAAATTAAACTCCGCTGGTATATACCGCCAATATAACATGTTTTTACCGCTGTCCTAAGTTTTTATTTACCATAAATTTGTCCCTAGTTGTTGAGAACTTCTGCTTTGGTTGTTCTTTACACTGCTACTGGCATTAAAACAATTGATTCTGCATGTTAGTCGGAAGGTTAACTTTCATACATTATTTATTATAGTTTGGCTAGTGACACTTATTATTGGGAGAAGGTGCACAGAGTATCATTGTGAATGTCTATGGAAATTTTACCACATTTAACATGGTTATACTGTTGTTCGCACCTTTTGTATGTACAGTAACCCCCACTTAAGTAAGTAATGTGTTCCGTAAACCTTTATGTACCTTGAATTTTAAATTTTACGTAAGTCGAATTTGTAAATTGCTTAAGTGTAACTTCGTAAGAAACTGCAATATTTATTATTATTTTTATATGTATGTATATTATTTACACAGTATTATTTTATAAATGAAACATCATGCAGCAGTATTTACTCACATATAAACTATAAAAGTATGAGAAATATATAAAATAATATAAAAACAAACTGAAATCACATTCTGCTCCTCTCGTTGGTTACCGGTAACCTGTTACTGCCTGTTACTATTCGTTAAATTTGCTGTGGATGCCGAGTCTAGTTAATACAGTGTCGTTGCATATTGCAATGGATGTCAAAGATGCAAAAACCTCAAACATTTTCATACACGCTAGTAGTTGTAGTTTTCAAAATTTATTATGTAATTGTGAATTTACGTAAGTTGCATATTATGTAAGTCGGGGGTGGGAGGGGTTACTGTATTTGGAAGTTTCTGGTGAGCTGAATGGTTGTTTTGTTACTGGTGGGAGGTCAAAAATTTGGGTGCAGGCCAGCATAACAAAGATGATTGAGGATCTACTTGAAAACAATCATAGTCGATTCCCATCTCGACAAAAGTGGTGCAGTGGTAGCGTTGTTGCCTTGTAATCAGGGGGTTCTGGGTTCGATACCCGGTAGAGGCACATAGTAGTTCCGATTCCAATTTAAACTGTAGGTTCGTTCCCGATTAGCCTTACTGTGCATGAAGTGGACTTTTAAAACACCAAATCAATCAACCAACTATCACGAGAAAAACTACTTGACTGGCCCTAACCCTCAAAGGGCTGTTGCACCTTGGAGTATAGTTTAGCAGTTTTAGTATTAGGGATGAAACAGCTTGATCAGTACCAAGATGTTTCTTCTTCAAAGCAAAACCCATTGCCACAGGCAGATCTAGAATATTTTCCTGGGAGGGGCACAGAATATGCTGTAAGCATAAATGATGTAACAATGAAAATACAGGGTGTCCGGCTTAGACCTTTAACATTACAAAACAGTATAACTTTAGGTACATTCAACTTCAAATGAAACTTATTGTTTGTATGGGACTGGCAACTGTGGCCATTTGCGAGAATCACCAGTACTTTGAGTTGACGTGACGCGCATGCGCGTGTAACGCATAAATTCCAAGATGGCAGAGTGGACGGTTCAGCAGAAAGTGTTCTGCATTCTTTCACTGGCAGCAAACAAATCTGTGAAGCTTGTTCAATGTGCGAGAATTAAATCTTCAACGTCACGACAATGTTCCTTCCTATTTGAGTATTGTTAAGTGGGATATACAACTAAGAGAAACTGGAAGTGTTGTGTCGGTGCGCGGGAAGTACGCGAAGTGGAAGGTATCAGAGGAAATCTTTGAAGTGATTTGCACTGCATTCGCAAGAAGTCCAAGAACATCAATAAGACGTGCAAGTTTAGAGCTCAACATAGAGCCTACTATCCATGACGTTGTGCACAAAAGGTTACGTCTACGGGCGTATAAGATCCAGTTAGATCAACGAAATTATCCTGATGATAAACCTAGAGGACAGAGGTCTTGTTAACCAAAATCGACAACAACAATGCTTTTCTGGACAAGGTGTGCTTTTCTGATGAAGCTGCATTCCACACGTGTGCCAAAGTTAACAAGCAAAATTGCCGTATTTGGAGAAGTGACAATCCCCATGAGTTTCGTGAAATTATGAGAGACTCGCCAAAAGTTAATGTGTGGTGTGGGTCAATGAAAGAGAAGATAATAGGCCCGTTCTTCTTTGCTGAAGAAACAGTGAGAGGAACGAATTATTTAGACATGCTTCAGCATTACGCTGTGCCTCAAATGCCTCGAGAAACCATTTTCCATCAAGATGGAGCCCCGACACATTTTGCTATCATTGTACGAGAATTTCTCGATGAGCATTTTCCCAGAAGATGGATAGGAAGAGAATGAAAACCACTTGCTTGGCCTCCACGCTCGTCGGATCTTTCACCCCCTTAGACTTTTTCTTTTGGGGGTTCCTCAAGGACCAAGTCTACAGTATGCCCATCGAGAACTTGGAAGATCTGCGTAACAGAATTCATCAGGCGATTAACAATGTGACCCCTCAAATGCTAGTGAATACCTGGACGGAATTGGAATATCGGTTCGACATCTGCCGTGCCACAGGGGGAGCTCATATCGAGGTTGTGTGAAGTGCTGGTGCTGGGACAAAAAATGCATGAGTTTTCCTACCAAAATTTTAATAAAATTGTGTTTCTCGGCAAAATTATGCTCTTTTGTAATGTTAAATGTCTAAGCCGGACACCGTGTATAATGTGCAGATTTTTCTAGATATTAAGAAAAGAGGCTAAAATATTCAAGGGAGAGTCTAATGAAAACCTTAATTCGTTTTTGTTTCGTATCTAGTAGATTTCTACATGTAGGGTTGCACAAGTTTGCTACATTTTAGCACAGACCTATTGTGGATCTACATATAGTTTCAAGTTTGAGTTAGTGCATGTTTACCTCAAGAAGAATAAGTCTTTGGGTCAATTATGAGCAACTGCTACTGCCTTTCCACCCATCAGCCTGCAAACTGAGGCCATTGTCGAACTCTCTCCTCCATTAGTAAACTTGCTGGTCTGATAAGCATGCACAGAGATTTGTTGAGAAATTTCTATAAGTTCTGTAAGTAAGACAGAGGGCAAGAAACCACTCCTCTTCACTGGTGGAAGTGTGTTCAGAAGGCACCATCTTTAATATAACAAAAATGGTGCCCTGAAGCTCACTTGATTAGTTTTGCAGCCTTGAGGTCATTTTGCAAATAACAGTTGATACCTCATGTAAATTTGAGTTGCATACAGTCTGCCCTACAATTTTTATTGGACTATTAAGGTTAAGATTCATTTTTAGGTCTGATTTGTGGCCATAAAAAACATCTTGACTGGATCTTCAAAGTGGAATCCGAACTACTGTACACTATCTCCTACTTTGATTATAAAGTAATACTATTAGTACCTTTTTGTAAAATACAAATTGTTCTATGATTTATTTGTATTTACAATGAATGTAGAAAGAAATAGATTAGGTTGAGATTTCATTTCCTCCTAGAAACCATCAAAATCATGGAAATATTGACCTAGAAGGCCTTCGCTTTTTGTCAACAGTTAACCAGCTAATACTATTGCCTTGTAACCAACACACTCTTGATTGTATTTTTGATGTTGTCTTAGTTAACCTGTCTTAACTCGCAGGTGTGCGCTGTGCTCACTTTCTTTTTCAAATGATTGTATTTCTAGCTTTGTTGAAGTGTGAGAGCCCATCTCTTGTCTACCTGCCTTTCCAAGTATCTCCTTCAAGAAGATACTGCAATCTGAAGTATGATTCATCTCTAGCATTTTCTGAGCCATACTTGTTTGTCATGTCGGAGGTGCAAGCAGAATGGAGTGCAGTGCTCACCCGCGAGCAACAGTGTGACTTTTTGTGCACTTGTGAAGTAGCGTGATTCTGATTGTGATGTGGTATTTTATATACACACTGAACATGGAACATGAATAACAGATACAGAATTTCCTTTTTGAGGAATCCGACGAGTAAAAAGTATGCTTGAGATTACTTTTTGTTCATATATTACTGAAGAGTTGGCATGTTGGTGCGGAGGAAGTACTTGAAGGCACTCACACTGGACCTTACCAGATTTCATCTGTGAGAAAGAGTTGCAAAATCCATTCAGACCTGCAAATGAAAATCCCAAAAGTCTTTGGAATAAAACCAGACCCTCCACAGGTGGCATTGGGAAAGAGAAAAGTGTGCTCACTGCCCAAGAAAGAAAAATAGGGAAACAGCATCCAGGTGTGTAAAATGTACTGCACCCATTTGCAGAGACCACATAATAACATCTGTGAAATATTCCATTTTACAAATGCGGAACAAAGTGATTTAAAACTTGAATAGAAATCACAATTCAGCTGTTCAACAATTTCAGGTCTTTTGTTAAAGACTTTTCTGTTTCTATAAAAAAAAAAATACTTAATAATGTATTCGAACCTGAATAAATTAAGTGAATCATTAAAATGTGTATTATTCATAAACAAAATATACATATATTGCATAAACTTTATGATCTGAGTCAAATTTAGCAAATGAAATCATTACAAATACAAAATACGTAGGATGTGTACCATGCTCATCTTCGAGTAACAGCATGAAAGATCCAGCCGCAAGTAGTGCTGGACAAGTAGCGCTTGTTTAAGGAAGAGCACCTGCCCCCTGATCCCTCCTGCTAAATCTGCCAATGCCCATTGCAATCACTTTGTTCATATTTTAAGGAGGCTAATGAACAAAAAAGTGCATCCCTGTTTCATATTTATATTTTCGTGACAGAAATATTTGATGTGAAAGAAATACTTTAATCTTCTGCTGTATTTTTTGGTGTTTATTAACAGCGCATCTGAAATTACTGTGAGAAAATAGTCATGTTATGGATAAACCTCTCTGTCTTGACAAATGTTAGTTAACTGATACTTGATTCAAACGGCAAAATATACAAATATGCTGGCACTAAGAAAACTTAGAGAATGGTCATGTCTTCCAAAGAATTGTGAATTTGTATGCCATCGTGTACTGGTGCACTTAATTTCTGCGAATTTGTGCTTTAATTATTTTATGTTCCTGTTTTTCATATTTAATAGTGACAAATATATTTTTTTTTGCCTTTAGGAGAAGCTGAAAGGGAAGCTCTGAAAATATCAACAGCTACAGTAATCAACCCCTTGAGTAAACTTGCAGAGTCCAGTGGAACGACTTACGTGGAGAAATGCAGTTGGTCTTCAGATGCCCAGGCCCCAAGAAGTCCAGCAATAGGTAGCCTATAATGTTTTTGCTTTCTTCCCAATGCACACCAATACTGATAAACAGGGAACGGATTTATATGTGAATACATATTTATGTGTGAAGCTGAAATCAGTTATATTTTGTATTTGCGCATCATGACATGTAGACTCAAAGAATTCAGTTTTTATTTTTCATATTTGTATGCATATTAGGTTTTGGCTCATATTTTACATATTTTAGTTATTTTTACATGTTATTTCCATATTTTAGAATTTTTCTCAATGTATACTCCATATTCGCACAATAACTACATGCTCCCATGTGACCAAAAGAGTTGGGTGAATTTCTTCCGAATAACTGACAAAGTCCGAAGCAACATTAAACAAACAAAAGTTTACGACCTTTTTTTTATACCCTCGAAATGCATTAATTACAAGTTTTCTGTCATCTGAACGATAACGTATTTTTTTTTACTCCAAGCTATAGTAAAACACTTTATTTTTCTGTTTGTTTACAATTGTTGTTAACAATAGAGAATGAGTGCTCAAGCATTCGCTCCTCATTGTTACAAACTTTATTTTGGCAATGTTGGAAGAGAGTCCCAAGTTGAGCAGTCCCATGGTAGCACAAGAAGCAACGATTTTGTGGCACACGTACGAGATTAGCTTCTGGTTTCTCTTTAAGACATTCACGGTAATAGTTACATTGCCGAGACTATTTTTTTATGTAGCTCGTGTATTGTCTTATAATATTATTAAAAAAATAAATTTTTACAATTTTAAGTCCATGTTTAACTCTATATTTTGGTGAAAATAACTATATGTACGTACATATTTAGTATATGTAAATCTGTTCCCTGCTATAATGATTGTAAGCATTGGAACGTTGATTTATAGATTTAGTTTCTTTTATGTCGCTTTTTCTTCTATTTGTTGTGAATTGTGACAATGTGGATGAATAGTGATAAGATGAAATGGATGAATGGACGATCACATACAGCCTCTCTGATGGCTTAGTGGTAACCCTGTCACCTTGTGTTCAAGGGGTCCCAGGTACAATACCCGTTTGAGGCATATAGTGGTTCAGATGGCACTTTAAACTGTAGTCCTTGTTAGCCTATGTGTAGAAACATGCAGTTAAAATAAAATCAATCATACAAACCAACAAACAAGCATATACAGACTACGTAATGCAAGCCTGCATAGTGTGGGTTAAGATGCCAGAGCCTTGTTAGTCTGCAAAAATGTACCCCAGGATGTACTATGTGAAAGATTGATTGATTGAGTTGGTGTTTTAAGTCCACTTTATGCACAGTAAGGCTAATCGGGACTGGACCTACAGTTTAAAGTGGGATCCGAACCACTGTGTGCCTCCACTTGGTATCGAACCTGAGACCCCTTGATTACAGGGCGACGACGCTACCACTACGCCATCGGGGAGACCTACTATGTTAAAGAGAGGCTGACATTTGAGTGCCTTCAGAGAATGTCAATTTTGAACGTTGGAACAAATTACACAATTGCAATATTATAAATATTAATGTACAAGTGCTCTGTTAGAACTGTAGAGTACGAAACAAGTGTTCTTGGCATTCGCTATGGGACGTGCACAGGTTTGGCTCTCTTGGGGAGAAACATAACAACTTTTCTATTGAGATTTTGGACTGTGTATGGGATCGGAGGCCACCCACCATGATGAGGTAATTGGGGAGCTACGAATGAGTAGCGTAACCCGGTCATGGAAACCTACGACGACGACTGGGGGTTCGTAGTGCTGACCACACGTCACCCCGTAGCTGGTCGAATGATCTCCAAAAGTGTATGCATAGCTTTACCTTGTTTCCTCCATTGTATTCATTATTTGTGTGTATTGTGTTTTGTTTTAATGCTTTGAATGAACTTTTTAATCACTCTTAATATTATTACTATTTGCAGTTACCAACGATTCCCCTCCGAAAAGAAGGTTGCAACAATACAGAAAGAAAACAAAACAAATAAAGAAGGAGATGAAGGTAAATTCTTGATGAGATTAGAATTATAATTAGAACTAGCCTAAAAAATAAAAGAAGACCACGGAGGGAGTGGCTGGAACACTGGGTTACAGCTTGATTGAGATGAGAATGCCCTTGTGGCATTGTAATCGCAGGGCTCACAGACACGAGAGGAGAAAACAAATGACTGGGCATTTTAGTTCACGAGACTGGGTGTCTAACAGTCTGAAAACCCTGAAACAATCAGAGAATTTACTTTTTGTGGAAAAGTCATGGAAACAACATGGAAATTTACTGTTTCTGGAAAAATCACCCTTTTTTGTAATAATGCACCAAAAGCAGGTTTTTAAACAAAAAAACAGGACAAGTAATATATTTTAACTTTGTTCTGGACAAACTGTACTATAGTTTGCTATACTGAATATTACAGGTAGTTACATTAAAAATTGTATGTTAAGTTCTCTTCGAAAAGGTCACGTTTTGAACTGTTCTTATGTAGACATCTACTACACTAAGCGACTATTGTAATTGAACACTTTCTTGTTGCAATTTTTGGCATGTGTTTGGCAGATATTAGGTATAATTAGGGGCACATATTTTTGGTAAATAAAAAAGCAAAATTTCAGTACAAAACCAGAGTCAATTTCGGGTTCGAAAGTGGTAAATAAAATAAAATTTTGGTGTTATAGCATTGAAAAATCAGATCAAAAGCGGTACATACAAATGACATTTTGGTTTTAAAATTGTGAATATAATCCTAAATTTGGTTTAAAAACTGCAATTATTACACAAAAGAATCATATTCCTTCTATACTACATTTATGTAGTTAACAAAGTATTAAGTTTATTCCTGTATAAAGGGTTCATTTTTGCTGCTCAAATATTTACAGCAAAATTAAGCAATTTTGCGTGAATTGCATAACTTGCAGGATAATTCAAACTTGTGTCATGTCGATAAATAAACACTAAATTTCATTTTTAAGAGTCTATTTCGCATTTTGCATCATTCAGGGTAGGAAAATGCACCTCACACCTTTCTGAAACATGAAAAATTAACATTACAATGTGTTATTCATATTCATATTTCGTGTTTTTGTCAAAAACGAAATATGCATGTCTCTAGGTATAATATATTCAATTAAATTGATTGATTGATTGACTGCTGATTGGTGCTTTAAGTCCAATTTATGCACAGTAAGGCTAATTGGGACTGGACCTACAGTTTAAAGTGGGATCCGAATCACTGTGCAAGGTGCCTCCACTAGTTATCGAACCCGGGACCCCTTGATTACAAGACGATTACGCTACCACTGCACCATCAGGAGGCCCTTTCAATTAAATTAAATCATGTATAAATTATTTATTAGTTATGCTATAATTGTGGCTTAAGTGTGGTTCGAAACGTATGTTAATTAAAATATAGTGACTTTCTTACACAAGTGTTTAAATTGAATCAATTTTCATAACGACTTTAGTCTGGAAAATTTTTGTTCTTGGTCTGGAAAGCCTGGAAAATTCAGGGAGTTTTGTTTTTATGAAATGGTAGACATCCTGCGAGTTTACTGTGAACATTCTTATCTTGGGTAAACTGTAATTCACCATATGAGTTGAAGAAATGCTTTTAGATTGTTACCAGAATTCTTTGATGTGCTTTAAGATTTACACTTGGATCTTCTCTACAGTGAAACGGCTTATGCTGTTGACTTGTAATCTGGATGGAAACATATTGAACAGTGGTGGTTGAGATTCCCAATTCAAATATTAGGTAGTCCCAGTTAAACTATATGCAGTAAGTGTACTTATAATGGATGTGAACTTGGACAATATATAGTACTCTGGGATTCAGATTTGTACTGTGGGAGCCAATGAAATATATGAAAAATATCTTTAACATTATTTCAGTGTTTGAAGGTTTTCACTAGAGCCACAGGTTGAATTAATAACAATAAATTATAATAGTTTGCTTTCTTTGGATGTTTGTAAATATTTGAAAATTTACTTGTTTTATAAATCCACTTTTTTGTCAGATTGATTATGCAGGACTTTATTCCAAACCTAGGGTTACCAGATCGGTGTCAGGGAAATATAGGACATGCTGTCCCAAAATGTAGGACATGAAGTCAAAATGTACGATGCAAAACATTCTCAATAAATAATACATATTTCTATAGAGCATGTTAGAAAGTAGTTGAAGAATGACACTTTTCAGTTTTAAAAAAATGAATTCTTAATGAATGTTTAAATGCAAAATTTCAAAACTTGCAATCATACTAATCAATGCACCTCTGACTACATGATTTAAGTGGTACTTCTCAGAGGAGACAATTTTTATCAAAATTTCAGGTTTAGTCAAACTATATTTATTTTAGAGTGGACAGTCAAACTCTTTGAAATTATAGGGACTAGTACCAAATATTTTACAGACTTTATGAAAAAAAAAATTTCTCGTGAGTCTGTTGTGTTGATTGAATTGAAAGAACTCGCTCAACATTTGAACTATGACCTGTAATGGCAAACAAATATTCAGCAATTACTGTAATTTAAAATGGTTCCAGAAGTTTCATCTTGGGTAGTTTTTAGTTCAATAACAGGGTGTCTACAAAAATAACACATCCACAATTCTTGACTTTTTCTGGACTTTTCTAGACCTCTTTTCCATCTTTCTTAACATTTATTTATTCGACCCCTACGTAGGTAAAGTTGGAAATTCGTAATTAAGAAAATAAATATTTGTTTAATGAAAACCCCTACCAAAGAGCCAGTTAAGATGAAAACTGAAGCTGAATTTAAGAAGAGAATTAGATCTGCTTTCTCATATTAATGTATCCTGAACTGTTTGCCAGACAAGCGAGGCTTTGGCATCTGGACTCACAGCCAGTATAATCTTATGTGGGGCTTGTGTCGGTTGTCCCTATATGTTTGTGACTGTCCCTTCATCCATTTTATCTTACCACCATTCATTCTCATCTTCGCGATTAACCAAAGGGACAGAAGAAAGTGAAGTAAAATAAACTAAATCAACCAATCGCTCATTATGATAGCAAAAATTCTTGACCACAAGAATAATTTATTGCCTTTTTATTGACTTATTGACCTACTTGTTGATTTCTTAACTTTTTCTTGACTTCCATGACTTTCTTGACTGGCAGACACCCGAATAACTTTGTTCTATATACCCCTGCTTTACAATCAAATTATATTGAATAAGAATGGGCAACACCTTGTTTCATCAGTATAAACCCTAAGGCAAGAAATTCTGCTCAGGCATTGAACAGTGATGTTATCAGAAAGTGGTCCCAAAACTTTGTTTATTAAGTGCTTCCATTTTTCCGTATGTTTAATAGCAGGACAAACTTTTTTCTTTTTGAGCAATGACTGAATCAAAATAAATTTCACCATTGAGTCTGGAAGCGCAGTCCATAGATTTGTAACTTGCATGATTTTTTTCTGTTACCTACTTTCCTAATTAATGTTATGTGATGCTCAAAATATAGGACATTTATGATATTTTTCAAATTCCTCCCAGATGCTGGACATAAGGCTAAAATGTAGGAGATGTCCGCGAAAAACTGTACGTCTGGTAACCCTATCCAAACCACTATAGCTATATTTGTCATAAGACGTGAGTGGAAACATTGACCAGAAATAGTTGGGTTGGTAGGGGAAAATCGGGTCATGGGGTAAATTGGATCGGCTGAAAATATTTCAGTTTTGCAGATGCAAAAACTGTGTTATTTGCACTATTGCTGTATACACTGTCAAGACTTTGCACAGCTGCTGCTGGAGTAAAACCAATAGGATTTGTCACAAGCTATGTGCATTTGTTTATGTGGACTTCAGTGAAACCAGAGGTTCCAGGTTCGAACTCTGGTCAGGCATGCGAGTCTCAGTTTTTATCAAAGGTGATTCTAGTCAGTGGCAACAACAAGGGGATATTAGTGGGGTCATAACCACCTATCCTGCTCTGGGTCAAGCTTCATTAGCAAATATTGTCTCAGGAAAGCAAAATATAGGACTAACTATGAGGAAAATATTATGTAAACCCTCCTTATGACCCTACCACCTCTTATGAAAATCTTGGATATGCTACTGATTTTGGTGCTTGGATACATAAAACCAATTTAATTGTGGTAGGCAGTTCATCTAAACTAAACTCCCAGAGTGGATTTTTCATTGGGAGATGTGTGGTCAGTGCATCTAGCTGCATTGCTACCGTTTCTAGCTTTCTCGACCAGAACCCACTTCTTCTTAAGTAGCTCCCCAATTGTCTTCACAATGCTGAAATTTTGAGAGCTTCCACTGGGAATCAAACGTAGGGCTGCTTCCGCCGAAGGGGAGAGCAATAACAATTTGACTATGCAGGAGTCCCATGCAATTTATCTGCATAAGAATAATTTTATTTAAAAAAAATCATGTGACACATTTATTATGATGTAATGGGCTTGTTCGCTCTCTCTCTTTTTCTACTTCAATCAACAAGTTTTCAGAACAAGATTAACATCAGTAATGACCATGAATAACATTTAACAATTATGCACATCCGAAATGCAGCTGTCCTACCCCAGTTGTTCCCAAAGTGTGTGCCACAGTGCCCTGGGGCACCATGAAATGTTCCAATATTTTTACTGAAATGACCCCCGGTGCCTACCCAGCGTCGAATGACATGTGTACCTGGGGGAAACCCTGGGGGTAAAGGTGCTCAGGGGCGTGATGCTGATTACATCACCCCCACTCACGACCAGATCAAGAAAGTGTGGGGCGTTACTCCCACACCCCCTATATGCCTTCATGGCGTGGTGCTAAACACAGGAAACACTTGACCCTTTTTTTTCTTCTTCTTTTTTTTGACAGTGATTGTTATGAATTTGAATATCATTGTTCCAAATATGTGCTTATTTAGTACTTTTTACATGTAAAGTGTTTCTGAATTTGAAATGTGTGTTTATTTTTTAACTTTAGGAAAGCAACCTAATCACATTAACTGAGCATTGCAAGTGTTAAATAGACCTACATTCTGACTTGGGTGCCATGGAAAAATTGTGAAACTCTAAGGGTGCCGTGAAATGAAGAAGTTTGGGAACCCTTGTCCTACCCTATACCATTGGAAGACTAGAATTATAGACTCAAACAATTGATGGTTCAGCCATGGAGGTTAAAATTTCCCTTTCCTCACTTAAGTCATCATCATCATCATCATCATCCTTCGCAGTTTCCTGCCTCTGGCTGGGTCGGCATAGAAGTCAAGCCTCTCCATTTTTTCTAGTCTTCCACCCCTCCTCTTTTTCCATGGTGTTCCAATCTTGTCCTCTTCCCCTAACACTCTCTGCTATCTGCTCTTTCCACTGACATCTTGGTCTCCCCTTTGGCCTTAATCCCACTCCTGGTTCATTTTAAAGCTCTTACTGGTAGTCTTTCTGCATCCAGCCTCTTCATGTGTCTGAACCATCTCTGTCCTGAAGCTTTACCACCGCCACTGTTGGTCGGATCTCCTCATTCCTACCAGTCTGGTTAATGTGGAATAGTCAGGGAATTTATTTTTTCTGGAAAAGTCATGGAAATGTGGGGGAAATTTACTGGTTTTCTGGAAAAAGTCAACAATTTTGTAGTAGTGCAGTAAAAGTAGGTGTTTGTACAAAGAGAAAAAGAAAGGACAAGCAAGGAATTTAATTATTTGAACTATAGAACTCTACAACAATAGGTGGCAATTGAAATTTACCACTTTCTTGCTGCTATTTTAGGTTCAGTGAATTGTTATTGGGAACAATACATATGCAGTAATTTGATTTTTATAAAAAATGTCAATACCTGGCAAGTATAACATAAAAACTCACCCCTGATACTTGCTTCCCCCTCCACCCCCCTCCCCCATATGCACATATTTTTGGTAAAAAGAAGCAAAATTTCGGTAGAAAACCAGAGTCAATTTTGGGTTCAAAAGCAGTAAATATAATAAAATGTCGGTGTTATAGTGGTGAAAAATCGGATCAATAGTGGTATATAAAATGACATTTTGGTTTTAAAATTGTGACTTTAATCCTAAGTTTGATTTAGAAACTGCACTTATTACACAAAATAAACATATCCCTTCTAATGGCACATTTATGTAGTACCAAGTATTAAGTTTATTCCTGTTATTTTTGCTTCTCAAATGTTTACAGCAGAATTATTAAATTTTCCGTGAATTGCATAACTAGCAGGGTAATTTAAAGTTCAGAAAGTGTTGCATCGGTAAATAAACTCTAAATTTAGTGTTTAGAAGTCTATTTCGCATTTTGCAGTTCATTTTGCATCATTTCGTGAATAAACAGGGAAGGAAAATGCACGTCACACCTTTCAGAAACATGAAAAATTAACATTACAATGTGCTATTTCCAGTGATCAGACCGTTACATTTTAAAAGTAGCTTTGCTACAGCTACATTTTCCAAACCGTAGCTGGCTACACTACTTCTGTTCGCTACTTGCTACTTTTGCACTACTTTTGCATAAAAAACTTAAAACAACCACATGGATATTGAAAAGAAGCCCCTACAAAAGTCTTCGACAAGTACGGTAACAAGTATCGTGTGAGGCGAAAACTAGTAGATGGGTAGCCAGCCAGTCCAACATCAACTAGGTCATTCCTACTGGAAATCCAGTTCTGATGATTGGGGATTTCATTTATTGTTTGCCTCTAACTAGGGCAACATAGTTATGCTGAATAAAAGATTATAAGATTTTGTTACAAAAACTGGGCACATTTCTGGATCAAAAGCAGCATATAAAATGACATTTTGGTGCTAAAATGGTGAATATGATCCTAAATTTAATTTAAAACCTATATGATTATTACACAGTATAAACATTTAGATTTGAAATAGTACATTTATGTAGTTATCAGAGCATAGGAACTCATTATTGCTTCTCACATTTTACATCACAATTAATCATTTTTTTTAGTGATTTTGCCTAACTCACAGGATTTAAGTTTGAAATAAATGACTCCAATGTTTGGTTTTATTTTGGCGAGGGGGTTAACTTACCATTTCGACTTTTGCGTCATAAGATCCATACTTATGTAGATGATTACAATATTGGGTTAAGATGGTTTTCCTGTATATGTTTTGAACTATGAGTTTTTAAATTTATGGGATATCTCACTGGATTATAATTCTGAGTAACAGTGGAATTAAATATTGAAATTTTTCAAGCAAAATAAATTTTGTCTGTACTTCATACATTATTCTTTTTAATTTTAGGACTCCATGATGGATGGAAGGACCTGCTCCTACAAAGGATGTGGAAACTCTGAGGAAAATTCTCCTGGAATGTCGTTCTGTCCATTTCCTGTGGAGGATGAAAATACGTAAGTCAAGGTCAAATTTGTTACATTTTGAAATGGCATATTTAATTTTCTTCATTGTGATGCGTTGGTAGTACATGTTTCATAAATGAAAAATTCAGATTTATTTATTTATTGAAGAGGTAGTTCGTTTTATATTAATGTTTGAAAAGTGCTAAAATTGCCAAATATATCCACGCTTTGATGTATGGTCATCTGCGAGTGTGTAACTCCTGGCTGCAGTAACTCATATTGCACTCATTTTAAAGCTTGAAGAAGAAAAAAGTTTTTTTTCTACCATTTTGATTTTGAAACCTGTCTGAAACATCTTTTATAGAAGATATATTTTCTGTGAAATAATATGTGCTAATTTGTCAAATTTTTATGGGTTTGTATGTTTGAAAAATGGATTTTGTGTTTACATATTTTTTTTTAAAATGTAATTCTTGAATATTTTAAAGCAAGTTGATTCATGTAATTGGAGTGGGATATTCACCCATTATTATTAATCAATGTTTTCAACGATTTTATATGTTACAAGTTTCAAGCATCAGTATTGGTAAGACCAAGGGTAGACAAATAAGAATAATTCAGGCACCAGTCTATTTTTCTCAGGAGCAAGTTTTTTTCCTCCAAATATGGACTAAGAAAGCCACAAATCCCACTAAAATAAAAAAATACCTGTTTTAAAATGTGATCTTAAAGCATTTAATTTATTAATTAATATAAGATTGGATTAAAAGTAATGAATTATTTCAAGGAAGGCTCAACAGGTAGCAGCATGAATAACTGTGTAATATATTCTAATATATGACCAAATTGCTATAATAATAATAATAATAATCCGTGGTTTGACAGCCCAGGAAGGGCCTTTGCCTATCTCCCTACCGCCAGTCTCCCTTCCACAATTCTACATAGAGGTGTAGATTTCTTCAACTGGCAATGGAGGTGACATGGGGTCAGCATGTCGAGTCCCCAGCCGTTATAGAGATTTCTGAGACTTGATTACGGTATTCACTCGTAGCTCCCCAATTTCCTCATGATGGTGGGTTCCCACCGGTCCTATACACAGACCGAGAACCCAGAGACTGAACCCATGTGGTCTCAAAACTATCCCGTCCCGCAGTCGGAGTCCAAAGCACAGCACCTTAGACCAAACGAGGACCTTGTATCGCTATAGATTTTAAAATTTGGCTATCAACAGTGAAAAAAAATATAATGGCATGTTAATTATTCTTATTTAATGATATATGTGATACAGAAAATACAAAAATATTAATGTACACATACAGCATTTATTGATTTATTTATGTTTTGTATATAAAAAAAAGTAATAGAAATTACCATAAGCAAACTCTACATTTTTAAAGATGTACATTTCTTTAAGAATTGAATTTGAAAACTTAGGCATCAGGTGCAAATTATCAGGTGCCATGATGACTGGGCACCCTGTATGTTACTTCTCCTGTGTAAGAGTATCTGCATTGGTATGGGTATTTGTTCAAAGTGGTATCAGCCCAACCCTAACTATAACCTGCTGAAAAGAAAGTGATCCAGTTAGTAGGACATCTGACTGCCACATGAGAGACCCAGTTTTGATTCCCTGAGTGGGCGATATCAGGTGGAAATTTTTCTGACAATATCCCTGCATAGAGTAGCTCTGGAGCTCACCCAGCCTCTAATCAGTACATATCTGGGGACAGTCCAGAAGGATGGGGGTAAAGGTGGCTGGAGGATGGTGCTGATCACATCATCTCCACTGTGGCCAATAATGTGTGGTGCCCTACACCCATATCCTCTATGTCAGTGGTGTATGCAGAGTTCAAAACCTGTGCTATCTCACCATATCATGACGTTTGAATGGAGAAAAATTTGCTGGTGGGAAGAGGAGAGGGAGCTTTTTTTGTTCATTATTTGCTATTTTGAACTGATGTGATATAGTGATTAAAAATACATACCGCAAAATTAAAACATGAAAATGTGCACTCCATCATTAAAAAAAAAAAACTGAAAGGAAAGGATTTCAAGAATTTTATGCTTATTTTTTATAAAAGAGGACCATATTGGGAAATATTTATGTATACCTATATGCAAGAATAAAAATAAACTTCTTACCTTCATTTAGAGTGACTGAGGCTATTTTCATGATTTGCAGTTTGGGGCCTCCTCATTGACGCAGTGGTGGCAACATTGACTTGAAACTGAGGGGTCCAAGGTTTGATACCTGGTGGAGGAACATAGTGGTTCATTTTTCCCATCAATGCTGGTGCAAAATAAATTAAGAATTCAAATTTTGCATAATTTTCAGGATAATTAGACTCCACGAAAATATCATGCAGCATTTTGGTGGATCCTGCAAAAGATATAAATTCTTAGAAAGTATCGGTAAATAAATTCTAACTGATTCTACCGGTATATTGGCATCATCATTGATAGAGCATCCATATTTCGTTCTTGACAGAATCATGAAGCATGAAATAAGATGCTGTAATGCTCATTTATCGTATTTATGAAAGGTGTGAGGTACATTTTCTTGTCACAAAATTATGCAAAATGAACTGCAAAATGCCAGATTAACTCTTAAAAAGCAAATTTTGAGTTTATTTACTGACGTTACAGTTTCTGAAGTCTGAATTTTCCTGTGAGTTATGCAATTCTGCTGTAAATATTCGGGAAACAAAAAATGAGCTCCTGGTACCTACATAAATGTGAATGAGAAGGGAAATGTTAATTTTGTGTAATAAATGTAGTGTTTACCTAACATTTAGGATTTTATTCACCATGTTAACACTTAAATGCCATTTTATATACGGCTTTTCATTCCAAAATGTGCCTAATTTTTGTATCGAAATCTTGTTCTTTTATTCACCATAAATATGTGGCCTAGGTATTGACTCAACCTTACAAAAGAACCAAATTCAATCCCTAGTTGGGCCACAGTTTTTACTTAACCCTTTAAGTGGGTACTTTTCAAATCTCACCTTCCGTAGTGGATAATTTTAAAAATTACAATTGTTCATCACTCTTCAAAGTGCATCTTCTATACTCAAACAAGATAAAAGACTCCTTTTGCTGTTCTGAGCCATTGTTGTAAGTGCAAGACTTCAAATTGCATGAAGTCAGAGGTCCCCAGTTTGAATCCCAGCCTGTGCATGGGTGTTCTTTGTGAGTGTCCCTTCGTCAATCTCATCATATCATCATCACTCATCCCCATCATCACGATTAGTCAAAACTGACAGAAATGCGACCTATAGAACCCAATTCAATCACTCAGTCAAGACAAATGCTCGTGCAACTTCTGAATTGGCACACACCTTGGCTCAGACCACAGGTTATATACTATAACTTATTCAACTGAAAGATAAACACAGCTAGCAGACTGCCAACGTGGAAGCACTGTCTCCATCTCGATGTGATTATGGCTCTAGAGCTTCTGAAGAGTGACATCTCATGGTGGAAATCTTAATGTTTCTTTTCATGGTAATGGGAATAAAATACGCGGTTGATATTGGAAATTGTATGTTACTACTAAAATGACATCAAACTCGCACACAAACCAATGAACAAAATAGCCAGTGCCCCTAAGCAAACCTAAGATATCTTTACTTTCACCACTTGGCAACCCAGGAGTATATGACACCCAATGTGAGTGCAACTCGCATTACATTGGCAGATCCATCAACGAACATATACAACAGGACTTATCTGATGTGAAAAAATTCCAACCCACTACCGAACTAGCAAAGCACCTCAAGTTTAACAAACACAGGATCCAAAATGTTTCAGTTAGACATACAGCGCACACAATGATTGACACAAAGATCAAAGAGACTCACACAATTATGTACTTTCCGCACGAGCTGAATATCGACAGTGGTCAGGCACATCATGTTTGGCTCCACAACTCATACCTATCACATGCAGCAGACGAACTGGTTACACCAGCGCTCCTAGCGGTAAGCGAGGAAACAACAGGAACCAGAAGTCAACTCAACAGTAAAGCATCGAGTTTCCCAAGTGGATGGTGGCAGAGGCCACCAAAATTAATAGAACATTTAGAAGTAAATTTCGCGGAAATAATTTTAGTACTCTCGTACGTATTCTAACTTAATGTAATATGAAGCAGCTCCATAGCTCGTATGGAACCAGGGAATGTCGAGGACAGATATATCCATTGAATCCACTTAACACGTAACTGCTATGTCGGTCATAATGACTGAAACTGGCGCATACCAATCATGCTATGTTGGTCATCATGACCGAAACATGTGGCTTGACTTGCTTGTTCCTGTTTGCTGTTGGTCATGAGTATAACAATGATGCAAGTATAACAAGGCATGACCGACAAGTTGTGGGAGTCGAGTGCACATTAAAAGTTTTTCAACTGTTCTATTTTCTCCAGGAGAAAAAGCGAAATTTTCAAATTTGCGAAATAAAGTCCAATAACCCCTTTGTGCAGAAGGCAAAATTGGTGAAACCACCGTGGCAGTTAACGTGTTAGAGGGTTTTGATTGCTATAATTAATAAGAAGTTGAAGTAAATTGGATATTATATTTATCTTTTATTTCAGGTTGGAAAAGTGGTTTGTGAATTCTGGCTGTGAAGATTTAAGGAGTCTTTCTATTGAAGAGAAAAGGTGCAAGTTCATCTGTCAGAAGCATTTCTCCAAGCAGTGCATCTATACTTCATCCGAAGGAAGATTTGAGTTGCGGTCCGGTGTACTACCTGTTCCTCTTGGTGTTCGAGCAGAAACATTGGAACATGCAACTTGCGGTCGTGAAACAAGAACTGACAGGCCAGTAATAGGGATGGCCAAACCATCTCTTCATGTTATCAGGAGACCCAAATTAGAAAAGCATTGCATGGATGTGACCAATAGTACACCTGCAGAGATGGATAGAGTGGCATTTGTCGAGTGTGATGGTTGGGTTCAGCGGAATGCTGGAAATAGCTCCACAGTGAATGAAAGACAAAATTGGGACCCCTTTCTAGAAATGGCTGTAGATGAGGAAGAATCATTTTCACACGAAGAAAGCAATGTTCCTCAGGTAGTCAATCCAAGTAATATAGAGGAGTATTTTTCCTTGTGTCGTCTTTGCTGCTCCGATGGTGGACAGAAACATAAGATTGTTGATAAGAATGACGGAATCTTGATGACTGACCTTTGCTCAAAGATACAGACTATGATATCACCACAGGTGAGGATTTTCTATTGGTTGTGCTGTATCTGTGAGATGCATGCAACTAAAATTGTTTTTTTTTCTTCTCAGAAATGATTAGGCGTGCAGTTCTAAGCTTCTCAGAAGCTGCATCCCTCTTTGTCTGAATATAGATCACCGCAGTCTTCCTCTGTTGTCCCCTCGTGTCTTGGATTAGTAGGCTGTTTGTATCTTTGAGATACAAAGCGATCGATCGCCTATATGCGAGAAACTGTGTGTAGTAGTTTCAAGTAGAGTAGTGACGTAGTTAGATCTTAAATACAATATTGAAAAGACAGCTTCTGGTACAGTGCTCTACATGAATTTATTGTTACTCCAAAAATTATTTGTTTCTTTGTGCCCCAAGATAAAAGCATTGGCTGTGAGGTTCAATAAGAGCCTTGAGGCAGTCCGTAACCTCGGACCAAAAGCTTCAAAACAAAAGACTATTGTGTGTTCTACCATCAACATAATCAACACCCGGACCTTACGTGCAATTCCAAATAAGTGACAGAGTAGAACGTCATAAAGTTCCTGGCAGCATCGCATGGTTGCCAAACTGCCCCTTTACAAGAATTTAAATTTTTTGGAACATTTTGGCTATATTTTTTGAACTTGAAATTAGGAATAATTTTTACTAACCAACAACCCCAACCTCCACCCTATAATTATTGTATCCAAAGGAAATTAAACTTTATTGGTGTATTTCTTCACTATATTAGTGATCATGCCACCTCCTAAGGAGGATTTCTCATATTTGACACAGAATGACATGTTTAGTTTACAACTACCCCCACCTTTGATAGGTCCACACCTCCCTGTTTCTTCCCCTTTTCCTGTATTACCCCAATTACCTATCCTTTCTTACCCAAATGTATCTACCTTGTCCATTACCATTCCCTCAAATATTCCACACACAATTGTACCAAGTTTTACAACCACTCCTACTGTTTCTACAACTTCAGTTATTTTATCTACATCCTCCAACCCTACTACTGCTACTACTAAGTACTACAACCCTAAGGTAATATCGCACTGTAACTTGGAGGGGCACTATCATGTTTAAAATGTCTGTGGGTCAAGACTTATGGGGACACCCTGTAATAATTTAAATTGTAGAACACGTGAACTACACCTGTTTAGGACAATTTCATACATTGAAAATGATTTTTGAGGAAGTTATTTTCCACTATTTCTCCTATGACAAAATGCTGATGTTGCAGCTGATGTGTGAATGTAAGTGCACACTCGATCTCTGCCAGAACCATGCCCCTTTCCTCAATAATGCAAAGCATTTCTCATTTGACCGATGTTGGTGCTCCAGTCTCATGTTAAGTGTACATACTTATTTCCAGTGAAGTCTCTTCCCAGGGCCTCCCCGATGGTGCAGTGGTAGAGATGTAGCCTTGTAACCAAGGTATTCCAGGTTCTATTCTCGGTGGAAGCACACAGTGGTTCAGATACCACTTTAAACTGTAGGCCCAGTCCCGATTAGCCTTACTGTGCATAAAGTGGACTTAAAACACCAATTTAATCAAATAGTCAAGTTAGTTTAATCTTAAGTCTCTTCACCTTTCACCTGTACAACTTGTACAATTCACATAATCGAGAAAAAAATAGAGTGCCACTTCAAACTTTGGGACATTCTACAGTGAAATTCTGCAATATGTTTTTTTGATGATATATATTTTTGTGATGGTATGTACATATTGCTTGCATTGTAATGATTTTCTTCTAATTTAAAGTTGTTAAAAGCAAGTTAATATGCTTCTTGGATTTTATTATTTTTGTGTGTGAACTTGCACTCTCTTCATCTGATATTGGTTTTGAAACACTTCTCGAAAATGTCAAAATATTAGCTACTGCTAAAACAAATGGATCAGATTTAAAGGAAAAGAGACATATTACAAAGTAAGATTAAATATAGTATTAGGAAAGTGATTATGAATGTGATATTTGTAGACAGTGCCATTCTTTGGGACAATACTGATTCATTTTTTCCCCCTTATGACGTATTTTTTAAAAAAATGTATGTATTTCTAATTTCAGTTTTTTTTGGATGATAACTTACCCTACATGGTGTGCGAGAGATGTAGGAGACAGGTGGAACAATTCTTTGCCTTCAGAGAAAAATGCAGAGAAGCAGAAGAGAAGCTAAGAAGAATGTTCTCCCAATTTATAAAGGTATTTTTCTGCAATGTAATAATTGAAAATGGTACACTTGTGGGATGTCATTATGAATCAGATGATCACACCCGCAAGTCTTGATTTTTAGTTGTATTCTAATTGTCACAAGTGAGATTTTTTTTTTTTTTTTTACTTTGATCTTGAAATTTGGAAGAGACAAAATGACCTTATAACTTTTATTTCTCATATAATTTTCATTGTAACATTTCCAAAACACACACTACTTTCGTCATTTTTTTTTTTAAAAAAGTAAAGTGCTCCCCTGTGCTTTGCACCATGCCATGAAGGCATATAGGTGGTGTGGAGTTAGGGCTCCCCCACTTTGTTAATCATGGCTGAAGGTGGGGGTGATGTGATCAGCACCACATCCCTGGCTGCCTTTATCCCCCAGAGTTTCCTCCAGGTACCCACTTTATACGATGGTGTGTGTGTGCCGGAGTCATTTGAACAGGTGGAAAAAATCCTGGTTCCCCCCAGCCAGGGATCGAACCTGGGTCTCTCATATGTTAGTCAGCCCTAACGACTGAGCTACCACAGCTTCAATATACGTATTTTTAGTTTGATTAATGTTTCAGTTAATTAATGAGATAAATTTAACAAAAATCAGTTGTACAATCAATCTTGCCACTAACATTGCATTGTTGGAACATAACTGTGGAACAGTCAACCTCCATGGCAGAGTGGTTAACACAGCTTGCTATGATGTCTAGGGTTCTGGGTTTGAATCCCAGCTTGGGGATGGGTGTTCTTTGTGAGTGTCCCTGCATCAGTTTCGTCATATCATCACTCATCCTCATCTTCATGTGGCAGAAATTTGAAGTAAAATAAACCAAATTAATCAATCAATTAATTGTGAAACCAGTAATATTTTTAAAATTATTATTATCATTATACGTAATAGTAATAATTATTACTTTAATGATGATCTCATCAAGTTTTAATTATTAATCCCAAATATCATCAGGTAATCAATCGGTTGTTGTTTCATTTGAGATAAAAATTACGTAAGGTACAAGGGCTGTTTCAGAAGAAACTGAAATTTTACAAAATTGAGAGAATGGTAATATTCACCAGTTATTTCGACCTGTAACGCGTCTGACTACCATGCTAAAGGTCCCGGGTTCGATCCCCGGCCGGTTCAAATCCGGGAACTTTTCTAACGATGGAAGCGGCCCCGGCGCCCACCCAGCATCGAATAACATGGGTACCTGGGGGAAACCCTGGGGGGTAAAGGCAGTCAGGGGCGTGATGCTGATCACATCACCTCCACTCACGACCGGATCAAGAAAGTGTGGGGCGTTACCCCCACACCCCCTATACGCCTTCATGGCGTGGTGCTATGCACAGGGGAGCACTTTACCTTTTTTACCTCTTCAAAGTACTCCCTTCCGCTGTGCACACACCTCCCAGCGTTTCTTTCAGTCATGGAATTCATGCAGGAAATGCAATTTGTTGGAATGTTTTGGAGTAGCCAGTAGGTCCTGCAGCGAATTCTCCTTGATCTCTTCTATTGTCTGGAATCTGTGACCTTTCATGGTTGATGTCAACTTGAGGAAGATGAAGACGTCTGCTGGTATCAAGTCAGAAGAGTAGGCTGTGAGACAACAGGTGTCTGGTGCTTTGCCAAAATTCCCAAAAAAGAAGTGAGTAAAGAGCACGTGCATTATTGTGGTGAACCATCCAGGACTTGTTCTGCGACACTTTAGCATGTAATCGTTGCCTGATGTTGCATAACTTCACGTACAATGAGACAATGGTTTGCACATATGACTTCCCACACCCTTTTAACGTAATCGATGTTGGTAGAGCTGGGAGCTGGATGGGCATCCAGATTTTGTGTCGTCCTCAGTGAATGTCTGACCCGATCTGAAACGTCTGTACCATTCGTAACAATTCGTTTGGATGAAACGTTCCTCTCCGTAGGCTCCATTTAACATGTTGCTTGCCTAAGTTTTCTGCAATTTCACACAGAATTTCACACATACGTGCTACTCTTCCAGTTCCTTCATGGTAGGGTAACTAAAAATCACACCTGCACTCAATGCGATCCACTGTGTTACTGCGGTTAGCAACAGCTTCAGAACTGGACCCAAATAAATGTCTAAGGACACTGCTAGGCACCACCACTGTCAGTTCTCTTCGATGAATTTATGTACAAACTTTAAGAAAATAGTTTGGTCTCATTTTGAACAGACCTTGTATTTACTCAAGGATGACTGATTGTGAAAAAATTGTGTAACAATTTGACAGTGTAAGCTTTCTGGAAGCAAGCTGGTTCAGTGTTTTGGCATTTGCGATAATGTTGGTTAACCTGCAGATTCGATTAATCAAGAGAGGTAGGGTTTGTTGGTTGCCACCTTCCACTTTATGCACAATATGGCTAATCGGTACTTGACCTACAGTTTAAAGTGGGATCCGAACCACTATGTGCCTCCTGGGTATTGAACCTGGGACCCCTTGATTACAAGGCGACCATGCTACCAAAGTGCCATCTGGGAGGCCCTCTTATGCTCTGGTTTGTGATATTCACATCTTCAAATTGAAAAATGAAACAAAGAAAAATTCATTAAAATAAAATAGGTTGTATTTCTGATTTTAAAAAGAAGTTTAGCATATGTAAGACTATATCAGTTATAGTCCACGCGTTTACTTCGTTAACGTCGAAGACTAAAGAAACCCGCCGCCATAAACATGGGTGGGGATAAATAGCAGACGACTCAACCTTCAGCCAATGGGCGCAGCTGTCATTCTGCTCATGTACTCCACGTGGAGTCTCAGTCACATGACTGTGGATACGCTGTTGCTGTACTTTGGAACTTCAATGTGGAGACCGTGGGAAGGTGCTAGCTGGTGCAGGAGAGGGACAAGGTGGCGTAGAGTAGATGTGTGGCAACACTTTGCGTTGAATGTGATTGTTGGAGCTGGTGGGCACGCTTCATGGACTTCAAAGCCAGCTGGTCGTTAATGTAGCTAGCACGTCGACTATGTAACATAAAGGTTATAAGAAGCCCTTCTTGTCCAGTCCTACAGCACAAGGCTCAACCACCATCCTGCCTGACTGGAGCTCTAAGAACTTCCCCTTTTTTCTTCTTTCTTCATGTTGCTCAAGGGAGGTGTGAAACGCGACGAATGTAGAAAGAGTCACTCCATCCTCCCTCCACATCCAACCATGCTTATTCAGGATGGATGTCAACAATTGTGTGCTTGTATTGTATAAATATATTGGGTTGTTGTGTAAGTCCACACTGTGTTATTTCACGATTTTTTGCAGGTCAGTAGTGGTGGTGCAGATGGGAAGCTGTGTATCAAAATGTTGCCAGTAATATTGTGTATCTAAATCATATTGATCTGTGCGATTTTTTATTTTCTATAGCATTTTATTTATTTATTTATAAGAGCACTATACTCACATACGTAAGTACAATTTTTAACTTTCTTTTTTTATATTTTTTATTTTCTGATTCTTAAGTATGGAGTGTCAAATATTCAGGAAGGAGCATTTCTGACAGCATCTCCTGTATGAGTTTAGGGGTCCTGAGTTCAATACCTGGTGGAGGCACATAGCGGTTCGGATCCAACTTTAAACTGTAAATCTTGTCTGTTAGTCTTTCTGTGCATAAAATGGACTTAAAAAGAAGAAACTCCTGTATGAATTTAACAAGGAATCCTCATCTGCAGAGGCTTCTTGACACATATGGGGAGCAAGGGTGCTTGCAGAGCTCCCCCTTCCTCCCAAGATATCTGAAAAGAATTTGTGTAATTTAAATGATGAAAGTAGTGTAGTGTGAAAACATGAGTACCTTGGGGACAAGGGGTGCCGCGAAAGAAAGCAGATTAAGTACCTACGTAAATTATCCTAGTGCTGGGCATGATTTATGAGAATTCTCTAAACTGGGGGAGGGCCTCCCCAATGGCGCAGTGGTAGCGTTGTTGCCTTGTAATCAAGGTGTCCCGGGTTCGATACCCGGTGGAGGCTCAAGTGGTTCGGATCCCACTTTAAACTATAGGTCCAGTCCCGATTAGCCTTACTGTGCATAAAGTGGACTTAAAACAACAAATCAATCAATCAATCTAAACTGGGGGAAAGCATCACTTCACGTTTACCCCACTTTAAGAAATGCTGCACCCCCTGAGAAAAAATCCTGTGAGCAGCCTTGATGGGGAGGATGCGTGCAGTTACTCAGAGGACGGCCTGCAAACATTTCCAAAGTGGAAATTTTGACATCAGTGACTTCACACCCAGGTCATCCATCATACTTTGATGATGATCATTTGAACAATGTGATACACATGGGTCCTCATGAAATCACACAAATTAGCCATGAGATGGATTGCAATTAGGGTACAGTTGTGTGATGCCTGCATGTATGGGATAGGTCCAGAAATTCAGGTGGTGCACACACTCACCAAGGACCACGAGAATCAGTGAATTGAAAAGTTTTCTATCTCATAAAAACAGCATCCACAACTATTTTTCCAAAATCATAAAAAAAATACTTTGCTTAAGTAATGTGTGTATTAACATATAGCTTTTAATTCCAGAATATAAAAAAATACGTTAAAAACTGTACTTACGTATGTGAGTATGTTGTTCCTATTTTCCTTTCTTTAGCACTACATTTCGGGGACTAAGTATCCCCTTCTTCAGGTTCGTATAAAAAACTAGGTACTTAACATGGTAAAAAGGTAAAGTGCTCTCCTGTGCATAGCACCACCCCATGAAGGCGTATAGGGGGTGTGGGGGTAACACCCCACACTTTCTTGATCCGGTCGTGAGTGGGGGTGATGTGGTCAGCATCATGCCCCTGACTGCCTTTACCCCCCAGGGTTTCCCCCAGGTACCCATGTTATTCGACGTTGGGTGGGCACTGGGGCCGCATCCAACGTTCCCGGTTCCCGGATTTGAACCAGCTGGGGATCGAACCCGGGACCTTTAGAATGGTAGTCAGACGCGTTACCGACTGAGCCACCGCGGCCACTACCATGGTACCATGTCAAAATGTAATAAAAGAATTGTGGACAAGGGTTGGTGTGGATACATTTAAGATGATATATCCGTCCTCTAGACGTGTTTAAAAAACTCGTCGTTCTCTAAAAACTTGCACAATTACCCTATTCCCATGTTAAGAACGTTAAAAGACTAAAAACCTGTATGTATCACTATGTACAATCACGGACACATCTGGGTTGTAATGGCCTAATTTACTTTCAATGGAATCGCTACAACGCAGAAGTGTCCATGACTGTACAACTTGCAGGTTCGGCTTTTCTTGCTCAACTGTGTTTCCTAATCTACGTAAAGGTCACTCTTCCAGGAACACTTTCCTCTTCCCTTTATTTTCTTATTTCCCCCTCACTATCGCGACACAAATCCAACGTAAATTCTCGTTCTTCTCGAGCAGCTTGGATAACTTCCGGAGTGACGTGACTTTATTTTTTAATTCAACACTAAAATACATTAATTACACTAGCCTGCAATGGTTCTGCGGTAACAATGAAAATAGGCGATTCAAATAGATATGAATGACCTAAATCTGAAAATAACAACAGTTTTTGTGTATCACGTTCAGTTGTTGCACAATACAAGTTTTTCCTTTTCTATAGCTACGTTATAAGTGCAGCGTAGTAATACTACCGCATGTCTCCACATTACGCTGAATATGAACAAAGATCATGAATGAAATAAAAATGAAATGAGAAATACATCAGATATGATTCACAATGGCACTGTTGAAACATTTGTGGTGTTATGTGATCAATGGGAAGGTACGGAAAATAGATTCTCTCGTGAATAAACTGTACTTCTTGTATTTCAGAGTGAAGGTAGGTGATCAGGATAACTTTTTTGGTCAACATAGTGCATGTAATACTTGTGTCGAGGGGAGTGACTACGTTATTGGTATGAAGGAAAACGGAAGGCAATGCCTTTTGCAATACCGGGTGTGGTACAAACAGAAAAAAATCATGATGATAACTGTTATTTTGTTTGTCCCAAGTTACTGGTTACAACAAAATAGAAAGGAATTATACATGTATTCTCTGATCTGCCATCAGATAGGCCACCTATTGTCCATGGACCTGACCTGCCAGTGCCTACACCACGAGAAAATGTAAGTGACAAATGAATTTGAAAGCAGTTCCTCATATTCAAACAGTGATGAAATGTATTCCGAAACAGAAGAATACTGATGTCCCTAATCTTGTGCAACAGTTAGGAGAGGAAGCATAAGATCCCAGTTCCTGTCATCTATTTATTGATTTCTGCAAACGAAGCCTTAAAGCTGTTTTGCTACACAATGGTAATAAATTAGCATCCATTCCACTTGCACATTCTACATACCTAGCTGAGTCATATGAGACATTGAAGTTAGTTCTGGACAAAATAAAGTCCCGTGAGCATCAGTGGCAAATATGCGGTGACCTTAAAGTCATTGGCTTATTACTAGGACAACAGGGAGGATACACAAAATTTCCCTGTGTGTGTGAGTGGGAGGGTAGGACCAGAGACAAACATTGGAATACTGTATTGGGCTGAAAGAGAGGAATTGAAACTAGGATCCAGAAATTCTACAAAAGAAAATTCTCCTTCCCCCATTACACACAAAACTTGGAATTATGAAACAGTTTGTAAATGCACTAGACAAAAGCGGCCCATGTTGACAATACTAAAGTCAGAGAAGATGTATTTCATAGACCGCAAATTCGTAAGCTGATGATTGATGACGATTTCACCTAGCCAATGAACAAAATTGAAGATGATGCATGGGAAGCATTCAAAGAAGTTGAGAAAATTTCTTCATAAGGTGAAGGGCCCACTGAACAAATACGTTTTGAGAAATATGTTGACAAGTTCAAATTGCTCGGTTGTACAGAGGTTGTTCGCTTTATATCCGACCATTTTCGATTCGGTGCTGCCACCTGGCGTATCATGCTGGAACTATGGGTCTGCTGGTGGGAGCAGTGTTGTGTCTGACCTTGTAGGTGCGTGAGTGTTGGTAGTGAATGTTATCAAATGGCGCCGAAAATCAACCGGTATTGGGAGGGTTACGTAATGGCCCTTTTCCATGCTAAGTTTTCATACGTACGCATTGTGAAACAGTGTCGGGAGAATGGGTTAACACTCGGGGTGACTACTGCGAAAGCTATTGTGGCCTGTTACACAAAACAGGCTCTCCTTGCGAAACATTCACCCACAAAAACCACCAGGAGAAGGGCTGCAAGCAAAGTGTCACCCGTAGTGCTAAGGGGGATCCGTCGATTGGCATGCCAAGAAAATCCCCCGACTCAACGTGAAATGGCCCACAGAATTCACCTCGCACCATCAACTGTGAACAAAACAATTCGCAAGCACCTCAGGTTGAAGTGTGTGCGGAAGGCCCGTGTACACCACCTTCTACCGTGTCACATTGCCAAACATAAGACGAACTGCAGGAAACTGTATGAAAAGTACCTGGCGGGTTCCAAATGGAAGAAAGTTGTCACAATGGATGAATCATATGTCCATCTCACTGCTGGTGGTCACATTCGGGCAATCACATACCATGGCATTGACGGCAAGGGGCACAGCAACTTTGTTCGTCAGTGCAGGGAAAGTTTCCCTCGTGGCTTTATGGTTGTGACGGGATTTTGGATATGAGGGTAAGTTGATGATACGCAAGGTGGACAAAAACATGAAGGTGAATGCCAGATACTTCCAAGACTCCATTCTGCCACCTATCTATCGGAGAGACATCCCACAATTGTATGGAATGGACGCGCACCAGATCCATATGGACAAGGCTTCGAGTCATACCGCCAGAACATCACTACGTTTTTATCAGGAAATGGCAGAGGAATTAGGAATTCATGTCATTCCGTTTGAAGACATTCCTGTGAAAAGCCCAGATGCCAGTCCAATGGATTTTTGCGCATTTGGACTGTTGAAACGACGTCTTCAACATCGCCACCCGAGCACCCTGGATGGTCTATGGAAAGCTTGCAGGGAGGAGTGGGACAGAATTCCCATGCCTGTCATGCACCGGAGCTTGCTGCAATGGAAACTGCGATGCCGGGCGATAGTCCACAATGCTGGGGGTCCAATAGAACATGATCGGTGGTGGCGGCACGGTATCTCTTAAGGTGAGTACCTCTCAAAAATGGTCGGATATAAAGCGAACAACCTTACTGTAATATAAGCCTGATAATTTATTTGAACTATTTACACACATATAGTACATAATAAATGTAACTATATTTTATTTTTATGTTACTATATTATTATAATTTATATTATTTATCTTGTATTTTCAATTTCTACACTATTTCTAAACTGTTATCGATAAATTGATATAATAATGAAATAACATATTGTGAAATATGCTGACGTTGCTGTTATCAATAAATTGATATAATAATGGAATAACATATTATGAAATATGCTGACGTGATACAACAAAACTGAATAAATTTTCTAAATCAGCATATCGCATTTAGTAAAATTCACCTATTGAGGTTCATACCACAGAAAAAAAGTTTTCATTTACAGGCTAGTGATATTTATAGGAAAATTAACAAGCTCAATAGAAATTTTAGGCAAATGGTAAAGTTTGGTTTGTCTAAGAGACGCGATTTATAAGCTTAAAGAGAAGTTTGAATCTGATGTTTGACCAAAATACAAGTTATTCTATGTTTAAAAGAAAATAAAATAACTTTAGACAAGAATTAGAGATAATTGAAGAGAGGAGAAACATAGCTCCTTAGTTTGGGAGGGACACCGTAGAGACATCCGTTCCTTCTATGAGAAAGGTCTTAATCCTCCACTGTTCTACCTCTGAAATTTTATAGGCGGCACAAACATCTCTTTTGATTAACACCTGAATTTGGGGGGAGGGGGTGCTCAACAAGTTACGTCTATGCACACACCTTCACAGTGTAAACAAATTGGCCACCAGGAAATGAATTGGAAGATCCTTCCACTTCTAGCCTATTCCTGAGATGTCACTCCTTCAGAATATCACTTGTCTAACACACACTGTGGCATGACTTTCAACGATGAAGGTGATCTCCAGAATTTTTTTGATGAGTTCTTTGCAGCAAAACCAACACGTTTTTCCAAGAATGTCATCAAATGCACCAGACACTGACACACCATAGTCAACAATGGGGGATATTGCATACTTGGTTGAATCCATGTTCCCTTCTGACATAGTAAATTTCGGTAGTGGTGCAAAAAATGACATAAATTTATTAGGGCAGAGCTGAAACCACTTTGAACCAATACCCACACCAATACTGATACTTCTATAGTAGAACCACATGCAAAAGAACTGGTGCAGACACTCCCTTCACTGCTGTGCATCGTTCTCCCGCATAGACGGGAGGGGTGGAGTGGAGGAGGCTTCCTTATGACATGAAGGGGAAGGTGCACAAAGAATTTTGGTCATAGTTTCTTTTGTTTGTGGTTGCTGTACACAATTCCCACCTTTACCGATTCTTGAAAATTGTAACAAAAGTTGTTCAAAATATTGATCGATATTAATGCATGAGTATCAGTTTAACAAAGTTTTGTTTTAAAATATTAAAAAATTACATCAAAGTGAAAAAAAAATCTGATGAAATGATTCTCTCGGGCTATCGACCAGGTGAGTTGTGGAAGCGTTGAGAAGCACGCAGCAGACATGCCACCCGATTGGTCTGCCATCTTCAACAGGATCCCCCCTCCACGAACGTATATACACCGGGTTGACTCTCAGAACTGCACTTCTATCCTGAAGATGAGAGTGATGTTAGCTCTCGAAAGCTTGGAATCTTTTCCACAACTCACCTCGTTGATAGCCTGAGAAAATCATTTCATCATTTGTTGCCAGGAAAGCTTCAAGTCTTATTACGAAAAAAATATCGGTTATGTAATCACACAATAAGAGTTTTTCACATAATAATGGCACAAAATCTATGGAAACTTCGAATATTGCATAACTACCAAGATAATTACTAGTGCTGATAGTACTTTGAACTGATACCGATGCTTGAAAATTGTAATAATTAAAAGTTGTTCAAAATATATATTAATATTTGTGTGTAAGTATTTCACTGTAATACTGTACATCAATTTACCAAGATTTTTGCTATAAATTTTTAAAAATTTCATCAGAATATGAAATTACATGTTATGTTATCACAAAAATTAGTTTTTTCGCACAAAACTGGTGCAAAATGAAAAGCAACTTTGAATGTTCCATATTTTCCAAGATAGACTTCGCAAATGCATCACACAACATTTCTCAGCACTCCATGAGAGACCAAAACACCAGAAAAGTATTTGCAGGTATCAGCAAGTAAATTCCAACCGATACCAATTCCACTAGTATTTGTCGCTACTGATACATTAGCATCAGTATTGGCTCAACCCTAAAATTTATGCATCAACCCAATACTTATATAAATTGTTTAGTAAAACACACTAAAAGTTATTTATAACATAATCTGCATATTTCATGTTTAAAAACAATGCTAACATTCACATGCTGTTTCTAACGAAACGTGTTATTGTAGAAAGAAGATACATCCCATGAGCAGGCTGCCTGTGGTGATAGTGACAGTGCGAGTGCGTCCGTGGAAGTAAAGCAGACAAATAACATCACAAATGTTCTCTATGATGAAGGAATATGTGAGGGAGAGAGTTCATCAGATGAAGAGGACTTGGTGGAATTCATTGCAGCTTCTGATGGAGAAGATACAGAAGAATTGGATGGAACTCATGCAGGACAAAGTGGAAGTGAAAGGTAACTGGATAGTTTAGTAGCTGGTATCCTTTTTGTATAACCACATATTTTGGTGAATAAGATATCAAGATTTTGGTACAAAACTGGGTATGTTTCGGAATCAAAAGTGGTATATAAAATGGCTTCTCAGTGTTAAAATGGTGAATTTAAAAACTACATTTATTATGCAAAATAAACATTTTGTGGTACATTAATGTAGTTATCAGAGTATAACTTTATTCCTGTGTAAAGGAGTTCATATTTTCTTCTCAAACATTTACAGCAGAATTAATCCATTTTCTGTGATTTGTATAACTCACTGGATAATTCAGACTTCAGAAAGTGTAAATAAACTCTAAATTTTGTGTTTAAAAATCTATTTCATATTTTGAAATTCATTTTGCATCATAGAATCAAAAATATATCATACAGATCACATAAAATAAGCTATAACGCCTCAACCAACACTTTTTCATGTATGTATTTCCCTTTTAAATGTAATAATGGGAACAAAAGAACACTTTAACAACATGTGGCAGTGAGGGATCCAGAAAGAAATTGAATTTTCAAACTTTCCTGAAAATTATGACTAGAAAATGTTGCATAATCCCCCCTTTTTTAAAAATTTAGGGATGGGCATTATGTGCCCTCAAAGAGTGGTCTTTTGTTGTGCTTCCCTCCAAATTTTGTCCATCCAGCAGCCATAGTAGCAAAATTTTTGTGTAAGCGGGCAACACTGCTGTTCTTATACATTATTGTTTTTTCCCTAAGAAGTTTCAGCACACCTTTGCAAGGGTTGTGGTGATGTAGTGCTACATACTACATTTTTTGTCACTTTGGCCCATTGTAGTGACTACAGATGTGTGCCTTGTACAATTTTTTGGAGGGTTAAAATGTCAGTTTTCTTCTTCTTCCTTTAACTTTATTGAGAGGTGTACCTCCACTAAAAGTCCTGTTGTTCCAGGGAGGAATCATCTCTGCAACAATTACACTATATAGCGAAAAGTCAAAGGACACCCAGTGCTGTTCATTCCAAAGACACCAGCCACGTAACTAATAAGATGTCGGACCTCCCTTTACTCTTTGGGGCAGGCTTTCCACTAAGTTCTGGTATATTGCTGGTGGAATTTTTACCCATTTGTCCTGTAGGCTTGTGAATATTTCATGCGAGGTTTCCTGTCGAGTGGGTCTCGCACGAAACCAATGCTTCAGTTCATCCCAAAGATGTTCTATGTGGTTCAGTTCGGTGCTTTGAGTGGGCCAGCTAAGCACATCCACCGGATTGCCCTCAAACCACGATGTTAAGGACCCTGCTTTAAGGGCAGGACCATTCTCATGCTGCCAGAGAAAAGGGCCCATTCCAAACTGTGGAAACAGTGTGGGCAGCATGCTATTCTCTAAAATGTCCTCATAAACACCACTGTTCATGTTGCCATTGATCAAAACTAATGGCCCGAGCCCAAACCAGGAAAAGCAGCCCCAGACCATGACACTACGTCACGTTCACTTGGGTGTCCGGTGACTTTTGGCTCTATAGTGTAGTTCTCTGTCTACATTTTTTTGAATATTTCGACAAGTTTGAAGAGTGTGCACTTGAAAAGACCTCTCCGGAGGGCAAGGTGGATTGATATAAATCAGGTTGATTTAAATCGCAATTTAAACCAAGATTGAATTTTTTTTAAAAAAAAATCGCTGATTTAAATCACTTGAAATTAATAATTTATAGAATAATGTACATAAGGATTTTTTAGATTTCAGAATCATTTAATAGTGTTTATTAGGCTCTAAGAAAGGAAGAGAAAAGAAACAAAATGTATAACTGATGGAGTGAAGCTCATACGAAAGTAAATGTAACATGTAAACATCCTTAAATTTATCTTGATTTAGAATTCAATAATTTTGGTAGGCAAAAATTTCAAGCATTTTGTGTAGAAAAATATACAAAATACCAATCATGTTAAACCGTAAATAGTGTAATTATCATTAAACTGTAAATAAACATGGCACCTGATATTTTCCAAACTATCGTGTAAAATAATTCTTGAAGCTTTCCTGGCAGCGAATATTGAAGAGGTTTTCTCGGGAAATCAGCCAGGTGATTTCCAGAAAGGCTTCCGAGCTTTCGAGAGCTAACATCACTCTCATCTTCAGGGAATGAAGTGCAGAGATAAGTCAGGGTGTCGTTATATGTATTTGGTGTGGGAGGGGTTCGGTGTAGGTGGCAGGCCAACCAGGTGGCGTTTCTCCGACGTCCGTGCTGCCAGTCGACTATCGCTAACCAGGCTGGGTCCAGTTCTAGTCCCGTGTCCCTGTTCAGGTTGTCCTTTTCCTCGTGTATGGCTATTGCTTCTTTGATGAGACGGTCCCAGTAATTTCATGATTTATTGATGATATCGGTGGTTGTGAAGTCAATTCTATGGCCCTCCTGGATTGAATGTTCTGCTAACCCTGATTTTTTCGGGATGAAAATTCTTGATGTAGCTGGCATGTTCTTTGCAGCACTGTTCGATTGTCCTCCCCGTTTGTCCAATGTAGGCTTTACCGCAGGCACAGACTATACAGTAAACCCCGGGTGTCTTCTGTCCTAGGTTGTTTTTGGGGAGTTTCGAAGTTGGCTTCGGACTTTCAGTGGCGGTTTGTGGATCGTCCTGATGTTGTGTTTTGAAAGAATGTGGCTGATGAGTGCAGAGACATTACCAGTGTATGGGACGATGGCTATCTTCTTGGTTATCATGTTCTTTTGTTCTGATTATATTACATGTGAAAGTGAAATATATCAGCTAAAGGCAGTGGTTGAAGAGTTATACCCCATTTTATAATATATATCTCATAATACTGTCAGTAAAAACAAAGGTAAAGTTCCATGTGCATATAGCACAATGTCAAGAAGGCACATTTACGGGCCCTACCCCCTACATTCTCGATCTCAGCCACCTTGGATGTGATGTGATCAGCACCATGCTTTGGCCACCTTTACCCCCCCCCCCCTCAGTATTGCCCTTAGGTACCCAGTGATTTGAACCTGGGTGAGCCCCAGAGCCCCTTTATGCATGGAAAAGGCTGGAAAATTTCTGTCCTTAGATTATTCCCCCTTGAATCGAACTTGGGTCTCCTGTGTGACGAGACTGTGATTTGATAACTTAAAAAATGGTGTCTCGATGCCTTGTGAGATGGAAACTGAATTGAAGCAGACTAATACAGTTAATTTAGATGCTGAAATCACTGTATTGCCCATCTTATTGAAAGCGCTGGTTGCCATGACAGGTGCTAACAATGATTAAAAAATATCAGGCTGACAAGCCAACAAAATCCAAGATTCATCCGTAAATATGCAATTCGCCTACATGTAAAGACTCTAATTAAATCACTACACCAGATGCAATGCACTCTCAAGTCCCAAGTGATGAATCCTTTTCAGTACACCCTATATGGTGTAATGATGACAGGCTACACACCCTTTGTTACTTAACGCTAACTGAGATTAACACAAGCTTTCTGACAGGATGGCACTCTATGTTGCAATAAGCCGCCTGCCCAGAATCGCTACTGTGATATTCTCTATCATGTTTACTGATGCCATTAACATTAACATTACTCAGAGTGACCACTACGAGCCACACCCTACCCTTTGTAAAGGAATACTGGCATTAGTACACATATGTCAACATTCAATGACTCTGGGAAGCTCATCCAGGTTAAATTGTAACACCACAGTTTAAAACATGAGTTTTTTATTAAACAATAGGAAGGATGAAAAATTAACTTTGTATATGAATACTCTATCTTATCTTTCACAATATAATCTTTGCACAGCCAACATCAGCAAACAACTTCACAACTGAATAAATGAGATTCAGACACATTCGGTACATCCTGTGTGATTACTCTTGAGGCTATAATCTGTAACCACTTAACGCGGTGTCTTTAGCTAAATTATCATTAGACTCAATACTTCCCTTGGTAACTGAGAAGCGATTTTGAAAACAAAATAAGTAAAAATTGGACGGTTTTCAAAATAATAAAATTGACATTTTTAAACCGTCAAACTAAAGATCCATATCATAAAGAATGATATTAGCTGAGGAGATAATAATCACCCCTTCAATAAGCAAATTATTACGTGTAAATAATGTCACATGACCTTGACTTACAACCCACTAATACATCATTTATTATTCTTGCAAGTGAAGTTCTTTATACTTCACGTAATAATAAGTCAGAATGGTTTTAATAACCCTTATGATATGTTCGTTTAAGACTAGTCAACTGTATTTTCCCAAAATGGCTATGCTACGTTCATTGTCCCGAACCACGTTTTACGAGAACGCGTAACCGTGATTTATGGCCATAAATGTTATCACACACATGCTAGCATATTAAGAATTGCGATGATGATTAGTTGAGGTCACTCCATTTGCAATGTACTGAATGTCACTCGAATAGAAGTTGATATTGGTACTTACGTTTTACTGCATATACCCACCGAAAGTTCGTGACGGCCGTCATAAATTTCCAAATATCGGGCTTCACTTTGATTTACAATTTGATACATGAATCGTAACACCATCTGCTGTCTTTAGTGGACCTATTGCGCCATTGCAAACAATTGGCAATCCCTGGATGAACGTGATGTTAACCGATTCCTTTCGGCTTATTCCAAACAGACGTCCATTGCCCCATCCATCTTATACAACGACCAGCAAGTCCTTTTCGAACCGCTCCATCAACCTGCTCACGCAAGCGATTCCTTAGTTCAGTTCAGCAATGTTGGATTCGTTATCCTGTGCACGTTTACATGCACATCAAGATATAAATTCGTATTTATAGTATGAATCATGTTATTTACACCATGGTTGATGGCAGAATAATAATATTCACAGACAACTTAATCGAAAAACAAGAACTGTGGTGATTTGAGTCACCTGGTGAGCGGAAGACTTGAACTGTCTGTGAACGGTTCTTTAAACCATTCGGTCAGCTGTACGGTGCACTACTACCACCAAATGCGCAAAACCGGAACTGGATAGCACGTAATGCTGACTGATAAATGCAAATTGGTAGTTTTGCTACAATATCAATTATGAACACACATTTGATCGTTAAGCCAATTAAATACACTTGAAAATAGCATTTATGACATGGATTGTCATACCTGCATGGTGGTCAGATGCCCTTCCGAGTAGACCACCATGGCTCTCTCAAAGGAGTTTGAAAACTTCCGTTATATATTAAAAGTAACAATGGATATATTGTGTTGGTTTCGAGTATGACATGGGACCTCCCCGATGGCGCAGTGGTAGCATCGCTGCCTTGTAATCAAGGAGTCCCTGGTTTGATACTCGGTGGAGGCACATAGTGGTTCGGATCCCACTTTAAACTGTAGGTCCAGTCCCGATTAGCCTTACTTAAAACACCAAATCAATCAATCAATCAATCAATCGAGTATGACATACCTTCATGTATATAGAAATAAACAAAAAAACAGAACTGAAACATCACGTGGAGTTTCGAACAAATGGCACGTTAATTATTAGTTGCTACATGATGCTGGGAAGACATATACCCCAGGAGTCCACTAAAGGTTAAAATTCAAGCAAGACATGGCTGAAAATATTAGTCTATGTTTAAAATTAAATGTATATAATAATTGGGTTTCTTGTTTTTCAGAGTTGGTTTCCGTGAAGCTGCTTCTTGTAGGATTCTTCCACGTGCTGAAAGAATGGAAGAGAAAAGTGATTGCCACCAGGAGGGAGCTGCATGCGCTAGTAAAAAGAGAGGAGAATATATTAACAAGAGCAATAACTGTATTACAGCAGAAATTCCGAAAGCGACATGCAAAATTGAGAAAGAAGTTGAAGAAAACTCCAGGAACTTGCTTGAAACTTCAAAATTAGATATGAAACTATTACAGAATTTCAGTAAACAGTTCAGAGATGTTTTATTGAAAAAGAAGAAGGTCCAAGTGAAAGTAGTGCATAGTTATAAAAGAAAATAAATCCGTATCTTGGTTTTTGATATGCTGTTTGTGTATGTATTTTTCGTTTATGCTGGGACTGAGCTGATACCCTTTTAACCAACACCCACACCAATACCGATACTCTGATTGATTTCCATAGATAGCAATGCTTGAAAATTTGATCCAAAATATTATTTAATATTAGTGGGTGAGCATTCCACTCAAGTTGTAAGCTTCAATTTACCAGATTTTTGCTTTAAAATATTTAAAAATTTCATCAGAATATTAAAATACCTGGTATGCAATCACACATTACAGTTTTTTTTACATAAAATTGGTGCAAAATGAATAGAAACTTCCAATTTTGTATTACTTCCAGGATAATTAAACTTCGCTAAACTGGTGCACTGTATTTTCGTGGACCCCTAAAACGATCAAAATACCAGAAGAATGTATGTGCCAATGCTTTCAGATACAAATGGCACTGGCTGATATGGATACATTAGTATTGGCTCAGCCCTAGCATATATGCCACTCATACACTTCCTATCATTATGCCTGTAGTTGCATAATCTATCTGATCATCTCTATCTTCTTGCACATGTTCTTTGTTATGCATTATTTTTTTCCATTGGTTTTCAAAAATACACTTTTTTCCCTAATATTTTGAAAAGCACCAGTGGAATATTCCTACATATTTTGTTTTCTGTAGATGTAGCAAAAGGTAATATTGCATTCCTCCTCCTCCTCCTTTTTTTTTATTTAAAAATTAATTCTTGCCACCTTGGCCCATAGGTTTTAGCCAGGGGAGGCTTAATCCTTAGATGCCGAGGCTGATTTTCCAGGTATTTACACTAACGCCGAGCGTGTTTTCAGCGGGAAATTTGAAATTCTGCATGCTTCTCTATGAAATTTTATATTTCTGGGACTAAGAACGTTAGAGGTACAAATGGTAACCTCGTTTTGTTCAGTATGAGAGCTATTCACCTGATGTTTACATTCTCGTCTGTGTTATATGCAGGCAGAGGCGCTACTTCCAGTTTTGCAAAAATGACATGTATTTCAAAGGTGAAAGTGTAATGTATTACAGAAAAGGTGACAACATGAGGTCTGGAATGAATATTTTTTCTCAAGTATCTATACATCGTTTTCCGACAGACCCGATACGGAAAAATCATTTGATTCAGGCAGTAAAGCGAAAAGACTGGAAACAAATACGAGGGAGTGGGCTCTGGAGTCAGCACTTCATGGCTGGTAAATAAACCCAATGAAATACTTTACGTGTTTCAAAATTAACACGAATATGTTGATATAACAAATTTAAAGGATGTAACTGTTATTATGTCAGGCAAGTTATTTGCCATGGTAGAACAGTGGTGGAAGAAATCCCTCTACAAGACATAAAATTATGGGGTCTGTGTTTGAATACACGATTTCGAAAATTATCCATTTTACTGTTGTAATCAAAGTATTTCAATGTTATCAATTAAACACACACACACACACACACACACACATACATGCATACATATATATAGATGTGTGTACATGGCACATATCTAGAAATATATTTCTGGGGATCCGAACCAAGTGTCTGATAATAATAATAATTTTATTTTTATTACATTATTATATGGATATTATTATAATAGGTAAAAAGACGATTTAAGAACATAGATATAACTGCACGTTTTCATTATAGCTTACAAAACATGTAGTTTAGATTGCCAAAATTAAAGAAATTAATAAAGATTTGAATATTTATTGAATAACAAAAAATAATAATTTTAGATCGAGTTGACGAAAATTATAGTTACTGATGAAACCGCTGGTAGATCATCAACATTGTCTCAGAAAACATTACTGTTGTTCCATAAATCTTCATCCAAAAGCTCCGTTCTTCGGGGTACCTTTGTTTCTCCATATTACTTAAAAATTTCAAGTGATCCAGTTTGTATCCGATCTATTATAACAAAATAGGCTCTGTGACGATCTGTATTCCACTTGTTCACATTGGAAAATTGACCAAACCGGAAGTTCTTTCTCTGCCATTCATAATCGAATTGTGTGGTCGATTATTTTTTGTTTACTCAGGAATAACCCCCATACTTTGGGCTATAAATAAAATAGATTTTCCGTAATCATTTAGAAAAAAAAAGTGAAGTAACTATTTTTTTTTACCCGAAATTTGAAATTCATCGGACCCCCACACATGCTACACCAGGATGTGAATCTCCAAGAGGTACCTGCATAATGCCTGGTATGTTTGCCATTGATGTGGAAAAAATTATTCACTTATTTGTAATACTTTCGGAGAAAAATAATATTTGTCAATATAGAGCAAAAAAAAAAAAAGCTAAAAGCTACAAAAAATAATTTGTAATTTGTTATCTTACCTTGACACCTCCTGGCTGCATGTACCTCCTACTGGGCATGGTACTTTCGGGAGCATAAGGTGCAGAGGGGAACATTGCATTCCGGACACTGTAAATTGTAGGGGAGTAAACTGTTGGTGCCATCCGGTTGGTATTTGCCAGGTCGAGTCATCAGGAGCCGAGTCACTTTCATCGTCCGAATATCCACCCTGAGTACCGTCGTCGCTGGGAGTCACTCCCCAAAGTCATCAGGTCGGCAATGTCTTTGTCTCACCTTTCCGAATCCGTACCTAATAACTCATTGTCAATTTCACTTAGTGACAAACCGGGTCTTCTTGCCATCTTATACACCCTTTACTCTTGTTGGAGGAGAAAAGAGCCTCAATGCCACAGTTCGCCGATGGTACACACACACTGAACTCGAATAATTACTTACCTAAGTAAACACGTGATGCAAGGCAGAGGCGTCGCCTGAAGGGGGTTCATGGACCACACGAACCCCCAACCGAAAACGGAAAATTTTCAATTTGTTTTCTTTTCTGGGCAATGAAACACTGTATTCCAATGTACTTATTTTACAAAACAGCTTTTTTCGTTCATAAAGTTTTCATAATACTTCAAATTTCCCAATTTTCCCTGACTGTTGACAACAAAAGCTCACCAAGTTAGGCAGAAAGAGCCCTGGGCACATCTAGCGCAGTGAACTCCCTCTGCTGTATTCTTCCCCTGTTCTATCTAGCTCGACAGAAGAAGCCGAGAAAAGCAAGAGGGAAAACTGGAAATCTGAGCACGTGCCCTTCCAAAAGAACAACAGATGGCAGCAAATGTTCGGAAAATGCCGATAGCGGTGGAGAGACGAGGTGTTTTATTTTTCCATTCGTTTAGCTTCTCTATTGGGGAAAAGTAAGCAGTGGTTAAGATATAATGCAAGCACTGTTTGCATTGTTATAGTAATTCCTAAGATCTTCGATGTTTTAGCCTAATATCTTTCTTTTCCAATACATTTCACCAAAAATAAGGCCGCAAACCTCCTCAACAAATCCATTGAAAATAATTGTCACACACCCAAAACCTTGCATGGTGAATGCTTTAAGTTCTAGAACACTATATCACCAAAATGAGCAGATTTACACTTACATCAATAGTTAAAATGTGTTGCTTAAAGCTTTAGATAATGTAGATTAGTCAAAGGGAAAAAAGACTAAGACACTGTTACCGGAAAATAATACGCGTATTTATCTTGGTACACTTCTGTTCACAAAAAGTGGCACACTCGTTTGAGTTGAAGTCCAGCTTCATGGCTGCAAGTACAGCTGAAGTAAGTGTTCGGAAAGCAGCAGTGTTGCTTACTATCAATCAATTTAACCATATGCAGGGAATTTTGTGTCTCTCAGACTCAAAGAAAAGGGCTAACGGAAAGATTGCAGCGTAAATATTAATTAACTGGATTTTCCATGTTTATAATCAAAGTAATGTAAATGTGAAATATTTCTGATTTTTTTTTAAAAAAGAAACTCGTTTCTTATGTTCGTGACGAAGTAGTTATCACAATTCGTTAGAATGGGAGGACCCAGGGTCCGAATTTGGACTGACCTTGGGTGTTCTTCATTAACGCCAGTAGCCGAGAATGGAAAAAATGCAACACTAAAGAACAAAAAGGAAAAAAGACAATAAGAATAAGAGAGACAGAAATAGTGCTGTTGCAATTCCTGAAAAAAATCTATCGGAAATACTGTTATCCTAGTCCAGGAGAAGGCTTGAAGAATAAATAAACTCCTTCCCCATACACTTTGGCAAACAAAATCTCAAAGTTGACACTGAATATGCGATTGGAAAAATAATAGAAATCCTAAAGGAAAATGAGTTTGTCACAGCCAGGGAGCACATGAGAGGAGGTACTCCCCCAGCCTATTAAAAATAAGTCAATGGTTGTCCTTTCATTTAACTTTAACAGTAAATAGAAATTTTGTAAAACAAAAATTGTCGGGCTTTACTTGTTTTACATGTGCACGTTGGTTTCGTAATGAAGCACAAAAATTGAATTGTGGCTCTCGTAAAATTCTTACCAATTGAATGAATGTCTCCGTAGATTCCGGAATAACGACTCTTCATTTTGAAATAAAAAAAGTTATGTGCCGTTGGTTAATGAGATTAGTCGTCACATAGCAGAATCCTCTATATTGACGTAAACTAGAGAATGGTGATCATTTAGGGTTGCAAACACTAACCATCTCCAAAAGCACGATTTCCCAAAGTCTTCATTAATTTTCATGCACAATCTTCACTTTTATTATGTCAGCAATGTGTACGGCATATTAATCCTATCTGATGAAGCATATTGCTTTCAAATTAATTCTGAAATATCTCGCATATGCTCCTAAATATAAACACCAGTACAGTTTCCAAGAATACAGAAAGTATCCAAAATATCACACGTGAAGGTCCCACCGAGATTTGAACTCTGATTGCTGGATTCAGAGTCCAGAATGCTAACCGTTACACCATGGAACCCACAGTTTCTAACTTACAAAATTATTGAGTACCTGCATGGGTTAAATCAAAAACAATATCCACATTTCCCGTAGAATGGGATGCTGATGCAGTATATGGATCCACATTCTTTATAGCAACAGGATTTCATGGGCTACATGTTATTATTGGATCAACATTTTTAGGGGTATGTTTAGCTCAGCAAACACCATTCTAACATATCAAATAAAATAATTTATATCAATATTAATATATCTAAATATATATATGTACAGCCCACCCACCTTATAATTTAACATAAAGATACCAACCAAAAGAGGTAAAGAAGCAAGCAGAACATGTGTAGAATTATTTCAGATTTACGCTACGAAGCTACGGAAATGATTGTTCTACACGCTTAGTTTTGACTCGTGTGTGTGAGAGGTGGCACTTGGTTTGTTTGAGTCTAAAATCGGGAAAGGAATTCAAGGATACTGGTTGTCTGGAAGAACGAAATGTTTCCTAATTATCTCCGGCATGGTCTAGTGGCTGGGATACCTGGCTTTCACCCAGGAGGCCCGGGTTCGATTCCCGGTGTCGGAAAGATTCTTTTAAATCGTCCACAGCCAAAGAAAGATGGGAGTGACTTGAGCAACCAATATCTATGTGCGTGAACTAATCTTCTTCTTACCGGGGTAACACGCATGATGACGTTGTCAAATCACTAGCAACTTGTAGGTTTTGATCAATTTATGGTTGATGGGAAGGAGTACTCTAACAAGATTTACGACTTAATGTGTACCTTGGAGCTGCGTAAAATCTACAATATACCTTATTAGATGCTACAGTATTCCTCGCAACTTTATCAGATATAAGCAGGTAACTCAACTGTAGTGCTGCCTCCTAAAGGAATAAGAAACAAGCTATTGTTGCTAAACAAGAGTCTGTGCAAACAGAACCTGGAATGGTGAAAGTAGTTTCGTTATAATGTAAAGTATTACGTTGTTTGTGAGTTTGTGTAATAAATGCAGTTAATCTTGTTAACATATGTGTTTTCATCGCACAATGTCAACTAGGTGTATTTGATGTCCATCTCGTGTTTGCTGATATTATTTCATCTAATCGTTACACTCCAACATGTGAACAGTTTACGTAGTAAAATGTTTCTTGAAGATTAAATGAATTCCTCCTTGCAAATTCTTTATGTCAATCATATTTACAAACACGTGTTTCACAGCAAATGAAGGGTTGTTCGTCCATCTTTGTCTACGAAACAAAGCAATGCAGGGATTTCGATTCTCAAGACACATGATAAACTATAAGTTAACGCTAACGAGGAAGGTATTGTTTTTTGACATGGAATTACAGAAGAAGCTCTCGAGATTTTAGGATAGTCTGGATATCGTTAGTAATTCTGGAATTTCTAACGTAATTAACTGGCAAATAACAGTTAAATGTTTAGGAATATTTAAAACAACCTTGGCAGATTTTGTTTTAGTTGGTTTTCATATTTCCCTTAGTTCGTATCCAATTTCGAAAAGCTTCAATTCGTGCTGATTAAGAACGAAATAAATCGATTGATTGCTTCACTTCGAGCGACAGTGCATTTCAAAATTAAAATTTTCTTAACTCTCGTGAGCTTCTTTGTCAGTGAATCCAGTGAGATGGGATGAAATAACGCTGGCGTAACTTGGGAAATGTGATAACCGTAATTTGACTGACGATTGATATTTACGAATTTGTAATGAACGTATTCGAGGCACAATTCTGTTTCCGCATGTTTTCAACTTGTATAGGAAAATATCCTCCGTAGGCGAGCGGGTGAAGGCGTTCTCTCGTCTTAAAATCGTTTGCTGCGGGACGGCGTAGGTTTGAATCCGGCTCTGGTCGGAATTTATTCGGCCTACGTATAGGGCCGGTGGCAACCCACCATCGTGAGGAAATTGGGGAGTTTTGAATGAGTAAGCGTAATCCGGTCCCGGAAACCTAATATAACGGCTGGGGATACGTCGGGCTGACCTCCCGGCTATTCCAATTCTGGTTTCAGATCTCCACGCTTAGAGGTGACGAAGGAAAGCGTGGGAGGGAAACCGGCAGTCGGTAGGTAAGGCAATGCCCTTCAGGGCTGTTGTGCAAAGGATTATTATTATTATTATAGGAAAATATAATTATTCATCCATGCTGACAAGCAAGAAGAAAGTAACCGTTTCGTTCCTTTGGCAATGAAACATGAATTCATTATCAGTCAATTCCAAATTGTGAAATATCCTGTTGCCACTCAGACTGCTGAGAATTCGTAGAATCAGGTGTCGATACGATTAATGTTGCCAAACTAGATGGTCTAAAATGACTAAATCTAACCTGATAGTTTTGGTTGTTGAATGTAACGTGCGTGGCCTCCGGCATGGTCTAGTGGCTAGGATACCTGGCTCTCACCCAGGAGGCCCGGGTTCGATTCCCAGTGCCGGAAAGGTACAGTTTTTTCATCCTTCGTCACCTGGAGGATACTTACCTTACGTAAATAAATAGCCGCAATTCTTGAATTGAATGAGGACATAAAGTTTCCTATTCTTTAACTTGCAAAAATTAATATTTTTCATATTAACTCAGGAATAACTTCACGGGTGAAAGTGTTCCTAGTGCAATGCATGGGCGTCCGGAAGGGGTAGCCGTGGCCCCCCTGGAATTGAAAGTCAACCAAAAATTATGCTGGACTCTGTGGTTGAGTGGTTATCACATCGCGCTGCGACTCCAGGGTTCCCGGGTTCGAATCCCTCTAGGGCATGTTTGTTTGTGGATGTCCATTCATCAATTTCATTATTTCATCACTCATCCCCATCTTCGCAAATTAGCCAAGAGGCTCAAAACGCGAAGTAAAATAAAATAAATGAATCAACCAAAAATTATGAATTTACACATTTAATTTCATTCTAACCACAATAATATGTGTTAATTATTAGTTGAAAATCATAAATTCCAATTTAAGCAATGTTTTTTTTAGGGAACAACACTGTCTTTTGAAAAATGTGCCTTGTTTGTCCCCCTGGAAAAGAATACCTTCCTTGCCCCTCCCTCGAAAAAATCCTGCGGACGTCCATGGTGCAATGGTACAGTTCTGTATGTTGAAAGAATTTTCCAAATCTTCAGAGTGTGGACAGCCAGCATCTTCTTTGTATATTGCCCTGCCTTATACTGCTGAGGAATCGCATACATAAGTAGAGGAAATTTCGTGCAGGACGAAGTAGCGGCAACATTGATTCTTAAGTAGGTTCGAATGAAGGATTTTTGCACATATCCTGTAAGGGGATGATAATTTTGTAAGTTAGAAACTGTGGGTTCCATGGTGTAACGGTTAGCACTCTGGACTCTGAATCCAGCGATCCGAGTTCAAATCTCGGTGGGACCTTCACGTGTGATATTTTGGATACTTTCTCTATTTTTGGAAACTGCACTGGTGTTTATATTTAGGAGCATATACGTACATTGCAGATGCCAATCGACGAATTTGAATTGACGTTCGCCAAAATTTCTAGAAAGGAAAAATTATTGAGTTCCTGCATGGGTTTAATCAAAAACAATATCCAAGTTTTCCGTAGAATGGATCAACATGTGTAGAATTATTTCAGATTTGCGCTACGAAGCTACGGAAATGATTGTTCTACATGCTTAGTTTTGACTCGTGTGTGAGAGGTGGCACATGTTTTGTTTGAGTCTAAAATCTGGAAAGAAATTCAAGGAGACTGGTTGTCTGGAAGAACGAAATGTTTCCTAAATGTCTCCGGCATGGTCTAGAGGCTAGAATACCTGGCTTTCACCCAGGAGGCCCGGGTTTGATTCCCGGTGTCGGAAAGATTCTTTTAAATCGTCCACAGCCAAAGAAAGATGGGAGTGACTTGAGCAACCAATATCTATGTGCGTGAACTAATCTTCTTCGTACCGGGGTAACACGCATGATGACGTTGTCAAATCACTAGCAACTTGTAGGTTTTGATCAATTTATGGTTGATGGGAAGGAGTACTCTAACACTACATATGGTGTCATCAGGTAATGCCTCATGGAATTCACAGATAATTTTAATATTTGTTCTGTCATTCACCACAACTTGTTTTCTTTTTGAAGTGTTGATTACAAACATGGGTCTCTGTGCTTTGAATTCATCTGGTGTGTAATACATGTCAGTATTGCCAGTAGTGACCCTTTTGAAAGCCGAAAATGCCTCATATAATTTGAGGAAATCATCCTTGGACATGTCTAAATTATAATTTTCTCTAGGAAATACCTCATTTCTGCCATTTTTAAGATATATGTTCTTGATGTTGCAGTTATCAAATTTACTTGAATTTTTTTCCTGATTGTTGTGTCTTCCAATCTGAAACAATACCACTACAAAATCCGGCATGTCATATTGTATACTGGAGAATGAATTTGTAGCATCAAACTCATAATAAGTACCAGATGCGGGCTTCTGTACACATTGATATGTATAAAATTGTAGAAAAATCTGTGGATTTTTTATTATATCTGCTTTGTATTTAAGAGCCTAACTGGCCTCATACTCAACAACAGGGATTCTTAACTCCATAGTCTGAATAATGCATTTGCCCTCATCAGGTAGGGTATTGGGCAGAGCTTCCCCTGTAGAGTTTATTGCACTGTACCTCATCAAGGCATTATTATCATTGGCAGCTCTTCTAAATGTGATTCTTAAACCACCCTTCCACATAATTTCTTTGTAATCTGAGAAGAATCCTGGCAACAGGCGCATGGGGAACAGCACAGTGTGGTTTTTAGATAATATCTTATCACCAGCCTCAAATCCACCTATTTTGTAGTAAGAAGCCTCGGTTTTGGATAATTTTAATGTGGCCAAAGCTGTGGAGGTAATGCCGGGATAATCCACTCTGTTTATAACAACGCCATGCTTTCTGATCTCAATTTCAGAGAATAGATGTGGCACAAAATTATCTACCAATCTTATATTTGAATTTGCCGGATAATCTGTTCCATCGAGCTTTACAACATCAAATTTGATATATAAATCTGCTCTGTGGGGGTGTATAAAGCCATCCCCTACATCAAGATCAACCTCAATCTCTGTGTTGGGTTGATTTAAATTTGCAAATGTCCTCCTGTTTGGGGGGAATGATTGTAGCTCATAACTCTCAATATTTTCCATTTTCTTCTTGTATGTATTTTTATTTAAATATTAATCTCTATGATTGCAGTTGTTGTGGCTCCAGCAAAATCAACTAATTCTTCTTTTTCATTAGTGACCATCAATTCAATATAATCTATTCTATTATGGCACACAGGAAAATATAATGTTGGGGATGGATTGTAGATGATTGGCTCCATAAATTCAGAATTAGGTTTGAATGTTGCAATGATGCCAGTTTGTTTGTGAGTGCCTATGCCATTTGATTTGGTGATCATACCCTCTGCCACATTACAGTGAATATTCAGAGTTTCTATGGCTAAGAATTTAGGTATATTCATAGCAGTGTGTTTGATGCCTGGTTCAAGTTTTGTGTTGTTCTCAAAGCCTAACAGCTCTCCTATAGTACCCAGATCCACTGTTTCTGTAGCAGATACAATTTCTACTCTGTGAGTGACAGAATTTTGACTTAACACTATACCTCTGGGTAATTGAGCATTTAGAGTGGACAGATTATACTGCCCTGGAGTGATGACAATTTTTTCATCCCCAACTGCAATTTTGTTGTTGTGGTGTGTAATATTAGGGATTAAGTACATGCCATAAAATGCTCTGAGAGCTATTGTTTTGGGATACAGTATGTCATCATGTAATTTGAGTTTCAATATTGAATTTTGGCTGGTGAGATGGAATACCCCCATGATGTTTTAAATGCCACAAGGCCTTTTGAAAATCTTCAATTGATGGTTTATTTATTTGAGACATATATCTAAGAACAGATAAACACAAATGTCCGCAATTAACATCTTTGAAATTTTGAACATGGGTATTATTGTAATAAAGATTAGCTGAATTTAGATATTTTATTAAATTTTCAGGTGGAACACCTCCAAATGAATCAAACACAAATGCCTCATCTTTTAAATATTTAAGATAACAAATCCAGTGAGTGCCCTGATTTTTGTAGTTATCCAAATTAACAATGCCACACTCTTTGTTGAGTGGTTGTTCTGGCAAAGAATCAGACATGTACACACCTCTAAAATGTTTGATGCCCAGTGGCTTGATTAAAGCTTCAATATCTTGGTTTGTAAGCGGCTCTTGTTTTTTTTAAACTTATTCATGGCTCTCTTAACACCTTTGCCTTGTTTCTCAATGGCTAGGTTATGGCGCTTCAATTCATCTAATTCTGCCCTATTCTTCTTGGCATCTATTACTGTTTTTGCTATGGCGGCTGATCCCCCAGCCAAGCTCCCAACAGCCCCGAGAGCAGCTAAGATGGCAGGGATAGTAAATATAAATCCCCCCACATGTGATTTTTTTCTTGATTTCTGTAATTTTTTTAATTGGGGTGTACTAAGCAACAATTTCATACCATGGCCCTTTGCAACTCAAGAGCTTTTTTTCTTGCGCTGCTTTTTGGTCAAAAGGCTATCAATAGGCCCAAGAGATTTGAGACCTGCATAAGGTATTTGATACATAACACCCTTGGCCTTCATTGTAGGTTTATTATATATATATTCACAGCCCCCACCCCAGTTTTTGTTTGGTGTTCATAGCTATGGTGGTCCCCAATGCTGCTATTTTTTCACTCAAAGAAGCATCTTTGCTTACAAATCTACCAAATGCAGCCTCTTCTAATTTCTTGTCTGCAACATGTCTCTTGTCAAGATCAGAATGTGTGTTGTATGCTATGTCATGGTCTCTACAAGCAGCATCTAGGGGATTAACACCAGGATCACCTCTGTTTAATCTATGGTCCAATTTTGTGCCTGGACCAAAATACTGATAGCCTGGAATATGTAGTTCAAATGGCAGCTTGTTTATAATGTCATTAACCAAGCCCCGGCCCTCAGAAATATTCCAAAATTTAGGTGGTAGAGTGTTAATAATTTTTATAAGATATCCAATCCCCTTAGTGTCATTCACTATAAAATTAGACAATTTGGTGCTTATCATGTCCATAATTCCAACCTTTTCATTGTAAAAATTGTGGTTCCCAGCATTTTCCTCCCCAGCTATCACCAATAACCTATCTACAAGTTTCCTGACATCATCAACCCACACAAATTCTTTAGGCAGGGTGTTGTATTGTTTGATTCCACTGCCAGTCTTGATCTGAGACCATATGGGCTTGATTAAATTATTGTATTTTGCCCCACTGCTCGACTTGACTCTTTTTTGTGTGGGATCATTGTTCTGGTATAGAGCATCTGATTTTATTAATATTTCTTTGTAATATTCATAATCTTGATCTGTATAGCTGCCAGGCCTTTTCCTAGTCATCAGTTCCCACAATCCAGGTGTTCCGGGGTACTTAACAAAAGCACCTTTTTCTCCGAGACGAGATTCTGAATATACAATCAGATCATCCCCCATAAATGTTACTCTGAAATTGCCAATTCTATATATGATGCTACCATCAAGCTCTGTGTCAGCATATAAGCCAAACACCTCATCTTTATTGTCTTTAGGTGTGGTTAAATATTTTTGAGCAAGAAGACCCAATTCAATAGGATCCTGAGTAGCTTCAATTCTTCTAGGAGCAATAGGACTAGGTGTATGAATACTGGAAAGTGGGGTGAATGGATAATCTAATATGTTCCTTGCAGCTACAGGTACAAGCTCTGTGATCAAATTTTGATTTTGCTCTGTAACAGTTTTGATATTCTTACCTAATTCACTAATAGCATCAATTATGGGCTGTTCTGTTTGTTTGTGTTTTTCATAAATTCCCCGGTTCTCTGAATTCCATCCCTTAAATCTTTTTACAAGATAATCTCTTAATTTAAGATCATCAATAATTGGCCTTTTCATGTTTATTTATATATGTTTCAATGTCTAGAAAATTGTTGATTTTATTTCTATATTTACCACTATTAGGTGTTCTTGTCATATCAATTGTGACAAACCCATAACTGTCCTGGTTCCAGCACCTGCTGCAAAACTTGGAAAAATCATTGTAGCTCAAGTCCCCACCTACATATTCATCATGTATGTGTTTGAGGTTGGTATGATCCTGATGAAACACACATATAAAATTGCTGTTGTCTCGGATCAGTTGCTTGGGTATTTTTGAAAAAGTCTGTGCCAGGTAGAAGCAATCAATGTTTTTGTGCCGGCCCTGTGTAAAGAAATTTCTAATCTTGTTTTGATTATCCAGTATAATGTCATCAAACACAACAACAGAATTATCGAGACATTCATGAAGTGGCTTAACATCTGGTTCAAAAGTAGCAATATCCAATCCATCATATAGCTTCATCAGCTGCTGATATTTTAATTGTTCCAAGCTCTTAGAAAAAATATACAAGTGCCTGTTTTTCCAGTCTAACCAGTTGGGTGCCAATAAAAAATTATCAACTATTAGTGTAGTTTTACCACAAGCAGATGGCCCAACAATAAGACACCTAATATTATCAGGCAGCAAGTTGCCATTTCTCTTATTCTGTTGTTCAGGTTCTGGCAGCCTTTTTATAACATCCCAGGTGCTCATATTATTATTTTGCTTGCATCTATCCAGCTGTGTTCTGGGAGTCCTAGCCATTTGACAAGTAACTTGTTGCCTTTTCTGCGGATGATTTTTTCTATGAGATATGTGTCAGGCTGTTTAGTTTTGCTGAGCTCTTCTTCATAGAATCGGCCTTTGAGAATTTCTCCTCGGTGGTCTTTTATTATATATGTGTTAAGGGTCCCGGGTTTAACTTGAACCACTGTAAATAATTCAGTGCTCCAGTTTCTTGTAAAGCCTCTTTTGAATAAGTGCTTATATTTGCTGATTCTTACTTGATCACCAATCTTGTATTTGGCCTTTCTTGTTGTTGGCTGGTATCTAGGATAATAAACAGTGCTGATCAATTTTTGCTCATCAGATGAAGTTACTTCAGAGGGATTCATGTTGATTGTGGAATGGACCGAGTTGTTATATTTATGTAGAAGTTCTGGAAGAATATTAATCCATTTATAATTACCCTGCAGTGTAAATTGTTTATACATAAGATTTTTTAGGGTTTTGTTGAATCTCTCTACAATTGAGGCCTTGAGATCACTGTAACTCGAGTAATGTTGTATTGCCTGGCTTTTAATAAATTGTTGAAACACTGAATTATAAAATTCTTTGCCATTATCTGTTTGCAAATAGCGCGGTGATCTTCCACTCTGATTGATGATTGTCCTGATGGCTTCTGTAACACATGCCTCAGTCTTCGATTTGAGTGGCACAGCCCAGGCAAATTTTGAAAATGTGTCTATTACAGTGAGTAGATACTTGTAGCCCTTGTTGATTTTGTCTAAGTTTTTCAACTGTCCACTTGCCATTTCAATCAAGTCGCTTTGCCATAAATCATCTATGCTTTTTGTGACTACTGGCAGTCTCTTAAAATTATGTATGGCCTGTCTGTGTAATTCATCAACAATAATTTGTCTAGACATATTATGTAAACAAGAATATTGCAACTATAGGGTGTTCAGCAGCTGAGACTGCAGGATTTTCTAAATATAATTTGTCTCCAATATGTATTTTAAATTCCAAAGAGCCATCATCTTCAACATAGGCTGTTTCTAATGTATTGGGATCTGTAAAATCCTCTAATTCTACACGGGTGATTTTTACTTTGTTATCAGCATTTGTTATTGATAAGGTAGGGTAGTGGTGTGCCTGTGGTTGTAGCCAATATTTGATCTTGATTGGTCTCAATGTGCCCCCAACAAAAAATTGGTAATAAAATTGTGCTGGGGACAGCATATATATTTTGCCCCTGGTGTAAATGGAGAATCATATTCTTTGTTGGGGATGCTGTACAATTCAAGAATTACTGTATGTTTTGGATTCTCGATTATGCCTGTTATTTCCTTTTCTGCTGTGAGCAATCTGCTTGTTACAGATTCAAGGTGCTCATTGATGGTCCTAACAATCTCATCGTGCCCAGGCTTGATTCTTATGTCAACAGCAAGTTTTTTGTATTGTTGCACAATTTCTTGTAGCTGGGTGGCAAAAACAGACAGAGCATTTGCTTGATTGGATTCCATGGTCCCTAGCTGTTGCTTGATATTAGCTACAATTTGTTGCAAATTTTCAACAACTGCCAATTTTGAATTTTGAGCAGTAAGATCATGGACCTGTCTTCTGATATCCTCAAACAGGGCATGCAGTTCATTAATATGTTGATTGGTTGGTAGAGTGGCCACTGTCTGAGTGAGATGTTTGATCTCTGCTTGGATATTTTTGATATCTTCTGATTTCAATATGCGATTCACTGCTCTCTTAATATTTTTAAGTTCCTGTGATGTAGGCAAATTTGATACTGTATTTTGCAAAAATTCAAGTGCCAATTTCACATTGTTTAATTCAGAAGCATCAGCCACATTTTGCATAGCATTTTGGAGCAGGGCTATATCTGCCTGAGTGGGTGTGGATTGTTGTAAAATTTCAAGTTTTGTTTGGATATCATCTATCAAGTGATGAAAATGAGACAGTTCAGATTCAGTATTGAGGTTTTCAAGCTTTGTGATTTGTTGCTGGACACTAACAAGAATATCTACAATCCCAGGCAATCGGGATTCTAGTACATTTGCCAAATCACTTTGCACTGCTGCTATTGTACCTTCAAGATGGGTTATGGAACTTTGAATTTTTCCAAAATCTTCATATGTTTCAAGTTGCAGCTTAATATTTGCAACACTCCGAGTTATTGCATTCAAAGCATCAGAAGATGGCAAATTGTTCATAAAATTTTCAAGTGTCTCAATTTTTTCTTTAACCTCAGCTATGGCATTGTTCAGAGGGTCCAGATTAGGTATTTGGAGTGACTGAATCTGTTCTTTTAGAGTGGAAATCACTAGATCAAAATCTTCTTGTGATTTTATGCTTTTGACAATTGTTTGGAGCTGTGCCTGGACATTATTTATCTGCTCTTCTAATTGTTGTTTCAATTGCTCAGAGTTGTTAGCCTGGGTCTTAAATTTGGCTTGAAGAGCTGCTACAGCTTCTTCTAAACTTTGAAAATTATCCAATATGGCCAGGTCAGTATATTTCTGAAGCAGCAATTTGAGTTCAGAATCAATTTTAAGAAGAGGGTCCATGCATTGTGATTGCAAATTTGTAATTTCTAATTGAAGACTGGCATTGAGTGTTGTTTGTAAAGCTTGTAAATCACTTCTTAATTTCTTGACTCTGACATCAAGCATCAGAATCTCATCACTGTGATCTTCATGCCTTGTATGGCCAAAAATATCATTAGGCATTTTGATTTAGTGGTTATTTATTATTGAATATCTGATTCTTAATTCTATAAAAAAGGGTATAAGCTTGTCATATGATCCCGGGACCTCAATATATAAGCAGTCACCAGCAGAAACAGTATAAACAGTGCCAGAAACCATGTTTGAGTGCTTAATTCTGTAAATATTTCTCCCTACTGAAATTTTAACATCACCCTCAGGAGTTGTAATAAATTGCAATTGCCCACCTACAGGTAATTGGTAATGATTTAAATTATTGTTAAATATGTACAATATTTTGCCTGTTTTATCATCAACATCTGTAAGTATGCTGTTCAGATGAATAATTAACAAAGCACTCAGTTTAGATATTATATCAGAAGAGGGTTGTGGTGTTGGCAGCTCCATAACAGCCCGTTTTTTAAACCCAAATAAGTTCATAGGCATGTTTATTTATTTCAAATCATGCTCTGTAATTGGGCATTGATTGCCATTTTTCAAATAACAATGACCCCATGGTAGAGTATGTATGCCACATGACAAAATGCATCTCTTATCATCATGTGGGTCCAGAGCCACTTTTCTTACAATATTGCTAGTCAATAAGTGATCCACACTCTGAATTCTGGATTCTGATGTTCTGATTAAACTCTGGGATTTGAGACAATTTTTATAATCTTCAAATTCAAGCTCTTTTTCAACAGTTACTCTGCCAATGCCCTTGGCCTTTTTGGCAACAACACCACTACATGTCTCAAAACTGTACATCTTGGCTCTTAACCCAGCAAATGCCCCAATAACATCACCAAGTGTCTCATCTTTTAACTTGCCAGGCACCTTTTTGTTGTGGGGTTGAATTCTTGTATGTTCACTGGTATCAAAATATTCAAGCAATTCAGGCTGTGACATATCTTTATAAACATCTTCTGTTTGAATATCAAGAACAAAACTATCAGTGTCCATGTACATGAATTTTACACAATCACCATAAAAAGGCTTCAACACATTATAATACAATTTTAACATATGTAATTTGGCCAATTCCAATATCACAGCCCCTACATAAATAGGTTTATCAAACTTAATCTTTGTGTTTTTCATGTTGAAAAGTGCCATATTTTCATCATAAATTCTTCTATAATTGAAATTAGGCTTTGCAATCAATTTTTTGCTCAGGCTGGGGTCAGTAATTATTTTAACATCGGTATGCTTTCTGACATTTTCAATAGTTTTGCCATACACAGAATTAACCATCAATTTAAACAAAGATTTATCAAATTGGCTCTTTGCAGATGTTCGAAGCTCCGTGTTTGTATCAATATATGATTTCAACCATCTTGAGTGCCTGAACCTCAAAACTTTGCCAATTTTGGTCACTTGGACACCATGATGCATCAGGAACTGGAGGTTTTTATAATATATGACATAACCCTGTTTTGGCTCCAGTGTCATCATCAATTTCTTCTGTTTAGAGCCAGGTGAGCACTGAACCTCAGGAATTGGGGGCAGATCAGAAAATTTGTTATGTAAATCATCAGAAATTGTCAGATCAACCTCTAAGAATAGGCCATAATTACTGTCATCAAAGTCCTGAAGATCCTCAATATTGAAATCTTCAACCCATTCAAGCCCTGCATGTGGCAGTTTATCCATCATAGCATAACCATAGAGGCTGTTGACATCTACATACAATATATAATTTGATGGCCGTGCTGGATCATAATCAGGCATATATTTGTTATTTGCTCTGGCATATCTCTGAGAGCATTGCACCATGCCTCCTCTTATACATTGCTCCATAAACAGATACATATCTTGATCTTGGATCAGATCCAATTGCTTTTTGGTGTTTAAAAACATTGCAGACCATGCTAGGCCCGGGGCACTGTAAAAATACACTGGGTCCAGCCTATAATTTTGCATAGAAGATTTTCTGAATGCCTGCAATATATCAGCTAAGAGGGTCACATCAAGTTTCAAATATGCCATGTGATAATCACCAAATGTCTGGCATTTTAAATTGTTCCACATCAATTGGGCATGGTGATAATCTTCATCAGTGATTCCAGATCCTCTGATTTTGCTGTAAAACTGTTGTTTTGGTGGCAGAGAACACCCATCAAATTTAGAAAAATCTGTAACACAGTCATATGGATATACACCCTTCCGCCTAATTAATTTCAGGTCCTGATTTGGAAACAAAGCACATGTGATTTTGAATTGATCATCAGATAATTGAGTGGCCAGTGTAGCCAGGCTAGCAGATAAAATTCTGTAGGAATCAAGAAATCTTAAGTGGATAGGAACACCATTAACTTTAATTATTTTGCTAATGGCAATATATTTCTCATCATTTTCAGCTAAAATATTTAAATTCTGCTTGTCAAACCCCTCATATCTGATCAGATGATTGAAATCATAATTGGATGCTCCATGGCAAAATATGGGGATAAATTTTGGTCTCTTGATCTTAATATTACAGCTATTACACAGGGCCTGTTTATATCGACCATCTGTATGAGAATGGTGTTTCACCTTGATTTTTGTATCTGAAAATTCACAATCACATACCGGGCATTTTTCTGCTTTGTTGAAATCTTCAATCTGTTTCTCTGTTAAAGGCAACATGGGTTTTGATTTTAATAAGATATTAGATGCTATGTCATGGCACTCATTTTCTATTTTATGTGCAAATTTTTTGATGGCATCTGGCCCCATGTATGAATCTTTTTTACTAACAACACCATCCTGTACAACCACATAATAAAAGCTGGAAGGTTCATGTAGCTGGTATGGTGTAATTGAAGATTCTTCAGGATCTGGATTGCAGAATGCAAGAGGTTTGAGATTTGATTCAAAATCACAGACAATATATGCTGGGTGTTCCAACCAGGCTTCAAACTTTTTGAATTTGCAATTTTCACTTGGCATTGGCATCACCATATGAACAGGTTTATAGTTGCCACAGTATTTCAGATGCTCAATTAACTTGTTTTTAGCAATTTCTGCATTTTTTTCCCGAACCCCATTCACCATTTTTTGACCATCAAGTACAGTTAAACATCTTCTGCACAACTTAAATATTCTATTAGATTTGTCTAGTTGTGTTCTGACTAAAGCTTCAAGATTATGTATCAGAGTGTAATGATATATGCCATCCCCTTCAATTAAGAGCAAATCAATTGGAACAGCAGAATCATCATCAAATGTACTGATTCTGAGAGGTTCTATCAAGCAATTGCCACGGCCAGTGGAACAAATAAATACATTAATAGATAATTGTTTGCCATTGATATGCCTGGCCTTTTTTTCAAATTTATCAATATTCTGAACAGACATTGGATATTCTAAGCCCTTCATTGCCTCATTAAAAATATGTTCATATTGTTTATAATAAGTTATTCTCTGAGGATTTCTTGAAGCTGGATACAAAGCAGCCAAAATACACCACAAAAAGCATTTCTCATCATTATTTTCTATATTAACCACAGCTTTTTTGTTTTTAATATTGGCAGGTAATGGCAGATATGTAGATCCTTGTAATGGACTGAATTCAGAAATATTAACATATAACTTGTGTGAAGATCCGCATAGGCTCCATCCAGACTCTTTTGCTGCAAATTCAGAGTGTTTAATATTCAATTGATCCATCAAACTGCTTATTATTTTGTCTGAATTTGCATTTGAATATACCGGTACAGTTTCTGTTATGTGGGGCTGTGTAAATTTTGTGCCATTTGATTTCTTATATTGTGTAAACAATTTGAGGGACAGCTTATAAGAGCCATTTTGTGCATTTAGAATTGCCTGCACATCAGGATTTATACTGTTCAAAAAAATCTTAATATCACATCTTGGCTCTGATACAAACCGATAATCTCTTAATTGGCCATTAAAACTGCTATGGATAGGTGGTTCATAGCGTGGCTGCTTTGCAGGTCCAGCATTAACAGGTGCTTCATGCTTTCTTTTCAGACCAGATGTGGATGGTTGTGGGGGCAATATTGATGACTGTACAGAACAAGAGCCCACATGTCTATTGAAATATGCCTTGCTAAATATTTTATTGCATTTGGGGCATATTTTAATGGGAGTTCTGCATTTGTCTGGGTTACAATTCCTTTGGTGTCTGGTCCAATTGGGGCTGGATATATTCTTATTACACTGATTGCAATATTTTTGATTTGGCATTTTTGTTGTTGGTTTATTATATAAAATTTCTTGGGGTTCAAATCAAAACTTTATGCTTAATAAAAATATCAGTTGGGTTCAGCTGTGTGGTTTGTATATTTCTTGTGTATATACTTAATATTAATATTATTAATATTAATATTATTATTAATTTTTATCCTCGGTTTATTATATAAAATTTTTTGGGTTTTAAATCAAAACTCTATGCTTATCTTATGACAGGTTGTAAAGCTAATAGCCTACAAGTGGGAAAAGAGAACAAATATTGATCCACACTGACCTAGCGCAAATACCTGCACAGACATGCATGTCTAGAATGGCAATGACCTAGCACTGTGTTATGTATTGATTTTTGTATAACAAGCTGGGACAGATATAAGCCTGACCCTAAATAAGAGTGGATTACAACAAACAAGCTGGATGTAACAAATATCAGGCAAAATATTGTTCAATATACCAGAAATATATTTAATATGAATTAAACCAAACAGGCCTGTAAGTATGAGAAGCACTGTAACAACACATCTGTTCTCCTCAGCCACTCTCACAATACTGGCTGATGCAATTTTGTTTGCACGCAAAGCTTCAATACTCGGGAATTTCTGTAAGTACTGACACAGAGGAGAAACATGCAAAGCAAAAATCAATACTACCGTGTCGGGAATTGTGCACATTAATCACTCCGATCTAAACAAACACTAACACAAAGAAGAATTACTTGAAACATGCAAACATATGATGTAAGAAATAAGAGAGTCACGGAGCAATTCTAGAGGGTCTCTGCATATTACATTATTTTAATATTAGATAAAAAATTTGAACCTGGTATCCAATTAAACTTAGGCCAGAAGTAAATATGTGTGGGGTGGGTTTTTGGCTTAATTTCAGGTATAGCCAAAACAATATCAATTTTTGACAAGTTTATGGACAAAAATCTGGCTGATGCAACTTTTGTAAGTGTAGGCAAATCAATCTGAGGGGGCTCATCATTTGTACACTGTAGTTTCAGGGCATTTTTACAAAAATCTTGGATTAGACAGGGTTCCACACTTGGCCGATTGGGGCATATGCCCGATTTGCCATAGTTTTAAGTATGGGCAAATCAATCTGAGGGGGCTCATCATTTGTTGTGCTTGCTATAGCATCAACTACACTACTGGTATTGTTTTTTGACATGGAATTACAGAAGAGGCTCTCGAGATTTTAGGATAGTCTGGATATCCAAATAGCCATCATCTTCAACATAGGCTGTTTCTAATGTATTGGGATCTGTAAAATCCTCTAATTCTACACGGGTGATTTTTACTTTGTTATCAGCATTTGTTATTGATAAGGTAGGGTAGTGGTGTGCCTGTGGTTGTAGCCAATATTTGATCTTGATTGGTCTCAATGTGCCCCCAACAAAAAATTGGTAATAAAATTGTGCTGGGGACAGCATATATATTTTGCCCCTGGTGTAAATGGAGAATCATATTCTTTGTTGGGGATGCTGTACAATTCAAGAATTACTGTATGTTTTGGATTCTCGATTATGCCTGTTATTTCCTTTTCTGCTGTGAGCAATCTGCTTGTTACAGATTCAAGGTGCTCATTGATGGTCCTAACAATCTCATCGTGCCCAGGCTTGATTCTTATGTCAACAGCAAGTTTTTTGTATTGTTGCACAATTTCTTGTAGCTGGGTGGCAAAAACAGACAGAGCATTTGCTTGATTGGATTCCATGGTCCCTAGCTGTTGCTTGATATTAGCTACAATTTGTTGCAAATTTTCAACAACTGCCAATTTTGAATTTTGAGCAGTAAGATCATGGACCTGTCTTCTGATATCCTCAAACAGGGCATGCAGTTCATTAATATGTTGATTGGTTGGTAGAGTGGCCACTGTCTGAGTGAGATGTTTGATCTCTGCTTGGATATTTTTGATATCTTCTGATTTCAATATGCGATTCACTGCTCTCTTAATATTTTTAAGTTCCTGTGATGTAGGCAAATTTGATACTGTATTTTGCAAAAATTCAAGTGCCAATTTCACATTGTTTAATTCAGAAGCATCAGCCACATTTTGCATAGCATTTTGGAGCAGGGCTATATCTGCCTGAGTGGGTGTGGATTGTTGTAAAATTTCAAGTTTTGTTTGGATATCATCTATCAAGTGATGAAAATGAGACAGTTCAGATTCAGTATTGAGGTTTTCAAGCTTTGTGATTTGTTGCTGGACACTAACAAGAATATCTACAATCCCAGGCAATCGGGATTCTAGTACATTTGCCAAATCACTTTGCACTGCTGCTATTGTACCTTCAAGATGGGTTATGGAACTTTGAATTTTTCCAAAATCTTCATATGTTTCAAGTTGCAGCTTAATATTTGCAACACTCCGAGTTATTGCATTCAAAGCATCAGAAGATGGCAAATTGTTCATAAAATTTTCAAGTGTCTCAATTTTTTCTTTAACCTCAGCTATGGCATTGTTCAGAGGGTCCAGATTAGGTATTTGGAGTGACTGAATCTGTTCTTTTAGAGTGGAAATCACTAGATCAAAATCTTCTTGTGATTTTATGCTTTTGACAATTGTTTGGAGCTGTGCCTGGACATTATTTATCTGCTCTTCTAATTGTTGTTTCAATTGCTCAGAGTTGTTAGCCTGGGTCTTAAATTTGGCTTGAAGAGCTGCTACAGCTTCTTCTAAACTTTGAAAATTATCCAATATGGCCAGGTCAGTATATTTCTGAAGCAGCAATTTGAGTTCAGAATCAATTTTAAGAAGAGGGTCCATGCATTGTGATTGCAAATTTGTAATTTCTAATTGAAGACTGGCATTGAGTGTTGTTTGTAAAGCTTGTAAATCACTTCTTAATTTCTTGACTCTGACATCAAGCATCAGAATCTCATCACTGTGATCTTCATGCCTTGTATGGCCAAAAATATCATTAGGCATTTTGATTTAGTGGTTATTTATTATTGAATATCTGATTCTTAATTCTATAAAAAAGGGTATAAGCTTGTCATATGATCCCGGGACCTCAATATATAAGCAGTCACCAGCAGAAACAGTATAAACAGTGCCAGAAACCATGTTTGAGTGCTTAATTCTGTAAATATTTCTCCCTACTGAAATTTTAACATCACCCTCAGGAGTTGTAATAAATTGCAATTGCCCACCTACAGGTAATTGGTAATGATTTAAATTATTGTTAAATATGTACAATATTTTGCCTGTTTTATCATCAACATCTGTAAGTATGCTGTTCAGATGAATAATTAACAAAGCACTCAGTTTAGATATTATATCAGAAGAGGGTTGTGGTGTTGGCAGCTCCATAACAGCCCGTTTTTTAAACCCAAATAAGTTCATAGGCATGTTTATTTATTTCAAATCATGCTCTGTAATTGGGCATTGATTGCCATTTTTCAAATAACAATGACCCCATGGTAGAGTATGTATGCCACATGACAAAATGCATCTCTTATCATCATGTGGGTCCAGAGCCACTTTTCTTACAATATTGCTAGTCAATAAGTGATCCACACTCTGAATTCTGGATTCTGATGTTCTGATTAAACTCTGGGATTTGAGACAATTTTTATAATCTTCAAATTCAAGCTCTTTTTCAACAGTTACTCTGCCAATGCCCTTGGCCTTTTTGGCAACAACACCACTACATGTCTCAAAACTGTACATCTTGGCTCTTAACCCAGCAAATGCCCCAATAACATCACCAAGTGTCTCATCTTTTAACTTGCCAGGCACCTTTTTGTTGTGGGGTTGAATTCTTGTATGTTCACTGGTATCAAAATATTCAAGCAATTCAGGCTGTGACATATCTTTATAAACATCTTCTGTTTGAATATCAAGAACAAAACTATCAGTGTCCATGTACATGAATTTTACACAATCACCATAAAAAGGCTTCAACACATTATAATACAATTTTAACATATGTAATTTGGCCAATTCCAATATCACAGCCCCTACATAAATAGGTTTATCAAACTTAATCTTTGTGTTTTTCATGTTGAAAAGTGCCATATTTTCATCATAAATTCTTCTATAATTGAAATTAGGCTTTGCAATCAATTTTTTGCTCAGGCTGGGGTCAGTAATTATTTTAACATCGGTATGCTTTCTGACATTTTCAATAGTTTTGCCATACACAGAATTAACCATCAATTTAAACAAAGATTTATCAAATTGGCTCTTTGCAGATGTTCGAAGCTCCGTGTTTGTATCAATATATGATTTCAACCATCTTGAGTGCCTGAACCTCAAAACTTTGCCAATTTTGGTCACTTGGACACCATGATGCATCAGGAACTGGAGGTTTTTATAATATATGACATAACCCTGTTTTGGCTCCAGTGTCATCATCAATTTCTTCTGTTTAGAGCCAGGTGAGCACTGAACCTCAGGAATTGGGGGCAGATCAGAAAATTTGTTATGTAAATCATCAGAAATTGTCAGATCAACCTCTAAGAATAGGCCATAATTACTGTCATCAAAGTCCTGAAGATCCTCAATATTGAAATCTTCAACCCATTCAAGCCCTGCATGTGGCAGTTTATCCATCATAGCATAACCATAGAGGCTGTTGACATCTACATACAATATATAATTTGATGGCCGTGCTGGATCATAATCAGGCATATATTTGTTATTTGCTCTGGCATATCTCTGAGAGCATTGCACCATGCCTCCTCTTATACATTGCTCCATAAACAGATACATATCTTGATCTTGGATCAGATCCAATTGCTTTTTGGTGTTTAAAAACATTGCAGACCATGCTAGGCCCGGGGCACTGTAAAAATACACTGGGTCCAGCCTATAATTTTGCATAGAAGATTTTCTGAATGCCTGCAATATATCAGCTAAGAGGGTCACATCAAGTTTCAAATATGCCATGTGATAATCACCAAATGTCTGGCATTTTAAATTGTTCCACATCAATTGGGCATGGTGATAATCTTCATCAGTGATTCCAGATCCTCTGATTTTGCTGTAAAACTGTTGTTTTGGTGGCAGAGAACACCCATCAAATTTAGAAAAATCTGTAACACAGTCATATGGATATACACCCTTCCGCCTAATTAATTTCAGGTCCTGATTTGGAAACAAAGCACATGTGATTTTGAATTGATCATCAGATAATTGAGTGGCCAGTGTAGCCAGGCTAGCAGATAAAATTCTGTAGGAATCAAGAAATCTTAAGTGGATAGGAACACCATTAACTTTAATTATTTTGCTAATGGCAATATATTTCTCATCATTTTCAGCTAAAATATTTAAATTCTGCTTGTCAAACCCCTCATATCTGATCAGATGATTGAAATCATAATTGGATGCTCCATGGCAAAATATGGGGATAAATTTTGGTCTCTTGATCTTAATATTACAGCTATTACACAGGGCCTGTTTATATCGACCATCTGTATGAGAATGGTGTTTCACCTTGATTTTTGTATCTGAAAATTCACAATCACATACCGGGCATTTTTCTGCTTTGTTGAAATCTTCAATCTGTTTCTCTGTTAAAGGCAACATGGGTTTTGATTTTAATAAGATATTAGATGCTATGTCATGGCACTCATTTTCTATTTTATGTGCAAATTTTTTGATGGCATCTGGCCCCATGTATGAATCTTTTTTACTAACAACACCATCCTGTACAACCACATAATAAAAGCTGGAAGGTTCATGTAGCTGGTATGGTGTAATTGAAGATTCTTCAGGATCTGGATTGCAGAATGCAAGAGGTTTGAGATTTGATTCAAAATCACAGACAATATATGCTGGGTGTTCCAACCAGGCTTCAAACTTTTTGAATTTGCAATTTTCACTTGGCATTGGCATCACCATATGAACAGGTTTATAGTTGCCACAGTATTTCAGATGCTCAATTAACTTGTTTTTAGCAATTTCTGCATTTTTTTCCCGAACCCCATTCACCATTTTTTGACCATCAAGTACAGTTAAACATCTTCTGCACAACTTAAATATTCTATTAGATTTGTCTAGTTGTGTTCTGACTAAAGCTTCAAGATTATGTATCAGAGTGTAATGATATATGCCATCCCCTTCAATTAAGAGCAAATCAATTGGAACAGCAGAATCATCATCAAATGTACTGATTCTGAGAGGTTCTATCAAGCAATTGCCACGGCCAGTGGAACAAATAAATACATTAATAGATAATTGTTTGCCATTGATATGCCTGGCCTTTTTTTCAAATTTATCAATATTCTGAACAGACATTGGATATTCTAAGCCCTTCATTGCCTCATTAAAAATATGTTCATATTGTTTATAATAAGTTATTCTCTGAGGATTTCTTGAAGCTGGATACAAAGCAGCCAAAATACACCACAAAAAGCATTTCTCATCATTATTTTCTATATTAACCACAGCTTTTTTGTTTTTAATATTGGCAGGTAATGGCAGATATGTAGATCCTTGTAATGGACTGAATTCAGAAATATTAACATATAACTTGTGTGAAGATCCGCATAGGCTCCATCCAGACTCTTTTGCTGCAAATTCAGAGTGTTTAATATTCAATTGATCCATCAAACTGCTTATTATTTTGTCTGAATTTGCATTTGAATATACCGGTACAGTTTCTGTTATGTGGGGCTGTGTAAATTTTGTGCCATTTGATTTCTTATATTGTGTAAACAATTTGAGGGACAGCTTATAAGAGCCATTTTGTGCATTTAGAATTGCCTGCACATCAGGATTTATACTGTTCAAAAAAATCTTAATATCACATCTTGGCTCTGATACAAACCGATAATCTCTTAATTGGCCATTAAAACTGCTATGGATAGGTGGTTCATAGCGTGGCTGCTTTGCAGGTCCAGCATTAACAGGTGCTTCATGCTTTCTTTTCAGACCAGATGTGGATGGTTGTGGGGGCAATATTGATGACTGTACAGAACAAGAGCCCACATGTCTATTGAAATATGCCTTGCTAAATATTTTATTGCATTTGGGGCATATTTTAATGGGAGTTCTGCATTTGTCTGGGTTACAATTCCTTTGGTGTCTGGTCCAATTGGGGCTGGATATATTCTTATTACACTGATTGCAATATTTTTGATTTGGCATTTTTGTTGTTGGTTTATTATATAAAATTTCTTGGGGTTCAAATCAAAACTTTATGCTTAATAAAAATATCAGTTGGGTTCAGCTGTGTGGTTTGTATATTTCTTGTGTATATACTTAATATTAATATTATTAATATTAATATTATTATTAATTTTTATCCTCGGTTTATTATATAAAATTTTTTGGGTTTTAAATCAAAACTCTATGCTTATCTTATGACAGGTTGTAAAGCTAATAGCCTACAAGTGGGAAAAGAGAACAAATATTGATCCACACTGACCTAGCGCAAATACCTGCACAGACATGCATGTCTAGAATGGCAATGACCTAGCACTGTGTTATGTATTGATTTTTGTATAACAAGCTGGGACAGATATAAGCCTGACCCTAAATAAGAGTGGATTACAACAAACAAGCTGGATGTAACAAATATCAGGCAAAATATTGTTCAATATACCAGAAATATATTTAATATGAATTAAACCAAACAGGCCTGTAAGTATGAGAAGCACTGTAACAACACATCTGTTCTCCTCAGCCACTCTCACAATACTGGCTGATGCAATTTTGTTTGCACGCAAAGCTTCAATACTCGGGAATTTCTGTAAGTACTGACACAGAGGAGAAACATGCAAAGCAAAAATCAATACTACCGTGTCGGGAATTGTGCACATTAATCACTCCGATCTAAACAAACACTAACACAAAGAAGAATTACTTGAAACATGCAAACATATGATGTAAGAAATAAGAGAGTCACGGAGCAATTCTAGAGGGTCTCTGCATATTACATTATTTTAATATTAGATAAAAAATTTGAACCTGGTATCCAATTAAACTTAGGCCAGAAGTAAATATGTGTGGGGTGGGTTTTTGGCTTAATTTCAGGTATAGCCAAAACAATATCAATTTTTGACAAGTTTATGGACAAAAATCTGGCTGATGCAACTTTTGTAAGTGTAGGCAAATCAATCTGAGGGGGCTCATCATTTGTACACTGTAGTTTCAGGGCATTTTTACAAAAATCTTGGATTAGACAGGGTTCCACACTTGGCCGATTGGGGCATATGCCCGATTTGCCATAGTTTTAAGTATGGGCAAATCAATCTGAGGGGGCTCATCATTTGTTGTGCTTGCTATAGCATCAACTACACTACTGGTATTGTTTTTTGACATGGAATTACAGAAGAGGCTCTCGAGATTTTAGGATAGTCTGGATATCGTTAATAATTGTGGAATTTCTAACGTAATTAACTGGCAAATAACAGTTAAATGTTTAGGAATATTTAAAACTACCTTGGCGGATTTTGTTTTAGTCGGTTTTCATATTTCCCTTAGTTCGTATCCAATTTCGAAAAGCTTCAATTCGTGCTGATTAAGAACGAAATAAATCGATTGATTGCTTCACTTCGAGCGACAGTGCATTTCAAAATTAAAATTTTCTTAACTCTCGTGAGCTTCTTTGCCAGTGAATCCAGTGAGATGGGATGAAATAACGCTGGCGTAACTTGGGAAATGTGATAACCGTAATTTGACTGACGATTGATATTTACGAATTTGTAATGAACGTATTCGAGGCACAATTCTGTTTCCGCATGTTTTCAAGTTGTATAGGAAAATATCCTCCGTAGCCGAGCGGGTGAAGGCGTTCTCTCGTCTTAAGATCGTTTGCTGCGGGACGGCGTAGGTTTGAATCCGGCTCTGGTCGGAATTTATTCGGCCTACGTATAGGGCCGGTGGCAACCCACCATCGTGAGGAAATTGGGGAGTTTTGAATGAGTAAGCGTAATCCGGTCCCGGAAACCTAATATAACGGCTGGGGATACGTCGGGCTGACCTCCCGGCTATTCCAATTCTGGTTTCAGATCTCCACGCTTAGAGGTGACGAAGGAAAGCGTGGGAGGGAGACCGGCAGTCGGTAGGTAAGGCAATGCCCTTCAGGGCTGTTGCGCAAAGGATTATTATTATTATTATTATAGGAAAATATAATTATTCATCCATGCTGACAAGCAAGAAGAAAGTAACCGTTTCGTTCCTTTGGCAATGAAACATGAATTCATAATCAATCAAGACCAAATTGTGAAATATCGTGTTGCCACTCAGACTGCTGAGAATTCGTAGAATCAGGTGTCGATACGATTAATGTTGCCAAACTAGATGGTCTAAAATGACGAAATCTAACCTGGGAGCTTATTATTGAAAGTCAACATCTAGCTAACGAGTGAGTCTTCTCGTTCGGTAGCCAACTCGGTTGCCAGCCGAAAGTCGAATTATTGAAACTGAACGAGTTGAGCAGCTAACGAGTTGGGGGTCTCGAGTTGCATACGAGTGAAATGTTGGCTGGCAAGAGAGGCTACTGGACCATTAGCCAGTGGCGTTGCGACTTTTTCCATCTCGGTCATCACAGCTGATCGCGGACAATTTTGTTTCGTCTGCAATGAGATGTTTCGATACTCTTTTTCACGTATAATCTTAATGCACGGATGTGTTAAGTGTAAACTGTATAAAATGTGGGTGACATCGCATACAATTAATGACCATACTGTGCCATCTGGAAATAGCAGTAAAACTCTTCCACGGTTGACAAAGATATGAAGAATAAGTGAAGTTCTGTTGCTGCGTAAAGGCAAGTATCCATTCTATTCTTAATATAAAAATAATTATTGTATTTGTTGAATGAAAATCACAGTTATGAGTTTATTAAAACCGTATGCACCATTCATGAGCAAGGATGTCTTCGATCTAATCTAATTTAAATTGTTGTGAACATGCGAAATTGTGCGAAGACACACAATCTAATAAAACGGTGCCTAGTGGTGAAAAAGTTTAGTTTGGTACACAAAAGTTAATCAGGTCTGGATGTTGTGTTACTCACAGACCTCATTTCTATTATTGCTCGACACAAAAATACTCCAAGCAGAAAGTAACCACAAAGAAATACAACTTGTGCTTATGTGTGTCTGTATTTTGCTTCTTTTCTATTTTAAGCCACTTTTCTGCATTTTTAGCCTAATTTTGTTATTCCACTGTATTACTTGTATTACGTACTTTGAATCTCCACCTGTATTTAAGAATGATTTTCATTATTGTTACTGTGTTTTTCCAATTTTCCAATTCCATTGTTATAATGATACACATTATTTTCTACTTGAATCGAATTCCGTACCTCACTATAAGCACATGTTGAACATGTTTCATTATTATTTAACTCGTTTTTATGTGCAGATCGATTTTTCAACATGTTTCTGTAGGCTTACGTCAGTAGGTTAGGGTTGGTGCCCTTAGCGTTATAATTATACACCTATGAGCATACACATACAGTATTACTAATTTTACATTTTAAGTAGGTTTGGATACTTTAACATTTCCACATGTTCCTTTATGTGCTACACAAATATAGAACATTTTTCATACATCAGTGATTTGTGGCAGAGTAGCCTGCACAAGCTACTTTTCATAACAATTCCTCATGAATTAATGCATTCTTCATATTTAAAATGTACAAATTAGTTTCTCGGTAAGAGTTTAGTATATCGGAGACACGTTTAAATCGAATATTTTGTTTTGAATGGTTCGTATGTATGTTTTGAATGGTTGTGTATTGCGGAACATAGTTCAAGGTGCCATTATGCTTTTTGCACGAAAAGAAAAAACATATTTTCACATGCAGAGTACTTCTTTTGATCCAGTTCTTAGCTTTTGTAACAGACAATGTGGCGGGCTGAGGTTGACTACCGTAGTGGGTATACAGTGTTTCCAACCTTCTTCACCGAAAAATACCTACTGTCATGTTTGTCACTTGTGCAAATTGTACATTATGCACGGGTAGCTGACGGATAGCCCCATGAACCATTTCCTATAAGGTTAGGTTTGGTTAGGTTAGGCAAGCATAGTTAAAAAAAAAAGGGATTGGAAACACTGACAGGGGCTTACATTATCAAATGTACACAGCATTCCAGTTGTCGTAGGTCAAGCAAATGAAAGCAATGGCAATTGTGCGTCGGTGAGATATTTCTCTTGAAAATACACGATTTCTTGCTCAAATATATCCCACGATGAAAGAAAATACCTTGACGAACGTTGTAAACCTTGGAAAAACTCATTTCCGTAAGTAGTTTCTTCTGTAAAATTGAAGAAATGTGTCTCCGATATACTAAACTGTTACCAGTTTCCCTACATTTACTTTCAGTATTCTAAATGTATTTCTTATCTTTCTGTACAACTTGCAAATTTCATTACACAATCTGAACCATTATCATGTTCGCTAGTGTATTACCTCAGATAGTTATGCATATATTTTTCATTCTAATTCGTTTCATTTTTCTTTCAGCGTTTCAGATTAAGCATTCTCAGAACTCCAATTGAGAGAGGATGGGGAAGTAACATATGGCTTGTGTTTGTGTACGGCTGGTATTGGAGAGGTCTCATCTTGCTGCAATCATCTTCATGCTTGAACCTGGTGTACAATAAAGGAATAATTTATCATGCATTGAAAAAGAAAATGCATTGCTGCTTCCTCATATGTAAACACTACTAACCATTCCAATAAGTATCATGGACTTCGTTGCTTCCGTGCAGAAGAAAAGAAGGTTGGACATGACAAGTGATACCGAAATCACCGATGAAATATCAGTCTCTTGTAAACATTCCGAAACCTACAAAAGACTAGTGAGATGTATTTCTTCAAAATTACGTTATTCAAGTTAGGCACCTGGCCAAAATTTAGTGATCAAAAGTGCTTTAATATGCCAGGTTGCACTCAAACTACCTGTATTTGTGCTAAGAGTTGGAAAATAAATGTACAGTTATATTTTGTGGTCAAGCAGGAAGTTCAAAGTGATTTCAGTACAAATCAGGGATGAACACTGTATCAAACAACTGGTAGTTTCACCATCTGTTTCACTATTGTTTTAAGCTACCGAGACAAAGTTCTTTCTTTTTCCTGAAGTTTGTTACTAAGATATAACCCATGAGAGAGTAATGAGAAAATTATATGAACACAGTCAAAGGTCTTACTACTAATGTGTACATGTCTGTTATTCCTAAACAAAAATTGTCCTTGCATGGGTGCAATATTAGATGGAATGGTTAATAATATTTGCTGATGCTGTGGGAAGGGAGTATATGGAATAAAGTGCCCATAGTTTGAGAAACTTTACTGTGAATGAGATTTGCTCTGTGAAACTAGACTATCCCTATTACTTTCAGGTACAAACACAAATTTACAGAGAAGGAAATGTTCATATGTAGGATTCTGGGGGATGTTGAAATGTGTACTGTACTAAAAGACCAGACATTCTTCAAGAATGTCTTGCTGTCTGAATTATGTGCTTGTTGGTTTATCAGGCATTCCAAATCAAACATGCATAGATATTGTCTTGTCAGCAAGGGTGCTGTGACACTAACATTAATAAGTATAGTACTCGTTTTCGTTATATATGTGATTGATTAGTTTGGTTTATATTACTTCGCTTTTCTCTCACTTTTGGCTAATTGCAAAGGTGAGGATGAATGGCAATGAGATTAAATTGATGAAGGGACACTCAAAAAAGAGCACCAATGCCTTGACTGGGATTCAAACCCAACAACCCTGGCATTATAGCTTGCTGTGATAACCACTCCGCCACTGAGACTGGCTGTAATACATGTGAGTTTATGTAGCTTTCGGTAATGTAGAAAATTAGAGCATCTACTTAATGCAGCATGTGCTCCAGTTTTGTTCTGGGATTTCAAGTGGAATGATGTGAATTTATTCAGTTGCTTTGTTTATCACTAGAATGTTCTTGAGCTGTTAACATGTTCACTTTAGCTGATGATGTTTTAAAAATGAAAACTGGTTTTAAAATTAAGTTTGTTGCTGCAACCATTCAATCAATTTTTCAACAGTGCTATTAATACATAAGATTTTTTATGTGACCATCACATTCATTGAAACAAAATAAAATAAATACAATTGATACCTGTCTACCCACAAAAATAAACTAAAGTGCAGAACTAAAACAGTAAATTTTTCAAAATAAAATTCTTTTCTACTTACTTTATTACATACAATAAAAGTATTTGCTAAAGTAGAAATTTTGTTTGGGTATTTTCATCCTTCATTTGAAGTATGTTTGGTACCCTTGACCCTCTGTACCTGTGAAATGTTTTGCTGTGAACATTTTCAGTTGTTTTTAGCTCTCTGAAACATGTTTTTGTGAAGTAAAGTACATTTGATACCTTAACGTGTTACTTTACTGTGAAGGAGCACAGCCCAAAGACTTCCCGGCAGTGAATATAGCACCCAACAAGACATTCCACAACTATGTTAGGGGCCTTAGGTTTGGAGCTTATAGAAAGTTCCATGTTTTTCATTATTTTAGTGTGCATGCAAGCATTTTTTACTAATAAAAAGCAGCAAAAGTATTCGGAGATGGCAGGTTTCTACTTGTGCTGGCCATAATTTGGGTTCAAATATCTCTTATTTGTGTTTTCTGCATGCAATAATCAATTATATATTACGTAAAGCATCAAAATTTGTTGATTAAAAAGGAAAACATTAACTCTCGAAGGGGTACAGTGGTTAAAAGTACATTTCTTCTTATTTTCTGGTGGCAATGGTTTCTGTAACAAAGCTACCTTCATTCATTTGTTGGAACTTGAAAGGACAAATTATGTGGACTGTTCCTTTCAATTATAGGAAATGTTTCTATTTGTGCTTGAAAGTGTTTTCAATTTCTTTTCAAACATACAACAATTCACAAGAAAAAAATATTTCAAAGCTTCCAGCAACTCTTTGGCTGACATCCTATGGGTGCGGATGAAAATCTACTTGGATGTCTTTGTGCTGCTGGCATGAGAAGCGAGACATTTGTGAATGGCTTTTCTGAAAGATCTCTGGTGGTGATTGTTGTGTGCATCAAAAGGAAGGAAATGTACTTTACAATTAAGGTGGTGACATTTATCATAGATGAGCTTGACATACATGGTGAACCATTCTTTCGGTAGCTCTGATAGTCCTGGTCGTGCCTGCATTTTTTGTTTAAAATTTTACTTGGTGAGCCATCGTCTATCTGAAATGAAATTTCATCCTAACTTGACTAGCAAAAGTTAATTCTGTCACCATTTCCCTCCCCCTGATACTTTATCAGTTAGCCTTGTTTACACAGCCACCCTTCAGTCTTAATGGTTGTGGAAAGTACCATAGAAGCTGAAGGGCTCTTATTTGGTTGTAAACAACTAAACGTAACATATTCATGTGGTCTACTGAGAGGAAATGAAGGTTCTTGAGTATATGTACTTGAAATTTAATTTGCATGAGGTGAATTGGTCACACAATGAATGCTGTATTCAGCAAAAACCTAATGCCACAGAAACAGCACAACAATCACCCATGTTGATATCCCAAGAAAACCAATTACCACCCATGTTGTTTTATGTTATACATTTTACCTCAAACAGGAAGTTCCATGGTTCCGAAAACTTTTCCTTCTGTTCATAAAATGTGCCACTACTATATTCTGAAAAATATTTTTTCTTGTATGTACGCATTGCTTGCATTGTAGAATTATCTCTTGTAGTCTACAGTCATTACAAGCATAAAAACACAGTTTTCATTGTGACGTTTCAGCAGATCATATGCTCCCTTAATCAGACTTTTATTTTTAGTTTTATTTACATTTATTCAAAAATAAATGTCTGATGAAGGGAGCATTCATGTAACCGGTTCAGTTATTGCAGGATTCACCAAATCAAAACTGACAAGCAATTAAGCTAAATCTGCTGTACCTTTTTTTCATTGTAGGCAGCATCTTGGTCGATATTTTAAAAAGCAATACAGCAGAGCCACTCTTCGTTACACACACAACTAAACCTTGCCATTGACTGCCATGCTGGGGTCATATTTAAATATATTTTACAGAAAAAGTAACTTACATTAGTGTGCAAAAGGTACCAATCACACTGCCAACCTCAACTTTCATTAGAGCAGTTATACTCTCAAGTAAAATTACAGATATTTTTACCAAACCAATATATCTATAAATAGTCTGTAATTTGCTGCAAAATTCTGCAATTATATTATTTTTGTGAACCTATTTAAATTAATAGTCCTCCTCCATGCCGTCTAAGGCACCTTGCTTTGGATGGCAGCTGCGGGACGTATGGGTTCGATCCCAAGTTTTCTCCAGGAATTTTCGGACGGTGGCAATCCACCATCATGAGGAAATTGGGGAGCTCCGAATGAGTAAGCGTAATCCGGTCGCGAAGACCTACTGCAACGGCTGGGGATACGTCAGGCTGATCCCCCGACTATTCCAATCCTGGTTGAAGATCTCCACACTTAGTGGTGATGAAGGAAAGCATAGGAGGTAGGCCGGTAGGTAAGCCAAGGCCTTTCATGGGCTGTTACGCACAGGATTATTATTTTTATATAAATTAATAAATCCTACTTTTCTATAATAGTACTTTATTTGTATCCACAAATATTTCATATGGAGAGACATACACACTTTCCAGAGAGGAAAAAATTACAATTATTAGAAATATTTATGCATATGGGTTGATCTGTGAATGACCAAACTGCACCATACACAATAGTATATTTAGAGAATAGATTAGTTTGAATTCACTGCATGGGTTTAGCAATTCCACTGTTGTCAAAACAACATTCGTAGCTATTCATTGACAAACAAAAAAACTGTTCAAGCACAACACACTTGAAAAATTTTGTTTGTGTTATATCACCTGGTTTAGCACTGACAAATTGGGCAGGTATTGTTGATATCAGGATACTATATTTTCTGTGAACAAACAAACCTATCCAATCACCTTCTCGACTTGTTTTCTGAAATTTGCCAGTTTCCTAGTGTATTGCAGATAGAAAGTCATATATACACGACATTTGACCACTTGTCTACTATTCAGGATGCTGAACAACTCCCTTGTACACTCAACACAGGGAAACCGCCATTAAAATGGTTAACTTGCTGGGACCACTATAAAACTGCACTCTCTCTTCACTCTCATTGAAAGTCTTCAGCAAAATTTGCTTTTTGACACTTGAAATACGTTGCAAGTTCCTGTAATCTGACATCACAGTGTCAATATGTTCCAGGGTCATGTCTGTCTTCCATGCAGTATATATTCAAATCCTAAAAAATAAAGAGTATAAATATTACATTTATCACAGAGAAAAATGGAAAAAAATATATATGGTTAGGGTGGACCAATGTGATATGCTCACGTTGGCTGCTACTAATGCTTAACCGTTAGGGCATAACAAATTGTGATTATAAAAATATATATTGTACACATAAATGGAAAAAAGTTTAACCTGCACTGTGCCATGCATTTGGCTCTGACTATGGGATGTGCATAGGTTTGGGTCTCCTGGGGGAAGTATAACAATTTTTCCCGAGATTTCAGCCTGTGTATAGAACCCATGGCCACCAACCATCATGAGGAAATTGAGAGCTAAGAAAGAGTAGCGTAACCTGGTCATGGAAACCCACGATAATGATCAGGAGTTCGTCACGACCCGTCATGACATGGGAAAAAGAAACTTTCCCACTTATCTCTGGATTTTTCATTTTTGTTTACACAGGATTATTAAAAAAAAAGAAATACACACACCAGCTTGATAACAGCAGCATGTGAAATGCTAGCATGGTTTTACAGCAATAATGTCCTATGAATAGTATTCTGGTTTCGTTAGCCAATTCACTCAATACATTACAGAGGTAAGGAAATTCTAAATCTAATGAAGTACATTTCAATATGAGGAAAATAACAACTTAGTTTGTTACATTTATTGTTATTTTTCCCTACAAAATTCATACATGCTTTTCGTAGTTTGGATTTCATACATTTATAACGGATATTAGAAACTATTACTAGTATATGTAGAAACACTGTGTGTCTGAAAACACTCCCGTCAATGGTTGCATGGATCCCTATTGTGCTCCACTGAAATGTGAGCTTTATAACAAGTCAAGAATGGATATATTTCACATAATGGCTGAACAGACTTTCTGCACTCTTCCACGAAGGTACACTGGGAGTCAAAGTGATTAGTGTTGCCAAACTACAGAAGCATGTGAAAATAAACGAGTGGATCACTACCGTAATCCCCACAACCGTGTTAAAAAATTGATTTTTTTAAAGATTTACTGGAACATTTATGGCATATGTGTGTCATTATGTACTAGAACAACAATTGTGGTCTTCTAAATCCATGAAACTTGACATTATAATTATATATATATGTATATGTATATATATATCAAATATTGGCATATTGGTTCTGTTTAACTGCGGTTACATGCGCAGTAAATACAAATTGGATGATATTGTTAAGGCAAGGGGAATGTATGTGTGCATCAAGTTCATGTGAACATAAAATCTTAAGACTGAATATAACGTAAGGACCTCAAAAGGGAAGTTACTTCCACAGAGCCATTTTCTAAATACTTTCTAAAATAATGTCATGCATTTCATTTCCGATATTGTAAATCAGCAAGAAATTTGTTATTTAGAAGCAGATTTTTTTAGCAGCAAAATATTGTGAGTATTGTTAGTTCTAAACACAGCAAATCTCAATCAGTGGTTATTCACTAACTTGTTATGTAGCTACATTAACCACCCAACTTTCATGTTAGTTCAGTCTCATAGTCATAGAAGAGAGGAGTTCTCAGTATCTTCCAGTCAACCATGTTCTTAACTGCTTAGAATAAGTTCAGACATTGACGTTACCTTATCTCTTGTTTATTTTGTTTCAGTTTTTAGTCTAGTGAATACTGGTGTCATGATTTATGTAATACATTTAATTGTAACAGCTAGAGGTCTTTAGTTTGAGATTGAGTTTTGTTCTAAGTCCACTTTTATGCACAGATAGACTAATTGGGACTGGACATACAGTTTAAAGTGGAATCTGGAACACTATATGCCTCCAACCAGGTATCGAGCTTTCATTACAAGGTGACTGCATTACCGCTATGCCATCGGGGAGGCTGCTATGGGTTTTAGTGATGATGACATGGAAGGTTTTGTTAATACAAGGTATATGTGTCAGACACAGAGGAATAAGGGTACTACTTTACTATACCTGAGACACCTGGGAATCATTTCTTTCGCACTTTCTTACATTGCTAACGTACTATTCTGCATTCCGGAACACTTATTTAGGTGAAATAATTGAATTTGTTAGGAAAGTAATGTATATTTCTTACATTTACGAGTACTTACTGTTCTTGTTTATTTCCACACACAACATGGTGATAGCTTACCATTGATCGTTCCTTGAGCCAGAAAAACCATTGACGTTAGCCCAAAAATTCACGATAGCCCCACAAACCATCACGGGGACGAGGTATGCCTACTAGGTTAGGTTAGGCCTGTTAGGTTTGGTTCCATTAGCACTCCTTTCGTTCAATTTAGCATATACGGACAATACGAGAGCGTATTGTGCTCTCATGCAGGAAGCAAATGGCGGCAGCAGCAATAGCGCGTCGGAAATAGATTTTCGTACAAAACCACATGCATTCGCATTAAAATGAATCAAAATTACATTCCCGAACATCAACAACGCTACAGAAAATGATTTGCGTAAGTACTTTCTCCTGTAAATTTGAAGAAATCTGTCTCAGGTATAGTAAAGTGTTACCCTGATGTGTACTACATCTTTGTGTATATATTAATTTTGTTGGCCTCTGCCATTGTCGGTATTGGATTAATGATTATAAATAGGTGGAACGCCTCTAAATGTAAATTTTACCACATATCAATGAAAAATAGAATGCCTACATTCGCTTCCATGTGTGGTAAACAAGTTTTTTCTACATTTTTTTTGCAAAAATAATATTTCATAAATTTTGGAAATCATGAATAAATGTGTTAAAAAAGACACTCACCCTCTCCACTGTATTCTGCCCTTCTCGGGAGAAAGTCTTGCTTGAAGCAATTCCTGACTCTGGTCTGGGAAATGGAAATTCTGCAATCTCTTGCCACTGCCAACTAGTAGCTGCCTGTTGCAAAAAAGCAAATATACATCACTAAAACATGCTAAAAAAGTTCGAATTTAGTTCTACATTATCAGTACTCAGTAGTAAGTGTGTATACATTTGCATTTTACATCCATTCAAATATTACAAAATTTCTTTATACATTTTGTAATTCTGATCAACATGAAAAGTGTTCTTGTAGTTAAACATAATTCAGGTAGTGTTCTATTTCTCAATTATGACCTTTAAAGTGCTTCTGTATTTTCAATGTAATTTTGTTGCGCTGCTTTTCTACCATATGGATCAATCGCGACAATAACTGCGAACTTATGACATATATATGATGAGACAATCATATATTAACGCCTTACCCCATGAACATTAAAGTGCTTTTATATTATTTTTTACAAGAAAAGGTAATAGCCTGGTGCAAATTCTCAGAAATGTGGCTGTAAAAAGTGTAGGAAGCATTTTTGAGGAAAAGCGGGCAAACAACATTTTCTGAATGTAATTGATGTGCTGATTCCGAATATTTTGTTTGCCACTCTCGATTTTGATGTTATGTGCTTCAAATCGCTAAAAAACAAAATGGCGGCCACATGAAATGATCTCCAAATAACTTTTGAAGGAACAGAAACAAAATAGTGATCATGGTGTCAAACATTATGTTTTTGGGTATGCTGAATCCAATTATTATGTTTTGTAATCTGAAATTTGAAGCTAATTGCTACAAATCGCTATAAAACAAAATGGCGGCAAGACGAAATGAGGTCCTAATAACTTTTGAAGGAGCAGAAAGAAAATAGTGATCTTGGTGTCAAACAATATGTTTTTGGGCATGCTGAATCCAAATATTATGCTTTCCAATCTGAAAGTTTAAGCTATGTGCTCCAAATCGCTAAAAAACAAAATGGCGGCTATACGAAATTAGCTTCAAATAACTTTTGAAGGAGCAGAAAGAAAATAGTGATCTTGGTGTCAAACATTATGTTTTTGGGTATGCTGAATCCGAATATTATGTTTTCCTGACATGTTTGAAAATTGTTGTAATTTTTTTCCTCTTTTTTTAAACAAAAGAACCACAAAAATGACTAAACCTGTGATACATTTTTTTCTATTTTTACTTTATTTCAGAATGATAGAAACATAGAACCATGGATCCACTTATAAATTTGAAAAGACCTGCACCTGTGAGCCATCATCTTAAGAAGTTTCTTATCAGTTCCTCCAGAACATTGCCACAAACAAAGGATTTAGATACTTCAGATATTCAAGATACTCTCCTCAAAGCTGAAACATTGGGCCAGGTAAAGCTAGACACCTTCGTGAAGGAAAGGATGATGGCCCCTGGTAAAAGTCACACACAAGTCAAGTTAAGTGATCCTCTACATAAGTCAAATGCAAAGACCTTTAAGTCCCTCTATGAAGTTAAATTGGTAGTAAGTGTCAAGGAAACCATTTTGAAAACTGACAGGAATATTCTCCAGCGCCTCGTAACTGCCTATGAGGCAGGTCGTAATGTGGATCTAAATCGCATTTTGTGTCATGAACTAATGCCAATTCCAATCTCGCTTGCCAACACAAACGAAAGTCTGAGAACAGGAAACAAAGCCATTCTAGCTGATGTGATGACCAAGGATGTAATTTGTCCACCTGATATATTAATTCCGTCTGCGTCATGCCTTATAATAGATGGTCAAGCATTAGTTGTTGCACTTGGAAAGCCTGCAGGAGTTTTAAACTTTGGTCAACTGGCAGATGCATTTCTTAACCTTGTTCTTTCTATGGAAAGAAGCTTTAAGAGGATTGATGTCACCTTTGATCGGTATAACGCAACTTCAATCAAGGCTGGAACAAGGGATAGGCACTTGAAACATGCTCATTTAGTAAGGAGAGTAATAGAAAATGGATCCGTGCCAATCCCCAACAAATTCAGTGACTTTCTTGATAACTCGGAGAATAAAAAAGATTTGCCCTGTTTTCTCTCTAATCATTTGATCAACAATGCTCCTGAAGACAAAATATTTGTGGTTTCCGGTGGATTTCACAAGGAGGATGACATACAAACAAACAATCGTGATTTGTCTATTGAAGGATTGCAGGCAAACCACGAAGAGGCGGACACGCGCATTGTATAGTGCAGGAGGCCTTAGAAAGATCGCTTCACTGGCTTACAGCAAATTACAATATGGGGGGTGTGTCTGCGAGAACCAATCAGGTCTGCGAATGAGCGAGCCCGGTTGCCACAGCTAGCTCGCTGCAACCTTCTGGAAGGGTGAGTGACCTCTGCCTCTTGCTACCTCGGCCTGTTTGTTCGTCTGAGGAGCAGACGACACGAGAGTATCGGCAATAGTGTGCGAGCGACGTCTGCTGTTAGCCCGCGAAACACTCTTTCTAAGGCCTCCTGCACTATAGTTCACTGTCTTGATTCTGGTGCTGATAACATTGTTGTCTCAGCACGTGATGCAGATGTATTAGTGCAATTGGTAGCGTTATTTCACAAGATTAGATGTACGAAATTGTGGTTGCGAGCAGGAACACAAAAAAAAAAAAAAAAAAAAATCCAGTACATGAAGTCAGGCAGAAGCTTTCATTTACGGATCCTGTCTTCGAAACTCTCATCCCATTCCACGCCATAACAGGTTGCGACACAGTATCCTACATTGCTGGGATCAGTAAGAAGACAGCATGGAAAATATTTAACACTAATAATAATGATCTACTAAATCTTGGTGTTGACGAATTGAAACAAGAAACAGCACACAAGGCAGAGAAGTTCATATGCAAGTTGTATGGTGTCCCGGATGCAAGCAGCTGTGATGAAGCCAGAGTAAAGCTGTTCAGCAAAGGGAAAACACCACAAGCACTGCCCCCCACTACCGATGCTCTACGGTTACATGTACAACAGGTCCACTATCAAGCCATGGTGTGGAGGCAGTCGGTCATACCAAAACCTGTGTTACCACCACCTACTATCTTGGAATGAAAAATGGTTGATGGACAGCTCGTTCCAAAACTTCAATCGCTGCCACCAATTCCACAACCCTGCTACGACATTGTCACCTGTGGATGTTTGGGTGGTTGTATATCCGCTACATGTTCCTGCAGGAAAGGCCAGCTTGTATGTTCTGCAGCTTGCAAATGTGCAGATACTGGCACTAAGGAGTGCATGAATATCCGTGACTAGAAAAATGTTATACTATTTTTGTAGGCAAAATAAGGTTGAATAAGGATACCTTGCGGATTTATCATACACTGGTACTGTTAATATTTCAATATGGTCTTTTGCTTTGAATAATATTATTATTTTGCATCTTTACTTCAGAAATGTTCTATACTTTTTTTCTGTATTAAAAACGTACTGTTACACTGTTTTATTCCTAGTTGAAAAGTATGGATACGAAACATTGCACGGATGCACGTAGCCGCCATTTTGTTTTTTAGCGATTTGGAACAAACAGCTTAAAATTTCAGATTAGAAAACATAATATTTGGATTCAGCATACCCAAAAACATAATGTTTGACACCAAGATCACTATTTTCTTTCTGCTCCTTCAAAAGTTATTAGGACCTCATTTCGTATTGCCGCCATTTTGTTTTTTTAGCGATTTGGAGCACATAGCTTAAAATTTCAGATTACAAAACATAATATTTGGATTCAGCATACCCCAAAACATAACGTTTGACACCAAGATCACTATTTTGATTCTGCTCCTTCAAAAGTTAATAAGAACTCATTTCGTATGGCCGCCATTTTGTTTCTTAGCGATTTGAAGCATATAACACCAAAATCGAGAGTGGCAAACAAAATATTCGTAATCAGCACATGAAATACATTCAGAAAATGTTGTTTGCCCGCTTTTCCTCAAAAATGCTTCCTACATTCAGAATTTTCGAAAATTGGCCCAGTCTATAAAAGGTAATGTTTTCCGTGGATATAGCACCGTGTCATTATGGCAACTTAAAAAAACATTGGAAAAACCTATTGTATTTTTTAAATATATTTTTATTTACACCTTGTACTGCAATACAAAATACACTGACAAATATGTCTTCAACAAAGTCAAGCATGTGTACGCGGAAACCAATATTTTCTTAAGAAATCGAAAAAAATGCATTGATTAACAACGGCATATTTACATCGCTGATTACTGTTATTTTAATGTGCAAGTTTATAATAATAATAATACAAATCGTAACATACTCACTCTAAGATGGCCCGGAATGTAAGTATTCTCTTGCATCTCACATTATCCTTGTCTGAGGTACCAAAAGCAAACATAAATATACATCCATCTTCGACAATTATGACAAACGACTCGACCGAACGATTGATCTCGGTTGGGTATGAGCTACCGAGTGCTAGCTAACGGAACGACTCGAGAGCCAGCGAACGAGTGAGTTTCAATAATACGGTATATTCGATGTCGTTTGTCTTGCAACCGACTTCAGCCACCAACTCGTCAGCTAGCTACCGTAACGAGTTTCAATAATAAGCTCCCTGATAGTTTTGTTAGTTGAAATTAACGTTTGTGGCCTCCGGCATGGTCTAGTGGCTAGGATACCTGGCTCTCACCCAGGAGGCCCGGGTTCGATTCCCGGTGCCGGAAAAGTACAGTTTTTTCATCCTTTGTCACCTGGAGGATACTTACCTTACGTAAATAAATAGCCGCAATTCTTGAATTGAATGAGGACATAAAGTTTCCTATTCTTTAACTTGCAAAAATTAATATTTTTCATATTAACTCAGGAATAACTTCACGGGTGAAAGTGTTCCTAGTGCAATGCATGGGCGTCCGGAAGGGGTAGCCGTGGCCCCCCTGGAATTGAAAGTCAACCAAAAATTATGCTGGACTCTGTGGCTGAGTGGTTATCACATCGCGCTGCGACTCCAGGGTTCCCGGGTTCGAATCCCTCTAGGGCATGTTTGTTTGTGGATGTCCATTCATCAATTTCATTATTTCATAACTCTTCGCAAATTAGCCAAGAGGCTCAAAACGCGAAGTAAAATAAAATAAATGAATCAACGAAAAATTATGAATTTACACATTTAATTTCATTCTAACCACAATAATATGTGTTAATTATTGGATGAAAATCATAAATTCCAATTTAAGCAATGTTTTTTTTAGGGAACAACACTGTCTTTTGAAAAATGTGCCTTGTTTGTCCCCCTGGAAAAGAATACCTTCCTTGCCCCTCCCTCGAAAAAATCCTGCTGACGTCCATGGTGCAATGGTACAGTTCTGTATGTTGAAAGAATTTTCCAAATCTTCAGAGTGTGGACAGCCAGCATCATCTTTGTATATTGCCCTGCGTTATACTGCTGAGGAATCGCATACATAAGTAGAGGAAATTTCGTGCAGGACGAAGTAGCGGCAACATTGATTCTTAAGTAGGTTCGAATGAAGGATTTTTGCACATATCCTGTAAGGGGATGATAATTTTGTAAGTTAGAAACTGTGGGTTCCATGGTGTAACGGTTAGCACTCTGGACTCTGAATCCAGCGATCCGAGTTCAAATCTGGGTGGGACCTTCACGTGTGATATTTTGGGTACTTTCTCTATTTTTGGAAACTGCACTGGTGTTTATATTTAGGACCATATACGTACATTGCAGATGCCAATCGACGAATGTGAATTGACGATCGCCAAATTTCTAGAAAGAAAAAATTATTGAGTTCCTGCTTGGGTTAAATCAAAAACAATATCCAAGTTTTCCGTAGAATGGATCAACATTTGTAGAATTATTTGAGATTTGCGCTACGAAGCTACGGAAATGATTGTTCTACACGCTTAGTTTTGACTCGTGTGTGAGAGGTGGCACATGTTTTGTTTGAGTCTAAAATCTGGAAAGAAATTCAAGGAGACTGGTTGTCTGGAAGAACGAAATGTTTCCTAAATATCTCCGGCATGGTCTAGTGGCTAGGATACCTGGCTTTCACCCAGGAGGCCCGGGTTCGATTCCCGGTGTCGGAAAGATTCTTTTAAATCGTCTACAGCCAAAGAAAGATGGGAGTGACTTGAGCAACCAATATCTATGTGCGTGAACTAATCTTCTTCTTACCGCGGTAACGCGCATGATGACGTTGTCAAATCACTAGCGACTTGTAGGTTTTGATCAATTTATGGTTGATGGGAAGGAGTACTCTAACAAGATTTACGACTTAATGTGTACCTTGGAGCTGCGTAAAATCTACAATATACCTTATTAGATGCTACAGTATTCCTCGCAACTTTACCAGATATAAGCAGGTAACTCAACTGTAGTGTTGCCTCCTAAAGGAATAAGAAACAAGCTATTGTTGCTAGACAAGAGTCTGTGCAAACAGAACCTGGAATGGTGAAAGTAGTTTCGTTATAATGTAAAGTATTACGTTGTTTGTGAGTTTGTGTAATAAATGCAGTTAATCTTGTTAACATATGTGTTTCCATCGCACAACATTATGAGTTTGTGTAATAAATGCAGTTAATCTTGTTAACATATGTGTTTTCATCGCACAACATCAACTAGGTGTATTTGATGTCCATCTCGTGTTTGCTGATATGATATTATTTCATCTAATCGTTACACTCCAACATGTGAACAGTTTACGTAGTAAAATGTTTCTTGAAGATTAAATGAATTCCTCCTTGGAAGTTCTTTATGTCAATCATATTTACAAACACGTGTTTCACAGCAAATGAAGGGTTGTTCGTCCATCTTTGTCTACGAAACAAAGCAATGAAGGGATTTCGATTCTCAAGACACATGATAAACTATAAGTTAATGCTAACGAGAAAGGTATTGTTTTTTGACATGGAATTACAGAAGAGGCTCTCTAGATTTTAGGATAGTCTGGATATCGTTAATAATTCTGGAATTTCTAACGTAATTAACTGGCAAATAACAGTTAAATGTTTAGGAATATTTAAAACAACCTTGGCGGATTTTGTTTTAGTTGGTTTTCATATTTCCCTTAGTTCGTATCCAATTTCGAAAAGCTTCAATTCGTGCTGATTAAGAACGAAATAAATCGATTGATTGCTTCACTTCGAGCGACAGTGCATTTCAAAATTAAAATTTTCTTAACTCTCGTGAGCTTCTTTGTCAGTGAATCCAGTGAGATGGGATGAAATAACGCTGGCGTAACTTGGGAAATGTGATAACCGTAATTTGACTGACGATTGATATTTACGAATTTGTAATGAACGTATTCGAGGCACAATTCTGTTTCCGCATGTTTTCAAGTTGTATAGGAAAATATCCTCCGTAGGCGAGCGGGTGAAGGCGTTCTCTCGTCTTAAGATCGTTTGCTGCGGGACGGCGTAGGTTTGAATCCGGCTCTGGTCGGAATTTATTCGGCCTACGTATAGGGCCGGTGGCAACCCACCATCGTGAGGAAATTGGGGAGTTTTGAATGAGTAAGCGTAATCCGGTCCCGGAAACCTAATATAACGGCTGGGGATACGTCGGGCTGACCTCCCGGCTATTCCAATTCTGGTTTCAGATCTCCACGCTTAGAGATGACGAAGGAAAGCGTGGGAGGGATACCGGCAGTCGGTAGGTAAGGCAATGCCCTTCAGGGCTGTTGCGCAAAGGATTATTATTATTATTATAGGAAAATATAATTGTTCATCCAAGCTGACAAGCAAGAAGAAAGTAACCGTTTCGTTCCTTTGGCAATGAAACATGAATTCATAATCAATCAAGACCAAATTGTGAAACATCCTGTTGCCACTCAGACTGCTGAGAATTCGTAGAATCAGGTGTCGATACGATTAATGTTGCCAAACTAGATGGTCTAAAATGACGAAATCTAACCTGATAGTTTTGGTAGTTGAAATTATCACTTGTGTCCTCCTGCATGGTCTAGTGGCTAGGATACCTGGCTTTCACCAAGGAGGCCCGGGTTCGATTCCCGGTGCCGGAAAGGTACAGTTTTTTCATCCTTCGTCACCTGGAGGATACTTACCTTACGTAAATAAATAGCCGCAATTCTTGAATTGAATGAGGACATAAAGTTTCCTATTCTTTAACTTGGAAAAATTAAAATTTTTCATATTAACTCAGGAATAACTTCACGGGTGAAAGTGTTCCTAGTGCAATGCATGGGCGTCCGGAAGGGGTAGCCGTGGCCCCCCTGGAATTGAAAGTCAACCAAAAATTATGCTGGACTCTGTGGTTGAGTGGTTATCACATCGCGCTGCGACTCCAGGGTTCCCGGGTTCGAATCCCTCTAGGGCATGTTTGTTTGTGGATGCCCATTCATCAATTTCATTATTTCATCACTCTTCGCAAATTAGGCAAGAGGCTCAAAACGCGAAGTAAAATAAAATAAATGAATCAACGAAAAATTATGAATTTACACATTTAATTTCATTCTAACCACAATAATATGTGTTAATTATTGGATGAAAATCATAAATTCCAAATTAAGCAATGTTTTTTTTAGGGAACAACACTGTCTTTTGAAAAATGTGCCTTGTTTGTCCCCCTGGAAAAGAATACCTTCCTTGCCCTCCCTCGAAAAAATCAATCAAAATCAAAAACAATATCCAAGTTTTCCGTAGAATGGATCAACATGTGTAGAATTATTTCAGATTTGCGCTACGAAGCTACGGAAATGATTGTTCTACACGCTTAGTTTTGACTCGTGTGTGAGAGGTGGCACATGTTTTGTTTGAGTCTAAAATCTGGAAAGAAATTCAAGGAGACTGGTTGTCTGGAAGAACGAAATGTTTCCTAAATATCTCCGGCATGGTCTAGTGGCTAGGATACCTGGCTTTCACCCAGGAGGCCCGGGTTCGATTCCCGGTGTCGGAAAGATTCTTTTAAATCGTCCACAGCCAAAGAAAGATGGGAGTGACTTGAGCAACCAATATCTATGTGCGTGAACTAATCTTCTTCTTACCGGGGTAACACGCATGATGACGTTGTCAAATCACTAGCGACTTGTAGGTTTTGATCAATTTATGGTTGATGGGAAGGAGTACTCTAACAAGATTTACGACTTAATGTGTACCTTGGAGCTGCGTAAAATCTACAATATACCTTATTAGATGCTACAGTATTCCTCGCAACTTTATCAGATATAAGCAGGTAACTCAACTGTAGTGCTGCCCTTAAAGGAATAAGAAACAAGCTATTGTTGCTAGACAAGAGTCTGTGCAAACAGAACCTGGAATGGTGAAAGTAGTTTCATTATAATGTAAAGTATTACGTTGTTTGTGAGTTTGTGAGTAGTGTAAGTTGATTGTTTCTAAGTAATACTTAGTAGGTATCGTCTTTTAGCCTCTTTTTTTATCAATTGAATATCACTTTTTGACATATTTTGACAATTTTTTGTCGACGTTTTAGCGTTTAGCGATGTTTTAGTAAAATTTCCCTTTTTCCCACTCATACTTGGTAGGTATGCATTTGTATCCTCTTTTTTTTATCAATCGAATATCAGTTTTTGACAATTTTTTGTCGATGTTTTAGCGTTTAGCGATGTTTTAGTAAAATTTCCCTTTTTTTCCCACCTCACACTTGTAGGTATATCACGATCTTACGTGATATAACTTAACCTATCCTTTTTTTTTTATTACGTGCTAAACTACACGAGAGCCTCTACGTGCTTTGACCTACTTTACTAGTAGTGCAGGTGCCCGGGTTCTAAGCCCGAAAGTGGAGCTCGGAGTGGGGTTCGGTGGAGCTCGCCTTAATGGTTTTCTCTTGTAAGGCATAAGCTCCATTTTCTCGCAGTGTTGCCAACACCTCACTCGATCACGATCTTACGTGATATAACTTTACCTATCTTACGATTTTTTTTACGATCTTCAGTGATATAACTTAACCTATCATTTTTTTCTTGATTTGCACACCAAACTGTAGTAGACCCAAATGGAGAGAGTTCACCAACCGAAAGTGTGGGCTCGACTTAATGGTTTGCTCTTGTAAGACACAAGCCTTATTTTCTCGCAGTGTTGCCAACATCTTACTCGATCACGATCTTACGTGATATAACTTAACCTATCTTACGATTTTTTTTTTACGATCTTCAGTGACCTATCATTTTTTTTTTATTTGCAGCATCGAACTAACTTATATTATATTTTATATAACCTTGTTGAGTTTTTTTTTAGTATGTGGCAATTTTTTTAGGGATTTTTTTTTAAAACTGCTCCGTGACCCTCTCGTTCTTCACGTCGTGGACGAATGACTTCTCTGCGACCAGGATGACGCTGCCTAGAGTATCGGCAGGCAGCGCGTCGTGGAACTCGCAGACGATCTTGATGTTGGTGCGATCGTTGACCACGACCTGCTTCCTTTTCGTCGTGTTGATGACGAACATCGGCCTGCGTGCTTTGAATTCGCTGGGCGCGTAGTACACGTCCACGCTTCCCTCGGTCACGCGCTTGTAAGCCGTGTAAGCTTCGTAAAGTTTGAGGTAATCGTCTTTGGTCATGTCGAGGTTGTAATTTTCGCGCGGGAACACTTCGTTCCTACCGTTCTTGAGATAAACGTTCTTGATCTTGCAGTCGTCGAACTTGCTGGAATCTTTTTCCTGATTCTTGTCCCTCCCGGTCTGAAAGAGCACTACGACGAAATCTGGCATGTCGAACTGTATGTTGTTGAACTGCGTCGTCACGTCGAATTCCAGGTGACTTCCTGACGCTATCTTTTGCACGCACTGGTAACCGTGAAAGTGAATCGGTACCTGCGGACTCTTCAATATCTCGGCTTTGTACTTGAGGGCGTAGTTCGTTTCGTATTCCACCACCGACATTCTCAACTCCATGCTCCGGATGACGCATTTGGCTGCTTCGGGTAAAGTGTTGGCTATCGGCGTGCCGTCGGCGTTCAAGTTGCTGTATCGCATCAGTGCGTCGTTGTCGTTGGCCGCTCTTCGAAACGTGATTCTCAGTCCTCCCTTCCACATGATCTCCTTGTAGTCCGAGAAGAATCCCGGAAGCAGAGGCATGGGAAAGAGCACCGTGTGACTTCTCGTCGATATTTTGGTCCCCGCTTCGAATCCTCTCGCCTGATAGTATGCCGCGTCCGTTTTGGATAATTTCAACGTTCCCACCGCCGTCGACGTGATGCCTGGATAATCGATTCTGTCGATGACGGTACCGTGTTTCCTCACCTCCACCTGCGAGAACAGGTGAGGCACGAAGTTGTCCACGAGTATCAAATTTGCTGCTGCTGGGGGAAACGCGTCTCCGCCTTCCTTCTTCACCACGTCGAATTGAAGGTAGAGATCCGCTCTGTGAGGATGAACGAACCCGTCGCCTACGTCCACGTCGTATTCGATCTCCCGGTTCGCTTCGTTCAAATTTGCGAACGTGCGACGGTTGGGAGGGAAAGATTGCAACTCGTAACTTTCGATTTGCTCCATTTGTTTTTCCACTATGTATGGTTATTTATTATACGTTGATCTCCACGATGGCAGTGGTCGTTGCACCTGCGAAATCCACCACCTCTCCTTTCTCGTTCGTCACCACCAACTCTATGTCGTCTATGCGGTTGCGACATACTGGAAAATAGATCGGCGAAGAGGGTGTGTAGATGATCGGTTCCATGAATTCGGAACTTGGTTTGAAAGTGGCTATGATTCCCGTCTGCTTGTGACTTCCTAATCCGTGCGAAGATTTCGTGATCATGCCTTCCGCTACGTTGCAGTGTACGTTCAGAGTCTCGATGAGTAGTAGTATTTACGGTACTATAAACCCGAGAAAGTATGAACCCCTCCTCAAGCAGATTTGCTATACTTAAAACAAGCTTAACATGAGCATATGAGCTTTTTGTTCAAGTGTGGAATCTTGTCTAATCTAAGATTTTTGTGAAAATGCCCTCGGGAATTTCCTCAGAAAGTATGACCCTCTCAGATTGATTTGTTTATACTTACAAAAGGCACTTCTGTGAGATTGTTATCCATAAATTTGTTAAAAATATGCCCCTCTTGTGGCCACACTTAAAACTGGCCATCCACACACATACACACACACATATACACACACACACACATATTTACTTCCAATTTAAGTTTAATTGGACCCCAGCCTCAATCCAATATTAAAACAATGCAATATGCAGAGCTCCTCTAGAATTGCTCCGTGACTCTCTCATTTCTTACATCATAAACATATGATTTTTCACCTATGAGAATGACACTACAAATGGTGTCTTCAGGTAAAGCCTCATGGAATTCACAGATAATTTTAATGTTTGTTCTGTCATTCACCACAACTTGTTTTCTTTTTGAAGTGTTGATTACAAACATGGGTCTCCGTGTTTTGAATTCATCTGGAGTGTAGTACATATCAGTACTGCCAGTAGTGACTCTTTTGAAAGCCGAAAATGCCTCATATAATTTGAGAAAATCATCCTTGGACATGTCTAAATTGTAATTTTCTCTGGGGAATACCTCATTTCTGCCATTTTTAAGATATATGTTCTTGATGTTGCAGTTATCAAATCTACTTGAATTTTTTTCCTGATTATTGTGTCTTCCAGTCTGAAACAATACCACTACAAAATCAGGCATGTCAAATTGAATACTGGAGAATGAATTTGTGGCATCAAACTCATAATAAGTACCAGAGGCAGGCTTCTGTACGCATTGATATGTATAAAATTGCAGAGGAACCTGTGGATTTTTTAGGATATCTGCTTTGTATTTAAGAGCGTAACTGGCCTCATATTCAACAACAGGGATTCTTAACTCCATAGTCTGAATAATGCATTTGCCTGCATCAGGTAGGGTATTAGGCAGAGCTTCCCCTGTAGGGTTTAATGTGCTGTACCTCATCAAAGCATTGTTATCATTTGCAGCTCTTCTAAATGTAATTCTTAACCCACCCTTCCACATAATTTCTTTGTAATCCGAGAAGAATCCTGGCAACAGGCGCATGGGGAACAGCACTGTGTGGTTCTTAGATAATATCTTATCACCAGCCTCAAATCCACCTATTTTGTAGTAAGAAGCTTCGGTTTTGGATAATTTTAGTGTGGCCAAAGCCGTGGAGGTAATGCCGGGATAATCTATTCTGTTTATAACAACGCCATGCTTTCTGATCTCAATTTCAGAGAACAGATGCGGCACAAAATTATCCACCAATCTTATATTTGAATTTGCCGGGTAATCTGTTCCATCGAGCTTTACAACATCAAATTTGATGTATAGATCTGCTCTGTGGGGGTGTATAAAGCCATCCCCTACATCAAGATCAACCTCAATCTCTGTGTTGGGTTGATTTAAATTTGCAAATGTCCTCCTGTTTGGAGGGAATGATTGTAGCTCATAACTCTCAATATTTTCCATTGTATGTATTTTTATTTAAATGTTAATCTCTATGATAGCAGTTGTTGTGGCTCCAGCAAAATCAACTAATTCTTCTTTTTCATTAGTGACCATCAATTCAATGTAATCTATTCTATTATGGCATACAGGAAAATATAATGTTGGGGATGGATTGTAGATGATGGGCTCCATGAATTCGGAATTAGGTTTGAATGTTGCAATGATGCCGGTTTGTTTGTGAGTGCCTATGCCATTTGATTTGGTGATCATACCCTCGGCCACATTACAGTGAATATTCAGAGTCTCTATGGCTAAGAATTTAGGTATATTCATAGCAGTGTGTTTGATGGCCGGTTCAAGTTTTGTGTTGTTCTCAAAGCCTAGCAGCTCTCCTATAGTACCCAGATGCACTGTCTCCGTAGCAGATACAATCTCTACTCTGTGAGTGACAGAATTTTGACTTAAAACTACACCTCTGGGTAATTGAGCATTTAGAGTGGACAGATTATATTGCCCTGGAGTGATGACAATTTTTTGATCCCCTACTGCAATTGTATTGTTGTGGTGCGTAATATTAGGGATCAGGTACATGCCGTAAAATGCTCTGAGAGCTATTGTTTTGGGATACACTATGTCATCATGCAATTTGAGTTTCAATATTGAATTTTGGCTGGTGAGATGGAATACCCCCATGATGTTTCAGATACCACAAGGCTTTTTGAAAATTTTCAATTGATGGTTTATTTATTTGAGACATATATCTGAGAACAGATAAACACAAATGTCCGCAATTAACATCTTTGAAGTTTTGAACACGGGCATTATTGTAATAAAGATTAGCTGATTTTAGATATTTTACTAAATTTTCAGGTGGAACACCTCCAAATGAATCAAAAACAAATGCCTCATTGTTTAAATATTTAAGATAACAGATCCAGTGAGTGCCCTGATTTTTGTACTCATCCAAATTAACAATGCCACACTCTTTGTTGAGTGGTTGTTCTGGTAAAGAATCAGACATGTACACACCCCTAAAATATTTGATGCCCAGTGGCTTGATCAAAGCTTCAATATCTTGGTTTGTAAGCGGCTCTTGTTTTTTTTAAACTTATTCATGGCTCTCTTAACACCTTTGCCTTTTTTCTCCATGGCCAGGTTATGGCGCTTCTGCTCATCTAATTCTGCCCTATTTTTCTTGGCATCTATTACTGTTTTTGCTATGGCAGCTGATCCCCCAGCCAAGCTCCCCACAGCCCCCAAAGCTGCTAAGATGGCCGGGATGGTAAATATGAATCCCCCTGTATGCAATTTTTTCCTGGATTGTTGTAATTTTTTTAATTGGGGGGTACTAAGCAACAATTTCATACCATGACCCTTTGCAAGACAAGAGCTTTTTTTCTTGCGCTGCTTTTTGGTTAAAAGACTGTCAATAGTTTTAAGAGATTTGAGACCTGCATAAGGTATTTGATACATAACACCCTTGGCCTTCATTGTAGGTTTATTATATACATGTTCACAACCCCCACCCCAGTTTTTGTTTGGTGCTCATAGCTATGGTGGTCCCCAATGCTGCTATTCTTTCACTCAAAGAAGCATCTTTGCTTACAAATCTACCAAATGCAGCCTCTTCTAATTTCTTGTCTGCAACATGTCTTTTGTCAAGATCAGAATGTGTGTTGTATGCTATGTCATGGTCTCTACAAGCGGCATCTAGGGGATTAATACCAGGATCACCTCTGTTTAATCTATGTTCCAATTTTGTACCTGGACCACAATACTGATAGCCTGGAATGTGTAGTTCAAATGGCAGCTTGTTTATAATGTCATTAACAAGGCCCCGACCCTCAGAAACATTCCAAAATTTGGGTGGTAGAGTATTAATAATTTTTATAAGATATCCAATCCCCTTAGGGTCATTCACTATAAAATTAGACAATTTTGTGCTTATCATGTCCATAATTCCAACCTTTTCATTGTAAAAATTGTGGTTCCCAGCATTTTCCTCCCCGGCTATCACCAATAACCTATCTACAAGTTTCCTGACATCATCAACCCACACAAATTCTTTAGGCAGGGTGTTGTATTGTTTGATTCCACTGCCAGTCTTGATCTGTGACCATATGGGCTTGATTAAATTATTGTATTTTGCCCCACTGCTCGACTTAACTCTTTTTTGTGTAGGATCATTGTTCTGGTATAGAGCATCTGATTTTATTAATATTTCTTTGTAATGCTCATAATCTTGATCTGTATAGCTGCCAGGCCTTTTCCTAGTCATCAGTTCCCACAATCCAGGTGTTCCGGGGTACTTAACAAAACCACCTTTTTCTCCGAGACGAGATTCTGAATAAACAATCAGATCATCTCCCATAAAAGTTACTCTGAAATTACCAATTCTGTGTATGATACTGCCATCAAGCTCTGTGTCGGCATATAAGCCAAAGACCTCATCTTTGTTGTCTTTAGGTGTGGTTAAATATTTTTGAGCAAGAAGACCCAATTCAATAGGATCCTGAGTAGCTTCAATTCTTCTAGGAGCAACAGGACTAGGTGTATGAATACTGGAAAGTGGGGTGAATGGATAATCTAATATGTTTCTTGCAGCTACAGGTACAAGCTCCGTAATCAAATCTTGATTTTGCTCTGTAACAGTTTTGATATTCTTACCTAAATTATTAATAGCATCAATGACAGGCTGTTCTGTTTGTTTGTGTTTTTCATAAATTCCCCGGTTCTCTGATTTCCATCCCTTAAATCTTTTTACAAGATAATCTCTTAACTTAAGATCATCAATGACTGGTCGTTTCATGGTTGTTTATTTATGTCTCAACGTCTAGAAAATCGTTGATTTTATTTCTGTATTTGCCAGTATTAGGCGTTCTTGTCATATCAATTGTGACAAACCCATAACTGTCCTGGCTCCAGCACTTGCTGCAAAATTTAGAAAAATCATTGTAGCTCAAGTCCCCACCTACATATTCATCATGTATGTGTTTGAGGTTGGTATGATCTTGATGAAACACACATATAAAATTGCTGTTGTCTCGGATCAGCTGCTTGGGTATTTTAGAAAAAGTCTGTGCCAGGTAGAAACAATCAATGTTTTTGTGCCGGCCCTGTGTAAAGAAATTTCTAACCTTGTTTTGATTATCCAGTATAATGTCATCAAACACAACAACAGAATTATCGAGACATTCATCAAGTGGCTTAACATCTGGTTCAAAAATGGCAATATCCAATCCATCATATAGCTTCATCAGCTGCTGATATTTTAATTGTTCCAAGCTCTTTGAGAAAACATACAAGTGCCTGTTTTTCCAGTCTAACCAGTTGGGTGCCAATAAAAAATTATCAACCATTAGTGTAGTTTTACCACAAGCAGATGGCCCAACAATAAGACATCTAATATTATCAGGCAGCAACTTGCCATTTCTCTTATTCTGCTGTTCAGGTTCTGGCAGCCTTTTTATAACATCCCAGGTGCTCATATTATCACTTTGTCTGCATCGATCCAGCTGTTTTCCGGATGACCCAGCCATTTGACAAATAACTTGTTGCCTTTTCTGCGGATGATTTTTTCTATGAGATATGTGTCAGGCTGTTTAGTTTTGCTGAGTTCTTGTTCATAGAACCTACCTTTGAGAATTTCTCCTCGATGATCTTTTATTATATATGTGTTAAGGGTCCCGGGTTTAACTTGAACTACTGTAAATAATTCGGTGCTCCAGTTTCTCGTAAAGCCTCTTTTGAATAAGTGCTTATATTTGCTGATTCTTACTTGGTCGCCCACCCTGTATTTGGCCCTTCTTGTTGTTGGCTGGTATCTAGGATAATAAACAGTCCTGATCAATTTTTGCTCATCAGATGAAGTTACTTCAGAGGGTTTCATGTTGATTGTAGAATGGACCGAGTTGTTGTATTTATGTAGAAGTTCTGGAAGAATATTAAGCCATTTATAATTACCTTGGAGGGTAAATTGTTTATACATAAGATTTTTTAAGGTTCTGTTGAATCTCTCTACAATTGAGGCTTTGAGATCACTGTAACTCGAGTAATGTTTTATTGACCGGCTTTTAATAAATTGTTGGAACACTGAATTATAAAATTCTTTGCCATTATCTGTTTGCAAATAGCGCGGTGATCTTCCTGAATGATTGATGATTGTCCTGAGGGCTTCTGTAACACATTTTCCAGTCTTGGATTTGAGTGGCACAGCCCAGGCAAATTTTGAAAATATGTCTATTACAGTAAGTAGATACTTGTAGCCCTTGTTGATTTTGTCTAAGTTTTTCAACTGTCCACTTGACAACTCAATCAAGTCGCTTTGCCATAAATCATCTATGCCCTTTGTGACTACTGGGAGTCTCTTATAATTATGTCTGGCTTGTCTGTGTAATTCATCAACAATAATTTGTCTAGACATAATATGTAAACAAGAATATTGCAACTATGGGGTGTTCAGCAGCTGATACTGCAGGATTTTCTAAATATAATTTGTCCCCTATTTGTATTTTAAATTCCAAAGAGCCATCATCTTCAACATAGGCTGTTTCTAATGTATTGGGATCTGTAAAATCCTCTAATTCTACACTGGTGATTTTCACTTTGTTATCAGCATTTGTTATTGATAATGTGGGGTAGTGGTGTGCCTGTGGCTGAAGCCAATATTTGATCTTGATTGGTCTCAATGTGCCCCCAACAAAAAATTGGTAATAAAATTGTGCAGGGGACAGCATATATATTTTGCCACCTGGTGTAAATGGTGAATCATATTCTTTGTTGGGGATGCTGTACAATTCAAGAATTACTGTATGTTTTGGATTCTCGATTATGCCTGTTATTTCTTTTTCTGCTGTGAGCAATCTGCTTGTTACAGATTCAAGGTGCTCATTGATGGTTCTTACAATCTCATCGTGTCCAGGCTTGATTCTTATGTCAACAGCAAGTTTTTTGTATTGTTGCACAATTTCTTGTAGCTGGGTGGCAAAAACAGACAAAGCATTTGCTTGATTGGATTCCATGGTCCCTAGCTGTTGCTTGATATTAGCTACAATTTGTTGCAAATTTTCAACAATTGCCAATTTTGAATTTTGAGCTGTAAGATCATGGACCTGTCTTCTGATATCCTCAAAAAGGGCATGCAGTTCATTAATATGTTGATTTGTTGGTAGAGTGGCCACTGTCTGAGTGAGATGTTTGATCTCTGCCTGGATATTCTTGATATCTTCTGATTTCAATATCCTATTCACTGCCCTCTTAATATTTTTAAGTTCCTGTGATGTGGGCAGATTTGATACTGTATTTTGCAAAGATTCAAGTGCCAATTTTACAGTGTTTAATTCAGAAGCATGAGCCACATTTTGCATAGCATCTTGGAGCAGGGCTATATCTGCCTGAGAGGGTGTGGATTGTTGTAAAATTTCAAGTTTTGTTTGAATATCATCTATCAAGTGATGAAAATGAGATAGTTCAGATTCAGTGTTGAGGTTTTCAAGCTTTGTGATTTGTTGCTGGACACTGACAAGTGTATCTACAATCCCAGGCAATCTGGATTCTAGTACATTTGCCAAATCACTTTGCACTGCTGCTATTGTACCTTCAAGATGGGTTATGGAACTTTGAATTTTTCCAAAATCTTCATATGTTTCAAGTTGCAGCTTAATATTTGCAACACTCCGAGTTATTGCATTCAAAGCATCAGAAGATGGCAAGTTGTTCATAAAATTTTCAAGTGTCTCAATTTTTTCTTTAACCTCAGCTATGGCATTGTTCAGAGGATCCAGATTAGGTATTTGGAGTGACTGAATCTGTTCCTTTAGAGTGGAAATCACTAGATCAAAATCTTCTTGTGATTTTATGCTTTTGACAATTGTTTGGAGCTGTGTCTGGACATTATTTATCTGCTCTTCCAATTGTTGTTTCAATTGCTCAGAGTTGGTGGCCTGGGTCTTAAATTTGGCTTGAAGAGCTGCTACAGCTTCTTCCAAACTTTGAAAATTATCTAATGTTGCCAAATCAGTATATTTCTGAAGCAACAATTTGAGTTCAGAATCAATTTTAAGAAGAGGGTCCATGCATTGTGATTGCAGATTTGTAATTTCTAATTGAAGACTGGCATTGAGTGTGGTTTGTAAAGCTTGTAAATCACTTCTTAATTTCTTGACTCTGACATCAAGCATCAGAATCTCATCACTGTGATCTTCATGTCTTGTATGGCCAAATATATCATTAGGCATTTTCTTTTACTGGTTATTTATTATAGAGTATCTGATTCTTAATTCTATAAAAAAAGGTATAAGCTTGTCATAGGATCCAGGGACCTCAATATATAAGCAGTCACCAGCAGAAACAGTATAAACAGTGCCAGAAATCATGTTTGAGTGCTTAATTCTATAAATATTTCTCCCTACTGAAATTTTAACATCACCCTCAGGGGTTGTAATAAATTGCAATTGCCCACCTACAGGTAATTGGTAGTGATTTAAATTATTGTTAAATATGTACAATATTTTGCCTGTTTCTTCATCATTATCTGTAAGTATGCTGTTCAGATGAATAATTAACAAGCCACTCAGTTTAGACATTACAGATTGTAAATCAGGAGAGGCTTGCGGTGTTGGCAGGTCCATAATAGCCTGTTTTTTGAACCCAAATAAGTTCATAGGCATGTTTATTTATTTCAAATCATGCTCTGGAATTGGGCATTGATTTCCATTTTTCAAATCACAATGCCCCCAAGGTAAAGTATGTGTGCCACATGACAAAATGCATCTCTTATCATCATGTGGGTCCAGGGCCACTTTTCTTACAACATTTGAAGTCAACAAGTGATCCTCACTCTGAATTCTATTTTCTGATGTTCTGATTGAACTCTGTGATTTGATGCAATTTTTGTAATCTTCAAATTGGAGATCTTTTTCAACAGTTACTCTGCCAATGCCCTTGGCCTTTTTGGCAACAGCACCACTACATGTTTCAAAACTGTACATCTTGGCTCTTAACCCAGCAAATTCCACAATAACATCACCAAGTGTCTCATCTTTTAACTTGCCAGGCACCTTTTTGTTGTGGTGTTGTTGAATTCTTGTATGTTCACTGGTATCAAAATATTGAAACAATTCAGGCTGTGACATATCTTGATAAACATCTTCTGTTTGAATTTCAAGAATAAAACTATCCGTGTCCATGTACAATAATTTTACACGATCACCGTAAAAAGGTTTCAGCACATCATAATACAATATTAACATATGTAATTTGGACAATTCCAATATCACAGCCCCTACATAAATAGGTTTATCAAACTTGATCTTTGTTTTCATCATGTTGAAAAGTGCCATGTACTCATCATAAATTCTTCTGTAATTGAAGTTGGGCTTTGCAACCAATTTTTTGCTCCGGCTGGGGTCAGTAATTATTTTAACATCGGTATGTTTCCTGACATTTTCAATTGTTTTGCCATACACTGAATTCACCATCAATTTAAACAAGCCCTTATCAAATTCGCTCTTTGCAGATGTTCGAAGCTCCGTATTTGTATCAATGTATGGTTTCAACCATCTTGAGTGCCTGAACCTCAAGACTTTGCCAACTTTGGTCACTTGGACACCATGTTTCATCAGGAATTGGAGGTTTTTATAATATATGACATAACCCTGTTTCGGCTCCAGTGTCGTCATGAGCTTCTTCTGTTTAGAGCCAGGTGAGCACTGAACCTCGGGAATTGGGGGCAGATCAGAAAATTTGTTGTGTAAATGATCAGGAATTGTCAGATCAGTCTCTAAGAAGAGGCCATACTCACTGTCATCAAAATCCTTAAGATCTTCAATATTGAAATCTTCGACCCACTCAAGCTCTGCATATGGCAATTTATCCATCATAGCGTGACCATAGAGGTTGTTTGCATCTCCATACAGTATATAATTTGATGGCCGTGTTGGATCATAATCAGGCATGTATTTGTTATTTGCTCTGGCATATCTCTGGGAACATTGCACCATCCCCCCTCTTATACATTCCTCCATAAACAGATACTTTTCTTGATCGTGGATCAGATCCAATGGCTTTTTGGTGTTGAAAAACATTGCAGCCCATGCTAGGCCCGGGGCACTGTAAAAATACACTGGGTCCAGTCCATAATTTTGCATAGAAGATTTTCTGAATATCTGTATTATATCAGCTAAGAGGGTGACATCAAGTTTCAAATAAGCCATGTGATAATCACCAAATATCTGGCAATTTAAATTGTCCCACATCAACTGGGCATGGTGATAATCTTCATCACTGATTCCAGATCCTCTGATTTTGCTGTAAAATGCTTCTTGTGGTGGCAGGGAACACTCATCAAATTTAGAAGAATCTGTGACATAGTCGTATGGATATACACCCTTCCGCCTAATTAATTTCAGGTCCTGATTTGGAAACATTGCACGTGTGATTTTTAAGTCATCATCAGATAATTGAGAGGCCAGTGTAGCCAGGCTAGCAGGTAAAAATCTGTAAGAATCAAGAAATCTTAATTGAATAGGAACACCATCAACTTTAATTATCTTGCTAATAGATATATATTTTTCATCATTTTCAGCTAAAATATTTAAATTCTGCTTCTCAAACCCCTCGTACTTGATCAGATGATGGAAATCATAATTGGATGCTCCATGGCAAAATATGGGGATAAATCTTGGTCTCTTGATCTTAATATTACAGCTATTACACAGGGCCATTAAGAATTTACCATCTGTATGAGAATGGTGTTTCACCTTGATATTTGTATCTGAAAATTCAGAATCACATACCGGGCATTTTTCTGCATTGTTGAAATCCTCAATCTGTTCCTCTGTTAAAGGCAACATAGGCTTTGATTTTAATAAGATGTTAGATGCTATGTCACGACACATATTTTCCATTCTATGTGCAAATTCTTTGATGGCATCTTCTCCCATGTATGAATCTATTTTAATAACAACACCGTCCCGTATAACCACATAACAAAAGCTGGATGGTTCATGTTGCTGGTATGGTGTACTTGATGATTCTTCTGGATCTGGGCTACAGAATGCAATAGGTTTGAGGTTCGATTCGAAATCACAGACAATATATACTGGGTGTTCCAACAGGGCTTCATACTTTTTGAATTTGCAATTTTCACCTGGATTGGGCATCACCATATGAACAGGTTTATGGTTGCCACAGTATTTCAGATGCTCTTTTAACTTGTTTTTTGCAATTTCTGCATTCTCTTCCCGAACCCCCTTCACCATTTTTTGACCATCAAATACAGTCAAACATCTTCTGCACAACTTGAATATTGTATGAGTTTTGTCTAGTTGTTTTCTGACTAAAGCTTCAAGACTGTGTATCAGAGTGTAATGATATGTGCCATCCTTTTCAATTAAGAGCAGATCAATCGGAATTGCAGATTCATCATCAAGTGTACTGATTCTGAGAGGTTCTATCAAAGAATTGCCACGTCCAGTAGAACAAATAAAAACATTAATAGATAATTGTTTGCCATTGATGTGCCTGGCCCTTTTTTCAAATTTATCAATATTCTGAACTGACATTGGATATTCTAAACCCTTCATTGCATCGTCAAAAATATGTTCATGCTGTTTGTAATAACTTATTCTCTCAGGATGCCTTGAAACTAGAAACAAAGCAGCTAATATACACCACAGAAAACATTTCTGGTCGGTATTTTCTATATTAACCACGGCTCTTCTGTTTTTAATATTGGCAGGTAAAGGCAGATAAGTGGATCCTTGTAATGGAGTGAATTCAGAAATATTAACATATAACTTGTGTGATGAACCGCATAGGCTCCATCCGGACTCTTTTGCCGCAAATTCAGAGTGTTTGATATTTAATTGATCAATCAACCTGCTTATTATTTTGTCTGAATTTGCATTTGAATATACCGGTACAGTTTCTGTTAAGTGGGGCTGTGTAAATTTTGTGCCATTTGGTTTCTTATATTGTACAAACAATTTGAGGGATAGCTTATAAGAGCCATTTTGTGCATTAAGAATTGCCTGCAGATCAGAATTTATACTGTTCAAGAAATTCTCAATGCCGCATCTTAGCTCTGATACAAACTGGTAATCCTTAAGTTGGGCATTAAAACTGCTACGGGTAGGTTCATGGCGTGGCTGTTTTGCTGCTCTGGCATTAACAGGTGCTTCGTGCCTTCTTTTCAGACCAGATGTAGATGGTTGAGAGGGCAATGCAGAGCAAGTATCTTTATGTTTATATGTGAAATATTCCATGTTGTATTTTCTATTGCATTTGGGGCAAATTTTTGTGGGAGTTTTGTATTTGTCTGGATTACAAATTTTTTGATGCTTGGCCCAATTGGGGCTGGATATATTTTTATTGCATTGATTACAATATTTTTGATTCGGCATTTTTGTTGTTGTTTATTATATACAATTTCCTGGGTTTCAATTCAAAACTTTATACTGAATAAAAATATCAGTTGGGGTTCAGCACTGTACTTTGTGTGTGTGTATGTATATATGCGTGTATACACTTAATATTTTTTGGCTTTGGTATTTATATACAATTTCTTGGGATTCAATTCAAAACTTTATGCTGGATCAGTTGGGGTTCAGCACTGTGCTTTGTGTGTGTGTGTATGTGTGTATGTGTATTAATAGTTTTGGCTTTGGTATTTATATACAATTTCTTGGGATTCAATTTCAAAACTCTATGCTGGATCAGTTGAGTTCAGCACTGTGCTTTGTATGTATATGTATATATGACCTTACTTGGATTATTCCGCCAAATTATATGCTTCAAGTCTCCTATACTTTGGTGGAGCAGTGGGTTCCACTGCCAATCCAGCAATGGTGAAGAATCTGCACTGTACCCTAGCTTTTATAGTTTTACAGAGCCAATAGAAACACTGTAGGGGTATATTCAGAAACATGAGCTATTCTCTAACATTTTTGCCGAAGTACTTTCTTCTGAGTGTATCCCGTTTTTCTGCTGAGCGTACATGCAATCCCGACCGCAGCGCCTCCACGCTTAGGGGAGCGGAATTGTCTGGAACTAATTTGTAAAGGATCGCTGCTCCAAATATTGATCGACACGCCGGTGCTGGGCTCGAAATGAACTGATCGCTGTGCAGAAAGTATCGATCCCACCGCTTTGGGGCCGTCATGCGCACATATTGTTCAAGTATTGATCTTATATTTTCTCGGGGCTTGATTTTATATATGAACAGATTACAACAAATAAATTGAATATAACAAATGCAAAATATCCTAGTTTCTATTCAATCCTTTTATGTGAATTGAAGAAACCAACAATTCACATATCCCCATACCGCCATATGCTTGTCCTATTATTTCACTAATAGGCAATGTTCTCGAAGAGTCCTAATAGGCAATGTTCTCGAAGAGGCCTAATAGAACAAGATACAGCGGTATGAGAAATATGTGAATTGAAAATATTTTAGTAATATACGACGTCTAAGAAAAGGAATATTCAGCTCCAAAGTACTTTGTCTAATGCTTGCTACCATTTCCCTATTACTGGCAAAAGAAGTTAAAAATGTTGACATAATGAAAAAAATGGACTTGTTCCCAAGTATTCACCGAGTTCAGGCATTTGCACATAGATGGGTCTGTTGTCACGGAGCAATTCTAGAAGAATTACATTGTTTTAATATTAGATATGTAAATTGAACCTGGTGCCCAATTGAACTTAAACCAGAAATAAATATGTGTATGTGTGTATGTGTGTATGTGTGTGTGTGTGTATATGTGTGTGTGTATGTGTGTGGATGGCCAGTTTTAAGTGTGGCCACAAGAGGGGCATATTTTTAACAAATTTATGGATAACAATCTCACAGAAGTGCCTTTTGTAAGTATAAACAAATCAATCTGAGAGGGTCATACTTTCTGAGGAAATTCCCGAGGGCATTTTCACAAAAATCTTAGATTAGACAAGATTCCACACTTGAACAAAAAGCTCATATGCTCATGTTAAGCTTGTTTTAAGTATAGCAAATCTGCTTGAGGAGGGGTTCATACTTTCTCGGGTTTATAGTACCGTAAATACTACTACTTCGATGGCCAAGAATTTAGGAATATTGGCTGCTACGTGCTTGATGCCAGCTTCGAGTTTTGTGTCGTTCTCGAAACCTAAAAGTTCTCCTATGGTGCCCAGGTCCACGGTCTCCGTCGCCGATAGGATTTCCACTCTGTGCGTGACCGAATTTTGAGAAAGGTACGTGCCTTTGGGTAATTGAGCTTGCAAAGTGGAAAGATTGTATTGGCCTGGCGTGACGACGACGTGTTCGCTTCCGACGCTAATTTTGTTGTTGTGCTGCGTGACGTTAGGTATGAGGTACATGCTGTAGAATGCACGCAGAGCTACGGATTTAGGATAGACGATGTCGTCGTGCAGCGTGAGTTTCAAGATCGAAGATTCGCTCGTGAGATGGAACACGCCCATCGTGGTGATGATGCTTCAGGTTCCACAATGCTTTCTGGAAATCTTCGATCGTAGGCTTATTTATTTTAGAGAGAAACGCGAGCATGGAGAGACAGAGATGACCGCAGTTCACGTCTCCGAAATTTTGAATGCGTTCGTCGTTGTAGTATATAGAGGTTTTGTTCGTTTTCAGATAATGAACTAAATTTGTAGGTGGAACACCTCCGAAAGAATCGAAAACAAATGCTTTATTGTCATCATTTTTGTGGTAACATATCCAATGCGTGCCTGGATTTACTTGACTGTCCAAGTTGACTACTCCGCATTCTCTTCTTTTAACGGTTGAAGGTAACGAGTCGGACATGAAAACTCCTCTAAAGTGTTTGATTTGTAACGGTTCGATCAGAGATTCAATGTCTCGGTTGGTGAGTGCTGCTGTTTCTTTTTTTTTTAACTTTTTCATCACGCCCTTCCCCCCTTTCTTCTCCATGGCCAGGTTGTGACGTTTCTGTTCTTCCAATTCCGCCTTGTTCTTCTTCGAGTCGATGACGGTTTTCGCGATGGCGGCGCTTCCGCGGCCAAACTTCCAACGGCCCCCAATGCTGCTAGGATGGCCGGGATGCTGAATATGAAACCTCCGATCTTTTGCTGTTTCCGCGAACGCTGCAATCTTCTCAATTGAGGTGTGCTGAGAAGTAATTTCATTCCGTGTCCTTTGGTCAAGCAAGAATGTTTCTTCTCGCGTTGTTTCTTGGTGAGTAACCCATCGAGGGCACCTAGATTTTTTAGATTCGAATATGGTATCTGGTACACGACACCCTTGGGCTTCATGTTGATGCTCTATATATATTTTTTTTTCACGGTATGTTATTTATATATATAAATGTTCTGAGATTTTTTTTTGTTTCCCTCTCTCGTGTAATGTTTTTACAGTATGTTATTTATATATAAATGTTCTGAGATTTTTTCTTTGTTTCGTGTAATTTTTTTTTCAAGGGATGTTATTTTATATATACTCCGCACAGCACCGTTACACAAATTCTATTACGTGTTTTTTTTTCTTACCAAGAAGTTCCTTTGTCCCCTTGTACACGATTCGAGTTTTGTTCTCGATTAAAATAGCTAGCTTCTCGTCGGATAACATGTTAGCGTATCGATCTGGTAAAAATAGACTGTATTGTCCGTCGAGCAACAGACGCACCTTGGGACCGTACTGGGTAGAAACGATTGAACCGGAAGTTATCGTGTAAGGTTTGTCGACTTCCAATTCCTGAATTTTTATATACTCGACTGACAAATTTAGCATTTGTTTTAAAGCTTGGAGCTCACTCATTTTTTTTCAGCCATATCGAAGGAGAAAAATTTTCAGAGTGTGTTAGAGAAATTTAATTTTTATTCACGATGTGTGTTATTTATATATACTTTTTTTTCACGAGATTTTTTTTGTATCGAAGATTTTTTTGTGTGTGTTAGAGGAAGAAAGTCCGTGCTTCGGAAAACGCGATGATGTGCGTGATGATATCTTCCGTCTCCTGTTTCGACTTTCGCCAATCATCCGTGTATCGTCTTCTTCCCTGCCTCGCCTCGTGCAATTCATCCAACCTATCGTTTAATTTTTCCCCTGCGGCCGAAAGAAGAGTGTCGAGATCACCGCACCTCATGCCACTGATCTCCCGAAGACGGTCCTTGACAGCCATTTCACAAGGGATGCGAAAATCCGGCGTTGATCTCGCTATGATTAAAAGTTTATTAACATCTCCGTTTACTGCCTGTTTGAATATTTTTCTAAGCAGTTCGTGCGGCAAATCAGTTATGCAAGCCATGTTGTTTTTTTACTGTATGTTATTTATTTATACACCCCACCCAAATTTTTGTTTCGTGTTCATGGCGATGGTGGTACCCAGTGCTGCAACTCTTTCACCCAACGAAGCGTCTCTGCTGACGAATCTTTCGAAAGCGGCATGCTCCAATTTCTTGTCTGCTTCGTGACGTGCATCCAGATCCGTCTGCGTGGTGTTGTAGGCGATGTCGTGATCTTTGCATGCGGCGTCCAACGGATTCACACCCTTGTCTCCTCTCTCCAATCTTTTCTCGAGTTTGGTACCCGGTCCGCAGTACTGGTAGCCAGGTAAATGCATCTCGAAAGGTAACTTGTTGATGATGTCGTTCACGAGTCCCTTTCCTTCGGCCACGTTCCAGAATCTCGGAGGCAGCGTGTTGATAATTTTAATAAGGTAACCTATGCCCTTGTCGTCGTTCACGATGAAGTTGGAAAGTTTCGTGCTGATCATGTCCACGATGCCAACCTTCTCGTTGTAAAAATTACGATTTCGTGCATTCTCTTCGCCGGCTATCACCAACAATCGGTCCACGAGCTTCCTCACGTCGTCCACCCAAACGAATTCTTTGGGTAACGTGTTGTAGCGTTTGACGCCGCTGCCTGTTTTGACCTGGTTCCAAATAGGTTTGATGAGATTCCTGTACTTCTCACCGCTGCTCGATTTCACCCTATTCTGTGAGGCATCGTTGTTCTGGTACAAGGCATCCGTCATGATCAAAATTTCCTTGTAACTCTGGTAATCTTCGTCGGTGTAATCTTTCGGCTGTTTTTTGGCAACGAGTTCCCACAGTCCCACCGTACCCGGATACCTGGTCCAACTATCCTTATCGCCTAAATTAATTTTAATGTCGTTGCCTTCGAAGGTCACCTTCGATTTCCCAATCTTCCACACGACACCGCCTTCGTTGCTCTCCATGCTGGGATACAATCCGAACACTTCATCCTTGTCGAATTTCCCCGTGCTCAGATAGTCTCGTGCCAAAGGTCCCAACTCGATCTTATCCGAAGACGTGCTACCTATGGCTCGACGTCGTGCCGGTACGTCCTTCAGTTCGAACGGCGTCGAAGGAATGCTCGAAATGGGCGTGGGCACGGTGTAACTTTTAGCTGCGAGTGGTACGAGTTCGTTGATCAAATTTTTATTTTGTTCCGTGACACTTTTAATTTCTTTACCTAGACCGCTGATGGCGTCGATCACGGGTTTATCTTGACGTTTCTTCTCTTCGTAGGATCCGCGATTCTCGGATTTCCAACCTTTGAAGCGTTTCACGAGGTATTCCCGCAACTTGAGATTTTCGTCTTCTTGAAATTGACGTTTTGACATTTTTCTATATACGTTGAAACGTTTTTGAAACGTCGAATTCTCAGCCTATAAGTTCGGTTCTCATAGTTTTCTTGCCGTCACCCGCTTGAAACTATCCACTTTTTCTAACACTCACTTTTTGTTGTAATGGTTATTTATATATGCTTGTCAGACGTTTGAAAAAAATGAACGTTTTTTCAAATTTTATTTTTTAGATTCACGACTTTTGATTTTTTTTTGGATTTTTTTCTTCTTGTTGCAAATCTGAAATTGTCCTCTTGTTAGCCTTTGAGACGTCTAGATAAACGTTTATTTTATTTCTATATTTTCCATGGTTTGCTTTTCGAGTCATGTCGATGGTCACGAATCCGAAATCACCTTGGTTCCAACAGTGGGAGCAGAATTTAGAAAATAGATTGTAATTCATTTCAGCCCCACGTAATCATCGTGTGCGTGTTTTAAATTGGTGTGGTCTTGTCGAAACAGACATATGAAATTAGCGTTGTCGCGTAGCAGTTGTTTCGGAACCTTGGAAAAAGTTTGTGCCAGGTAGAAACAATCCAATCCTTTGTGACGACCTCGAGTGAAAAAATTACGAATCTCGTTTTGATTTTCCAACATCATGTCGTCGAACACCACAACGGAATTCTCGAGACAATCGTGCAGTGGAATGATTTCAGTTGCGAAAGTTGCAATGCCCAGTCCCTCGTACAGTTTCATAAGTTGCTGGTATTTCGGTTGTTCGAGACTTTTCGAAAATACGTAGAGGTGTCTGTTTTCCCAGTCTAACCAATTGGGTGAGAGGATAAAATTATCAATGAGCAGTGTCGTCTTTCCGCACCCCGAAGGTCCTACGATCAGACACCGTATGCTGTCGGGGAGCAATTCGCCGTTCCTTTTCTTCGTTTGACTTTCCGAATCAGGTAAACGTTTCACGACATTCCACGTACTCATAGAATCACTTCGTTCGAATCGATCCAACTCGTGTCCGGAAGTCCCAGCCATTTCACCAAAAGTTTGTCGCCTCTCTTACGCAAAACTTTTTCGATAAGGTACGTGTCGGGGTATTTAGTTTTAGAGAGTTCCTCCTCGTGGAAGCGCCCCAATAAAATTTCACCGCCACTGTCCTTTATTATATACGTGTGACGGTTTCCGGGTAAAACTCGAACCACGGTAAAAAGTTCAGTGCTCCAGTTTCGTGTGAAACCCCTGTCGAACGTTCGCTTCAATTTACTGACCCTCACCTGGTCTCCAATTTTGTATTTAGCTTTCTTTGTCGTGGGCGTGTACTTTGGACAGTAAACGCTAGAAATTAAACGCTGCTCGTCGGACTTGGTAACGTCAGCTGGCTTCATGCCTATCGTTCCGTGCACCTTGTGATTATAGTCGTTAACGAGTTCCGGAAGAATGGTGACCCACTTGTAGCTTCCCTGAAGCGTGAAGCGTGACCACATGCGCGATTTCAGAGTGCGATTAAATCTTTCCACGATGCTGGCTTTGATGTGACTGAAGGTCGAGTAATGTCGAACGTCGTGTTTTTGAATAAATTTTTGGAATACGGCATTGTAAAATTCCTTCCCCTTGTCCGTGTGCAGAAACCGAGGTCGTCTGCCGCCGCTTTCGCGAAAAATTGTCTTGAATGCTTCCGTGATGCATGTTCCTGTTTTCGCCTTCAAAGGTAGAGCCCATGCGAATTTCGAAAATGTGTCTATGACGGTGAGGAGGTACTTGTTGCCCTTGTTCAATTTATGCGTTTTTTAACTTGCCGCTACTCATCTCGACGAGGTCGCTTTCCCAGAGGTCATCGATGCCCTTGGTCACCACCGCCAAACGTTCGTAGTTGCGGCGTGCAGGTTTATGCAATTCTTGGACGATGGCTTGCCTAGACATTTTTTTTTAAAAGATTACGTTTGAAGAGAAGCACCAGCGTGATGGGATTCAAAGAGGGTGGCACGTCGCTCGTGTTTTGAACGATCAGCTTATCGCCGGCACTCACGTCGAAAACGGTAAGATCTTCGTCTTCGTGTATTTCATATATGTTGCGCGTTTCGTTCCAACGTGCCAGAGGAATGTTTCCTGCTTTCTGGACACCACGATTCGATATCAAGGTCATGGTGGGAACGCTAGCTTTTCTGCCGTGAGACCAGTACGAAAATTCGTTTATCTGAATCGTGCCATCGAGGAGAAACTTGTAGTGCGGATGATAAGGATGTAACATGTACAGTTTGTTACCTTCGACGAACGTGGAGATTCTCTGTTGATTGGGTACGCTGTTGATTTCGATGGCTTGCAAGGTGAACAATTTGGCGAATTTAGTGTCGACGCCGAGCAGATTACTGTGAACGTGTCCGAGTTTATTTTCGATGGGCAACAAATGCTCGACTATGGTATCCGTTACGGTAGAAAACGACGGTTTGATTTTCACTTCCACGTTCAACTGCTTGTACTTTTCGTTGAGTTCTTGCAACTTGGCACCGAAAGAGGCCAGCGTCGATTCCTGCGTGGATTCCAGCACTCCAACTTGATCTCTGATGTTGACGACAATGTTCTGAAGGTTCTCAACTTGATTCAATTTCGAACTTTTCTCGGTAAGATCGTTCACGATGCTTCGCATCTCGGTAAACTGCGTGTGAAGATCCGCGACGCTCTGCGAAGTGGGCAGCGTCGACACCAGCGAAGCAAGTTCGTCTCGAATCTGTTCCACGTTCGCCGTTTCCGTTTCCAGTCGTTTCAGCATTCGAGATATGTTCCTTTTCAAAGCGTGTAATTCTTTGGAGGTGGGGAGATTGGCCACCCTACTCTCGAGATCGCTCAACGAACTTTTGATGTCGCTCGATTCGGATAGTGCCGTCACCGCCGTTTTCAATTTTTCCAAATCTTCCTTCGAAGGCACGCTCGTCCGTAACGATTCCAAGTCAGCCTGTATGTTGTCCAGTACGTGATGAAAATGAGCAAGATTGGATTCGACGTTCAAATTTTCCAAATATTCGATCTTCTGCTGAACCGTGCTCAACGTATCTTGAATGCTCGTCAACGAACTTGCTTCAGCGTGAATATTTTTAATTTCTTCGTTGATCAACTCCAGAGACGCCTGAAGCGTAGCGATGGTGGTTTGAATGTGTTCGAAATCTTGACAAGCCTCCAATTGAATTTTTATGTTCGCGACGCTTTTACCGATGACCTGCAGTTCGTCTGACGATGGTAGGTTCGTCATGGTATCTTCCAAAGTCTGCAACTTGGATTTAATTTCTTCCAACGTGCTGGCGAATTCTTCTTGTAATTTGGAAACGACGACATGCAAGCGTTCTACGTCGATATCGTTCACGACGGTTTGAAGTTCAGAGAATTTTTTTCTATTGCGGAAGTTCGTTCTTCGATTTCGAGTTTCAATTTTTCCAAATCTTCATTTTTCGATTGAAATTGCTGTAACTTGGCCAAATCATTTTGAAGCGAATCCACGCTCAACTGTATATTTTGAACGTTGTCGTAAGAAGGTACGTCGACATAATTTTTTATGAGCGTTTTCAGTTGGGAATCGATTTTCAGAATGGGATCGAGACATTGCGTTTGGAGCGTAGCGATTTCCGACTCTAAACTTTTGTTTAAGGTCTCCTGCAAAGCAATCAAATCGCTCCTCAACTTCTTAACACGAACGTCCAACATGAGAATCTCTTCTGCGTGGTCTACACGCTTGGTGTTGCCGAAAATGTCGTTAGGCATTTTTTGGTTAACGGTTATTTATAATAGGATAGACGATTCGTAATTCTACGAAGAGAGGAATGAGTTTGTCGTAATCTCCGAGGAGTTCCACGTAAAGACAATCTCCTGCAGAAACATCGTACGCCATGTTAGAAAGTACCTTGTCGTGCTTCATTCGAAAAATGTTCTTGCCGGTAGAAATTTTAATATTTCGCCCTTCGTTCTCCGGATTCACGGTGATTTGAAGTTTCCCGTCGATCGGAATTTCGTAGAAATGTAAATTGTTGTTGAAGACGTAAAACATCTTGCCGATTTCATCATCCAATTTCGTCCAAATACTGTTGAGGTGAATGATCAACAGACCGTTGAGTTTAGTTAACACGGAAGGTAGAAATTCATGATCTGTCGTCGTGCGGTATACAGTCTCCATGTTTGTTTGCTTTCGGAAACCAAAGAGATTCATTGTCCTTGCTATTTATTTATTGTGTATGTGAGACAGTTAAAGTTTATTTTTTTTATTTTAGTTATAGTTATTTAAGTTTATTTTTTTTCAATTGCATTGCCTACAATTTTTACTAATTTCTAAACGATAGTGTCCCCAAGGCAACGTGTGGATTCCACAAGACAAAATACATCTCTTATCGTCATGTGGATCTAATGCTACTTTCATAACTTTGTTTGTTGTAATCACATGGTCTACACTTTGGATTCTTTGTTCTATACTTAGTATCGTCGATTGTGAGTAAAGGCAATCGATGTAATCGTGGAAGGTGAGTTTGTTCTCCACCGTATTCTTGCCCACACCTTTTGCTTTCTTCGTGACGCTACTTTCTGTTCTCATGGCATACATTTTCGAACGCAAACCCGCGAACTCGACAATAATATCACCGTTACATTCATCTTTCAGTTTAACTAGGACTTTTTTGTTTAGGGAAGGAATCCCAAATCTGTTGGGTTGAGGGTATGCAGAAGTATCGAAATACTCGAGCATGGAAGGATTTTTTATGTCTTCATAGAGGTTAGGTGTTTGTATGCTGTAAATGAAGCTGTCGGTGTCCGTGTACAAAAGTGATATCTTATCATTGAAGAAGGGTTTCATCACGTCGTAATGAAATTCGAACATGTAAAGTTTCGACAAGTCGAGAACCGTTGCGCCAACGTAAATTGGTTTTCTGAATTTCATCAATTTTATATCAAGATTGAAAAGTGCCAAATTCTCGTTGTAAATTTTTCTCGACTTGAATCTAGGATCGGCCACCCACTTCATGCATTTATTTTTATCCGAAACCAATTTCACGTCTACGTGATTCCGCACGTTTTCCATCGTCTTGCCATACACCGCGTTATTCATCAATTTAAAAAAATCTTTGTCTAAATCGGAAGTTTCAACCGTCCTATGTTGCGTGTTTGTTTCAATGTACGGTTTGAGCCACTCGGAATGTTTAAACCTGAGGACTCTTCTATCATTCGCTACCTTAGCACCCTTCCCGATCAAGAATCGGAGATTCCAGTAATGAACAACGTATCTCTTTTTCCCCTCTAGAGTCAATAAAAGCTTGCATTGATTAGAATGAGGCGAAGATTTGAACTCGGATGCCGGTGGTAAATCGCTGAACAGATCGTGTAAATGGTCGGGGAATTCGATATCCACCTCTGCGAAGAAGCCATACTCACTATCGTCGAAATTTTCTATGTCTATTGATGCCCATTCGAATCCCCCGTAAGGAAGTTTCTGTACCATGGCATGTCCGTAGAGATTATTAACGTCGGCGTAGAAGATGTAATTCGATGCTCGATTTGAATCGTAATCTTCTTTCATGTGCACGTTGTTGGCTTTTGCATATCTCTGCACGCATTGTACCATCCCGCCCCGAATCCCCCTCTCCATGAAAAGTAACATGTCCACGTCCGATATCAGTTCCAGCTTGACCTTTGTCTGGAATAACATTGCCGACCACGCTAATCCCGGTAGGCTGTAGAAATACGCTGGATCTAATTTATAAATATTCGTTGCCGTTTTCCTGAACGCTTGAAAAACGTCGGCGAGTATCGTCACGTCTAATTTTAAGTATGCGTCGTGGTAGTCTCCGAGTGTCCTACATTCTAATTTCTCCCACATGAGTTGCGCGTGTTGGTATTCTTCGTCCGTGATTCCTTTCTCTCTGAGTCTGCTGTAAAATTCTCTTGGAAGTGGGAGAGCGTCGTCGTTAAATTTAGAATTATTACTAACGTATTCGTAAGGATAAATCCCTTTACGTCTAACGAGTTCTATGTCTACGTTGGGAAAACTAGCTTTTGTAATTTTGAATTGTTCGTCTAAAAGTTTGCCGGCAAGAGCGTCCAGGCTGGCAGAGAGAAATCTGTACGAATCCAGAAACCTCATCTCGATGGTATTTTTAGTCTCGGGAATCACAACTTTCTTACTTATGGAGATGTATCGTTCTTCGTTTTGAGCAAGAATATCTACTTTTTGAGCGTCGTATCCGAGTTTCCTGATTAAGGGATGAAAGTCGTAATTAGAGCCATTGTAAAAGAATATGGGGACGAATTTTGGTTTTTGGATTTTGAGGTTGCATGCATTACAGATTCCGCTTATGAAGCGACCGTCCGTATGCGAATGGTGGAACACTTTACGATTGTCGTCCGTGAAGTGGTTATCGCACACAGGACACTTGACGGTGTCATAGAAATTTTGAAGTTCGATAGCAGATAACGGAAGCATCGGTTTCGATGTTTGCAGCATGCATCCAATTTTCCCAACCTCCTCGATCATCTTTTCGAAGAAGCGTTCGATTGCATCGGGTCCTCGGTATACGTACGGTTCATCTATTTTATCCCGTCGCACGACAACGTAACCGAAACTGTTTGGTTCGTGAAGCTGGTAAGGTGTGGTGGAAGAAACTTCGGGATCCGGATCGCAGTACGAGAGTGGTTTGAGGAACGCCTCGAAATCAGCAACGATGATGGCCGGATGTTCCAACAATGCCTTGTGCATTTTGAATTCTTCCACTTCGTTCTTTTCGGGCATCAACATTCGAACCGGTCTGTTGTCCCCGCAATAAATTTTATGTTCGGCAAGTTTCTCGATAGCAATTTGACGTCCGGTGTATTTTCGATAATTGGATTGTTTTCGATCGTCGAACGTGGTCAAACACCTTGGGCAAACTTCGATGTTGTTTGCATACTTGGTAGTTTGACTTCTGACCAAACGTGATAGTGAACGAATGAGAAAGTAATGGTGAACACCGTCGTTTGAAATTAGAAGAAGATTAATCTCACGAGCATCGTCATCGTCGACATCGCTTATCCTGACGGGATGCACGACATGTTTATCCAACGTGTAGGAATACACGTTGATGATTAAGCGTTTTCTTTCTGCATCTCGTGCTCGTGTTTCGAATTTTGATATATCAGAAATGGTCACCGGGTATTCGATGCCAGCCATTGCATTTTCCAGTTCAGGTTCATGCTGCTTGTAATGATAAACCTGTTCTGGATTATTTGACCAATGAATCGGGTGAAGTTCCGCCAACACACACCAAAGAAAACATTTATCATCTATATTTTGAATATTCAGCACGGCTTTTTTATTTTTAATATCCACTGGAAGAGGAACGTAGCTGGATGCACGAAGAGGCGAGAATTGGTTCACGTAAACGGTTAACGTGTGAGGACTTCCACACAGAGACCATCCCGACCCTTTAGCCTCGAAATCGTCATGTTTCTTAACCAGTTCATTTGAAAGATCAGAATAAAATTCGTCCAAATTACCGACATCCACCAAATGAAGAGCCTGGTTTTTTGTTCGATGATAAAAAATAGTTGTTGTACCATCGACTTTTTCGTATTCGGAAAATAGATCAACGTATACTTTTATGGAATTATTTTCCAATTTATTTTTTAGAATATTTATCACGGATGTTTTCGTTTCACGCAAGAAACTAAGAATGTCGCAGCCTGGTTCCGAAGTAAAAGAGAAATCCTGAATATGACGGTTGAATGCAGATCTAATTGGTTTTCGTTCATCCGATAATTTAACTTGCTTGGAAGTGGAAGCTTCCGTTTCTGGATCATCGATTTTTCTTTTCAATGTTCCTCGTTCGGTCGATGGTTTGCAAATTTTCAGGTGTTTACTTAAATTTGGAATGCTGATCATCTTTCCGCATCGAGCACAAGACTTAGAAGGTAACGAACGATTATTTCTCGAACCTGTTTCGCTACATCTTGCCCTGTGTACCGATAAATTGTTCCTTGAGATTAGCTTCCCACAAGTAACACATTCAGTTTTATCATGTTTTCGATTGAAACTGATGGTGGATGCCATTATGCTTTCTCCAAAATCACAGAAATCAAAAAGTCTAGTATATATAGCGATACAATTTTCAGGTATGTTATTTTATATAGAATTTCTTGGGGGTGATTACAAAACTCAAGAATTCAATCTATACTGTGAATAGAATTTTCAGGTATGTTATTTTATATAGAATTTCTTGGGTGTGAATACAAAAAACTCAAGAATTCAATCTATACTGTGAATACAATTTTCAGGTATGTTATTTTATATAGAATTTCTTGGGTGCGAATACAAAACTCGAAGAATTCAATCTATACTGTGAATACAATTTTCAGGTATGTTATTTTTATATAGAATTTCTTGGGGAAGGGCGAAAAATTTTCTCGGGGCCGCAGCCACTTATTTTTTTTTTTCACCGCGCGCTTTTCTTTGTCAACAGTTTTAACGATGCTCTCCGAGCCACGACATGTTCCATGCATATGCTCGGAGATAGCAGCATTTCCTTGATAGCAATTCATCTCGCCGAGAAACGAAAAGCTTTCTTGGAACTTGTAAGTAAATTGAATGTCGAAGCTGACAATCGTTCAAATGCGATGGAGGTCGACACCGAACCCACAGCTATTACGGATGCTTCGAACGAGGCGCTACAATTTCATTTCACCTCTCAATTTTTTTGGTACGAGAATTCGTTGAACCTTTCGTTACGGCCCCTTCCCTCCGTACTACGTTTCAACTTTACAACAACTTCCTTAATTCGATACTCGAAGCTTCCGTGCAACAATAATACATATCGATATGCATGGGTGCGGCTGTTTCGAACCTTTTGCGCTTGGATAGCAGGTACGAAGGCAATCCACCCATCATCGAGCTGGTGAATTCGATTTTGGCTCCTCTCACGGACGAGAAGAACATGCTACACATGTTCATCGCGTTGCTGGAGATTGTAGTCGAATGTTTCGTTTTTTCGATTTTGTACGGGCTTCACCATATTGCGCTCGCTGCCAGCATCAATTTCGATCGTCCCAGGGTTGGGACCACCGCCTCCTGTACTTGCGAGGCGTTGAAATCAGCATCGCTGCCTCCCGGACACATCAACCATTTGGACGTGGGAGCCCTGCTCGAATTGTACGAAAAAAACATAGCTTTACGTTTCGAATCGCGATCAAATCAAGCAGCTCGTGCAGACATTGACCGATACGTTTTTGATAGCCGACGAGAAGACGCGGACGGCCAGGTTGCAGCAGATCATGGCCGAAACCGTAACCAAAGAACTTTTCATCATTGCGATGGGTTGGGCCAGATTACAAGCGCGTGACCGAGGGAAGCGTGGACGTGTACTACGCGCCCAGCGAATTCAAAGCACGCAGGCCGATGTTCGTCATCAACACGACGAAAAGGAAGCAGGTCGTGGTCAACGATCGCACCAACATCAAGATCGTCTGCGAGTTCCACGACGCGCTGCCTGCCGATACTCTAGGCAGCGTCATCCTGGTCGCAGAGAAGTCATTCGTCCACGACATGAAGAACGAGAGGGTCACGGAGCAGTTTTTAAAAAAAAATCCCTAAAAAAATTGCCACATACTAAAAAAAAACTCAACAAGGTTATATAAAATATAATATAAGTTAGTTCGATGCTGCAAATAAAAAAAAATGATAGGTCACTGAAGATCGTAAAAAAAAAATCGTAAGATAGGTTAAGTTATATCACGTAAGATCGTGATCGAGTAAGATGTTGGCAACACTGCGAGAAAATAAGGCTTGTGTCTTACAAGAGCAAACCATTAAGTCGAGCCCACACTTTCGGTTGGTGAACTCTCTCCATTTGGGTCTACTACAGTTTGGTGTGCAAATCAAAAAAAAATGATAGGTTAAGTTATATCACTGAAGATCGTAAAAAAAATCGTAAGATAGGTTAAGTTATATCACGTAAGATCGTGATCGAGTGAGGTGTAGGCAACACTGCGAGAAAATGGAGCTTATGCCTTACAAGAGAAAACCATTAAGGCGAGCTCCACCGAACCCCACTCCGAGCTCCACTTTCGGGCTTAGAACCCGGGCACCTGCACTACTAGTAAAGTAGGTCAAAGCACGTAGAGGCTCTCGTGTAGTTTAGCACGTAATAAAAAAAAGGATAGGTTAAGTTATATCACGTAAGATCGTGATATACCTACAAGTGTGAGGTGGGAAAAAAAGGGAAATTTTACTAAAACATCGCTAAACGCTAAAACATCGACAAAAAATTGTCAAAAACTGATATTCGATTGATAAAAAAAAGAGGATACAAATGCATACCTACCAAGTATGAGTGGGAAAAAAGGGAAATTTTACTAAAACATCGCTAAACGCTAAAACGTCGACAAAAAATTGTCAAAATATGTCAAAAAGTGATATTCAATTGATAAAAAAAGAGGCTAAAAGACGATACATACTAAGTATTACTTAGAAACAATCAACTTACACTACTTTTGTGTAATAAATGCAGTTAATCTTGTTAACATATGTGTTTCCATCGCACAACATTATGAGTTTGTGTAATAAATGCAGTTAATCTTGTTAACATATGTGTTTTCATCGCACAACATCAACTAGGTGTATTTGATGTCCATCTCGTGTTTGCTGATATTATTTCATCTAATCGTTACACTCCAACATGTGAACAGTTTACGTAGTAACATGTTTCTTGAAGATTAAATGAATTCCTCCTTGGAAGTGCTTTATGTCAATCATATTTACAAACACGTGTTTCACAGCAAATGAAGGGTTGTTCGTCCATCTTTGTCTACGAAACAAAGCAATGCAGTGATTTCGATTCTCAAGACACATGATAAACTATATGTTAACGCTAACGAGAAAGGTATTGTTTTTTGACATGGAATTACAGAAGAGGCTCTCGAGATTTTAGGATAGTCTGGATATCGTTAATAATTCTGGAATTTCTAACGTAATTAACTGGCAAATAACAGTTAAATGTTTAGGAATATTTAAAACAACCTTGGCGGATTTTGTTTTAGTTGGTTTTCATATTTCCCTTAGTTCGTATCCAATTTCGAAAAGCTTCAATTCGTGCTGATTAAGAACGAAATAAATCGATTGATTGCTTCACTTCGAGCGACAGTGCATTTCAAAATTAAAATTTTCTTAACTCTCGTGAGCTTCTTTGTCAGTGAATCCAGTGAGATGGGATGAAATAACGCTGGCGTAACTTGGGAAATGTGATAACCGTAATTTGACTGACGATTGATATTTACGAATTTGTAATGAACGTATTCGAGGCACAATTCTGTTTCCGCATGTTTTCAAGTTGTATAGGAAAATATCCTCCGTAGGCGAGCGAGTGAAGGCGTTCTCTCGTCTTAAGATCGTTTGCTGCGGGACGGCGTAGGTTTGAATCCGGCTCTGGTCGGAATTTATTCGGCCTACGTATGGGGCCGGTGGCAACCCACCATCGTGAGGAAATTGGGGAGTTTTGAATGAGTAAGCGTAATCCGGTCCCGGAAACCTAATATAAAGGGGCTGACCTCCCGGCTATTCCAATTCTGGTTTCAGATCTCCACGCTTAGAGGTGACGAAGGAAAGCGTGGGAGGGAGACCGGCAGTCGGTAGGTAAGGCAATGCCCTTCAGGGCTGTTGCGCAAAGGATTATTATTATTATTATTATAGGAAAATATAATTATTCATCCATGCTGACAAGCAAGAAGAAAGTAACCGTTTCGTTCCTTTGGCAATGAAACATGAATTCATAATCAATCAAGACCAAATTGTGAAATATCCTGTTGCCACTCAGACTGCTGAGAATTCCATAGCTCTACAGCCCGTGAGGGCCTTGGCTTACCTACCGACTGCTGGTCTCCCTCCCACACTGTTCCTCCGTCACCTGTTATAGCGTGGAGATCTTAGACCAGTATTGGAGTGTCGGGGGATCAGCCCGACGAGCCCCCAGCCGTTGCAGGTCTTCTCGATCGGGTTACGCTCACTCACTCGGAGCTTCCCAATTTCCTCACGATGGTGGGTTGCCACCGGCCCTATACGTAGGCCGAATAAATTCCGACCAGAGCCGGATTCGAACCTACGCCGTCCCGCAGCGAACGATCTCAAGACGAGTGAACGCCTTAAGCCGCTCGACTACGGAGGAGGACTGTCGATACGATTAATGTTGCCAAACTAGATGGTCTAAAATGACGAAATCTAACCTGATAGTTTTGGTAGTTGAATTTAACGTTTGTGGCTTCCGGCATGGTCTAGTGGCTAGGATACCTGGCTTTCACCCAGGAGGCCCGGGTTCGATTCCCGGTGCCGGAAAGGTACAGTTTTTTCATCCTCTGTCACCTGGAGGATACTTACCTTACGTAAATAAATAGCCGCAATTCTTGAATTGAATGAGGACATAAAGTTTCCTATTCTTTAACTTGCAAAAATTAATATTTTTCATATTAACTCAGGAATAACTTCACGGGTGAAAGTGTTCCTAGTGCAATGCATGGGCGTCCGGAAGGGGTAGCCGTGGCCCCCCTGGAATTGAAAGTCAACCAAAAATTATGCTGGACTCTGTGGCTGAGTGGTTATCACATCGCGCTGCGACTCCAGGGTTCCCGGGTTCGAATTCCTCTAGGGCATGTTTGTTTGTGGATGTCCATTCATCAATTTCATTATTTCATAACTCTTCGCAAATTAGCCAAGAGGCTCAAAACGCGAAGTAAAATAAAATAAATGAATCAACCAAAAATTATGAATTTACACATTTAATTTCATTCTAACCACAATAATATGTGTTAATTATTGGATGAAAATCATAAATTCCAATTTAAGCAATGTTTTTTTTTAGGGAACAACACTGTCTTTTGAAAAATGTGCCTTGTTTGTCCCCCTGGAAAAGAATACCTTCCTTGCCCCTCCCTGGAAAAAATCCTGCGGACGTCCATGGTGCAATGGTACAGTTCTGTATGTTGAAAGAATTTTCCAAATCTTCAGAGAGTGGACAGCCAGCATCTTCTTTGTATATTGCCCTGCGTTATACTGCTGAGGAATCGCATACATAAGTAGAGGAAATTTCGTGCAGGACGAAGTAGCTGCAACATTGATTCTTAAGTAGGTTCGAATGAAGGATTTTTGCACATATCCTGTAAGGGGATAATTTTGTAAGTTAGAAACTGTGGGTTCCATGGTGTAACGGTTAGCACTCTGGACTCTGAATCCAGCGATCCGAGTTCAAATCTCGGTCGGACCTTCACGTGTGATATTTTGGATACTTTCTCTATTTTTGGAAACTGCACTGGTGTTTATATTTAGGAGCATATACGTACATTGCAGATGCCAATCGACGAATTTGAATTGACGTTCGCCAAATTTCTAGAAAGAAAAAATTATTGAGTTCCTGCTTGGGTTAAATCAAAAACAATATCCAAGTTTTCCGTAGAATGGATCAACATGTGTAGAATTATTTCAGATTTACGCTACGAAGCTACGGAAATGATTGTTCTACACGCTTAGTTTTGACTCGTGTGTGAGAGGTGGCACATGTTTTGTTTGAGTCTAAAATCTGGAAAGAAATTCAAGGAGACTGGTTGTCTGGAAGATCGAAATGTTTCCTAAATATCTCCGGCATGGTCTAGTGGCTAGGATACCTGGCTTTCACCCAGGAGGCCCGGTGTCGGAAAGATTCTTTTAAATCGTCCACAGCCAAAGAAAGATGGGAGTGACTTGAGCAACCAATATCTATGTGCGTGAACTAATCTTCTTCTTACCGGGGTAACACGCATGATGACGTTGTCAAATCACTAGCAACTTGTAGGTTTTGATCAATTTATGGTTGATGGGAAGGAGTACTCTAACAAGATTTACGACTTAATGTGTACCTTGGAGCTGCGTAAAATCTACAATATACCTTATTAGATGCTACAGTATTCCTCGCAACTTTATCAGATATAAGCAGGTAACTCAACTGTAGTGCTGCCTCCTAAAGGAATAAGAAACAAGCTATTGTTGCTAGACAAGAGTCTGTGCAAACAGAACCTGGAATGGTGAAAGTAGTTTCGTTATAATGTAAAGTATTACGTTGTTTGTGAGTTTGTGTAATAAATGCAGTTAATCTTGTTAACATATGTGTTTCCATCGCACAACATTATGAGTTTGTGTAATAAATGCAGTTAATCTTGTTAACATATGTGTTTTCATCGCACAACATCAACTAGGTGTATTTGATGTCCATCTCGTGTTTGCTGATATGATATTATTTCATCTAATCGTTACACTCCAACATGTGAACAGTTTACGTAGTAAAATGTTTCTTGAAGATTAAATGAATTCCTCCTTGGAAGTTCTTTATGTCAATCAAATTTACAAACACGTGTTTCACAGCAAATGAAGGGTTGTTCGTCCATCTTTGTCTACGAAACAAAGCAATGAAGGGATTTCGATTCTCAAGACACATGATAAACTATAAGTTAATGCTAACGAGAAAGGTATTGTTTTTTGACATGGAATTACAGAAGAGGCTCTCTAGATTTTAGGATAGTCTGGATATCGTTAATAATTCTGGAATTTCTAACGTAATTAACTGGCAAATAACAGTTAAATGTTTAGGAATATTTAAAACAACCTTGGCGGATTTTGTTTTAGTTGGTTTTCATATTTCCCTTAGTTCGTATCCAATTTCGAAAAGCTTCAATTCGTGCTGATTAAGAACGAAATAAATCGATTGATTGCTTCACTTCGAGCGACAGTGCATTTCAAAATTAAAATTTTCTTAACTCTCGTGAGCTTCTTTGTCAGTGAATCCAGTGAGATGGGATGGAATAACGCTGGCGTAACTTGGGAAATGTGATAACCGTAATTTGACTGACGATTGATATTTACGAATTTGTAATGAACGTATTCGAGGCACAATTCTGTTTCCGCATGTTTTCAAGTTGTATAGGAAAATATCCTCCGTAGGCGAGCGGGTGAAGGCGTTCTCTCGTCTTAAGATCGTTTGCTGCGGGACGGCGTAGGTTTGAATCCGGCTCTGGTCGGAATTTATTCGGCCTACGTATGGGGCCGGTGGCAACCCACCATCGTGAAGAAATTGGGGAGTTTTGAATGAGTAAGCGTAATCCGGTCCCGGAAACCTAATATAACGGCTGGGGATACGTCGGGCTGACCTCCCGGCTATTCCAATTCTGGTTTCAGATCTCCACGCTTAGAGATGACGAAGGAAAGCGTGGGAGGGATACCGGCAGTCGGTAGGTAAGGCAATGCCCTTCAGGGCTGTTGCGCAAAGGATTATTATTATTATTATAGGAAAATATAATTGTTCATCCAAGCTGACAAGCAAGAAGAAAGTAACCGTTTCGTTCCTTTGGCAATGAAACATGAATTCATAATCAATCAAGACCAAATTGTGAAACATCCTGTTGCCACTCAGACTGCTGAGAATTCGTAGAATCAGGTGTCGATACGATTAATGTTGCCAAACTAGATGGTCTAAAATGACGAAATCTAACCTGATAGTTTTGGTAGTTGAAATTATCACTTGTGTCCTCCTGCATGGTCTAGTGGCTAGGATACCTGGCTTTCACCAAGGAGGCCCGGGTTCGATTCCCGGTGCCGGAAAGGTACAGTTTTTTCATCCTTCGTCACCTGGAGGATACTTACCTTACGTAAATAAATAGCCGCAATTCTTGAATTGAATGAGGACATAAAGTTTCCTATTCTTTAACTTGGAAAAATTAAAAATTTTCATATTAACTCAGGAATAACTTCACGGGTGAAAGTGTTCCTAGTGCAATGCATGGGCGTCCGGAAGGGGTAGCCGTGGCCCCCCTGGAATTGAAAGTCAACCAAAAATTATGCTGGACTCTGTGGTTGAGTGGTTATCACATCGCGCTGCGACTCCAGGGTTCCCGGGTTCGAATCCCTCTAGGGCATGTTTGTTTGTGGATGTCCATTCATCAATTTCATTATTTCATCACTCTTCGCAAATTAGGCAAGAGGCTCAAAACGCGAAGTAAAATAAAATAAATGAATCAACGAAAAATTATGAATTTACACATTTAATTTCATTCTAACCACAATAATATGTGTTAATTATTGGATGAAAATCATACATTCCAATTTAAGCAATGTTTTTTTTAGGGAACAACACTGTCTTTTGAAAAATGTGCCTTGTTTGTCCCCCTGGAAAAGAATACCTTCCTTGCCCCTCCCTCGAAAAAATCAATCAAAATCAAAAACAATATCCAAGTTTTCCGTAGAATGGATCAACATGTGTAGAATTATTTCAGATTTGCGCTACGAAGCTACGGAAATGATTGTTCTACACGCTTAGTTTTGACTCGTGTGTGAGAGGTGGCACATGTTTTGTTTGAGTCTAAAATCTGGAAAGAAATTCAAGGAGACTGGTTGTCTGGAAGAACGAAATGTTTCATAAATATCTCCGGCATGGTCTAGTGGCTAGGATACCTGGCTTTCACCCAGGAGGCCCGGGTTCGATTCCCGGTGTCGGAAAGATTCTTTTAAATCGTCCACAGCCAAAGAAAGATGGGAGTGACTTGAGCAACCAATATCTATGTGCGTGAACTAATCTTCTTCTTACCGGGGTAACACGCATGATGACGTTGTCAAATCACTAGCGACTTGTAGGTTTTGATCAATTTATGGTTGATGGGAAGGAGTACTCTAACAAGATTTACGACTTAATGTGTACCTTGGAGCTGCGTAAAATCTACAATATAGTTTATTAGATCCTACAGTATTCCTCGCAACTTTATCAGATATAAGCAGGTAACTCAACTAGGTGTATTTGATGTCCATCTCGTGTTTGCTGATATTAAGTGCTCATCTAATCGTTACACTCCAACATGTGAACAGTTTACGTATTAAAATGTTTCTTGAAGATTAAATAAATTCCCCCTTGGAAATTCTTTTTATGTCAATCATATTTACGAACACGTGTTTCACAGCAAATGAAGGGTTGTTGGTCCATCTTTGTCTACGAAACAAAGCAATGCTGTCACTTCGATTCTCAAGACACATGATCAACTATAACTTAACACTAACTAGAAATGTATTGTTTTTAGACATGGAATTACAGAAGAGGCTTTCGAGATTTTAGGATAGTCTGGATATCGTTAGTAATTCTGGAATTTCTAACGTAATTAACTGGCAAATAACAGTTAAATGTTTAGGAATATTTAAAACAACCTTGGCGGATTTTGTTTTCGTTGCTTTTCATATTTCCCTTACTTCGTACCCAATTTCGAAAAGCTTAAATTCGTGCTGATTAAGAACGACATAAATCAATTGATTGCTTCACTTTGAGCGACAGTGCATTTCAAACTTAAAATGTTCTTAAATCTTATGAGTTTATAGTTACAGTAGTTTCTTTGTCAGTGAATCCAGTGACCTGAGATGAAATAACGCTGGCGTAACTTGGAAAATGTGATAACCGTAATTTGACTGACGATTGATATTTACGAATTTGTAATGAACGTATACGAAACACAATTCAATTTCCGCATGTTTTCAACTTGTATAGGAAAATATAATTGTTCATCCAAGCTGACAAGCAAGAAGAAAGTAACCGTTTCGTTCCTTTGGCAATGAAACATGAATTCATAATCAATCAAGACCAATTTGTGAAATATCCTGTTGCCACTCAGACTGCTGAGAATTCGTAGAATCAGGTGTCGATACGATTAATGTTGCCAAACTAGATGGTCTAAAATGACGAAATCTAACCTGATAGTTTTGGTAGTTGAATTTAACGTTTGTGGCCTCCGGCATGGTCTAGTGGCTAGGATACCTGGCTTTCACCCAGGAGGACCGGGTTCGATGCCCGGTGCCGGAAAGGTACAGTTTTTTCATCCTTTGTCACCTGGAGGATACTTACCTTACGTAAATAAATAGCCGCAATTCTTGAATTGAATGAGGACATAAAGTTTCCTATTCTTTAACTTGCAAAAATTAATATTTTTCATATTAACTCAGGAATAACTTCACGGGTGAAAGTGTTCCTAGTGCAATGCATGGGCGTCCGGAAGGGGTAGCCGTGGCCCCCCTGGAATTGAAAGTCAACCAAAAATTATGCTGGACTCTGTGGCTGAGTGGTTATCACATCGCGCTGCGACTCCAGGGTTCCCGGGTTCGAATTCCTCTAGGGCATGTTTGTTTGTGGATGTCCATTCATCAATTTCATTATTTCATCACTCTTCGCAAATTAGCCAAGAGGCTCAAAACGCGAAGTAAAATAAAATAAATGAATCAACCAAAAATTATGAATTTACACATTTAATTTCATTCTAACCACAATAATATGTGTTAATTATTGGATGAAAATCATAAATTCCAATTTAAGCAATGTTTTTTTTTAGGGAACAACACTGTCTTTTGAAAAATGTGCCTTGTTTGTCCCCCTGGAAAAGAATACCTTCTTTGCCCCTCCCTGGAAAAAATCCTGCGGACGTCCATGGTGCAATGGTACAGTTCTGTATGTTGAAAGAATTTTCCAAATCTTCAGAGAGTGGACAGCCAGCATCTTCTTTGTATATTGCCCTGCGTTATACTGCTGAGGAATCGCATACATAAGTAGAGGAAATTTCGTGCAGGACGAAGTAGCGGCAACATTGATTCTTAAGTAGGTTCGAATGAAGGATTTTTGCACATATCCTGTAAGGGGATAATTTTGTAAGTTAGAAACTGTGGGTTCCATGGTGTAACGGTTAGCACTCTGGACTCTGAATCCAGCGATCCGAGTTCAAATCTCGGTGGGACCTTCACGTGTGATATTTTGGATACTTTCTCTATTTTTGGAAACTGCACTGGTGTTTATATTTAGGAGCATATACGTACATTGCAGATGCCAATCGACGAATTTGAATTGACGTTCGGCAAATTTCTAGAAAGAAAAAAATATTGAGTTCCTGCTTGGGTTAAATCAAAAACAATATCCAAGTTTTCCGTAGAATGGATCAACATGTGTAGAATTATTTCAGATTTGCGCTACGAAGCTACGGAAATGATTGTTCTACACGCTTAGTTTTGACTCGTGTGTGAGAGGTGGCACATGTTTTGTTTGAGTCTAAAATCTGGAAAGAAATTCAAGGAGACTGGTTGTCTGGAAGAACGAAATGTTTCCTAAATATCTCCGGCATGGTCTAGTGGTTCAGTCTGCCTGCAGCTTTTGCAGGAAGCAGTTCGTAGCGAGCTCCGCTCTTCGCGTGAGAAGGCTTAGTGATCGAACTGTCCGAGTTAGCTAGGGCCGTATACGGTTGCTAGTGTTGTGTTCGTTCTTTTTTCCTTTGAAGTGCAAGTGAGGTTTTGACTACAATTACCGTGAGCCAGTGAAGATACGATGAAATAGTTAACGATGAATACACAAGGAGAAAACACCTTGAAATTTGTTTTCATTGATGTCAAAACGCGACCTACGTCATTGGATTTTCATCGATGGTTTCATGATGTCTACCAAGTGCCTACGAACCAAGTGCTCAGTTTTGAAATAGATTACTTTCGTAAGTGTTTGTACGTGAAATTTGCGACAAAAGTGGTAGGAGAACGGTTACCTAATGATCTTGGTGCTGAGGTAATCTATAGTGACGTAGATGGTGATCATAAAGTTGAAGTAGAATGGGCCCACCAGCGACATGTAATTGTCAGAATCCATGTAGTCCCAATTGAATTAAGTGCAGAAGTGATAAGTCGTGTCATGAGGTCTTATGGGGAAGTGTTAAAAATTGAAGACGAGACATACTCTGCAGATCACATTTACCCTACTCGAACTGGACGTGTCTTGATCAAAATGATACTACGTAAACCCATACCCTCATATGTAATAAATATGTAATAATGAATGGAGACTCCTATTGGGTAACATACCCTGGGCAGGTGCGTACATGCCTGGCGTGTTCGGGGGAGGGTCATGTAGTCGCTCAGTGTCCTAAGTCCTAAGCGTCGATCCTGTGGGAACCAGCCCCGCAGGGGGCCGGTTAATATACCCGCTGACAATGTACCGATGGTATATGAACCAACTGTGCTACCCGTACGGACTAAACCAAGAGATTCAGCTCCATTAGTTGCAGAAGTCCCTGCGTCAGGAGATAACAATGGAGGGAAATCACGGTCAAGATCTGTATCAAGTTTACGGTCAGTGGCGGAAGAATCCATGGTGCTACGAAGAAAGAAGAAGAAAAATAATGAATGCGTAAGTTCCACAATAGTTCATAACGAATTTAGAGTAGAACCTGGTACCCCAAACCAAGATGTTTCAAAGGTTAGTTTAACAAGTAACTCCGCAAATGTAACTAAAGAGAAACCTTCGACGAGTAACAAACTTACCCCAGATTTACTTAGTGGAAAGCATAGTTAATGGATTATAGGCAGAAATTAGAGATCAGTAATGTTGAAGAATGTAAGTAAGTTTAGTTTTCTTTTGTGGACAGTTATAATCATGCAAACATTTACCTTGGCATCTATAAATTTGAATCAAATGCAAAGTAAGCCCAAAATAATTGCTCTCAATGACTTTCTCATTAAATCGTCTATTGATGTGGCCCTCTTACAAGAGGTCGCCATAGACGATTTTTCTGTACTGAGCATGTTTAAAGTATACAACAATTTTACTCCCTTAGCACAAGGGACTGCCATAGCATGTAGGCGACACTTGGATTTACGTAATGTAGTGCCCCATCCCACGGGCAGGCAAATAAGTGCCAAATTAGGCTCAGTGTTTCTCTGTAATGTGTATGCTCCGTCAGGAAGCCAAAACAGACGGGAAAGAGAAGATTTTCTTCAACAGTTGTAGGGCCCGAGTTGACATCCCACACTCTAGACACTATACTAGTGGGAGATTTTAACTGCGTAATTCGTTCACAAGATCAAAATCCAGGATACAACTTCTCACGTGCGCTCTATGAATTAACGCAGGGGTTACAACTGCGTGACGCTTGGATACACGCCAACGGCGAAAGTCAAGGTTACACACATATCACCTCCAATAGTGGGTCAAGGATCGATAGGTTTTATGTCGCACCAAGATTTCAGGAATATATAATTAGTGTTCAAAATTTTCCAGTATGCTTTAGTGACCATAGTGTCCCAATTCTCAAAATAAATTTAGATTTGATCAAACCCCGATACTGGCTTTAAATAGCACATTATTACGCAATGGTAGTTATGTCCAGCTAATCAGGGAAATGTGGAAAGAACTCAAGGCCTCTCGGCCAGTGCAAAAGACCCTCATCGAGTGGTGGGAAACTCGAGTTAAGCCTAAATTTCGTCAGGTCAGTAAATTCTTCAGTGCAGAGGTTAGTAGAGATCAAAGAAATAAATATAATTTTTTGTATGCAGTCTTGAATGACCTCCATCGTTTAGCACTGCAAGGTAATTTCGATCGTCCCTATGCAAATTAAATAAAAGCGCAATTACTTGCTATACATAGGAAACGAAAATCTGCAGCAATAATAAAGAGCAATATTCTTCCTATAGACCCTGACGAGCAAGCCACACTAAGTCACATTCTTCAAGAACATAAACACGCCAGGAGTCACGTTATTCATAAATTAACTTTAGATTCCGGTGAAGTTGTCACCAGCCCTCATAGTATACACGACAGGTTTTTGCAATACTATAAAAATCTTCTTGGTCAAGCCTTTAATCCAACAGAAACCCAATGTAATTTTTTGAACTACCTCCCTGCATCACTGACGGAAAATGAAAAACCCGGAGCTCACACAACCGTTTAGTAAAAAGGAGGTTCATGATGCAGTATTCAAAGCTCCGAGGAATAAAACTACAGCCAAAGATGGATTACCATCAGAATTCTATCAATGTTTCTGGGATCTAATAGGAGACGAATTAACGGACTGGGTCAACGAAGTTTTGACAACAGGGACAATAGTAAAGACTAGTAGCACGGGAGTTATAGTGTTAGTTCCCAAAAAGGCAAATCCAAAATTCGTCACAGATTTTAAGCCAATTTCAATATTGAGTACTGATATCAAACTTATAAGTAGATGCATAAATCAGCGTCTAAAAAAATATACGGTTAAACTTATTGGCAATTTACAGTTCGCTTGTAATACGTCTCAAAGTATACATCACTTGCTGCAAACGATAAGAGATGTAATTATTACCAAACAAAATAAGACTGCATCAGAGGCAATTCTACCTTTAGACTTTTCCCAAGCATATGACAGAGTGAGTCACGAATATCTGTACAAAGTCTTAGCAGCATATGGCTTCGGAGACACTTTTATGAATTGGATAAAAACATTATATAATCATATGCTGCTAAAACTCAAAATAAATGGTTTCTTGACAACAAGTTTTAAAGTGCGACGGGGTGTACTACAAGGTAGTCCCTTGAGTATCACATTGTACGTCCTCACAATAGCCCCCTTTTTGTTTAGTATCCAGCATCATTTACAGGGTATTTCTATGGCTTCCACTACAATACAAGTTGGCAGTTTCATGGACGACGTCACGATTTTTCTCAAGGATGAAAGAGATCTGTACAGTGTTAAAAGCCAAATATATACTTTTGAGCTCACATCAGGAACAAAACTAAACAATCGAAAGTCATTCCTGATGCCCCTTGGAAAGGAGAATCCTTTCACAAATAATACGGAGATCCCTGTAGACAAGAAAATAAAAGTTTTAGGTATAAACTTCTATGCAAATATCGATGAAACGATCGAAGCCAATAGTAAACTCACGTGCGAGAGGGAAATCTACGTCCTCAGAGTGAACAAGATGCGCTCTCTAAGTTTAAAAGCACGAGTAAGATTTATCAACGTTTTTGCTCTCTCAAAACTTTGGTATGTAGCAAAAATCCTGCCCTTCAAACCACACCACTTAGCCAAGGTCAACAAAGCTGTTGGCTGCATTTTGTGGCACGATACAATTTTCCGGGTGGCAATAAATGAGGTCACGTTATCAGAGCAGACAGGTGGGTTGAGACTAATACACGTGAACACACAGGCAAGAGCATTGTTTGTACAGACTGGCCTTCAAACAGCTTTCTCACTGCACGAGTCAACGACCCAAGCATGTATACAGACGATAATACGGAACATTCCATTAGAAGCTCCCATCGATATCCAAAGTATCCCCAAAAGGTTTTTGTTTTATAAGGACATCGCTTTACAGGTATGCTACCAGTTATTACGACATGAGACAATTACACCATCTGTTAAAAAGTTATATAGAGAAATCAATAGTTTCAAGCACACAGTACCACTAATAGTCAGGGATTTCAATACACATAATTGGCCCCAAATATGGAAAAATGTCTCCGCCAAACAACTTTCAAAAGCTGGCCAATCAATATGGTACAAAGTGGTTCATCGTGTTATAGTGACAAGAGATAGGACATACCAATATGGAATCAGTGACTCTCCTAACTGTATATCATGCAACGCGCCTGACTCTTTAGCCCACAGGATAACGAAGTGTCGAAACTCCTCCACGGCATGGAACAAATTACGAACAATGCTCAGTCGTATATGCCCCACCTCATTAACAAAGTTTACGGATACAGATATAGTTTTTCGTGATTTCAATTTTTTTCCACCAACAAAACAACGAGCAATACAATGGTTGATAACAGAATACTTATTATATATATTTCACAATGACGAGAGCAGTTTTCAGAAACAAATCAGTATCTTCTTGCAAGAACAATACGAAAAAATTCCTCTCCAAGCAAGGAAGAAATGGTATGCAAATTTCTTATTAGTGCTTTATACTTAATTTAGGTCAAACAAAAATGTAAAAATTATCCAGATAGAAATACAAATTGTAATAGCAGTAATACACTTATGTCAAAAACAATGTTATTCCGTAATTTGTATTACAGAATGAGGCAATAAAAAAATAGTGGCTAGGATACCTGGCTTTCACCCAGGAGGCCCGGGTTCGATTCCCGGTGTCGGAAAGATTCTTTTAAATCGTCCACAGCCAAAGAAAGATGGGAGTGACTTGAGCAACCAATATCTATGTGCGTGAGCTAATCTTCTTCGTACCGGGGTAACACGCATGATGACGTTGTCAAATCACTAGCAACTTGTAGGTTTTGATCAATTTATGGTTGATGGGAAGGAATACTCTAACAAGATTTACGGCTTAATGTGTACCTTGGAGATGCGTAAAATCTACAGTATAGTTTATTAGATGCTACAGTATTCCTCGCAACTTTATCAGATATAAGCAGGTAACTCAACTAGGTGTATTTGATGTCCATTCGTCAATTTCATTATTTCATCACTCATCACCATCTTCGCAAATTAGCCAAGAGGCTCAAGACACGAAGTAAAAGAAAAAAAATAAATCAATCAAGGAACGAAAAATTATGTATTTAGTATTTGGTGCAAGACGAATTAGCGGCAACATTGATTCTTATGTAGGTTCGCATGAAGGATTTATGCACATATCCTGTAAGGAGATCATTTTGCAAGTGAGAAACTGTGGGTTCCATGTTGTAACGGTTAGCACTCTGGAATCTGAATCCAGCGATCCGAGTTCAAATCTCGGTGGGACCTTCACGTGTGATATTTTGGATACTTTCTCTATTTTTGGCAACTGCAGTGGTGTTTATATTTAGGAACATATACATTGCAGATGCCAGACGACGAATTTGAATTGACGATCGCCAAATTTTTTGAAGGAAAAATTAATGAGTACCAGCTTGGGTTAAATCAAAAACAACATCCACGTTTTCCGTAGAATGGATCAACATGTTTAGAATAATTCCAGATTTACGCTACGAAGCTACGGAAATGATTGTTCTACACGCTTAGTTTTGACTCGTGTGTGAGAAGTGGCACTTGTTTTGTTTGAGTCTAAAATCTGGAAAGGAATTCAAGGAGACTGGTTGTCTGGAAGAACGAAATATTTCCTAATTATCTCCGGCATGGTCTAGTGGCTAGGATACCTGGCTTTCACCCAGGAGGCCCGGGTTCGATTCCCGGTGTCGGAAAGATTCTTTTAAATCGTCCACAGCGAAAGAAAGATGGGAGTGACTTGAACAACCAATATCTATGTGCATGAACTAACCTTCTTCGTACCGGGGTAACACGCATGATGACGTTGTCAAATCACTAGCAACCTGTAGGTTTTGATCAATTTATGGTTGATGGGAAGGAGTACTATAACAAGATTTACGACTTAATGTGTACCTTGGAGCTGCGTAAAATCTACAATATAGTTTATTAGATCCTACAGTATTCCTCGCAACTTTATCAGATATAAGCAGGTAACTCAACTAGGTGTATTTGATGTCCATCTCGTGTTTGCTGATATTAAGTGCTCATCTAATCGTTACACTCCAACATGTGAACAGTTTACGTATTAAAATGTTTCTTGAAGATTAAATAAATTCCCCCTTGGAAATTCTTTTTATGTCAATCATATTTACGAACACGTGTTTCACAGCAAATGAAGGGTTGTTGGTCCATCTTTGTCTACGAAACAAAGCAATGCTGTCACTTCGATTCTCAAGACACATGATCAACTATAACTTAACACTAACTAGAAATGTATTGTTTTTAGACATGGAATTACAGAAGAGGCTTTCGAGATTTTAGGATAGTCTGGATATCGTTAGTAATTCTGGAATTTCTAACGTAATTAACTGGCAAATAACAGTTAAATGTTTAGGAATATTTAAAACAACCTTGGCGGATTTTGTTTTCGTTGCTTTTCATATTTCCCTTACTTCGTACCCAATTTCGAAAAGCTTAAATTCGTGCTGATTAAGAACGACATAAATCAATTGATTGCTTCACTTTGAGCGACAGTGCATTTCAAACTTAAAATGTTCTTAACTCTCGTGAGTTTATAGTTACAGTAGTTTCTTTGTCAGTGAATCCAGTGACATGAGATGAAATAACGCTGGCGTAACTTGGAAAATGTGATAACCGTAATTTGACTGACGATTGATATTTACGAATTTGTAATGAACGTATACGAAACACAATTCAATTTCCGCATGTTTTCAACTTGTATAGGAAAATATAATTGTTCATCCAAGCTGACAAGCAAGAAGAAAGTAACCGTTTCGTTCCTTTGGCAATGAAACATGAATTCATAATCAATCAATTCCAAATTGTGAAATATCCTGTTGCCACTCAGACTGCTGAGAATTCGTAGAATCAGGTGTCGATACGATTAATGTTGCCAAACTAGATGGTCTAAAAAGACGAAATCTAACCTGATAGTTTTGGTTGTTGAATGTAACGTGCGTGGCCTCCGGCATGGTCTAGTGGCTAGGATACCTGGCTCTCACCCAGGAGGCCCGGGTTCGATTCCCGGTGCCGGAAAGATGCAGTTTTTATCCTTTGTCACTTGGAGGATACTTACCTAACGTAAATAGATAACCGCACATCTTGAATTTGAATGAGGACTTAACGTCTCGTATCCTTTAACTTGCAAAAATTAATATTTTTCATATTAACCCAGGAATAACTTCACGGGTGAAAGTGTTCCTAATGCGTCCATAGTTCCTATTGCAATGCATGGGCGTCGGGAAGGGGTAGCAAAGGGGGGCCTGGCACTCATGTCCATATCTTGTGTTAACATTCCACGTTCAAATTTAAACCACTACTGATCATTCTCACCGTTAATCGACGATCTGACAGCACAAGAGACTTCACTCTTTCCACATTGACATCCGTTTTTGAGGTTGAATGTCTTCCCGCACGAGGTTCTTCTTTCACTTGTTCTCGGCCTTCTAAAAAGGACTTGTGCCATCTCAACACTTGTGCGCTAGATAGTGCATGTTCTCCATAAGCCCTTTGGAACTTTTCATAAGTCACAGTAGCGGATTCGCCAAGCTTAACACAAAATTTGATGGCACAACTTTGGTCAAACCTTTGCCAGTCTATTTTCGTAATTCACCTCACAAACACAACTTCACGTCAGACGCTCTCAACAATCGTGTAGCAACTGCAGCAAGTTGAAACTTGCAAGCGTTCACCTACCTGCCGTGTGAAGGTGGGGGCACCAGCGTTGCCGGTTCGTGCACAGTGTTGCCAGTCTCATTACTTTCCTAACAGACCACGTATCTCATCTAATCGTTACACTCCAACATGTGAACAGTTTACGTATTAAAATGTTTCTTGAAGATTAAAAAAAATCCCTCTTGCTAATTCATTTTATGTCAATCATATTTACGAACACGTGTTTCACAGCAAATGTCCATCTTTGTCTACGAATCAAAGCAATGCTGTCACTTCGATTCTCAAGACACATGATCAACTATAACTTAACACTAACGAGAAATGTATTGTTTTTTGACATGGAATTACAGAAGAGGCTTTCGAGATTTTTGGGATAGTCTGGATATCGTTAGTAATTCTGGAATTTCGAACGTAATTAACTGGCAAATAACAGTTAAATGTTTAGGAATATTTAAAACAACCTTGGCGGATTTTGTTTTCGTTGCTTTTCATATTTCCCTTACTTCGTATCCAATATCGAAAAGCTTCAATTCGTGCTGAAAGGACAAAAAAATTATGCTGGACTCTGTGGCTGAGTGCTTATCACATCGCGCTGCCACTTCAGGGATCCCCCGTTCGAATCCCTCTCGGGCATGTTTGTTTGTGGGTGTCCATTCAATTTCATTATTTCATCACTCATCCCCATCCTCGCAAATTAGCCAAAAGGCTCAAGACACGAAGTAAAAGAAAATAAATGAATCAATCAAGGAACCAAAAATTATGTATTTAGTGTTTGGTGCAAGACGAATTAGCGGCAACATTGATTCTTATGTAGGTTCGCATGAAGGATTTTTGCACATATCCTGTAAGGAGATCGTTTTGCAAGTGAGAAACTGTGGGTTCCATGGTGTAACGGTTAGCACTCTGGACTCTGAATCCAGCGATCCGAGTTCAAATCTCGGTGGGACCTTTACGTGTGATATTTTGGATACTTTCTCTATTTTTGGCAACTGCAGTGGTGTTTATATTTAGGAACATATACATTGCAGATGCCAGACGACGAATTTGAATTGACGATCGCCAAATTTTTTGAAGGAAAAATTAATGAGTACCAGCTTGGGTTAAATCAAAAACAACATCCACGTTTTCCGTAGAATGGATCAACATGTTTAGAATTATTCCAGATTTACGCTACGAAGCTACGGAAATGATTGTTCTACACGCTTAGTTTTGACTCGTGTGTGAGAAGTGGCACTTGTTTTGTTTGAGTCTAAATTCTGGAAAGGAATTCAAGGAGACTGGTTGTCTGGAAGAAAGAAATATTTCCTAATTATCTCCGGCATGGTCTAGTGGCTAGGATACCTGGCTTTCACCCAGGAGGCCCGGGTTCGATTCCCGGTGTCGGAAAGATTCTTTTAAATCGTCCACAGCGAAAGAAAGATGGGAGTGACTTGAACAACCAATATCTATGTGCATGAACTAACCTTCTTCGTACCGGGGTAACACGCATGATGACGTTGTCAAATCACTAGCAACCTGTAGGTTTTGATCAATTTATGGTTGATGGGAAGGAGTACTCTAACAAGATTTACGACTTAATGTGTACCTTGGAGCTGCGTAAAATCTACAATATAGTTTATTAGATCCTACAGTATTCCTCGCAACTTTATCAGATATAAGCAGGTAACTCAACTAGGTGTATTTGATGTCCATCTCGTGTTTGCTGATATTAAGTGCTCATCTAATCGTTACACTCCAACATGTGAACAGTTTACGTATTAAAATGTTTCTTGAAGATTAAATAAATTCCTCCTTGGAAATTCTCTTTATGTCAATCATATTTACGAACACGTGTTTCACAGCAAATGAAGGGTTGTTGGTCCATCTTTGTCTACGAAACAAAGCAATGCTGTCACTTCGATTCTCAAGACACATGATCAACTATAACTTAACACTAACTAGAACTGTATTGTTTTTAGACATGGAATTACAGAAGAGGCTTTCGAGATTTTTGGGATAGTCTGGATATCGTTAGTAATTCTGGAATTTCTAACGTAATTAACTGGCAAATAACAGTTAAATGTTTAGGAATATTTAAAACAACATTGGCGGATTTTGTTTTCGTTGCTTTCCATATTTCCCTTACTTCGTACCCAATTTCGAAAAGCTTAAATTCGTGCTGATTAAGAACGACATAAATCAATTGATTGCTTCACTTTGAGCGACAGTGCATTTCAAACTTAAAATGTTCTTAACTCTCGTGAGTTTATAGTTACAGTAGTTTCTTTGTCAGTGAATCCAGTGACATGAGATGAAATAACGCTGGCGTAACTTGGAAAATGTGATAACCGTAATTTGACTGACGATTGATATTTACGAATTTGTAATGAACGTATACGAAACACAATTCAATTTCCGCATGTTTTCAACTTGTATAGGAAAATATAATTGTTCATCCAAGCTGACAAGCAAGAAGAAAGTAACCGTTTCGTTCCTTTGGCAATGAAACATGAATTCATAATCAATCAATTCCAAATTGTGAAATATCCTGTTGCCACTCAGACTGCTGAGAATTCGTAGAATCAGGTGTCGATACGATTAATGTTGCCAAACTAGATGGTCTAAAAAGACGAAATCTAACCTGATAGTTTTGGTTGTTGAATGTAACGTGCGTGGCCTCCGGCATGGTCTAGTGGCTAGGATACCTGGCTCTCACCCAGGAGGCCCGGGTTCGATTCCCGGTGCCGGAAAGATGCAGTTTTTATCCTTTGTCACTTGGAGGATACTTACCTAACGTAAATAGATAGCCGCACATCTTGAATTTGAATGAGGACATAACGTCTCGTATCCTTTAACTTGCAAAAATTAATATTTTTCATATTAACCCAGGAATAACTTCACGGGTGAAAGTGTTCCTAATGCGTCCATAGTTCCTATTGCAATGCATGGGCGTCGGGAAGGGGTAGCAAAGGGGGGCCGTGGCACTCATGTCCATATCTTGTGTTAACATTCCACGTTCAAATTTAAATCACTACTGATCATTCTCACCGTTAATCGACGATCTGACAGCACAAGAGACTTCACTCTTTCCACATTGACATCCGTTTTTGAGGTTGAATGTCTTCCCGCACGAGGTTCTTCTTTCACTTGTTCTCGGCCTTCTAAAAAGGACTTGTGCCATCTCAACACTTGTGCGCTAGATAGTGCATGTTCTCCATAAGCCCTTTGGAACTTTTCATAAGTCACAGTAGCGGATTCGCCAAGCTTAACACAAAATTTGATGGCACAACTTTGGTCAAACCTTTGCCAGTCTATTTTCGTAATTCACCTCACAAACACAACTTCACGTCAGACGCTCTCAACAATCGTGTAGCAACTGCAGCAAGTTGAAACTTGCAAGCGTTCACCTACCTGCCGTGTGAAGGTGGGGGCACCGGTTCGTGCACAGTGTTGCCAGTCTCATTACTTTCCTAACAGACCACGTATCTCATCTAATCGTTACACTCCAACATGTGAACAGTTTACGTATTAAAATGTTTCTTGAAGATTAAAAAAATTCCCTCTTGGTAATTCATTTTATGTCAATCATATTTACGAACACGTGTTTCACAGCAAATGTCCATCTTTGTCTACGAATCAAAGCAATGCTGTCACTTCGATTCTCAAGACACATGATCAACTATAACTTAACACTAACGAGAAATGTATTGTTTTTTGACATGGAATTACAGAAGAGGCTTTCGAGATTTTTGGGATAGTCTGGATATCGTTAGTAATTCTGGAATTTCGAACGTAATTAACTGGCAAATAACAGTTAAATGTTTAGGAATATTTAAAACAACCTTGGCGGATTTTGTTTTCGTTGCTTTTCATATTTCCCTTACTTCGTATCCAATTTCGAAAAGCTTCAATTCGTGCTGAAAGGACAAAAAATTATGCTGGACTCTGTGGCTGAGTGCTTATCACATCGCGCTGCCACTTCAGGGATCCCCCGTTCGAATCCCTCTCGGGCATGTTTGTTTGTGGGTGTCCATTCAATTTCATTATTTCATCACTCATCCCCATCCTCGCAAATTAGCCAAAAGGCTCAAGACACGAAGTAAAAGAAAATAAATGAATCAATCAAGGAACCAAAAATTATGTATTTAGTGTTTGGTGCAAGACGAATTAGCGGCAAAATTGATTCTTATGTAAGTTCGCATGAAGGATTTTTGCACAAATCCTGTAAGGAGATCGTTTTGCAAGTGAGAAACTGTGGGTTCCATGGTGTAACGGTTAGCACTCTGGACTCTGAATCCAGCGATCCGAGTTCAAATCTCGGTGGGACCTTTACGTGTGATATTTTGGATACTTTCTCTATTTTTGGCAACTGCAGTGGTGTTTATATTTAGGAACATATACATTGCAGATGCCAGACGACGAATTTGAATTGACGATCGCCAAATTTTTTGAAGGAAAAATTAATGAGTACCAGCTTGGGTTAAATCAAAAACAACATCCACGTTTTCCGTAGAATGGATCAACATGTTTAGAATAATTCCAGATTTACGCTACGAAGCTACGGAAATGATTGTTCTACACGCTTAGTTTTGACTCGTGTGTGAGAAGTGGCACTTGTTTTGTTTGAGTCTAAAATCTGGAAAGGAATTCAAGGAGACTGGTTGTCTGGAAGAACGAAATATTTCCTAATTATATCCGGCATGGTCTAGTGGCTAGGATACCTGGCTTTCACCCAGGAGGCCCGGGTTCGATTCCCGGTGTCGGAAAGGTTCTTTTAAATCGTCCACAGCGAAAGAAAGATGGGAGTGACTTGAACAACCAATATCTATGTGCATGAACTAACCTTCTTCGTACCGGGGTAACACGCATGATGACGTTGTCAAATCACTAGCAACCTGTAGGTTTTGATCAATTTATGGTTGATGGGAAGGAGTACTCTAACAAGATTTACGACTTAATGTGTACCTTGGAGCTGCGTAAAATCTACAATATAGTTTATTAGATCCTACAGTATTCCTCGCAACTTTATCAGATATAAGCAGGTAACTCAACTAGGTGTATTTGATGTCCATCTCGTGTTTGCTGATATTAAGTGCTCATCTAATCGTTACACTCCAACATGTGAACAGTTTACGTATTAAAATGTTTCTTGAAGATTAAATAAATTCCCCCTTGGAAATTCTTTTTATGTCAATCATATTTACGAACACGTGTTTCACAGCAAATGAAGGGTTGTTGGTCCATCTTTGTCTACGAAACAAAGCAATGCTGTCACTTCGATTCTCAAGACACATGATCAACTATAACTTAACACTAACTAGAAATGTATTGTTTTTAGACATGGAATTACAGAAGAGGCTTTCGAGATTTTAGGATAGTCTGGATATCGTTAGTAATTCTGGAATTTCTAACGTAATTAACTGGCAAATAACAGTTAAATGTTTAGGAATATTTAAAACAACCTTGGCGGATTTTGTTTTCGTTGCTTTTCATATTTCCCTTACTTCGTACCCAATTTCGAAAAGCTTAAATTCGTGCTGATTAAGAACGACATAAATCAATTGATTGCTTCACTTTGAGCGACAGTGCATTTCAAACTTAAAATGTTCTTAACTCTCGTGAGTTTATAGTTACAGTAGTTTCTTTGTCAGTGAATCCAGTGACATGAGATGAAATAACGCTGGCGTAACTTGGAAAATGTGATAACCGTAATTTGACTGACGATTGATATTTACGAATTTGTAATGAACGTATACGAAACACAATTCAATTTCCGCATGTTTTCAACTTGTATAGGAAAATATAATTGTTCATCCAAGCTGACAAGCAAGAAGAAAGTAACCGTTTCGTTCCTTTGGCAATGAAACATGAATTCATAATCAATCAATTCCAAATTGTGAAATATCCTGTTGCCACTCAGACTGCTGAGAATTCGTAGAATCAGGTGTCGATACGATTAATGTTGCCAAACTAGATGGTCTAAAAAGACGAAATCTAACCTGATAGTTTTGGTTGTTGAATGTAACGTGCGTGGCCTCCGGCATGGTCTAGTGGCTAGGATACCTGGCTCTCACCCAGGAGGCCCGGGTTCGATTCCCGGTGCCGGAAAGATGCAGTTTTTATCCTTTGTCACTTGGAGGATACTTACCTAACGTAAATAGATAGCCTCACATCTTGAATTTGAATGAGGACATAACGTTTCGTATCCTTTAACTTGCAAAAATTAATATTTTTCATATTAACCCAGGAATAACTTCACGGGTGAAAGTGTTCCTAATGCGTCCATAGTTCCTATTGCAATGCATGGGCGTCGGGAAGGGGTAGCAAAGGGGGGCCGTGGCACTCATGTCCATATCTTGTGTTAACATTCCACGTTCAAATTTAAATCACTACTGATCATTCTCACCGTTAATCGACGATCTGACAGCACAAGAGACTTCACTCTTTCCACATTGACATCCGTTTTTGAGGTTGAATGTCTTCCCGCACGAGGTTCTTCTTTCACTTGTTCTCGGCCTTCTAAAAAGGACTTGTACCATCTCAACACTTGTGCGCTAGATAGTGCATGTTCTCCATAAGCCCTTTGGAACTTTTCATAAGTCACAGTAGCGGATTCGCCAAGCTTAACACAAAATTTGATGGCACAACTTTGGTCAAACCTTTGCCAGTCTATTTTCGTAATTCACCTCACAAACACAACTTCACGTCAGACGCTCTCAACAATCGTGTAGCAACTGCAGCAAGTTGAAACTTGCAAGCGTTCACCTACCTGCCGTGTGAAGGTGGGGGCACCAGCGTTGCCGGTTCGTGCACAGTGTTGCCAGTCTCATTACTTTCCTAACAGACCACGTATCTCATCTAATCGTTACACTCCAACATGTGAACAGTTTACGTATTAAAATGTTTCTTGAAGATTAAAAAAAATCCCTCTTGCTAATTCATTTTATGTCAATCATATTTACGAACACGTGTTTCACAGCAAATGTCCATCTTTGTCTACGAATCAAAGCAATGCTGTCACTTCGATTCTCAAGACACATGATCAACTATAACTTAACACTAACGAGAAATGTATTGTTTTTTGACATGGAATTACAGAAGAGGCTTTCGAGATTTTTGGGATAGTCTGGATATCGTTAGTAATTCTGGAATTTCGAACGTAATTAACTGGCAAATAACAGTTAAATGTTTAGGAATATTTAAAACAACCTTGGCGGATTTTGTTTTCGTTGCTTTTCATATTTCCCTTACTTCGTATCCAATTTCGAAAAGCTTCAATTCGTGCTGAAAGGACAAAAAATTATGCTGAACTCTGTGGCTGAGTGCTTATCACATCGCGCTGCAACTTCAGGGATCCCCCGTTCGAATCCCTCTCGGGCATGTTTGTTTGTGGGTGTCCATTCAATTTCATTATTTCATCACTCATCCCCATCCTCGCAAATTAGCCAAAAGGCTCAAGACACGAAGTAAAAGAAAATAAATGAATCAATCAAGGAACCAAAAATTATGTATTTAGTGTTTGGTGCAAGACGAATTAGCGGCAACATTGATTCTTATGTAGGTTCGCATGAAGGATTTTTGCACATATCCTGTAAGGAGATCGTTTTGCAAGTGAGAAACTGTGGGTTCCATGGTGTAACGGTTAGCGCTCTGGACTCTGAATCCAGCGATCCGAGTTCAAATCTCGGTGGGACCTTTACGTGTGATATTTTGGATACTTTCTCTATTTTTGGCAACTGCAGTGGTGTTTATATTTAGGAACATATACATTGCAGATGCCAGACGACGAATTTGAATTGACGATCGCCAAATTTTTTGAAGGAAAAATTAATGAGTACCAGCTTGGGTTAAATCAAAAACAACATCCACATTTTCCGTAGAATGGATCAACATGTTTAGAATTATTCCAGATTTACGCTACGAAGCTACGGAAATGATTGTTCTACACGCTTAGTTTTGACTCGTGTGTGAGAAGTGGCACTTGTTTTGTTTGAGTCTAAATTCTGGAAAGGAATTCAAGGAGACTGGTTGTCTGGAAGAACGAAATATTTCCTAATTATCTCCGGCATGGTCTAGTGGCTAGGATACCTGGCTTTCACCCAGGAGGCCCGGGTTCGATTCCCGGTGTCGGAAAGATTCTTTTAAATCGTCCACAGCGAAAGAAAGATGGGAGTGACTTGAACAACCAATATCTATGTGCATGAACTAACCTTCTTCGTACCGGGGTAACACGCATGATGACGTTGTCAAATCACTAGCAACCTGTAGGTTTTGATCAATTTATGGTTGATGGGAAGGAGTACTATAACAAGATTTACGACTTAATGTGTACCTTGGAGCTGCGTAAAATCTACAATATAGTTTATTAGATCCTACAGTATTCCTCGCAACTTTATCAGATATAAGCAGGTAACTCAACTAGGTGTATTTGATGTCCATCTCGTGTTTGCTGATATTAAGTGCTCATCTAATCGTTACACTCCAACATGTGAACAGTTTACGTATTAAAATGTTTCTTGAAGATTAAATAAATTCCCCCTTGGAAATTCTTTTTATGTCAATCATATTTACGAACACGTGTTTCACAGCAAATGAAGGGTTGTTGGTCCATCTTTGTCTACGAAACAAAGCAATGCTGTCACTTCGATTCTCAAGACACATGATCAACTATAACTTAACACTAACGAGAAATGTATTGTTTTTAGACATGGAATTACAGAAGAGGCTTTCGAGATTTTAGGATAGTCTGGATATCGTTAGTAATTCTGGAATTTCTAACGTAATTAACTGGCAAATAACAGTTAAATGTTTAGGAATATTTAAAACAACATTGGCGGATTTTGTTTTCGTTGCTTTCCATATTTCCCTTACTTCGTACCCAATTTCGAAAAGCTTAAATTCGTGCTGATTAAGAACGACATAAATCAATTGATTGCTTCACTTTGAGCGACAGTGCATTTCAAACTTAAAATGTTCTTAACTCTCGTGAGTTTATAGTTACAGTAGTTTCTTTGTCAGTGAATCCAGTGACATGAGATGAAATAACGCTGGCGTAACTTGGAAAATGTGATAACCGTAATTTGACTGACGATTGATATTTACGAATTTGTAATGAACGTATACGAAACACAATTCAATTTCCGCATGTTTTCAACTTGTATAGGAAAATATAATTGTTCATCCAAGCTGACAAGCAAGAAGAAAGTAACCGTTTCGTTCCTTTGGCAATGAAACATGAATTCATAATCAATCAATTCCAAATTGTGAAATATCCTGTTGCCACTCAGACTGCTGAGAATTCGTAGAATCAGGTGTCGATACGATTAATGTTGCCAAACTAGATGGTCTAAAAAGACGAAATCTAACCTGATAGTTTTGGTTGTTGAATGTAACGTGCGTGGCCTCCGGCATGGTCTAGTGGCTAGGATACCTGGCTCTCACCCAGGAGGCCCGGGTTCGATTCCCGGTGCCGGAAAGATGCAGTTTTTATCCTTTGTCACTTGGAGGATACTTACCTAACGTAAATAGATAGCCTCACATCTTGAATTTGAATGAGGACATAACGTCTCGTATCCTTTAACTTGCAAAAATTAATATTTTTCATATTAACCCAGGAATAACTTCACGGGTGAAAGTGTTCCTAATGCGTCCATAGTTCCTATTGCAATGCATGGGCGTCGGGAAGGGGTAGCAAAGGGGGGCCGTGGCACTCATGTCCATATCTTGTGTTAACATTCCACGTTCAAATTTAAATCACTACTGATCATTCTCACCGTTAATCGACGATCTGACAGCACAAGAGACTTCACTCTTTCCACATTGACATCCGTTTTTGAGGTTGAATGTCTTCCCGCACGAGGTTCTACTTTCACTTGTTCTCGGCCTTCTAAAAAGGACTTGTGCCATCTCAACACTTGTGCGCTAGATAGTGCATGTTCTCCATAAGCCCTTTGGAACTTTTCATAAGTCACGGTAGCGGATTCGCCAAGCTTAACACAAAATTTGATGGCACAACTTTGGTCAAACATTTGCCAGTCTATTTTCGTAATTCACCTCACAAACACAACTTCACGTCAGACGCTCTCAACAATCGTGTAGCAACTGCAGCAAGTTGAAACTTGCAAGCGTTCACCTACCTGCCGTGTGAAGGTGGGGGCACCAGCGTTGCCGGTTCGTGCACAGTGTTGCCAGTCTCATTACTTTCCTAACAGACCACGTATCTCATCTAATCGTTACACTCCAACATGTGAACAGTTTACGTATTAAAATGTTTCTTGAAGATTAAAAAAATTCCCTCTTGGTAATTCATTTTATGTCAATCATATTTACGAACACGTGTTTCACAGCAAATGTCCATCTTTGTCTACGAATCAAAGCAATGCTGTCACTTCGATTCTCAAGACACATGATCAACTATAACTTAACACTAACGAGAAATGTATTGTTTTTTGACATGGAATTACAGAAGAGGCTTTCGAGATTTTTGGGATAGTCTGGATATCGTTAGTAATTCTGGAATTTCGAACGTAATTAACTGGCAAATAACAGTTAAATGTTTAGGAATATTTAAAACAACCTTGGCGGATTTTGTTTTCGTTGCTTTTCATATTTCCCTTACTTCGTATCCAATTTCGAAAAGCTTCAATTCGTGCTGAAAGGACAAAAAATTATGCTGGACTCTGTGGCTGAGTGCTTATCACATCGCGCTGCCACTTCGAATCCCTCTCGGGCATGTTTGTTTGTGGGTGTCCATTCATCAATTTCATTATTTCATCACTCATCCCCATCTTCGCAAATTAGCCAAGAGGCTCAAGACACGAAGTAAAAGAAAATAAATGAATCAATCAGGGAACCAAAAATTATGTATTTAGTGTTTGGTGCAAGACGAATTAGCGGCAACATTGATTCTTATGTAGGTTCGCATGAAGGATTTTTGCACATATCCTGTAAGGAGATCATTTTGCAAGTGAGAAACTGTGGGTTCCATGGTGTAACGGTTAGCACTCTGGACTCTGAATCCAGCGATCCGAGTTCAAATCTCGGTGGGACCTTTACGTGTGATATTTTGGATACTTTCTCTATTTTGGCAACTGCAGTGGTGTTTATATTTAGGAACATATACATTGCAGATGCCAGACGACGAATTTGAATTGACGATCGCCAAATTTTTTGAAGGAAAAATTATTGAGTACCAGCTTGGGTTAAATCAAAAACAACATCCACGTTTTCCGTAGAATGGATCAACATGTTTAGAATTATTCCAGATTTACGCTACGAAGCTACGGAAATGATTGTTCTACACGCTTAGTTTTGACTCGTGTGTGAGAAGTGGCACTTGTTTTGTTTGAGTCTAAATTCTGGAAAGGAATTCAAGGAGACTGGTTGTCTGGAAGAACGAAATATTTCCTAATTATCTCCGGCATGGTCTAGTGGCTAGGATACCTGGCTTTCACCCAGGAGGCCCGGGTTCGATTCCCGGTGTCGGAAAGATTCTTTTAAATCGTCCACAGCGAAAGAAAGATGGGAGTGACTTGAACAACCAATATCTATGTGCATGAACTAACCTTCTTCGTACCGGGGTAACACGCATGATGACGTTGTCAAATCACTAGCAACCTGTAGGTTTTGATCAATTTATGGTTGATGGGAAGGAGTACTCTAACAAGATTTACGACTTAATGTGTACCTTGGAGCTGCGTAAAATCTACAATATAGTTTATTAGATCCTACAGTATTCCTCGCAACTTTATCAGATATAAGCAGGTAACTCAACTAGGTGTATTTGATGTCCATCTCGTGTTTGCTGATATTAAGTGCTCATCTAATCGTTACACTCCAACATGTGAACAGTTTACGTATTAAAATGTTTCTTGAAGATTAAATAAATTCCCCCTTGGAAATTCTTTTTATGTCAATCATATTTACGAACACGTGTTTCACAGCAAATGAAGGGTTGTTGGTCCATCTTTGTCTACGAAACAAAGCAATGCTGTCACTTCGATTCTCAAGACACATGATCAACTATAACTTAACACTAACTAGAAATGTATTGTTTTTAGACATGGAATTACAGAAGAGGCTTTCGAGATTTTAGGATAGTCTGGATATCGTTAGTAATTCTGGAATTTCTAACGTAATTAACTGGCAAATAACAGTTAAATGTTTAGGAATATTTAAAACAACCTTGGCGGATTTTGTTTTCGTTGCTTTTCATATTTCCCTTACTTCGTACCCAATTTCGAAAAGCTTAAATTCGTGCTGATTAAGAACGACATAAATCAATTGATTGCTTCACTTTGAGCGACAGTGCATTTCAAACTTAAAATGTTCTTAACTCTCGTGAGTTTATAGTTACAGTAGTTTCTTTGTCAGTGAATCCAGTGACATGAGATGAAATAACGCTGGCGTAACTTGGAAAATGTGATAACCGTAATTTGACTGACGATTGATATTTACGAATTTGTAATGAACGTATACGAAACACAATTCAATTTCCGCATGTTTTCAACTTGTATAGGAAAATATAATTGTTCATCCAAGCTGACAAGCAAGAAGAAAGTAACCGTTTCGTTCCTTTGGCAATGAAACATGAATTCATAATCAATCAATTCCAAATTGTGAAATATCCTGTTGCCACTCAGACTGCTGAGAATTCGTAGAATCAGGTGTCGATACGATTAATGTTGCCAAACTAGATGGTCTAAAAAGACGAAATCTAACCTGATAGTTTTGGTTGTTGAATGTAACGTGCGTGGCCTCCGGCATGGTCTAGTGGCTTGGATACCTGGCTCTTACCCAGGAGGCCCGGGTTCGATTCCCGGTGCCGGAAAGATGCAGTTTTTATCCTTTGTCACTTGGAGGATACTTACCTAACGTAAATAGATAGCCGCACATCTTGAATTTGAATGAGGACATAACGTCTCGTATCCTTTAACTTGCAAAAATTAATATTTTTCATATTAACCCAGGAATAACTTCACGGGTGAAAGTGTTCCTAATGCGTCCATAGTTCCTATTGCAATGCATGGGCGTCGGGAAGGGGTAGCAAAGGGGGGCCGTGGCACTCATGTCCATATCTTGTGTTAACATTCCACGTTCAAATTTAAATCACTACTGATCATTCTCACCGTTAATCGACGATCTGACAGCACAAGAGACTTCACTCTTTCCACATTGACATCCGTTTTTGAGGTTGAATGTCTTCCCGCACGAGGTTCTTCTTTCACTTGTTCTCGGCCTTCTAAAAAGGACTTGTGCCATCTCAACACTTGTGCGCTAGATAGTGCATGTTCTCCATAAGCCCTTTGGAACTTTTCATAAGTCACAGTAGCGGATTCGCCAAGCTTAACACAAAATTTGATGGCACAACTTTGGTCAAACCTTTGCCAGTCTATTTTCGTAATTCACCTCACAAACACAACTTCACGTCAGACGCTCTCAACAATCGTGTAGCAACTGCAGCAAGTTGAAACTTGCAAGCGTTCACCTACCTGCCGTGTGAAGGTGGGGGCACCGGTTCGTGCACAGTGTTGCCAGTCTCATTACTTTCCTAACAGACCACGTATCTCATCTAATCGTTACACTCCAACATGTGAACAGTTTACGTATTAAAATGTTTCTTGAAGATTAAAAAAATTCCCTCTTGGTAATTCATTTTATGTCAATCATATTTACGAACACGTGTTTCACAGCAAATGTCCATCTTTGTCTACGAATCAAAGCAATGCTGTCACTTCGATTCTCAAGACACATGATCAACTATAACTTAACACTAACGAGAAATGTATTGTTTTTTGACATGGAATTACAGAAGAGGCTTTCGAGATTTTTGGGATAGTCTGGATATCGTTAGTAATTCTGGAATTTCGAACGTAATTAACTGGCAAATAACAGTTAAATGTTTAGGAATATTTAAAACAACCTTGGCGGATTTTGTTTTCGTTGCTTTTCATATTTCCCTTACTTCGTATCCAATTTCGAAAAGCTTCAATTCGTGCTGAAAGGACAAAAATTATGCTGGACTCTGTGGCTGAGTGCTTATCACATCGCGCTGCCACTTCAGGGATCCCCCGTTCGAATCCCTCTCGGGCATGTTTGTTTGTGGGTGTCCATTCATCAATTTCATTATTTCATCACTCATCCCCATCTTCGCAAATTAGCCAAGAGGCTCAAGACACGAAGTAAAAGAAAATAAATGAATCAATCAGGGAACCAAAAATTATGTATTTAGTGTTTGGTGCAAGACGAATTAGCGGCAACATTGATTCTTATGTAGGTTCGCATGAAGGATTTTTGCACATATCCTGTAAGGAGATCATTTTGCAAGTGAGAAACTGTGGGTTCCATGGTGTAACGGTTAGCACTCTGGACTCTGAATCCAGCGATCCGAGTTCAAATCTCGGTGGGACCTTTACGTGTGATATTTTGGATACTTTCTCTATTTTGGCAACTGCAGTGGTGTTTATATTTAGGAACATATACATTGCAGATGCCAGACGACGAATTTGAATTGACGATCGCCAAATTTTTTGAAGGAAAAATTATTGAGTACCAGCTTGGGTTAAATCAAAAACAACATCCACGTTTTCCGTAGAATGGATCAACATGTTTAGAATTATTCCAGATTTACGCTACGAAGCTACGGAAATGATTGTTCTACACGCTTAGTTTTGACTCGTGTGTGAGAAGTGGCACTTGTTTTGTTTGAGTCTAAATTCTGGAAAGGAATTCAAGGAGACTGGTTGTCTGGAAGAACGAAATATTTCCTAATTATCTCCGGCATGGTCTAGTGGCTAGGATACCTGGCTTTCACCCAGGAGGCCCGGGTTCGATTCCCGGTGTCGGAAAGATTCTTTTAAATCGTCCACAGCGAAAGAAAGATGGGAGTGACTTGAACAACCAATATCTATGTGCATGAACTAACCTTCTTCGTACCGGGGTAACACGCATGATGACGTTGTCAAATCACTAGCAACCTGTAGGTTTTGATCAATTTATGGTTGATGGGAAGGAGTACTCTAACAAGATTTACGACTTAATGTGTACCTTGGAGCTGCGTAAAATCTACAATATAGTTTATTAGATCCTACAGTATTCCTCGCAACTTTATCAGATATAAGCAGGTAACTCAACTAGGTGTATTTGATGTCCATCTCGTGTTTGCTGATATTAAGTGCTCATCTAATCGTTACACTCCAACATGTGAACAGTTTACGTATTAAAATGTTTCTTGAAGATTAAATAAATTCCCCCTTGGAAATTCTTTTTATGTCAATCATATTTACGAACACGTGTTTCACAGCAAATGAAGGGTTGTTGGTCCATCTTTGTCTACGAAACAAAGCAATGCTGTCACTTCGATTCTCAAGACACATGATCAACTATAACTTAACACTAACTAGAAATGTATTGTTTTTAGACATGGAATTACAGAAGAGGCTTTCGAGATTTTAGGATAGTCTGGATATCGTTAGTAATTCTGGAATTTCTAACGTAATTAACTGGCAAATAACAGTTAAATGTTTAGGAATATTTAAAACAACCTTGGCGGATTTTGTTTTCTTTCCTTTTCATATTTCCCTTACTTCGTACCCAATTTCGAAAAGCTTAAATTCGTGCTGATTAAGAACGACATAAATCAATTGATTGCTTCACTTTGAGCGACAGTGCATTTCAAACTTAAAATGTTCTTAACTCTCGTGAGTTTATAGTTACAGTAGTTTCTTTGTCAGTGAATCCAGTGACATGAGATGAAATAACGCTGGCGTAACTTGGAAAATGTGATAACCGTAATTTGACTGACGATTGATATTTACGAATTTGTAATGAACGTATACGAAACACAATTCAATTTCCGCATGTTTTCAACTTGTATAGGAAAATATAATTGTTCATCCAAGCTGACAAGCAAGAAGAAAGTAACCGTTTCGTTCCTTTGGCAATGAAACATGAATTCATAATCAATCAATTCCAAATTGTGAAATATCCTGTTGCCACTCAGACTGCTGAGAATTCGTAGAATCAGGTGTCGATACGATTAATGTTGCCAAACTAGATGGTCTAAAAAGACGAAATCTAACCTGATAGTTTTGGTTGTTGAATGTAACGTGCGTGGCCTCCGGCATGGTCTAGTGGCTTGGATACCTGGCTCTTACCCAGGAGGCCCGGGTTCGATTCCCGGTGCCGGAAAGATGCAGTTTTTATCCTTTGTCACTTGGAGGATACTTACCTAACGTAAATAGATAGCCGCACATCTTGAATTTGAATGAGGACATAACGTCTCGTATCCTTTAACTTGCAAAAATTAATATTTTTCATATTAACCCAGGAATAACTTCACGGGTGAAAGTGTTCCTAATGCGTCCATAGTTCCTATTGCAATGCATGGGCGTCGGGAAGGGGTAGCAAAGGGGGGCCGTGGCACTCATGTCCATATCTTGTGTTAACATTCCACGTTCAAATTTAAATCACTACTGATCATTCTCACCGTTAATCGACGATCTGACAGCACAAGAGACTTCACTCTTTCCACATTGACATCCGTTTTTGAGGTTGAATGTCTTCCCGCACGAGGTTCTTCTTTCACTTGTTCTCGGCCTTCTAAAAAGAACTTGTGCCATCTCAACACTTGTGCGCTAGATAGTGCATGTTCTCCATAAGCCCTTTGGAACTTTTCATAAGTCACAGTAGCGGATTCGCCAAGCTTAACACAAAATTTGATGGCACAACTTTGGTCAAACCTTTGCCAGTCTATTTTCGTAATTCACCTCACAAACACAACTTCACGTCAGACGCTCTCAACAATCGTGTAGCAACTGCAGCATGTTGAAACTTGCAAGCGTTCACCTACCTGCCGTGTGAAGGTGGGGGCAGCAGCGTTGCCGGTTCGTGCACAGTGTTGCCAGTCTCATTACTTTCCTAACAGACCACGTATCTCATCTAATCGTTACACTCCAACATGTGAACAGTTTACGTATTAAAATGTTTCTTGAAGATTAAAAAAATTCCCTCTTGGTAATTCATTTTATGTCAATCATATTTACGAACACGTGTTTCACAGCAAATGTCCATCTTTGTCTACGAATCAAAGCAATGCTGTCACTTCGATTCTCAAGACACATGATCAACTATAACTTAACACTAACGAGAAATGTATTGTTTTTTGACATGGAATTACAGAAGAGGCTTTCGAGATTTTTGGGATAGTCTGGATATCGTTAGTAATTCTGGAATTTCGAACGTAATTAACTGGCAAATAACAGTTAAATGTTTAGGAATATTTAAAACAACCTTGGCGGATTTTGTTTTCGTTGCTTTTCATATTTCCCTTACTTCGTATCCAATTTCGAAAAGCTTCAATTCGTGCTGAAAGGACAAAAAATTATGCTGGACTCTGTGGCTGAGTGCTTATCACATCGCGCTGCCACTTCGAATCCCTCTCGGGCATGTTTGTTTGTGGGTGTCCATTCATCAATTTCATTATTTCATCACTCATCCCCATCTTCGCAAATTAGCCAAGAGGCTCAAGACACGAAGTAAAAGAAAATAAATGAATCAATCAGGGAACCAAAAATTATGTATTTAGTGTTTGGTGCAAGACGAATTAGCGGCAACATTGATTCTTATGTAGGTTCGCATGAAGGATTTTTGCACATATCCTGTAAGGAGATCATTTTGCAAGTGAGAAACTGTGGGTTCCATGGTGTAACGGTTAGCACTCTGGACTCTGAATCCAGCGATCCGAGTTCAAATCTCGGTGGGACCTTTACGTGTGATATTTTGGATACTTTCTCTATTTTGGCAACTGCAGTGGTGTTTATATTTAGGAACATATACATTGCAGATGCCAGACGACGAATTTGAATTGACGATCGCCAAATTTTTTGAAGGAAAAATTATTGAGTACCAGCTTGGGTTAAATCAAAAACAACATCCACGTTTTCCGTAGAATGGATCAACATGTTTAGAATTATTCCAGATTTACGCTACGAAGCTACGGAAATGATTGTTCTACACGCTTAGTTTTGACTCGTGTGTGAGAAGTGGCACTTGTTTTGTTTGAGTCTAAATTCTGGAAAGGAATTCAAGGAGACTGGTTGTCTGGAAGAACGAAATATTTCCTAATTATCTCCGGCATGGTCTAGTGGCTAGGATACCTGGCTTTCACCCAGGAGGCCCGGGTTCGATTCCCGGTGTCGGAAAGATTCTTTTAAATCGTCCACAGCGAAAGAAAGATGGGAGTGACTTGAACAACCAATATCTATGTGCATGAACTAACCTTCTTCGTACCGGAGTAACACGCATGATGACGTTGTCAAATCACTAGCAACCTGTAGGTTTTGATCAATTTATGGTTGATGGGAAGGAGTACTCTAACAAGATTTACGACTTAATGTGTACCTTGGAGCTGCGTAAAATCTACAATATAGTTTATTAGATCCTACAGTATTCCTCGCAACTTTATCAGATATAAGCAGGTAACTCAACTAGGTGTATTTGATGTCCATCTCGTGTTTGCTGATATTAAGTGCTCATCTAATCGTTACACTCCAACATGTGAACAGTTTACGTATTAAAATGTTTCTTGAAGATTAAATAAATTCCCCCTTGGAAATTCTTTTTATGTCAATCATATTTACGAACACGTGTTTCACAGCAAATGAAGGGTTGTTGGTCCATCTTTGTCTACGAAACAAAGCAATGCTGTCACTTCGATTCTCAAGACACATGATCAACTATAACTTAACACTAACTAGAAATGTATTGTTTTTAGACATGGAATTACAGAAGAGGCTTTCGAGATTTTAGGATAGTCTGGATATCGTTAGTAATTCTGGAATTTCTAACGTAATTAACTGGCAAATAACAGTTAAATGTTTAGGAATATTTAAAACAACCTTGGCGGATTTTGTTTTCGTTGCTTTTCATATTTCCCTTACTTCGTACCCAATTTCGAAAAGCTTAAATTCGTGCTGATTAAGAACGACATAAACCAATTGATTGCTTCACTTTGAGCGACAGTGCATTTCAAACTTAAAATGTTCTTAACTCTCGTGAGTTTATAGTTACAGTAGTTTCTTTGTCAGTGAATCCAGTGACATGAGATGAAATAACGCTGGCGTAACTTGGAAAATGTGATAACCGTAATTTGACTGACGATTGATATTTACGAATTTGTAATGAACGTATACGAAACACAATTCAATTTCCGCATGTTTTCAACTTGTATAGGAAAATATAATTGTTCATCCAAGCTGACAAGCAAGAAGAAAGTAACCGTTTCGTTCCTTTGGCAATGAAACATGAATTCATAATCAATCAATTCCAAATTGTGAAATATCCTGTTGCCACTCAGACTGCTGAGAATTCGTAGAATCAGGTGTCGATACGATTAATGTTGCCAAACTAGATGGTCTAAAAAGACGAAATCTAACCTGATAGTTTTGGTTGTTGAATGTAACGTGCGTGGCCTCCGGCATGGTCTAGTGGCTAGGATACCTGGCTCTCACCCAGGAGGCCCGGGTTCGATTCCCGGTGCCGGAAAGATGCAGTTTTTATCCTTTGTCACTTGGAGGATACTTACCTAACGTAAATAGATAGCCTCACATCTTGAATTTGAATGAGGACATAACGTCTCGTATCCTTTAACTTGCAAAAATTAATATTTTTCATATTAACCCAGGAATAACTTCACGGGTGAAAGTGTTCCTAATGCGTCCATAGTTCCTATTGCAATGCATGGGCGTCGGGAAGGGGTAGCAAAGGGGGGCCGTGGCACTCATGTCCATATCTTGTGTTAACATTCCACGTTCAAATTTAAATCACTACTGATCATTCTCACCGTTAATCGACGATCTGACAGCACAAGAGACTTCACTCTTTCCACATTGACATCCGTTTTTGAGGTTGAATGTCTTCCCGCACGAGGTTCTTCTTTCACTTGTTCTCGGCCTTCTAAAAAGGACTTGTACCATCTCAACACTTGTGCGCTAGATAGTGCATGTTCTCCATAAGCCCTTTGGAACTTTTCATAAGTCACAGTAGCGGATTCGCCAAGCTTAACACAAAATTTGATGGCACAACTTTGGTCAAACCTTTGCCAGTCTATTTTCGTAATTCACCTCACAAACACAACTTCACGTCAGACGCTCTCAACAATCGTGTAGCAACTGCAGCAAGTTGAAACTTGCAAGCGTTCACCTACCTGCCGTGTGAAGGTGGGGGCACCAGCGTTGCCGGTTCTTGCACAGTGTTGCCAGTCTCATTACTTTCCTAACAGACCACGTATCTCATCTAATCGTTACACTCCAACATGTGAACAGTTTACGTATTAAAATGTTTCTTGAAGATTAAAAAAAATCCCTCTTGCTAATTCATTTTATGTCAATCATATTTACGAACACGTGTTTCACAGCAAATGTCCATCTTTGTCTACGAATCAAAGCAATGCTGTCACTTCGATTCTCAAGACACATGATCAACTATAACTTAACACTAACGAGAAATGTATTGTTTTTTGACATGGAATTACAGAAGAGGCTTTCGAGATTTTTGGGATAGTCTGGATATCGTTAGTAATTCTGGAATTTCGAACGTAATTAACTGGCAAATAACAGTTAAATGTTTAGGAATATTTAAAACAACCTTGGCGGATTTTGTTTTCGTTGCTTTTCATATTTCCCTTACTTCGTATCCAATTTCGAAAAGCTTCAATTCGTGCTGAAAGGACAAAAAATTATGCTGGACTCTGTGGCTGAGTGCTTATCACATCGCGCTGCCACTTCGAATCCCTCTCGGGCATGTTTGTTTGTGGGTGTCCATTCATCAATTTCATTATTTCATCACTCATCCCCATCTTCGCAAATTAGCCAAGAGGCTCAAGACACGAAGTAAAAGAAAATAAATGAATCAATCAGGGAACCAAAAATTATGTATTTAGTGTTTGGTGCAAGACGAATTAGCGGCAACATTGATTCTTATGTAGGTTCGCATGAAGGATTTTTGCACATATCCTGTAAGGAGATCGTTTTGCAAGTGAGAAACTGTGGGTTCCATGGTGTAACGGTTAGCACTCTGGACTCTGAATCCAGCGATCCGAGTTCAAATCTCGGTGGGACCTTTACGTGTGATATTTTGGATACTTTCTCTATTTTTGGCAACTGCAGTGGTGTTTATATTTAGGAACATATACATTGCAGATGCCAGACGACGAATTTGAATTGACGATCGCCAAATTTTTTGAAGGAAAAATTAATGAGTACCAGCTTGGGTTAAATCAAAAACAACATCCACATTTTCCGTAGAATGGATCAACATGTTTAGAATAATTCCAGATTTACGCTACGAAGCTACGGAAATGATTGTTCTACACGCTTAGTTTTGACTCGTGTGTGAGAAGTGGCACTTGTTTTGTTTGAGTCTAAATTCTGGAAAGGAATTCAAGGAGACTGGTTGTCTGGAAGAACGAAATATTTCCTAATTATCTCCGGCATGGTCTAGTGGCTAGGATACCTGGCTTTCACCCAGGAGGCCCGGGTTCGATTCCCGGTGTCGGAAAGATTCTTTTAAATCGTCCACAGCGAAAGAAAGATGGGAGTGACTTGAACAACCAATATCTATGTGCATGAACTAACCTTCTTCGTACCGGGGTAACACGCATGATGACGTTGTCAAATCACTAGCAACCTGTAGGTTTTGATCAATTTATGGTTGATGGGAAGGAGTACTATAACAAGATTTACGACTTAATGTGTACCTTGGAGCTGCGTAAAATCTACAATATAGTTTATTAGATCCTACAGTATTCCTCGCAACTTTATCAGATATAAGCAGGTAACTCAACTAGGTGTATTTGATGTCCATCTCGTGTTTGCTGATATTAAGTGCTCATCTAATCGTTACACTCCAACATGTGAACAGTTTACGTATTAAAATGTTTCTTGAAGATTAAATAAATTCCCCCTTGGAAATTCTTTTTATGTCAATCATATTTACGAACACGTGTTTCACAGCAAATGAAGGGTTGTTGGTCCATCTTTGTCTACGAAACAAAGCAATGCTGTCACTTCGATTCTCAAGACACATGATCAACTATAACTTAACACTAACGAGAAATGTATTGTTTTTAGACATGGAATTACAGAAGAGGCTTTCGAGATTTTAGGATAGTCTGGATATCGTTAGTAATTCTGGAATTTCTAACGTAATTAACTGGCAAATAACAGTTAAATGTTTAGGAATATTTAAAACAACATTGGCGGATTTTGTTTTCGTTGCTTTCCATATTTCCCTTACTTCGTACCCAATTTCGAAAAGCTTAAATTCGTGCTGATTAAGAACGACATAAATCAATTGATTGCTTCACTTTGAGCGACAGTGCATTTCAAACTTAAAATGTTCTTAACTCTCGTGAGTTTATAGTTACAGTAGTTTCTTTGTCAGTGAATCCAGTGACATGAGATGAAATAACGCTGGCGTAACTTGGAAAATGTGATAACCGTAATTTGACTGACGATTGATATTTACGAATTTGTAATGAACGTATACGAAACACAATTCAATTTCCGCATGTTTTCAACTTGTATAGGAAAATATAATTGTTCATCCAAGCTGACAAGCAAGAAGAAAGTAACCGTTTCGTTCCTTTGGCAATGAAACATGAATTCATAATCAATCAATTCCAAATTGTGAAATATCCTGTTGCCACTCAGACTGCTGAGAATTCGTAGAATCAGGTGTCGATACGATTAATGTTGCCAAACTAGATGGTCTAAAAAGACGAAATCTAACCTGATAGTTTTGGTTGTTGAATGTAACGTGCGTGGCCTCCGGCATGGTCTAGTGGCTAGGATACCTGGCTCTCACCCAGGAGGCCCGGGTTCGATTCCCGGTGCCGGAAAGATGCAGTTTTTATCCTTTGTCACTTGGAGGATACTTACCTAACGTAAATAGATAGCCGCACATCTTGAATTTGAATGAGGACATAACGTCTCGTATCCTTTAACTTGCAAAAATTAATATTTTTCATATTAACCCAGGAATAACTTCACGGGTGAAAGTGTTCCTAATGCGTCCATAGTTCCTATTGCAATGCATGGGCGTCGGGAAGGGGTAGCAAAGGGGGGCCGTGGCACTCATGTCCATATCTTGTGTTAACATTCCACGTTCAAATTTAAATCACTACTGATCATTCTCACCGTTAATCGACGATCTGACAGCACAAGAGACTTCACTCTTTCCACATTGACATCCGTTTTTGAGGTTGAATGTCTTCCCGCACGAGGTTCTACTTTCACTTGTTCTCGGCCTTCTAAAAAGGACTTGTGCCATCTCAACACTTGTGCGCTAGATAGTGCATGTTCTCCATAAGCCCTTTGGAACTTTTCATAAGTCACGGTAGCGGATTCGCCAAGCTTAACACAAAATTTGATGGCACAACTTTGGTCAAACCTTTGCCAGTCTATTTTCGTAATTCACCTCACAAACACAACTTCACGTCAGACGCTCTCAACAATCGTGTAGCAACTGCAGCAAGTTGAAACTTGCAAGCGTTCACCTACCTGCCGTGTGAAGGTGGGGGCACCAGCGTTGCCGGTTCGTGCACAGTGTTGCCAGTCTCATTACTTTCCTAACAGACCACGTATCTCATCTAATCGTTACACTCCAACATGTGAAAAGTTTACGTATTAAAATGTTTCTTGAAGATTAAAAAAATTCCCTCTTCCTAATTCATTTTATGTCAATCATATTTACGAACACGTGTTTCACAGCAAATGTCCATCTTTGTCTACGAATCAAAGCAATGCTGTCACTTCGATTCTCAAGACACATGATCAACTATAACTTAACACTAACGAGAAATGTATTGTTTTTTGACATGGAATTACAGAAGAGGCTTTCGAGATTTTTGGGATAGTCTGGATATCGTTAGTAATTCTGGAATTTCGAACGTAATTAACTGGCAAATAACAGTTAAATGTTTAGGAATATTTAAAACAACCTTGGCGGATTTTGTTTTCGTTGCTTTTCATATTTCCCTTACTTCGTATCCAATTTCGAAAAGCTTCAATTTGTGCTGAAAGGACAAAAAATTATGCTGGACTCTGTGGCTGAGTGCTTATCACATCGCGCTGCCACTTCAGGGATCCTCCGTTCGAATCCCTCTCGGGCATGTTTGTTTGTGGGTGTCCATTCAATTTCATTATTTCATCACTCATCCCCATCCTCGCAAATTAGCCAAAAGGCTCAAGACACGAAGTAAAAGAAAATAAATGAATCAATCAAGGAACCAAAAATTATGTATTTAGTGTTTGGTGCAAGACGAATTAGCGGCAACATTGATTCTTATGTAGGTTCGCATGAAGGATTTTTGCACATATCCTGTAAGGAGATCATTTTGCAAGTGAGAAACTGTGGGTTCCATGGTGTAACGGTTAGCACTCTGGACTCTGAATCCAGCGATCCGAGTTCAAATCTCGGTGGGACCTTTACGTGTGATATTTTGGATACTTTCTCTATTTTGGCAACTGCAGTGGTGTTTATATTTAGGAACATATACATTGCAGATGCCAGACGACGAATTTGAATTGACGATCGCCAAATTTTTTGAAGGAAAAATTATTGAGTACCAGCTTGGGTTAAATCAAAAACAACATCCACGTTTTCCGTAGAATGGATCAACATGTTTAGAATTATTCCAGATTTACGCTACGAAGCTACGGAAATGATTGTTCTACACGCTTAGTTTTGACTCGTGTGTGAGAAGTGGCACTTGTTTTGTTTGAGTCTAAATTCTGGAAAGGAATTCAAGGAGACTGGTTGTCTGGAAGAACGAAATATTTCCTAATTATCTCCGGCATGGTCTAGTGGCTAGGATACCTGGCTTTCACCCAGGAGGCCCGGGTTCGATTCCCGGTGTCGGAAAGATTCTTTTAAATCGTCCACAGCGAAAGAAAGATGGGAGTGACTTGAACAACCAATATCTATGTGCATGAACTAACCTTCTTCGTACCGGGGTAACACGCATGATGACGTTGTCAAATCACTAGCAACCTGTAGGTTTTGATCAATTTATGGTTGATGGGAAGGAGTACTCTAACAAGATTTACGACTTAATGTGTACCTTGGAGCTGCGTAAAATCTACAATATAGTTTATTAGATCCTACAGTATTCCTCGCAACTTTATCAGATATAAGCAGGTAACTCAACTAGGTGTATTTGATGTCCATCTCGTGTTTGCTGATATTAAGTGCTCATCTAATCGTTACACTCCAACATGTGAACAGTTTACGTATTAAAATGTTTCTTGAAGATTAAATAAATTCCCCCTTGGAAATTCTTTTTATGTCAATCATATTTACGAACACGTGTTTCACAGCAAATGAAGGGTTGTTGGTCCATCTTTGTCTACGAAACAAAGCAATGCTGTCACTTCGATTCTCAAGACACATGATCAACTATAACTTAACACTAACTAGAAATGTATTGTTTTTAGACATGGAATTACAGAAGAGGCTTTCGAGATTTTAGGATAGTCTGGATATCGTTAGTAATTCTGGAATTTCTAACGTAATTAACTGGCAAATAACAGTTAAATGTTTAGGAATATTTAAAACAACCTTGGCGGATTTTGTTTTCGTTGCTTTTCATATTTCCCTTACTTCGTACCCAATTTCGAAAAGCTTAAATTCGTGCTGATTAAGAACGACATAAACCAATTGATTGCTTCACTTTGAGCGACAGTGCATTTCAAACTTAAAATGTTCTTAACTCTCGTGAGTTTATAGTTACAGTAGTTTCTTTGTCAGTGAATCCAGTGACATGAGATGAAATAACGCTGGCGTAACTTGGAAAATGTGATAACCGTAATTTGACTGACGATTGATATTTACGAATTTGTAATGAACGTATACGAAACACAATTCAATTTCCGCATGTTTTCAACTTGTATAGGAAAATATAATTGTTCATCCAAGCTGACAAGCAAGAAGAAAGTAACCGTTTCGTTCCTTTGGCAATGAAACATGAATTCATAATCAATCAATTCCAAATTGTGAAATATCCTGTTGCCACTCAGACTGCTGAGAATTCGTAGAATCAGGTGTCGATACGATTAATGTTGCCAAACTAGATGGTCTAAAAAGACGAAATCTAACCTGATAGTTTTGGTTGTTGAATGTAACGTGCAGGCCTCCGGCATGGTCTAGTGGCTAGGATACCTGGCTCTCACCCAGGAGGCCCGGGTTCGATTCCCGGTGCCGGAAAGATGCAGTTTTTATCCTTTGTCACTTGGAGGATACTTACCTAACGTAAATAGATAGCCTCACATCTTGAATTTGAATGAGGACATAACGTCTCGTATCCTTTAACTTGCAAAAATTAATATTTTTCATATTAACCCAGGAATAACTTCACGGGTGAAAGTGTTCCTAATGCGTCCATAGTTCCTATTGCAATGCATGGGCGTCGGGAAGGGGTAGCAAAGGGGGGCCGTGGCACTCATGTCCATATCTTGTGTTAACATTCCACGTTCAAATTTAAATCACTACTGATCATTCTCACCGTTAATCGACGATCTGACAGCACAAGAGACTTCACTCTTTCCACATTGACATCCGTTTTTGAGGTTGAATGTCTTCCCGCACGAGGTTCTTCTTTCACTTGTTCTCGGCCTTCTAAAAAGGACTTGTACCATCTCAACACTTGTGCGCTAGATAGTGCATGTTCTCCATAAGCCCTTTGGAACTTTTCATAAGTCACAGTAGCGGATTCGCCAAGCTTAACACAAAATTTGATGGCACAACTTTGGTCAAACCTTTGCCAGTCTATTTTCGTAATTCACCTCACAAACACAACTTCACGTCAGACGCTCTCAACAATCGTGTAGCAACTGCAGCAAGTTGAAACTTGCAAGCGTTCACCTACCTGCCGTGTGAAGGTGGGGGCACCAGCGTTGCCGGTTCTTGCACAGTGTTGCCAGTCTCATTACTTTCCTAACAGACCACGTATCTCATCTAATCGTTACACTCCAACATGTGAACAGTTTACGTATTAAAATGTTTCTTGAAGATTAAAAAAAATCCCTCTTGCTAATTCATTTTATGTCAATCATATTTACGAACACGTGTTTCAAAGCAAATGTCCATCTTTGTCTACGAATCAAAGCAATGCTGTCACTTCGATTCTCAAGACACATGATCAACTATAACTTAACACTAACGAGAAATGTATTGTTTTTTGACATGGAATTACAGAAGAGGCTTTCGAGATTTTTGGGATAGTCTGGATATCGTTAGTAATTCTGGAATTTCGAACGTAATTAACTGGCAAATAACAGTTAAATGTTTAGGAATATTTAAAACAACCTTGGCGGATTTTGTTTTCGTTGCTTTTCATATTTCCCTTACTTCGTATCCAATTTCGAAAAGCTTCAATTCGTGCTGAAAGGACAAAAAATTATGCTGGACTCTGTGGCTGAGTGCTTATCACATCGCGCTGCCACTTCGAATCCCTCTCGGGCATGTTTGTTTGTGGGTGTCCATTCATCAATTTCATTATTTCATCACTCATCCCCATCTTCGCAAATTAGCCAAGAGGCTCAAGACACGAAGTAAAAGAAAATAAATGAATCAATCAGGGAACCAAAAATTATGTATTTAGTGTTTGGTGCAAGACGAATTAGCGGCAACATTGATTCTTATGTAGGTTCGCATGAAGGATTTTTGCACATATCCTGTAAGGAGATCGTTTTGCAAGTGAGAAACTGTGGGTTCCATGGTGTAACGGTTAGCACTCTGGACTCTGAATTCAGCGATCCGAGTTCAAATCTCGGTGGGACCTTTACGTGTGATATTTTGGATACTTTCTCTATTTTTGGCAACTGCAGTGGTGTTTATATTTAGGAACATATACATTGCAGATGCCAGACGACGAATTTGAATTGACGATCGCCAAATTTTTTGAAGGAAAAATTAATGAGTACCAGCTTGGGTTAAATCAAAAACAACATCCACATTTTCCGTAGAATGGATCAACATGTTTAGAATTATTCCAGATTTACGCTACGAAGCTACGGAAATGATTGTTCTACACGCTTAGTTTTGACTCGTGTGTGAGAAGTGGCACTTGTTTTGTTTGAGTCTAAATTCTGGAAAGGAATTCAAGGAGACTGGTTGTCTGGAAGAACGAAATATTTCCTAATTATCTCCGGCATGGTCTAGTGGCTAGGATACCTGGCTTTCACCCAGGAGGCCCGGGTTCGATTCCCGGTGTCGGAAAGATTCTTTTAAATCGTCCACAGCGAAAGAAAGATGGGAGTGACTTGAACAACCAATATCTATGTGCATGAACTAACCTTCTTCGTACCGGGGTAACACGCATGATGACGTTGTCAAATCACTAGCAACCTGTAGGTTTTGATCAATTTATGGTTGATGGGAAGGAGTACTATAACAAGATTTACGACTTAATGTGTACCTTGGAGCTGCGTAAAATCTACAATATAGTTTATTAGATCCTACAGTATTCCTCGCAACTTTATCAGATATAAGCAGGTAACTCAACTAGGTGTATTTGATGTCCATCTCGTGTTTGCTGATATTAAGTGCTCATCTAATCGTTACACTCCAACATGTGAACAGTTTACGTATTAAAATGTTTCTTGAAGATTAAATAAATTCCCCCTTGGAAATTCTTTTTATGTCAATCATATTTACGAACACGTGTTTCACAGCAAATGAAGGGTTGTTGGTCCATCTTTGTCTACGAAACAAAGCAATGCTGTCACTTCGATTCTCAAGACACATGATCAACTATAACTTAACACTAACGAGAAATGTATTGTTTTTAGACATGGAATTACAGAAGAGGCTTTCGAGATTTTAGGATAGTCTGGATATCGTTAGTAATTCTGGAATTTCTAACGTAATTAACTGGCAAATAACAGTTAAATGTTTAGGAATATTTAAAACAACATTGGCGGATTTTGTTTTCGTTGCTTTCCATATTTCCCTTACTTCGTACCCAATTTCGAAAAGCTTAAATTCGTGCTGATTAAGAACGACATAAATCAATTGATTGCTTCACTTTGAGCGACAGTGCATTTCAAACTTAAAATGTTCTTAACTCTCGTGAGTTTATAGTTACAGTAGTTTCTTTGTCAGTGAATCCAGTGACATGAGATGAAATAACGCTGGCGTAACTTGGAAAATGTGATAACCGTAATTTGACTGACGATTGATATTTACGAATTTGTAATGAACGTATACGAAACACAATTCAATTTCCGCATGTTTTCAACTTGTATAGGAAAATATAATTGTTCATCCAAGCTGACAAGCAAGAAGAAAGTAACCGTTTCGTTCCTTTGGCAATGAAACATGAATTCATAATCAATCAATTCCAAATTGTGAAATATCCTGTTGCCACTCAGACTGCTGAGAATTCGTAGAATCAGGTGTCGATACGATTAATGTTGCCAAACTAGATGGTCTAAAAAGACGAAATCTAACCTGATAGTTTTGGTTGTTGAATGTAACGTGCGTGGCCTCCGGCATGGTCTAGTGGCTAGGATACCTGGCTCTCACCCAGGAGGCCCGGGTTCGATTCCCGGTGCCGGAAAGATGCAGTTTTTATCCTTTGTCACTTGGAGGATACTTACCTAACGTAAATAGATAGCCGCACATCTTGAATTTGAATGAGGACATAACGTCTCGTATCCTTTAACTTGCAAAAATTAATATTTTTCATATTAACCCAGGAATAACTTCACGGGTGAAAGTGTTCCTAATGCGTCCATAGTTCCTATTGCAATGCATGGGCGTCGGGAAGGGGTAGCAAAGGGGGGCCGTGGCACTCATGTCCATATCTTGTGTTAACATTCCACGTTCAAATTTAAATCACTACTGATCATTCTCACCGTTAATCGACGATCTGACAGCACAAGAGACTTCACTCTTTCCACATTGACATCCGTTTTTGAGGTTGAATGTCTTCCCGCACGAGGTTCTACTTTCACTTGTTCTCGGCCTTCTAAAAAGGACTTGTGCCATCTCAACACTTGTGCGCTAGATAGTGCATGTTCTCCATAAGCCCTTTGGAACTTTTCATAAGTCACGGTAGCGGATTCGCCAAGCTTAACACAAAATTTGATGGCACAACTTTGGTCAAACCTTTGCCAGTCTATTTTCGTAATTCACCTCACAAACACAACTTCACGTCAGACGCTCTCAACAATCGTGTAGCAACTGCAGCAAGTTGAAACTTGCAAGCGTTCACCTACCTGCCGTGTGAAGGTGGGGGCACCAGCGTTGCCGGTTCGTGCACAGTGTTGCCAGTCTCATTACTTTCCTAACAGACCACGTATCTCATCTAATCGTTACACTCCAACATGTGAACAGTTTACGTATTAAAATGTTTCTTGAAGATTAAAAAAATTCCCTCTTGGTAATTCATTTTATGTCAATCATATTTACGAACACGTGTTTCACAGCAAATGTCCATCTTTGTCTACGAATCAAAGCAATGCTGTCACTTCGATTCTCAAGACACATGATCAACTATAACTTAACACTAACGAGAAATGTATTGTTTTTTGACATGGAATTACAGAAGAGGCTTTCGAGATTTTTGGGATAGTCTGGATATCGTTAGTAATTCTGGAATTTCGAACGTAATTAACTGGCAAATAACAGTTAAATGTTTAGGAATATTTAAAACAACCTTGGCGGATTTTGTTTTCGTTGCTTTTCATATTTCCCTTACTTCGTATCCAATTTCGAAAAGCTTCAACTCGTGATGAAAGGACAAAAAATTATGCTGGACTCTGTGGCTGAGTGCTTATCACATCGCGCTGCCACTTCGAATCCCTCTCGGGCATGTTTGTTTGTGGGTGTCCATTCATCAATTTCATTATTTCATCACTCATCCCCATCTTCGCAAATTAGCCAAGAGGCTCAAGACACGAAGTAAAAGAAAATAAATGAATCAATCAGGGAACCAAAAATTATGTATTTAGTGTTTGGTGCAAGACGAATTAGCGGCAACATTGATTCTTATGTAGGTTCGCATGAAGGATTTTTGCACATATCCTGTAAGGAGATCATTTTGCAAGTGAGAAACTGTGGGTTCCATGGTGTAACGGTTAGCACTCTGGACTCTGAATCCAGCGATCCGAGTTCAAATCTCGGTGGGACCTTTACGTGTGATATTTTGGATACTTTCTCTATTTTGGCAACTGCAGTGGTGTTTATATTTAGGAACATATACATTGCAGATGCCAGACGACGAATTTGAATTGACGATCGCCAAATTTTTTGAAGGAAAAATTATTGAGTACCAGCTTGGGTTAAATCAAAAACAACATCCACGTTTTCCGTAGAATGGATCAACATGTTTAGAATTATTCCAGATTTACGCTACGAAGCTACGGAAATGATTGTTCTACACGCTTAGTTTTGACTCGTGTGTGAGAAGTGGCACTTGTTTTGTTTGAGTCTAAATTCTGGAAAGGAATTCAAGGAGACTGGTTGTCTGGAAGAACGAAATATTTCCTAATTATCTCCGGCATGGTCTAGTGGCTAGGATACCTGGCTTTCACCCAGGAGGCCCGGGTTCGATTCCCGGTGTCGGAAAGATTCTTTTAAATCGTCCACAGCGAAAGAAAGATGGGAGTGACTTGAACAACCAATATCTATGTGCATGAACTAACCTTCTTCGTACCGGGGTAACACGCATGATGACGTTGTCAAATCACTAGCAACCTGTAGGTTTTGATCAATTTATGGTTGATGGGAAGGAGTACTCTAACAAGATTTACGACTTAATGTGTACCTTGGAGCTGCGTAAAATCTACAATATAGTTTATTAGATCCTACAGTATTCCTCGCAACTTTATCAGATATAAGCAGGTAACTCAACTAGGTGTATTTGATGTCCATCTCGTGTTTGCTGATATTAAGTGCTCATCTAATCGTTACACTCCAACATGTGAACAGTTTACGTATTAAAATGTTTCTTGAAGATTAAATAAATTCCCCCTTGGAAATTCTTTTTATGTCAATCATATTTACGAACACGTGTTTCACAGCAAATGAAGGGTTGTTGGTCCATCTTTGTCTACGAAACAAAGCAATGCTGTCACTTCGATTCTCAAGACACATGATCAACTATAACTTAACACTAACTAGAAATGTATTGTTTTTAGACATGGAATTACAGAAGAGGCTTTCGAGATTTTAGGATAGTCTGGATATCGTTAGTAATTCTGGAATTTCTAACGTAATTAACTGGCAAATAACAGTTAAATGTTTAGGAATATTTAAAACAACCTTGGCGGATTTTGTTTTCGTTGCTTTTCATATTTCCCTTACTTCGTACCCAATTTCGAAAAGCTTAAATTCGTGCTGATTAAGAACGACATAAATCAATTGATTGCTTCACTTTGAGCGACAGTGCATTTCAAACTTAAAATGTTCTTAACTCTCGTGAGTTTATAGTTACAGTAGTTTCTTTGTCAGTGAATCCAGTGACATGAGATGAAATAACGCTGGCGTAACTTGGAAAATGTGATAACCGTAATTTGACTGACGATTGATATTTACGAATTTGTAATGAACGTATACGAAACACAATTCAATTTCCGCATGTTTTCAACTTGTATAGGAAAATATAATTGTTCATCCAAGCTGACAAGCAAGAAGAAAGTAACCGTTTCGTTCCTTTGGCAATGAAACATGAATTCATAATCAATCAATTCCAAATTGTGAAATATCCTGTTGCCACTCAGACTGCTGAGAATTCGTAGAATCAGGTGTCGATACGATTAATGTTGCCAAACTAGATGGTCTAAAAAGACGAAATCTAACCTGATAGTTTTGGTTGTTGAATGTAACGTGCGTGGCCTCCGGCATGGTCTAGTGGCTTGGATACCTGGCTCTTACCCAGGAGGCCCGGGTTCGATTCCCGGTGCCGGAAAGATGCAGTTTTTATCCTTTGTCACTTGGAGGATACTTACCTAACGTAAATAGATAGCCGCACATCTTGAATTTGAATGAGGACATAACGTCTCGTATCCTTTAACTTGCAAAAATTAATATTTTTCATATTAACCCAGGAATAACTTCACGGGTGAAAGTGTTCCTAATGCGTCCATAGTTCCTATTGCAATGCATGGGCGTCGGGAAGGGGTAGCAAAGGGGGGCCGTGGCACTCATGTCCATATCTTGTGTTAACATTCCACGTTCAAATTTAAATCACTACTGATCATTCTCACCGTTAATCGACGATCTGACAGCACAAGAGACTTCACTCTTTCCACATTGACATCCGTTTTTGAGGTTGAATGTCTTCCCGCACGAGGTTCTTCTTTCACTTGTTCTCGGCCTTCTAAAAAGGACTTGTGCCATCTCAACACTTGTGCGCTAGATAGTGCATGTTCTCCATAAGCCCTTTGGAACTTTTCATAAGTCACAGTAGCGGATTCGCCAAGCTTAACACAAAATTTGATGACACAACTTTGGTCAAACCTTTGCCAGTCTATTTTCGTAATTCACCTCACAAACACAACTTCACGTCAGACGCTCTCAACAATCGTGTAGCAACTGCAGCAAGTTGAAACTTGCAAGCGTTCACCTACCTGCCGTGTGAAGGTGGGGGCACCAGCGTTGCCGGTTCGTGCACAGTGTTGCCAGTCTCATTACTTTCCTAACAGACCACGTATCTCATCTAATCGTTACACTCCAACATGTGAACAGTTTACGTATTAAAATGTTTCTTGAAGATTAAAAAAATTCCCTCTTGGTAATTCATTTTATGTCAATCATATTTACGAACACGTGTTTCACAGCAAATGTCCATCTTTGTCTACGAATCAAAGCAATGCTGTCACTTCGATTCTCAAGACACATGATCAACTATAACTTAACACTAACGAGAAATGTATTGTTTTTTGACATGGAATTACAGAAGAGGCTTTCGAGATTTTTGGGATAGTCTGGATATCGTTAGTAATTCTGGAATTTCGAACGTAATTAACTGGCAAATAACAGTTAAATGTTTAGGAATATTTAAAACAACCTTGGCGGATTTTGTTTTCGTTGCTTTTCATATTTCCCTTACTTCGTATCCAATTTCGAAAAGCTTCAATTCGTGCTGAAAGGACAAAAAATTATGCTGGACTCTGTGGCTGAGTGCTTATCACATCGCGCTGCCACTTCGAATCCCTCTCGGGCATGTTTGTTTGTGGGTGTCCATTCATCAATTTCATTATTTCATCACTCATCCCCATCTTCGCAAATTAGCCAAGAGGCTCAAGACACGAAGTAAAAGAAAATAAATGAATCAATCAGGGAACCAAAAATTATGTATTTAGTGTTTGGTGCAAGACGAATTAGCGGCAACATTGATTCTTATGTAGGTTCGCATGAAGGATTTTTGCACATATCCTGTAAGGAGATCATTTTGCAAGTGAGAAACTGTGGGTTCCATGGTGTAACGGTTAGCACTCTGGACTCTGAATCCAGCGATCCGAGTTCAAATCTCGGTGGGACCTTTACGTGTGATATTTTGGATACTTTCTCTATTTTGGCAACTGCAGTGGTGTTTATATTTAGGAACATATACATTGCAGATGCCAGACGACGAATTTGAATTGACGATCGCCAAATTTTTTGAAGGAAAAATTATTGAGTACCAGCTTGGGTTAAATCAAAAACAACATCCACGTTTTCCGTAGAATGGATCAACATGTTTAGAATTATTCCAGATTTACGCTACGAAGCTACGGAAATGATTGTTCTACACGCTTAGTTTTGACTCGTGTGTGAGAAGTGGCACTTGTTTTGTTTGAGTCTAAATTCTGGAAAGGAATTCAAGGAGACTGGTTGTCTGGAAGAACGAAATATTTCCTAATTATCTCCGGCATGGTCTAGTGGCTAGGATACCTGGCTTTCACCCAGGAGGCCCGGGTTCGATTCCCGGTGTCGGAAAGATTCTTTTAAATCGTCCACAGCGAAAGAAAGATGGGAGTGACTTGAACAACCAATATCTATGTGCATGAACTAACCTTCTTCGTACCGGGGTAACACGCATGATGACGTTGTCAAATCACTAGCAACCTGTAGGTTTTGATCAATTTATGGTTGATGGGAAGGAGTACTCTAACAAGATTTACGACTTAATGTGTACCTTGGAGCTGCGTAAAATCTACAATATAGTTTATTAGATCCTACAGTATTCCTCGCAACTTTATCAGATATAAGCAGGTAACTCAACTAGGTGTATTTGATGTCCATCTCGTGTTTGCTGATATTAAGTGCTCATCTAATCGTTACACTCCAACATGTGAACAGTTTACGTATTAAAATGTTTCTTGAAGATTAAATAAATTCCCCCTTGGAAATTCTTTTTATGTCAATCATATTTACGAACACGTGTTTCACAGCAAATGAAGGGTTGTTGGTCCATCTTTGTCTACGAAACAAAGCAATGCTGTCACTTCGATTCTCAAGACACATGATCAACTATAACTTAACACTAACTAGAAATGTATTGTTTTTAGACATGGAATTACAGAAGAGGCTTTCGAGATTTTAGGATAGTCTGGATATCGTTAGTAATTCTGGAATTTCTAACGTAATTAACTGGCAAATAACAGTTAAATGTTTAGGAATATTTAAAACAACCTTGGCGGATTTTGTTTTCGTTGCTTTTCATATTTCCCTTACTTCGTACCCAATTTCGAAAAGCTTAAATTCGTGCTGATTAAGAACGACATAAATCAATTGATTGCTTCACTTTGAGCGACAGTGCATTTCAAACTTAAAATGTTCTTAACTCTCGTGAGTTTATAGTTACAGTAGTTTCTTTGTCAGTGAATCCAGTGACATGAGATGAAATAACGCTGGCGTAACTTGGAAAATGTGATAACCGTAATTTGACTGACGATTGATATTTACGAATTTGTAATGAACGTATACGAAACACAATTCAATTTCCGCATGTTTTCAACTTGTATAGGAAAATATAATTGTTCATCCAAGCTGACAAGCAAGAAGAAAGTAACCGTTTCGTTCCTTTGGCAATGAAACATGAATTCATAATCAATCAATTCCAAATTGTGAAATATCCTGTTGCCACTCAGACTGCTGAGAATTCGTAGAATCAGGTGTCGATACGATTAATGTTGCCAAACTAGATGGTCTAAAAAGACGAAATCTAACCTGATAGTTTTGGTTGTTGAATGTAACGTGCGTGGCCTCCGGCATGGTCTAGTGGCTAGGATACCTGGCTCTCACCCAGGAGGCCCGGGTTCGATTCCCGGTGCCGGAAAGATGCAGTTTTTATCCTTTGTCACTTGGAGGATACTTACCTAACGTAAATAGATAGCCGCACATCTTGAATTTGAATGAGGACATAACGTCTCGTATCCTTTAACTTGCAAAAATTAATATTTTTCATATTAACCCAGGAATAACTTCACGGGTGAAAGTGTTCCTAATGCGTCCATAGTTCCTATTGCAATGCATGGGCGTCGGGAAGGGGTAGCAAAGGGGGGCCGTGGCACTCATGTCCATATCTTGTGTTAACATTCCACGTTCAAATTTAAATCACTACTGATCATTCTCACCGTTAATCGACGATCTGACAGCACAAGAGACTTCACTCTTTCCACATTGACATCCGTTTTTGAGGTTGAATGTCTTCCCGCACGAGGTTCTTCTTTCACTTGTTCTCGGCCTTCTAAAAAGGACTTGTGCCATCTCAACACTTGTGCGCTAGATAGTGCATGTTCTCCATAAGCCCTTTGGAACTTTTCATAAGTCACAGTAGCGGATTCGCCAAGCTTAACACAAAATTTGATGGCACAACTTTGGTCAAACCTTTGCCAGTCTATTTTCGTAATTCACCTCACAAACACAACTTCACGTCAGACGCTCTCAACAATCGTGTAGCAACTGCAGCAAGTTGAAACTTGCAAGCGTTCACCTACCTTCCGTGTGAAGGTGGGGGCACCAGCGTTGCCGGTTCGTGCACAGTGTTGCCAGTCTCATTACTTTCCTAACAGACCACGTATCTCATCTAATCGTTACACTCCAACATGTGAACAGTTTACGTATTAAAATGTTTCTTGAAGATTAAAAAAAATCCCTCTTGCTAATTCATTTTATGTCAATCATATTTACGAACACGTGTTTCACAGCAAATGTCCATCTTTGTCTACGAATCAAAGCAATGCTGTCACTTCGATTCTCAAGACACATGATCAACTATAACTTAACACTAACGAGAAATGTATTGTTTTTTGACATGGAATTACAGAAGAGGCTTTCGAGATTTTTGGGATAGTCTGGATATCGTTAGTAATTCTGGAATTTCGAACGTAATTAACTGGCAAATAACAGTTAAATGTTTAGGAATATTTAAAACAACCTTGGCGGATTTTGTTTTCGTTGCTTTTCATATTTCCCTTACTTCGTATCCAATTTCGAAAAGCTTCAATTCGTGCTGAAAGGACAAAAATTATGCTGGACTCTGTGGCTGAGTGCTTATCACATCGCGCTGCCACTTCAGGGATCCCCCGTTCGAATCCCTCTCGGGCATGTTTGTTTGTGGGTGTCCATTCATCAATTTCATTATTTCATCACTCATCCCCATCTTCGCAAATTAGCCAAGAGGCTCAAGACACGAAGTAAAAGAAAATAAATGAATCAATCAGGGAACCAAAAATTATGTATTTAGTGTTTGGTGCAAGACGAATTAGCGGCAACATTGATTCTTATGTAGGTTCGCATGAAGGATTTTTGCACATATCCTGTAAGGAGAACATTTTGCAAATGAGAAACTGTGGGTCCCATGGTGTAACGGTTAGCACTCTGGACTCTGAATCCAGCGATCCGAGTTCAAATCTCGGTGGGACCTTTACGTGTGATATTTTGGATACTTTCTCTATTTTGGCAACTGCAGTGGTGTTTATATTTAGGAACATATACATTGCAGATGCCAGACGACGAATTTGAATTGACGATCGCCAAATTTTTTGAAGGAAAAATTATTGAGTACCAGCTTGGGTTAAATCAAAAACAACATCCACGTTTTCCGTAGAATGGATCAACATGTTTAGAATTATTCCAGATTTACGCTACGAAGCTACGGAAATGATTGTTCTACACGCTTAGTTTTGACTCGTGTGTGAGAAGTGGCACTTGTTTTGTTTGAGTCTAAATTCTGGAAAGGAATTCAAGGAGACTGGTTGTCTGGAAGAACGAAATATTTCCTAATTATCTCCGGCATGGTCTAGTGGCTAGGATACCTGGCTTTCACCCAGGAGGCCCGGGTTCGATTCCCGGTGTCGGAAAGATTCTTTTAAATCGTCCACAGCGAAAGAAAGATGGGAGTGACTTGAACAACCAATATCTATGTGCATGAACTAACCTTCTTCGTACCGGGGTAACACGCATGATGACGTTGTCAAATCACTAGCAACCTGTAGGTTTTGATCAATTTATGGTTGATGGGAAGGAGTACTCTAACAAGATTTACGACTTAATGTGTACCTTGGAGCTGCGTAAAATCTACAATATAGTTTATTAGATCCTACAGTATTCCTCGCAACTTTATCAGATATAAGCAGGTAACTCAACTAGGTGTATTTGATGTCCATCTCGTGTTTGCTGATATTAAGTGCTCATCTAATCGTTACACTCCAACATGTGAACAGTTTACGTATTAAAATGTTTCTTGAAGATTAAATAAATTCCCCCTTGGAAATTCTTTTTATGTCAATCATATTTACGAACACGTGTTTCACAGCAAATGAAGGGTTGTTGGTCCATCTTTGTCTACGAAACAAAGCAATGCTGTCACTTCGATTCTCAAGACACATGATCAACTATAACTTAACACTAACTAGAAATGTATTGTTTTTAGACATGGAATTACAGAAGAGGCTTTCGAGATTTTAGGATAGTCTGGATATCGTTAGTAATTCTGGAATTTCTAACGTAATTAACTGGCAAATAACAGTTAAATGTTTAGGAATATTTAAAACAACCTTGGCGGATTTTGTTTTCGTTGCTTTTCATATTTCCCTTACTTCGTACCCAATTTCGAAAAGCTTAAATTCGTGCTGATTAAGAACGACATAAATCAATTGATTGCTTCACTTTGAGCGACAGTGCATTTCAAACTTAAAATGTTCTTAACTCTCGTGAGTTTATAGTTACAGTAGTTTCTTTGTCAGTGAATCCAGTGACATGAGATGAAATAACGCTGGCGTAACTTGGAAAATGTGATAACCGTAATTTGACTGACGATTGATATTTACGAATTTGTAATGAACGTATACGAAACACAATTCAATTTCCGCATGTTTTCAACTTGTATAGGAAAATATAATTGTTCATCCAAGCTGACAAGCAAGAAGAAAGTAACCGTTTCGTTCCTTTGGCAATGAAACATGAATTCATAATCAATCAATTCCAAATTGTGAAATATCCTGTTGCCACTCAGACTGCTGAGAATTCGTAGAATCAGGTGTCGATACGATTAATGTTGCCAAACTAGATGGTCTAAAAAGACGAAATCTAACCTGATAGTTTTGGTTGTTGAATGTAACGTGCGTGGCCTCCGGCATGGTCTAGTGGCTTGGATACCTGGCTCTTACCCAGGAGGCCCGGGTTCGATTCCCGGTGCCGGAAAGATGCAGTTTTTATCCTTTGTCACTTGGAGGATACTTACCTAACGTAAATAGATAGCCGCACATCTTGAATTTGAATGAGGACATAACGTCTCGTATCCTTTAACTTGCAAAAATTAATATTTTTCATATTAACCCAGGAATAACTTCACGGGTGAAAGTGTTCCTAATGCGTCCATAGTTCCTATTGCAATGCATGGGCGTCGGGAAGGGGTAGCAAAGGGGGGCCGTGGCACTCATGTCCATATCTTGTGTTAACATTCCACGTTCAAATTTAAATCACTACTGATCATTCTCACCGTTAATCGACGATCTGACAGCACAAGAGACTTCACTCTTTCCACATTGACATCCGTTTTTGAGGTTGAATGTCTTCCCGCACGAGGTTCTTCTTTCACTTGTTCTCGGCCTTCTAAAAAGGACTTGTGCCATCTCAACACTTGTGCGCTAGATAGTGCATGTTCTCCATAAGCCCTTTGGAACTTTTCATAAGTCACAGTAGCGGATTCGCCAAGCTTAACACAAAATTTGATGGCACAACTTTGGTCAAACCTTTGCCAGTCTATTTTCGTAATTCACCTCACAAACACAACTTCACGTCAGACGCTCTCAACAATCGTGTAGCAACTGCAGCAAGTTGAAACTTGCAAGCGTTCACCTACCTGCCGTGTGAAGGTGGGGGCACCAGCGTTGCCGGTTCGTGCACAGTGTTGCCAGTCTCATTACTTTCCTAACAGACCACGTATCTCATCTAATCGTTACACTCCAACATGTGAACAGTTTACGTATTAAAATGTTTCTTGAAGATTAAAAAAATTCCCTCTTGGTAATTCATTTTATGTCAATCATATTTACGAACACGTGTTTCACAGCAAATGTCCATCTTTGTCTACGAATCAAAGCAATGCTGTCACTTCGATTCTCAAGACACATGATCAACTATAACTTAACACTAACGAGAAATGTATTGTTTTTTGACATGGAATTACAGAAGAGGCTTTCGAGATTTTTGGGATAGTCTGGATATCGTTAGTAATTCTGGAATTTCGAACGTAATTAACTGGCAAATAACAGTTAAATGTTTAGGAATATTTAAAACAACCTTGGCGGATTTTGTTTTCGTTGCTTTTCATATTTCCCTTACTTCGTATCCAATTTCGAAAAGCTTCAATTCGTGCTGAAAGGACAAAAATTATGCTGGACTCTGTGGCTGAGTGCTTATCACATCGCGCTGCCACTTCAGGGATCCCCCGTTCGAATCCCTCTCTGGCTTGTTTGTTTGTGGGTGTCCATTCATCAATTTCATTATTTCATCACTCATCCCCAACTTCGCAAAATAGCCAAGAGGCTCAAGACACGAAGTAAAAGAAAATAAATGAATCAATCAGGGAACCAAAAATTATGTATTTAGTGTTTGGTGCAAGACGAATTAGCGGCAACATTGATTCTTATGTAGGTTCGCATGAAGGATTTTTGCACATATCCTGTAAGGAGATCATTTTGCAAATGAGAAACTGTGGGTTCCATGGTGTAACGGTTAGCACTCTGGACTCTGAATCCAGCGATCCGAGTTCAAATCTCGGTGGGACCTTTACGTGTGATATTTTGGATACTTTCTCTATTTTGGCAACTGCAGTGGTGTTTATATTTAGGAACATATACATTGCAGATGCCAGACGACGAATTTGAATTGACGATCGCCAAATTTTTTGAAGGAAAAATTATTGAGTACCAGCTTGGGTTAAATCAAAAACAACATCCACGTTTTCCGTAGAATGGATCAACATGTTTAGAATTATTCCAGATTTACGCTACGAAGCTACGGAAATGATTGTTCTACACGCTTAGTTTTGACTCGTGTGTGAGAAGTGGCACTTGTTTTGTTTGAGTCTAAATTCTGGAAAGGAATTCAAGGAGACTGGTTGTCTGGAAGAACGAAATATTTCCTAATTATCTCCGGCATGGTCTAGTGGCTAGGATACCTGGCTTTCACCCAGGAGGCCCGGGTTCGATTCCCGGTGTCGGAAAGATTCTTTTAAATCGTCCACAGCGAAAGAAAGATGGGAGTGACTTGAACAACCAATATCTATGTGCATGAACTAACCTTCTTCGTACCGGGGTAACACGCATGATGACGTTGTCAAATCACTAGCAACCTGTAGGTTTTGATCAATTTATGGTTGATGGGAAGGAGTAATCTAACAAGATTTACGACTTAATGTGTACCTTGGAGCTGCGTAAAATCTACAATATAGTTTATTAGATCCTACAGTATTCCTCGCAACTTTATCAGATATAAGCAGGTAACTCAACTAGGTGTATTTGATGTCCATCTCGTGTTTGCTGATATTAAGTGCTCATCTAATCGTTACACTCCAACATGTGAACAGTTTACGTATTAAAATGTTTCTTGAAGATTAAATAAATTCTCCCTTGGAAATTCTTTTTATGTCAATCATATTTACGAACACGTGTTTCACAGCAAATGAAGGGTTGTTGGTCCATCTTTGTCTACGAAACAAAGCAATGCTGTCACTTCGATTCTCAGGACACATGATCAACTATAACTTAACACTAACTAGAAATGTATTGTTTTTAGACATGGAATTACAGAAGAGGCTTTCGAGATTTTAGGATAGTCTGGATATCGTTAGTAATTCTGGAATTTCTAACGTAATTAACTGGCAAATAACAGTTAAATGTTTAGGAATATTTAAAACAACCTTGGCGGATTTTGTTTTCGTTGCTTTTCATATTTCCCTTACTTCGTACCCAATTTCGAAAAGCTTAAATTCGTGCTGATTAAGAACGACATAAATCAATTGATTGCTTCACTTTGAGCGACAGTGCATTTCAAACTTAAAATGTTCTTAGCTCTCGTGAGTTTATAGTTACAGTAGTTTCTTTGTCAGTGAATCCAGTGACATGAGATGAAATAACGCTGGCGTAACTTGGAAAATGTGATAACCGTAATTTGACTGACGATTGATATTTACGAATTTGTAATGAACGTATACGAAACACAATTCAATTTCCGCATGTTTTCAACTTGTATAGGAAAATATAATTGTTCATCCAAGCTGACAAGCAAGAAGAAAGTAACCGTTTCGTTCCTTTGGCAATGAAACATGAATTCATAATCAATCAATTCCAAATTGTGAAATATCCTGTTGCCACTCAGACTGCTGAGAATTCGTAGAATCAGGTGTCGATACGATTAATGTTGCCAAACTAGATGGTCTAAAAAGACGAAATCTAACCTGATAGTTTTGGTTGTTGAATGTAACGTGCGTGGCCTCCGGCATGGTCTAGTGGCTAGGATACCTGGCTCTCACCCAGGAGGCCCGGGTTCGATTCCCGGTGCCGGAAAGATGCAGTTTTTATCCTTTGTCACTTGGAGGATACTTACCTAACGTAAATAGATAGCCTCACATCTTGAATTTGAATGAGGACATAACGTCTCGTATCCTTTAACTTGCAAAAATTAATATTTTTCATATTAACCCAGGAATAACTTCACGGGTGAAAGTGTTCCTAATGCGTCCATAATTCCTATTGCAATGCATGGGCGTCGGGAAGGGGTAGCAAAGGGGGGGCCGTGGCACTCATGTCCATATCTTGTGTTAACATTCCACGTTCAAATTTAAATCACTACTGATCATTCTCACCGTTAATCGACGATCTGACAGCACAAGAGACTTCACTCTTTCCACATTGACATCCGTTTTTGAGGTTGAATGTCTTCCCGCACGAGGTTCTTCTTTCACTTGTTCTCGGCCTTCTAAAAAGGACTTGTGCCATCTCAACACTTGTGCGCTAGATAGTGCATGTTCTCCATAAGCCCTTTGGAACTTTTCATAAGTCACAGTAGCGGATTCGCCAAGCTTAACACAAAATTTGATGGCACAACTTTGGTCAAACCTTTGCCAGTCTATTTTCGTAATTCACCTCACAAACACAACTTCACGTCAGACGCTCTCAACAATCGTGTAGCAACTGCAGCAAGTTGAAACTTGCAAGCGTTCACCTACCTGCCGTGTGAAGGTGGGGGCACCAGCGTTGCCGGTTCGTGCACAGTGTTGCCAGTCTCATTACTTTCCTAACAGACCACGTATCTCATCTAATCGTTACACTCCAACATGTGAACAGTTTACGTATTAAAATGTTTCTTGAAGATTAAAAAAATTCCCTCTTGGTAATTCATTTTATGTCAATCATATTTACGAACACGTGTTTCACAGCAAATGTCCATCTTTGTCTACGAATCAAAGCAATGCTGTCACTTCGATTCTCAAGACACATGATCAACTATAACTTAACACTAACGAGAAATGTATTGTTTTTTGACATGGAATTACAGAAGAGGCTTTCGAGATTTTTGGGATAGTCTGGATATCGTTAGTAATTCTGGAATTTCGAACGTAATTAACTGGCAAATAACAGTTAAATGTTTAGGAATATTTAAAACAACCTTGGCGGATTTTGTTTTCGTTGCTTTTCATATTTCCCTTACTTCGTATCCAATTTCGAAAAGCTTCAATTCGTGCTGAAAGGACAAAAATTATGCTGGACTCTGTGGCTGAGTGCTTATCACATCGCGCTGCCACTTCAGGGATCCCCCGTTCGAATCCCTCTCGGGCATGTTTGTTTGTGGGTGTCCATTCATCAATTTCATTATTTCATCACTCATCCCCATCTTCGCAAATTAGCCAAGAGGCTCAAGACACGAAGTAAAAGAAAATAAATGAATCAATCAGGGAACCAAAAATTATGTATTTAGTGTTTGGTGCAAGACGAATTAGCGGCAACATTGATTCTTATGTAGGTTCGCATGAAGGATTTTTGCACATATCCTGTAAGGAGATCATTTTGCAAGTGAGAAACTGTGGGTTCCATGGTGTAACGGTTAGCACTCTGGACTCTGAATCCAGCGATCCGAGTTCAAATCTCGGTGGGACCTTTACGTGTGATATTTTGGATACTTTCTCTATTTTGGCAACTGCAGTGGTGTTTATATTTAGGAACATATACATTGCAGATGCCAGACGACGAATTTGAATTGACGATCGCCAAATTTTTTGAAGGAAAAATTATTGAGTACCAGCTTGGGTTAAATCAAAAACAACATCCACGTTTTCCGTAGAATGGATCAACATGTTTAGAATTATTCCAGATTTACGCTACGAAGCTACGGAAATGATTGTTCTACACGCTTAGTTTTGACTCGTGTGTGAGAAGTGGCACTTGTTTTGTTTGAGTCTAAATTCTGGAAAGGAATTCAAGGAGACTGGTTGTCTGGAAGAACGAAATATTTCCTAATTATCTCCGGCATGGTCTAGTGGCTAGGATACCTGGCTTTCACCCAGGAGGCCCGGGTTCGATTCCCGGTGTCGGAAAGATTCTTTTAAATCGTCCACAGCGAAAGAAAGATGGGAGTGACTTGAACAACCAATATCTATGTGCATGAACTAACCTTCTTCGTACCGGGGTAACACGCATGATGACGTTGTCAAATCACTAGCAACCTGTAGGTTTTGATCAATTTATGGTTGATGGGAAGGAGTACTCTAACAAGATTTACGACTTAATGTGTACCTTGGAGCTGCGTAAAATCTACAATATAGTTTATTAGATCCTACAGTATTCCTCGCAACTTTATCAGATATAAGCAGGTAACTCAACTAGGTGTATTTGATGTCCATCTCGTGTTTGCTGATATTAAGTGCTCATCTAATCGTTACACTCCAACATGTGAACAGTTTACGTATTAAAATGTTTCTTGAAGATTAAATAAATTCCCCCTTGGAAATTCTTTTTATGTCAATCATATTTACGAACACGTGTTTCACAGCAAATGAAGGGTTGTTGGTCCATCTTTGTCTACGAAACAAAGCAATGCTGTCACTTCGATTCTCAAGACACATGATCAACTATAACTTAACACTAACTAGAAATGTATTGTTTTTAGACATGGAATTACAGAAGAGGCTTTCGAGATTTTAGGATAGTCTGGATATCGTTAGTAATTCTGGAATTTCTAACGTAATTAACTGGCAAATAACAGTTAAATGTTTAGGAATATTTAAAACAACCTTGGCGGATTTTGTTTTCGTTGCTTTTCATATTTCCCTTACTTCGTACCCAATTTCGAAAAGCTTAAATTCGTGCTGATTAAGAACGACATAAATCAATTGATTGCTTCACTTTGAGCGACAGTGCATTTCAAACTTAAAATGTTCTTAACTCTCGTGAGTTTATAGTTACAGTAGTTTCTTTGTCAGTGAATCCAGTGACATGAGATGAAATAACGCTGGCGTAACTTGGAAAATGTGATAACCGTAATTTGACTGACGATTGATATTTACGAATTTGTAATGAACGTATACGAAACACAATTCAATTTCCGCATGTTTTCAACTTGTATAGGAAAATATAATTGTTCATCCAAGCTGACAAGCAAGAAGAAAGTAACCGTTTCGTTCCTTTGGCAATGAAACATGAATTCATAATCAATCAATTCCAAATTGTGAAATATCCTGTTGCCACTCAGACTGCTGAGAATTCGTAGAATCAGGTGTCGATACGATTAATGTTGCCAAACTAGATGGTCTAAAAAGACGAAATCTAACCTGATAGTTTTGGTTGTTGAATGTAACGTGCGTGGCCTCCGGCATGGTCTAGTGGCTTGGATACCTGGCTCTTACCCAGGAGGCCCGGGTTCGATTCCCGGTGCCGGAAAGATGCAGTTTTTATCCTTTGTCACTTGGAGGATACTTACCTAACGTAAATAGATAGCCGCACATCTTGAATTTGAATGAGGACATAACGTCTCGTATCCTTTAACTTGCAAAAATTAATATTTTTCATATTAACCCAGGAATAACTTCACGGGTGAAAGTGTTCCTAATGCGTCCATAGTTCCTATTGCAATGCATGGGCGTCGGGAAGGGGTAGCAAAGGGGGGCCGTGGCACTCATGTCCATATCTTGTGTTAACATTCCACGTTCAAATTTAAATCACTACTGATCATTCTCACCGTTAATCGACGATCTGACAGCACAAGAGACTTCACTCTTTCCACATTGACATCCGTTTTTGAGGTTGAATGTCTTCCCGCACGAGGTTCTTCTTTCACTTGTTCTCGGCCTTCTAAAAAGGACTTGTGCCATCTCAACACTTGTGCGCTAGATAGTGCATGTTCTCCATAAGCCCTTTGGAACTTTTCATAAGTCACAGTAGCGGATTCGCCAAGCTTAACACAAAATTTGATGGCACAACTTTGGTCAAACCTTTGCCAGTCTATTTTCGTAATTCACCTCACAAACACAACTTCACGTCAGACGCTCTCAACAATCGTGTAGCAACTGCAGCAAGTTGAAACTTGCAAGCGTTCACCTACCTGCCGTGTGAAGGTGGGGGCACCAGCGTTGCCGGTTCGTGCACAGTGTTGCCAGTCTCATTACTTTCCTAACAGACCACGTATCTCATCTAATCGTTACACTCCAACATGTGAACAGTTTACGTATTAAAATGTTTCTTGAAGATTAAAAAAATTCCCTCTTGGTAATTCATTTTATGTCAATCATATTTACGAACACGTGTTTCACAGCAAATGTCCATCTTTGTCTACGAATCAAAGCAATGCTGTCACTTCGATTCTCAAGACACATGATCAACTATAACTTAACACTAACGAGAAATGTATTGTTTTTTGACATGGAATTACAGAAGAGGCTTTCGAGATTTTTGGGATAGTCTGGATATCGTTAGTAATTCTGGAATTTCGAACGTAATTAACTGGCAAATAACAGTTAAATGTTTAGGAATATTTAAAACAACCTTGGCGGATTTTGTTTTCGTTGCTTTTCATATTTCCCTTACTTCGTATCCAATTTCGAAAAGCTTCAATTCGTGCTGAAAGGACAAAAATTATGCTGGACTCTGTGGCTGAGTGCTTATCACATCGCGCTGCCACTTCAGGGATCCCCCGTTCGAATCCCTCTCTGGCATGTTTGTTTGTGGGTGTCCATTCATCAATTTCATTATTTCATCACTCATCCCCAACTTCGCAAAATAGCCAAGAGGCTCAAGACACGAAGTAAAAGAAAATAAATGAATCAATCAGGGAACCAAAAATTATGTATTTAGTGTTTGGTGCAAGACGAATTAGCGGCAACATTGATTCTTATGTAGGTTCGCATGAAGGATTTTTGCACATATCCTGTAAGGAGATCATTTTGCAAATGAGAAACTGTGGGTTCCATGGTGTAACGGTTAGCACTCTGGACTCTGAATCCAGCGATCCGAGTTCAAATCTCGGTGGGACCTTTACGTGTGATATTTTGGATACTTTCTCTATTTTGGCAACTGCAGTGGTGTTTATATTTAGGAACATATACATTGCAGATGCCAGACGACGAATTTGAATTGACGATCGCCAAATTTTTTGAAGGAAAAATTATTGAGTACCAGCTTGGGTTAAATCAAAAACAACATCCACGTTTTCCGTAGAATGGATCAACATGTTTAGAATTATTCCAGATTTACGCTACGAAGCTACGGAAATGATTGTTCTACACGCTTAGTTTTGACTCGTGTGTGAGAAGTGGCACTTGTTTTGTTTGAGTCTAAATTCTGGAAAGGAATTCAAGGAGACTGGTTGTCTGGAAGAACGAAATATTTCCTAATTATCTCCGGCATGGTCTAGTGGCTAGGATACCTGGCTTTCACCCAGGAGGCCCGGGTTCGATTCCCGGTGTCGGAAAGATTCTTTTAAATCGTCCACAGCGAAAGAAAGATGGGAGTGACTTGAACAACCAATATCTATGTGCATGAACTAACCTTCTTCGTACCGGGGTAACACGCATGATGACGTTGTCAAATCACTAGCAACCTGTAGGTTTTGATCAATTTATGGTTGATGGGAAGGAGTAATCTAACAAGATTTACGACTTAATGTGTACCTTGGAGCTGCGTAAAATCTACAATATAGTTTATTAGATCCTACAGTATTCCTCGCAACTTTATCAGATATAAGCAGGTAACTCAACTAGGTGTATTTGATGTCCATCTCGTGTTTGCTGATATTAAGTGCTCATCTAATCGTTACACTCCAACATGTGAACAGTTTACGTATTAAAATGTTTCTTGAAGATTAAATAAATTCTCCCTTGGAAATTCTTTTTATGTCAATCATATTTACGAACACGTGTTTCACAGCAAATGAAGGGTTGTTGGTCCATCTTTGTCTACGAAACAAAGCAATGCTGTCACTTCGATTCTCAGGACACATGATCAACTATAACTTAACACTAACTAGAAATGTATTGTTTTTAGACATGGAATTACAGAAGAGGCTTTCGAGATTTTAGGATAGTCTGGATATCGTTAGTAATTCTGGAATTTCTAACGTAATTAACTGGCAAATAACAGTTAAATGTTTAGGAATATTTAAAACAACCTTGGCGGATTTTGTTTTCGTTGCTTTTCATATTTCCCTTACTTCGTACCCAATTTCGAAAAGCTTAAATTCGTGCTGATTAAGAACGACATAAATCAATTGATTGCTTCACTTTGAGCGACAGTGCATTTCAAACTTAAAATGTTCTTAACTCTCGTGAGTTTATACTTACAGTAGTTTCTTTGTCAGTGAATCCAGTGACATGAGATGAAATAACGCTGGCGTAACTTGGAAAATGTGATAACCGTAATTTGACTGACGATTGATATTTACGAATTTGTAATGAACGTATACGAAACACAATTCAATTTCCGCATGTTTTCAACTTGTATAGGAAAATATAATTGTTCATCCAAGCTGACAAGCAAGAAGAAAGTAACCGTTTCGTTCCTTTGGCAATGAAACATGAATTCATAATCAATCAATTCCAAATTGTGAAATATCCTGTTGCCACTCAGACTGCTGAGAATTCGTAGAATCAGGTGTCGATACGATTAATGTTGCCAAACTAGATGGTCTAAAAAGACGAAATCTAACCTGATAGTTTTGGTTGTTGAATGTAACGTGCGTGGCCTCCGGCATGGTCTAGTGGCTAGGATACCTGGCTCTCACCCAGGAGGCACGGGTTCGATTCCCGGTGCCGGAAAGATGCAGTTTTTATCCTTTGTCACTTGGAGGATACTTACCTAACGTAAATAGATAGCCGCACATCTTGAATTTGAATGAGGACATAACGTCTCGTATCCTTTAACTTGCAAAAATTAATATTTTTCATATTAACCCAGGAATAACTTCACGGGTGAAAGTGTTCCTAATGCGTCCATAATTCCTATTGCAATGCATGGGCGTCGGGAAGGGGTAGCAAAGGGGGGGCCGTGGCACTCATGTCCATATCTTGTGTTAACATTCCACGTTCAAATTTAAATCACTACTGATCATTCTCACCGTTAATCGACGATCTGACAGCACAAGAGACTTCACTCTTTCCACATTGACATCCGTTTTTGAGGTTGAATGTCTTCCCGCACGAGGTTCTTCTTTCACTTGTTCTCGGCCTTCTAAAAAGGACTTGTGCCATCTCAACACTTGTGCGCTAGATAGTGCATGTTCTCCATAAGCCCTTTGGAACTTTTCATAAGTCACAGTAGCGGATTCGCCAAGCTTAACACAAAATTTGATGGCACAACTTTGGTCAAACCTTTGCCAGTCTATTTTCGTAATTCACCTCACAAACACAACTTCACGTCAGACGCTCTCAACAATCGTGTAGCAACTGCAGCAAGTTGAAACTTGCAAGCGTTCACCTACCTGCCGTGTGAAGGTGGGGGCACCAGCGTTGCCGGTTCGTGCACAGTGTTGCCAGTCTCATTACTTTCCTAACAGACCACGTATCTCATCTAATCGTTACACTCCAACATGTGAACAGTTTACGTATTAAAATGTTTCTTGAAGATTAAAAAAATTCCCTCTTGGTAATTCATTTTATGTCAATCATATTTACGAACACGTGTTTCACAGCAAATGTCCATCTTTGTCTACGAATCAAAGCAATGCTGTCACTTCGATTCTCAAGACACATGATCAACTATAACTTAACACTAACGAGAAATGTATTGTTTTTTGACATGGAATTACAGAAGAGGCTTTCGAGATTTTTGGGATAGTCTGGATATCGTTAGTAATTCTGGAATTTCGAACGTAATTAACTGGCAAATAACAGTTAAATGTTTAGGAATATTTAAAACAACCTTGGCGGATTTTGTTTTCGTTGCTTTTCATATTTCCCTTACTTTGTATCCAATTTCGAAAAGCTTCAATTCGTGCTGAAAGGACAAAAATTATGCTGGACTCTGTGGCTGAGTGCTTATCACATCGCGCTGCCACTTCAGGGATCCCCCGTTCGAATCCCTCTCGGGCATGTTTGTTTGTGGGTGTCCATTCATCAATTTCATTATTTCATCACTCATCCCCATCTTCGCAAATTAGCCAAGAGGCTCAAGACACGAAGTAAAAGAAAATAAATGAATCAATCAGGGAACCAAAAATTATGTATTTAGTGTTTGGTGCAAGACGAATTAGCGGCAACATTGATTCTTATGTAGGTTCGCATGAAGGATTTTTGCACATATCCTGTAAGGAGATCATTTTGCAAGTGAGAAACTGTGGGTTCCATGGTGTAACGGTTAGCACTCTGGACTCTGAATCCAGCGATCCGAGTTCAAATCTCGGTGGGACCTTTACGTGTGATATTTTGGATACTTTCTCTATTTTGGCAACTGCAGTGGTGTTTATATTTAGGAACATATACATTGCAGATGCCAGACGACGAATTTGAATTGACGATCGCCAAATTTTTTGAAGGAAAAATTATTGAGTACCAGCTTGGGTTAAATCAAAAACAACATCCACGTTTTCCGTAGAATGGATCAACATGTTTAGAATTATTCCAGATTTACGCTACGAAGCTACGGAAATGATTGTTCTACACGCTTAGTTTTGACTCGTGTGTGAGAAGTGGCACTTGTTTTGTTTGAGTCTAAATTCTGGAAAGGAATTCAAGGAGACTGGTTGTCTGGAAGAACGAAATATTTCCTAATTATCTCCGGCATGGTCTAGTGGCTAGGATACCTGGCTTTCACCCAGGAGGCCCGGGTTCGATTCCCGGTGTCGGAAAGATTCTTTTAAATCGTCCACAGCGAAAGAAAGATGGGAGTGACTTGAACAACCAATATCTATGTGCATGAACTAACCTTCTTCGTACCGGGGTAACACGCATGATGACGTTGTCAAATCACTAGCAACCTGTAGGTTTTGATCAATTTATGGTTGATGGGAAGGAGTACTCTAACAAGATTTACGACTTAATGTGTACCTTGGAGCTGCGTAAAATCTACAATATAGTTTATTAGATCCTACAGTATTCCTCGCAACTTTATCAGATATAAGCAGGTAACTCAACTAGGTGTATTTGATGTCCATCTCGTGTTTGCTGATATTAAGTGCTCATCTAATCGTTACACTCCAACATGTGAACAGTTTACGTATTAAAATGTTTCTTGAAGATTAAATAAATTCCCCCTTGGAAATTCTTTTTATGTCAATCATATTTACGAACACGTGTTTCACAGCAAATGAAGGGTTGTTGGTCCATCTTTGTCTACGAAACAAAGCAATGCTGTCACTTCGATTCTCAAGACACATGATCAACTATAACTTAACACTAACTAGAAATGTATTGTTTTTAGACATGGAATTACAGAAGAGGCTTTCGAGATTTTAGGATAGTCTGGATATCGTTAGTAATTCTGGAATTTCTAACGTAATTAACTGGCAAATAACAGTTAAATGTTTAGGAATATTTAAAACAACCTTGGCGGATTTTGTTTTCGTTGCTTTTCATATTTCCCTTACTTCGTACCCAATTTCGAAAAGCTTAAATTCGTGCTGATTAAGAACGACATAAATCAATTGATTGCTTCACTTTGAGCGACAGTGCATTTCAAACTTAAAATGTTCTTAACTCTCGTGAGTTTATAGTTACAGTAGTTTCTTTGTCACTGAATCCAGTGACCTGAGATGAAATAACGCTGGCGTAACTTGGAAAATGTGATAACCGTAATTTGACTGACGATTGATATTTACGAATTTGTAATGAACGTATACGAAACACAATTCAATTTCCGCATGTTTTCAACTTGTATAGGAAAATATAATTGTTCATCCAAGCTGACAAGCCAGAAGAAAGTAACCGTTTCGTTCCTTTGGCAATGAAACATGAATTCATAATCAATCAATTCCAAATTGTGAAATATCCTGTTGCCACTCAGACTGCTGAGAATTCGTAGAATCAGGTGTCGATACGATTAATGTTGCCAAACTAGATGGTCTAAAAAGACGAAATCTAACCTGATAGTTTTGGTTGTTGAATGTAACGTGCGTGGCCTCCGGCATGGTCTAGTGGCTAGGATACCTGGCTCTCACCCAGGAGGCCCGGGTTCGATTCCCGGTGCCGGAAAGATGCAGTTTTTATCCTTTGTCACTTGGAGGATACTTACCTAACGTAAATAGATAGCCGCACATCTTGAATTTGAATGAGGACATAACGTCTCGTATCCTTTAACTTGCAAAAATTAATATTTTTCATATTAACCCAGGAATAACTTCACGGGTGAAAGTGTTCCTAATGCGTCCATAATTCCTATTGCAATGCATGGGCGTCGGGAAGGGGTAGCAAAGGGGGGGCCGTGGCACTCATGTCCATATCTTGTGTTAACATTCCACGTTCAAATTTAAATCACTACTGATCATTCTCACCGTTAATCGACGATCTGACAGCACAAGAGACTTCACTCTTTCCACATTGACATCCGTTTTTGAGGTTGAATGTCTTCCCGCACGAGGTTCTTCTTTCACTTGTTCTCGGCCTTCTAAAAAGGACTTGTGCCATCTCAACACTTGTGCGCTAGATAGTGCATGTTCTCCATAAGCCCTTTGGAACTTTTCATAAGTCACAGTAGCGGATTCGCCAAGCTTAACACAAAATTTGATGGCACAACTTTGGTCAAACCTTTGCCAGTCTATTTTCGTAATTCACCTCACAAACACAACTTCACGTCAGACGCTCTCAACAATCGTGTAGCAACTGCAGCAAGTTGAAACTTGCAAGCGTTCACCTACCTGCCGTGTGAAGGTGGGGGCAGCAGCGTTGCCGGTTCGTGCACAGTGTTGCCAGTCTCATTACTTTCCTAACAGACCACGTATCTCATCTAATCGTTACACTCCAACATGTGAACAGTTTACGTATTAAAATGTTTCTTGAAGATTAAAAAAATTCCCTCTTGGTAATTCATTTTATGTCAATCATATTTACGAACACGTGTTTCACAGCAAATGTCCATCTTTGTCTACGAATCAAAGCAATGCTGTCACTTCGATTCTCAAGACACATGATCAACTATAACTTAACACTAACGAGAAATGTATTGTTTTTTGACATGGAATTACAGAAGAGGCTTTCGAGATTTTTGGGATAGTCTGGATATCGTTAGTAATTCTGGAATTTCGAACGTAATTAACTGGCAAATAACAGTTAAATGTTTAGGAATATTTAAAACAACCTTGGCGGATTTTGTTTTCGTTGCTTTTCATATTTCCCTTACTTCGTATCCAATTTCGAAAAGCTTCAATTCGTGCTGAAAGGACAAAAATTATGCTGGACTCTGTGGCTGAGTGCTTATCACATCGCGCTGCCACTTCAGGGATCCCCCGTTCGAATCCCTCTCTGGCATGTTTGTTTGTGGGTGTCCATTCATCAATTTCATTATTTCATCACTCATCCCCATCTTCGCAAATTAGCCAAGAGGCTCAAGACACGAAGTAAAAGAAAATAAATGAATCAATCAGGGAACCCAAAATTATGTATTTAGTGTTTGGTGCAAGACGAATTAGCGGCAACATTGATTCTTATGTAGGTTCGCATGAAGGATTTTTGCACATATCCTGTAAGGAGATCATTTTGCAAATGAGAAACTGTGGGTTCCATGGTGTAACGGTTAGCACTCTGGACTCTGAATCCAGCGATCCGAGTTCAAATCTCGGTGGGACCTTTACGTGTGATATTTTGGATACTTTCTCTATTTTGGCAACTGCAGTGGTGTTTATATTTAGGAACATATACATTGCAGATGCCAGACGACGAATTTGAATTGACGATCGCCAAATTTTTTGAAGGAAAAATTATTGAGTACCAGCTTGGGTTAAATCAAAAACAACATCCACGTTTTCCGTAGAATGGATCAACATGTTTAGAATTATTCCAGATTTACGCTACGAAGCTACGGAAATGATTGTTCTACACGCTTAGTTTTGACTCGTGTGTGAGAAGTGGCACTTGTTTTGTTTGAGTCTAAATTCTGGAAAGGAATTCAAGGAGACTGGTTGTCTGGAAGAACGAAATATTTCCTAATTATCTCCGGCATGGTCTAGTGGCTAGGATACCTGGCTTTCACCCAGGAGGCCCGGGTTCGATTCCCGGTGTCGGAAAGATTCTTTTAAATCGTCCACAGCGAAAGAAAGATGGGAGTGACTTGAACAACCAATATCTATGTGCATGAACTAACCTTCTTCGTACCGGGGTAACACGCATGATGACGTTGTCAAATCACTAGCAACCTGTAGGTTTTGATCAATTTATGGTTGATGGGAAGGAGTACTCTAACAAGATTTACGACTTAATGTGTACCTTGGAGCTGCGTAAAATCTACAATATAGTTTATTAGATCCTACAGTATTCCTCGCAACTTTATCAGATATAAGCAGGTAACTCAACTAGGTGTATTTGATGTCCATCTCGTGTTTGCTGATATTAAGTGCTCATCTAATCGTTACACTCCAACATGTGAACAGTTTACGTATTAAAATGTTTCTTGAAGATTAAATAAATTCTCCCTTGGAAATTCTTTTTATGTCAATCATATTTACGAACACGTGTTTCACAGCAAATGAAGGGTTGTTGGTCCATCTTTGTCTACGAAACAAAGCAATGCTGTCACTTCGATTCTCAGGACACATGATCAACTATAACTTAACACTAACTAGAAATGTATTGTTTTTAGACATGGAATTACAGAAGAGGCTTTCGAGATTTTAGGATAGTCTGGATATCGTTAGTAATTCTGGAATTTCTAACGTAATTAACTGGCAAATAACAGTTAAATGTTTAGGAATATTTAAAACAACCTTGGCGGATTTTGTTTTCGTTGCTTTTCATATTTCCCTTACTTCGTACCCAATTTCGAAAAGCTTAAATTCGTGCTGATTAAGAACGACATAAATCAATTGATTGCTTCACTTTGAGCGACAGTGCATTTCAAACTTAAAATGTTCTTAACTCTCGTGAGTTTATAGTTACAGTAGTTTCTTTGTCAGTGAATCCAGTGACATGAGATGAAATAACGCTGGCGTAACTTGGAAAATGTGATAACCGTAATTTGACTGACGATTGATATTTACGAATTTGTAATGAACGTATACGAAACACAATTCAATTTCCGCATGTTTTCAACTTGTATAGGAAAATATAATTGTTCATCCAAGCTGACAAGCAAGAAGAAAGTAACCGTTTCGTTCCTTTGGCAATGAAACATGAATTCATAATCAATCAATTCCAAATTGTGAAATATCCTGTTGCCACTCAGACTGCTGAGAATTCGTAGAATCAGGTGTCGATACGATTAATGTTGCCAAACTAGATGGTCTAAAAAGACGAAATCTAACCTGATAGTTTTGGTTGTTGAATGTAACGTGCGTGGCCTCCGGCATGGTCTAGTGGCTAGGATACCTGGCTCTCACCCAGGAGGCACGGGTTCGATTCCCGGTGCCGGAAAGATGCAGTTTTTATCCTTTGTCACTTGGAGGATACTTACCTAACGTAAATAGATAGCCGCACATCTTGAATTTGAATGAGGACATAACGTCTCGTATCCTTTAACTTGCAAAAATTAATATTTTTCATATTAACCCAGGAATAACTTCACGGGTGAAAGTGTTCCTAATGCGTCCATAATTCCTATTGCAATGCATGGGCGTCGGGAAGGGGTAGCAAAGGGGGGGCCGTGGCACTCATGTCCATATCTTGTGTTAACATTCCACGTTCAAATTTAAATCACTACTGATCATTCTCACCGTTAATCGACGATCTGACAGCACAAGAGACTTCACTCTTTCCACATTGACATCCGTTTTTGAGGTTGAATGTCTTCCCGCACGAGGTTCTTCTTTCACTTGTTCTCGGCCTTCTAAAAAGGACTTGTGCCATCTCAACACTTGTGCGCTAGATAGTGCATGTTCTCCATAAGCCCTTTGGAACTTTTCATAAGTCACAGTAGCGGATTCGCCAAGCTTAACACAAAATTTGATGGCACAACTTTGGTCAAACCTTTGCCAGTCTATTTTCGTAATTCACCTCACAAACACAACTTCACGTCAGACGCTCTCAACAATCGTGTAGCAACTGCAGCAAGTTGAAACTTGCAAGCGTTCACCTACCTTCCGTGTGAAGGTGGGGGCACCAGCGTTGCCGGTTCGTGCACAGTGTTGCCAGTCTCATTACTTTCCTAACAGACCACGTATCTCATCTAATCGTTACACTCCAACATGTGAACAGTTTACGTATTAAAATGTTTCTTGAAGATTAAAAAAATTCCCTCTTGGTAATTCATTTTATGTCAATCATATTTACGAACACGTGTTTCACAGCAAATGTCCATCTTTGTCTACGAATCAAAGCAATGCTGTCACTTCGATTCTCAAGACACATGATCAACTATAACTTAACACTAACGAGAAATGTATTGTTTTTTGACATGGAATTACAGAAGAGGCTTTCGAGATTTTTGGGATAGTCTGGATATCGTTAGTAATTCTGGAATTTCGAACGTAATTAACTGGCAAATAACAGTTAAATGTTTAGGAATATTTAAAACAACCTTGGCGGATTTTGTTTTCGTTGCTTTTCATATTTCCCTTACTTCGTATCCAATTTCGAAAAGCTTCAATTCGTGCTGAAAGGACAAAAATTATGCTGGACTCTGTGGCTGAGTGCTTATCACATCGCGCTGCCACTTCAGGGATCCCCCGTTCGAATCCCTCTCGGGCATGTTTGTTTGTGGGTGTCCATTCATCAATTTCATTATTTCATCACTCATCCCCATCTTCGCAAATTAGCCAAGAGGCTCAAGACACGAAGTAAAAGAAAATAAATGAATCAATCAGGGAACCAAAAATTATGTATTTAGTGTTTGGTGCAAGACGAATTAGCGGCAACATTGATTCTTATGTAGGTTCGCATGAAGGATTTTTGCACATATCCTGTAAGGAGATCATTTTGCAAATGAGAAACTGTGGGTTCCATGGTGTAACGGTTAGCACTCTGGACTCTGAATCCAGCGATCCGAGTTCAAATCTCGGTGGGACCTTTACGTGTGATATTTTGGATACTTTCTCTATTTTGGCAACTGCAGTGGTGTTTATATTTAGGAACATATACATTGCAGATGCCAGACGACGAATTTGAATTGACGATCGCCAAATTTTTTGAAGGAAAAATTATTGAGTACCAGCTTGGGTTAAATCAAAAACAACATCCACGTTTTCCGTAGAATGGATCAACATGTTTAGAATTATTCCAGATTTACGCTACGAAGCTACGGAAATGATTGTTCTACACGCTTAGTTTTGACTCGTGTGTGAGAAGTGGCACTTGTTTTGTTTGAGTCTAAATTCTGGAAAGGAATTCAAGGAGACTGGTTGTCTGGAAGAACGAAATATTTCCTAATTATCTCCGGCATGGTCTAGTGGCTAGGATACCTGGCTTTCACCCAGGAGGCCCGGGTTCGATTCCCGGTGTCGGAAAGATTCTTTTAAATCGTCCACAGCGAAAGAAAGATGGGAGTGACTTGAACAACCAATATCTATGTGCATGAACTAACCTTCTTCGTACCGGGGTAACACGCATGATGACGTTGTCAAATCACTAGCAACCTGTAGGTTTTGATCAATTTATGGTTGATGGGAAGGAGTACTCTAACAAGATTTACGACTTAATGTGTACCTTGGAGCTGCGTAAAATCTACAATATAGTTTATTAGATCCTACAGTATTCCTCGCAACTTTATCAGATATAAGCAGGTAACTCAACTAGGTGTATTTGATGTCCATCTCGTGTTTGCTGATATTAAGTGCTCATCTAATCGTTACACTCCAACATGTGAACAGTTTACGTATTAAAATGTTTCTTGAAGATTAAATAAATTCCCCCTTGGAAATTCTTTTTATGTCAATCATATTTACGAACACGTGTTTCACAGCAAATGAAGGGTTGTTGGTCCATCTTTGTCTACGAAACAAAGCAATGCTGTCACTTCGATTCTCAAGACACATGATCAACTATAACTTAACACTAACTAGAAATGTATTGTTTTTAGACATGGAATTACAGAAGAGGCTTTCGAGATTTTAGGATAGTCTGGATATCGTTAGTAATTCTGGAATTTCTAACGTAATTAACTGGCAAATAACAGTTAAATGTTTAGGAATATTTAAAACAACCTTGGCGGATTTTGTTTTCGTTGCTTTTCATATTTCCCTTACTTCGTACCCAATTTCGAAAAGCTTAAATTCGTGCTGATTAAGAACGACATAAATCAATTGATTGCTTCACTTTGAGCGACAGTGCATTTCAAACTTAAAATGTTCTTAACTCTCGTGAGTTTATAGTTACAGTAGTTTCTTTGTCAGTGAATCCAGTGACATGAGATGAAATAACGCTGGCGTAACTTGGAAAATGTGATAACCGTAATTTGACTGACGATTGATATTTACGAATTTGTAATGAACGTATACGAAACACAATTCAATTTCCGCATGTTTTCAACTTGTATAGGAAAATATAATTGTTCATCCAAGCTGACAAGCAAGAAGAAAGTAACCGTTTCGTTCCTTTGGCAATGAAACATGAATTCATAATCAATCAATTCCAAATTGTGAAATATCCTGTTGCCACTCAGACTGCTGAGAATTCGTAGAATCAGGTGTCGATACGATTAATGTTGCCAAACTAGATGGTCTAAAAAGACGAAATCTAACCTGATAGTTTTGGTTGTTGAATGTAACGTGCGTGGCCTCCGGCATGGTCTAGTGGCTTGGATACCTGGCTCTTACCCAGGAGGCCCGGGTTCGATTCCCGGTGCCGGAAAGATGCAGTTTTTATCCTTTGTCACTTGGAGGATACTTACCTAACGTAAATAGATAGCCGCACATCTTGAATTTGAATGAGGACATAACGTCTCGTATCCTTTAACTTGCAAAAATTAATATTTTTCATATTAACCCAGGAATAACTTCACGGGTGAAAGTGTTCCTAATGCGTCCATAGTTCCTATTGCAATGCATGGGCGTCGGGAAGGGGTAGCAAAGGGGGGCCGTGGCACTCATGTCCATATCTTGTGTTAACATTCCACGTTCAAATTTAAATCACTACTGATCATTCTCACCGTTAATCGACGATCTGACAGCACAAGAGACTTCACTCTTTCCACATTGACATCCGTTTTTGAGGTTGAATGTCTTCCCGCACGAGGTTCTTCTTTCACTTGTTCTCGGCCTTCTAAAAAGGACTTGTGCCATCTCAACACTTGTGCGCTAGATAGTGCATGTTCTCCATAAGCCCTTTGGAACTTTTCATAAGTCACAGTAGCGGATTCGCCAAGCTTAACACAAAATTTGATGGCACAACTTTGGTCAAACCTTTGCCAGTCTATTTTCGTAATTCACCTCACAAACACAACTTCACGTCAGACGCTCTCAACAATCGTGTAGCAACTGCAGCAAGTTGAAACTTGCAAGCGTTCACCTACCTGCCGTGTGAAGGTGGGGGCAGCAGCGTTGCCGGTTCGTGCACAGTGTTGCCAGTCTCATTACTTTCCTAACAGACCACGTATCTCATCTAATCGTTACACTCCAACATGTGAACAGTTTACGTATTAAAATGTTTCTTGAAGATTAAAAAAATTCCCTCTTGGTAATTCATTTTATGTCAATCATATTTACGAACACGTGTTTCACAGCAAATGTCCATCTTTGTCTACGAATCAAAGCAATGCTGTCACTTCGATTCTCAAGACACATGATCAACTATAACTTAACACTAACGAGAAATGTATTGTTTTTTGACATGGAATTACAGAAGAGGCTTTCGAGATTTTTGGGATAGTCTGGATATCGTTAGTAATTCTGGAATTTCGAACGTAATTAACTGGCAAATAACAGTTAAATGTTTAGGAATATTTAAAACAACCTTGGCGGATTTTGTTTTCGTTGCTTTTCATATTTCCCTTACTTCGTATCCAATTTCGAAAAGCTTCAATTCGTGCTGAAAGGACAAAAAATTATGCTGGACTCTGTGGCTGAGTGCTTATCACATCGCGCTGCCACTTCAGGGATCCCCCGTTCGAATCCCTCTCGGGCATGTTTGTTTGTGGGTGTCCATTCATCAATTTCATTATTTCATCACTCATCCCCATCTTCGCAAATTAGCCAAGAGGCTCAAGACACGAAGTAAAAGAAAATAAATGAATCAATCAGGGAACCAAAAATTATGTATTTAGTGTTTGGTGCAAGACGAATTAGCGGCAACATTGATTCTTATGTAGGTTCGCATGAAGGATTTTTGCACATATCCTGTAAGGAGATCATTTTGCAAGTGAGAAACTGTGGGTTCCATGGTGTAACGGTTAGCACTCTGGACTCTGAATCCAGCGATCCGAGTTCAAATCTCGGTGGGACCTTTACGTGTGATATTTTGGATACTTTCTCTATTTTGGCAACTGCAGTGGTGTTTATATTTAGGAACATATACATTGCAGATGCCAGACGACGAATTTGAATTTGAATTTGAATTTGAATCACTAGCAACCTGTAGGTTTTGATCAATTTATGGTTGATGGGAAGGAGTACTCTAACAAGATTTACGACTTAATGTGTACCTTGGAGCTGCGTAAAATCTACAATATAGTTTATTAGATCCTACAGTATTCCTCGCAACTTTATCAGATATAAGCAGGTAACTCAACTAGGTGTATTTGATGTCCATCTCGTGTTTGCTGATATTAAGTGCTCATCTAATCGTTACACTCCAACATGTGAACAGTTTACGTATTAAAATGTTTCTTGAAGATTAAATAAATTCCCCCTTGGAAATTCTTTTTATGTCAATCATATTTACGAACACGTGTTTCACAGCAAATGAAGGGTTGTTGGTCCATCTTTGTCTACGAAACAAAGCAATGCTGTCACTTCGATTCTCAAGACACATGATCAACTATAACTTAACACTAACTAGAAATGTATTGTTTTTAGACATGGAATTACAGAAGAGGCTTTCGAGATTTTAGGATAGTCTGGATATCGTTAGTAATTCTGGAATTTCTAACGTAATTAACTGGCAAATAACAGTTAAATGTTTAGGAATATTTAAAACAACCTTGGCGGATTTTGTTTTCGTTGCTTTTCATATTTCCCTTACTTCGTACCCAATTTCGAAAAGCTTAAATTCGTGCTGATTAAGAACGACATAAACCAATTGATTGCTTCACTTTGAGCGACAGTGCATTTCAAACTTAAAATGTTCTTAACTCTCGTGAGTTTATAGTTACAGTAGTTTCTTTGTCAGTGAATCCAGTGACATGAGATGAAATAACGCTGGCGTAACTTGGAAAATGTGATAACCGTAATTTGACTGACGATTGATATTTACGAATTTGTAATGAACGTATACGAAACACAATTCAATTTCCGCATGTTTTCAACTTGTATAGGAAAATATAATTGTTCATCCAAGCTGACAAGCAAGAAGAAAGTAACCGTTTCGTTCCTTTGGCAATGAAACATGAATTCATAATCAATCAATTCCAAATTGTGAAATATCCTGTTGCCACTCAGACTGCTGAGAATTCGTAGAATTTTCGTGTTTTAGGGAAAAATTTGAAAATCTATCAGAGTATGATTTTTTTAAAGTGCAAAATGAAACAGAGGCAAGATGGGTACTTGACAGTGATGTTGGGTTTGGGTATGTGAGCATAGAATTGGGTTCTGAATATGATGATTATGAATCCAATACATACTGGCATAGAATTGATGCATACCTGTTGCATTGTTATTGGGGAAAATATGTTGCTTTTTTTACAAAAAGTACTTCAAGTTTAGAAAAATTTAGGTTTTACAAATTTTTCCATGATCATAGAATTTATACAAACAGCAGGTGGCCTGTTGATGACATAACATGGGACACAACAATTTCCATACTTGATGAGGCAGGAAAATTGGATGTAAATTCTGGTTTATATTTTAATGAGTTGATTATGTACCTGCTTAAAAACAATATCAATTCTGGCTTATTCAATACAAGATGGACTTAAATAATTAGAGTTTTTACACAAAATATTTTTTTTGCTAACAATTTCAAGTTCCTTGAGTGGGAATATGTTGTTTTTAAGATCAGCATTGATTCTGTAGTACAGCATTGCTGTGGAACATGTTAAGTCCTTGGATTCTGTCACACCCATTCTAATACAATTAATATCACAAGTACCATTACAAGGCACGCACCGCATAAAATCATAATTCCAAGCGATGGCATGGAGTAATTATTTTTCCACGATTCCATATCAAACAAAAAAATTATACTGCAATTGGAGCTTCAGCAGTTCGGGACTGTGCAATATATTGTCTATAAATATAGGAAAAATAATATTGTACGGGTTGCAAACAAAACTCCCAAAGCTTATGTATTTCAGGTTTCTTAAATTTGAAACAGAATCCAAACTGTCTGGAAGTTCATAAAAGTGAAGCCATTCTACAAGCGGGTCTATCTCAGCTTTTGCATGATATATTTGAGCAAGAGGTGATGTGTTTATAATATTTGTTGGTATAGAGGTTTGTTCTGAGTACAATTATATCTTATCAATTATGAACAGCTCTGCTGCATGTTGTGATGATGAATATCTAGTCCCTAAACCTAACAGAGCTGTGCAGTGATGTTGTTATTGGGAACAGGATTCAAATCCTACACAGATTTATGGATAGGAGTGAAGAATTAATTTTTGCTATGAAATTATATCTAGATCCCTGTGCAATAATGCTGTTATTGGGAACAGGATTCAAATCCTACACAGATACAGATTCTTGCTGAGCTTAATAGGTGATTGTCATGGAAGATACTCAATATTTCTGCTGTTATTAGGTACAAAATTCAATTACACAGACACAGATATAATATCTAGATGCATACAGAACTGTGGTTTCTATAAATCTATACTCAATATCCCTATACCTGACAGCTGTGCGGTGATGCTGTTATTGGGAACAAGATTCAAATCCCACACAGAAACAGATTTTTGCTGGGCTTAGAACTATTATGGATAGGTGATTGCCATGAAATAATATCCCTATACCTGACAGAGCTGTGCAGTGATGCTGTTATTGGGAACAATTTTAACAGAGCTGTGGTTTCCATAAATCTATACTCAATATCCCTATACCTGACAGAGCTGTGCAGTGATGCTGTTATTGGAACAGGATTCAAATATACAGATCCTTGCTAAACTTAGAACTATGCCATGAACAAAACTGTGCGGTGATATAATTATTGAGAACAGCATTCAAATCCTACACACATACAAATCCTTGCTGAGCTTAGAGTAAAGATACCAGTGATATAATTATTGGGAACAGGATTCAAATTTTGGAACTATTATGGATAGGTGATTACCATGAAGATACTCAATATTTTTGTTATTAGGTTCAAGATTCAATTATACAGTTACAAAAATATTCATTAACAGAGCTGTGCGGTGATGTTGTTATTGGGAACAGGATTCAAATCCTACACAGATACAGAGCCTTGGAATTATTATGGATAGGTGATTGCCATGAAGATAGATACTCAATATCCCTTTACATGACAGAGCTGTGCAATTATTGGGAATTGGAACTTAGGTACAAGATTCAATTACACAGATACAGACATGGAAATAATATCTAGATAATAATTTTTAACAGAGCTGTAGTTTCCATAAATTTATACTCAATATCCTATACCGTGCAGTGATGCTGTTATTGGGAACAAGCTTCAAATCTCACACAGATATAGAGCTTTGGAATTATTATAGATAAGTGATTGCCATGAAGATACATATTCAATATCTTATTAGACACAAACACAGAAATAATATTTATCAATAAATTTATAATATCCCTATACCTGACAAAACTATGCAGTGATGCTATTTTTGGGAGCAAGAGGATAGATATTAGATACAGATACAGAAATAATATTTTCCATAAATCTATACTCAATATCCCTATACCTGACAGAGCTGTGCGGTGATGTTGTTATTGGGAACAGGATTCAAATCATGGATAGGTGATTGTCATGAGGATAGATATTAGATACAGACACAGAAATAATATTTTCCATCAATCTATACTCAATATCCCTATACCTGACAGAGCTGTGCGGTGATGTTGTTATTGGGAACAGGATTCAAATCATGGATAGGTGATTGCCATGAGGATAGATATTAGATATAGATATAGAAATAATATTTATCCATAAATCTATACTCGATTTAATAGAGCTGTGTAGCGATGCTGTTATTGGGAACAGGATTGACATCATGGATAGGTGATTGCCCATATACCTAACAAAGCTGTGCGGTGATATAATTATTGGGAACAGGATTCAAATCTTACACAGATACAGAGCGGAATTATTATGGATAGGTGATTGTCATGAAGATAGATATTAGACACAAACAGATACAGAGCCTTGCTGAGCTTGGAATTATTATAGATCGGTAATTGTCATAAATAACACAGAGAATGAAATAATATCTAGTAAATAAATTTTTGTAAATCTATACTCAATATCCTTTTGACAGAGCATTGTTCCTTTATAAACGTTTCAACATACGTTCCAGCAAAACTGTACCTATTAGGGTATGTATTATTCACATCTTATCCATAACATATCAGCAAGAGTAAATAATATTTTCAAGGCAGCCTACACAACACAGCTCTGTTAGAGATAGGGATTATGACAATAACAATATCAACAAGGCTCTATATCTATGTGTGAGATTTGTACCTACACAACACAGCTCTGTTAGGGATTCATAACAGTTCCATGCTGTAGAAATATCAGCAAGACTCTATTAGATGTTATTTCCATAGTAATCACCTGTCCATAATAATCCCAAGCTCAGCAAGGCTCTGTATCTGTGTGGGATTTGTAATTGTTAGAGATAGGGATATTAAGTATAGAATTAATACTAAATATTATTTTATTTTCTGTATCTGTATCTAATATCTATCTGTGCTCTGTTGGGTATAGGATATTGAGTTAAAATATTTCTCCTCTCTAAACAACAGAGCTCAGCTCTGTTTAGTATAGGATATTGAGTATAAATTCTATTAAAATATTTTCTTCTTCTCTTCTCTTCTCATCTCTACCATGCTGAACAGAGCACAGCTCTGTTAGGTATAGGATATTGAGTTAAAATATTTCTCTTCTCTAAACTGTACCTACAACAGAGCATAGCTCTGTTAATATAGGATAGGGGATTTAATTCTTTTTTTCTTCCCTTCTCATATCTACCATGCTGAACAGAGCACAGCTATATTAATAATTATTCTTCTTATTAGCGGCGAGCACAGTTTTGTTAGGATTTAAATTCTTCTTGCCGATAACAGTACAGCTCTCTCATATTCCCGCCGCGGAGGTGTGGAATCAATATATTGATTATCTCCACGCCCGGGCAGTTCTCAGATTCCCGCCGCGGAGCTGTGGGATCAATAATCCCGCCGCGGAGCTGTGGGATCAATACTCCCGGTGCGGAGCTGTGGGATCAATACTCGGGGCAGTTCCTCAGATTCCCGCGGCGCGGAGCTGGGGAATCAATACTCCCTGCGGGGCAGTTCCTCAGATTCCCGCGCGGAGCTGGGGAATCAATACTCCCCGCCCGGGCAGTTCTCAACTTCCCGCGCGGAGTTTTTTGCACAGTTTTGCGTGTAACAGTACTAGGGTATATATTTTTCTGATGGGTGTACATACAATTGGGCCAGTTCTCAACTTCCCGTGCGGAGCTGTGCGGAGCTGTGCGGTGATGCTGATATTGGGAACAAGCTTTAATACTGAGCTTGGAATTATTATAGATAGGCATGAAGATAGATATTAGATACAGATACAGAAAATAAAATAATATTTAGTATTAATTCTATACTTAATATCCCTATCTCTAACAATTACAAATCCCACACAGATACAGAGCCTTGCTGAGCTTGGAATTATTATGGACAGGTGATTACTATGGAAATAACATCTAATAGAGTCTTGCTGATATTTCTACAGCATGGAACTGTTATGAATCCCTAACAGAGCTGTGTTGTGTAGGTACAAATCTCACACATAGATATAGAGCCTTGTTGATATTGTTATTGTCATAATCCCTATCTCTAACAGAGCTGTGTTGTGTAGGCTGCCTTGAAAATATTATTTACTCTTGCTGATATGTTATGGATAAGATGTGAATAATACATACTCTAATAGGTACAGTTTTGCTGGAACGTATGTTGAAACGTTTATAAAGGAACAATGCTCTGTCAAAAGGATATTGAGTATAGATTTACAAAAATTTATTTACTAGATATTATTTCATTCTCTGTGTTATTTATGACAATTACCGATCTATAATAATTCCAAGCTCAGCAAGGCTCTGTATCTGTTTGTGTCTAATATCTATCTTCATGACAATCACCTATCCATAATAATTCCGCTCTGTATCTGTGTAAGATTTGAATCCTGTTCCCAATAATTATATCACCGCACAGCTTTGTTAGGTATATGGGCAATCACCTATCCATGATGTCAATCCTGTTCCCAATAACAGCATCGCTACACAGCTCTATTAAATCGAGTATAGATTTATGGATAAATATTATTTCTATATCTATATCTAATATCTATCCTCATGGCAATCACCTATCCATGATTTGAATCCTGTTCCCAATAACAGCATCACTACACAGCTCTGTTAGGTATAGGGATATTGAGTATAGATTTATGTTATTAAATATTATTTCATTCTCTGTGTTTGTGTCCAATAACAGCAGAGATATTGAGTATCTATCCTCATGGCAATCACCTATCCATGATTTGAATCCTGTTCCCAATAACAACATCACCGCACAGCTCTGTCAGGTATAGGGATATTGAGTATAGATTGATGGAAAATATTATTTCTGTGTCTGTATCTAATATCTATCCTCATGACAATCACCTATCCATGATTTGAATCCTGTTCCCAATAACAACATCACCGCACAGCTCTGTCAGGTATAGGGATATTGAGTATAGATTTATGGAAAATATTATTTCTGTATCTGTATCTAATATCTATCCTCTTGCTCCCAATAATAGCATCACTGCATAGTTTTGTCAGGTATAGGGATATTATAAATTTATTGATAAATATTATTTCTGTGTTTGTGTCTAATAAGATATTGAATATCTATCTTCATGGCAATCACTTATCTATAATAATTCCAAAGCTCTATATCTGTGTGAGATTTGAAGCTTGTTCCCAATAACAGCATCACTGCACGGTATAGGATATTGAGTATAAATTTATGGAAACTACAGCTCTGTTAAAAATTATTATCTAGATATTATTTCCATGTCTGTATCTGTGTAATTGAATCTTGTACCTAAGTTCCAATTCCCAATAATTGCACAGCTCTGTCATGTAAAGGGATATTGAGTATCTATCTTCATGGCAATCACCTATCCATAATAATTCCAAGGCTCTGTATCTGTGTAGGATTTGAATCCTGTTCCCAATAACAACATCACCGCACAGCTCTGTTAATGAATATTTTTGTAACTGTATAATTGAATCTTGAACCTAATAACAAAAATATTGAGTATCTTCATGGTAATCACCTATCCATAATAGTTCCAAAATTTGAATCCTGTTCCCAATAATTATATCACTGGTATCTTTACTCTAAGCTCAGCAAGGATTTGTATGTGTGTAGGATTTGAATGCTGTTCTCAATAATTATATCACCGCACAGTTTTGTTCATGGCATAGTTCTAAGTTTAGCAAGGATCTGTATATTTGAATCCTGTTCCAATAACAGCATCACTGCACAGCTCTGTCAGGTATAGGGATATTGAGTATAGATTTATGGAAACCACAGCTCTGTTAAAATTGTTCCCAATAACAGCATCACTGCACAGCTCTGTCAGGTATAGGGATATTATTTCATGGCAATCACCTATCCATAATAGTTCTAAGCCCAGCAAAAATCTGTTTCTGTGTGGGATTTGAATCTTGTTCCCAATAACAGCATCACCGCACAGCTGTCAGGTATAGGGATATTGAGTATAGATTTATAGAAACCACAGTTCTGTATGCATCTAGATATTATATCTGTGTCTGTGTAATTGAATTTTGTACCTAATAACAGCAGAAATATTGAGTATCTTCCATGACAATCACCTATTAAGCTCAGCAAGAATCTGTATCTGTGTAGGATTTGAATCCTGTTCCCAATAACAGCATTATTGCACAGGGATCTAGATATAATTTCATAGCAAAAATTAATTCTTCACTCCTATCCATAAATCTGTGTAGGATTTGAATCCTGTTCCCAATAACAACATCACTGCACAGCTCTGTTAGGTTTAGGGACTAGATATTCATCATCACAACATGCAGCAGAGCTGTTCATAATTGATAAGATATAATTGTACTCAGAACAAACCTCTATACCAACAAATATTATAAACACATCACCTCTTGCTCAAATATATCATGCAAAAGCTGAGATAGACCCGCTTGTAGAATGGCTTCACTTTTATGAACTTCCAGACAGTTTGGATTCTGTTTCAAATTTAAGAAACCTGAAATACATAAGCTTTGGGAGTTTTGTTTGCAACCCGTACAATATTATTTTTCCTATATTTATAGACAATATATTGCACAGTCCCGAACTGCTGAAGCTCCAATTGCAGTATAATTTTTTTGTTTGATATGGAATCGTGGAAAAATAATTACTCCATGCCATCGCTTGGAATTATGATTTTATGCGGTGCGTGCCTTGTAATGGTACTTGTGATATTAATTGTATTAGAATGGGTGTGACAGAATCCAAGGACTTAACATGTTCCACAGCAATGCTGTACTACAGAATCAATGCTGATCTTAAAAACAACATATTCCCACTCAAGGAACTTGAAATTGTTAGCAAAAAAAATATTTTGTGTAAAAACTCTAATTATTTAAGTCCATCTTGTATTGAATAAGCCAGAATTGATATTGTTTTTAAGCAGGTACATAATCAACTCATTAAAATATAAACCAGAATTTACATCCAATTTTCCTGCCTCATCAAGTATGGAAATTGTTGTGTCCCATGTTATGTCATCAACAGGCCACCTGCTGTTTGTATAAATTCTATGATCATGGAAAAATTTGTAAAACCTAAATTTTTCTAAACTTGAAGTACTTTTTGTAAAAAAAGCAACATATTTTCCCCAATAACAATGCAACAGGTATGCATCAATTCTATGCCAGTATGTATTGGATTCATAATCATCATATTCAGAACCCAATTCTATGCTCACATACCCAAACCCAACATCACTGTCAAGTACCCATCTTGCCTCTGTTTCATTTTGCACTTTAAAAAAATCATACTCTGATAGATTTTCAAATTTTTCCCTAAAACAATCCAACAGGTGGTCTGATTTTATATATCTTGCAATATTTCTTCTTTCAAAATATGTTTGCATGTTCAGGTATCTATATTTCCTGGAAGATATTATTCTGATTGTTTTTTAACATTGAAACATTTGGTAAATATTTACTGCTGTTGAAATAGCCCAGCCTAACATGTAATATTGTTTGCAGGTTGATTCAAGATGCAAAGATATTTCCAGATACATCAAATCCAAATCTCTTGTTCCTGAATTTAAATTGACATTCTGAAAATTGTAAAATATATTGTGTGCTCCATGATGTTCACATAATTTGTGGAGAGCCTGTTTCTGGTGCACAGGGTCAAGTTCCTGGTCTAGAAAATTACAAAATTTGGCCTTGCAATCTAAGTTATACAGGGCAATCACACAAATATTTCCAATCAATTTTGTTTGGAAATGTTGATGACTGTGCAGAAGAAGTATCTATATGTTCATATGTGAAGTATTGCATGCTATATTCTCTATGGCATTTGGAGCATATTATTGTGAGTATTCTGCTTTTATCTGGATTACAATTCTTTTGGTGTCTGGCCCAATTAGAGCTAAATATATTTTTATTGCATTGGTCACAATATTTTTGTTTTGGCATTTTTCTTGTTGTTTATTATATAAGATTTTCTGGGCTTCAATTCAAAACTTTATACTGAATAAAAAATATAAGTTGGGTTCAGCTGTGTGCTTTGTATATTTCTTGTGTGTGTGTGTGTGTATGTGTGTTAATATTTTTTGGCTTTGGTATTTATATAAACTTTCTTGGGGTTCAAATCAAAACTCTATGCTTTTTATGACAGGTTGTAAAGCCAATAGCCTACAAGTGGAAAAAAAATATTCATTCACACTGACCTAGCACAAATACATGCACAGACATGCATATCTAGAATGGCAATGACCTTGTTATGTATTGATTTTTTGTATAACAGGCTGGGACAGATATAAGCCTGAATCTAAATAAGAGTGGATTACAACAAACAAGCTAGATGTAACAAATATCAGGCAAAATATTGTTCAATATACCAGAAATATATTTAATATGAATAAAATCAAACAGGCCTGTAAGTATGAGAAGCACTGTAACAACACATCTGTTCTCCTCAGCCACTCTCACAATACTGGCTGATGCAATGCAAAATCTCTTTATATACCCTAAGCCGGGCCGAGAAGAAAAAAACAGGAATTTCCCAAGGGCTTTTTCACGGGAAATTCCGAGGGGGCATATTTTTCACGGGAATTTCCTGGCTGATGCAATTTTGTTTGCACGCAAAGCTTCTATACTCGGAAATTGCACACATTAATCAATATGAAACATGTAAACATATGATGTAAGAAATAAGAGGGTCACAGAGCAATTCTAGAAGAATTGCATTGTTTTAATATTAGATAAGCAAATTGTGCCTGGTGCCCAATTGAACTTAAACCAGAAGTAAATATGTATGGGTGGGTGTAGGTTTTTGGCTTAATTTCAGGTGTATCCAAAACAATATCAAGAAGAGCATATTTTTAACAGAATTATAGACAACAATCTCACAGAAGTGCCTTTTGTAAGTGTAGACAAATCAATCTGAGGAGGCTCATCCTTTCACAGAAAATTCCCGAGGGCATTTTTACAAAAATCTTGGATTAGGCAGGGTTCCACACTAGAGCAAAAAGCTCATATGCTCATGTTGAGCTAGTTTTAAGTGTAAACAAATCTGCTTGAGGGGAGCTCTTCCTTTCTCGGGTTTATAATATTGTAAATACAACTACTTTGATGGCACAACTTTGGTCAAACCTTTGCCAGTCTATTTTCGTAATTCACCTCACAAACACAACTTCACGTCAGACGCTCTCAACAATCGTGTAGCAACTGCAGCAAGTTGAAACTTGCAAGCGTTCACCTACCTGCCGTGTGAAGGTGGGGGCACCAGCGTTGCCGGTTCGTGCACAGTGTTGCCAGTCTCATTACTTTCCTAACAGACCACGTATCTCATCTAATCGTTACACTCCAACATGTGAACAGTTTACGTATTAAAATGTTTCTTGAAGATTAAAAAAATTCCCTCTTGGTAATTCATTTTATGTCAATCATATTTACGAACACGTGTTTCACAGCAAATGTCCATCTTTGTCTACGAATCAAAGCAATGCTGTCACTTCGATTCTCAAGACACATGATCAACTATAACTTAACACTAACGAGAAATGTATTGTTTTTTGACATGGAATTACAGAAGAGGCTTTCGAGATTTTTGGGATAGTCTGGATATCGTTAGTAATTCTGGAATTTCGAACGTAATTAACTGGCAAATAACAGTTAAATGTTTAGGAATATTTAAAACAACCTTGGCGGATTTTGTTTTCGTTGCTTTTCATATTTCCCTTACTTCGTATCCAATTTCGAAAAGCTTCAATTCGTGCTGAAAGGACAAAAAATTATGCTGGACTCTGTGGCTGAGTGCTTATCACATCGCGCTGCCACTTCGAATCCCTCTCGGGCATGTTTGTTTGTGGGTGTCCATTCATCAATTTCATTATTTCATCACTCATCCCCATCTTCGCAAATTAGCCAAGAGGCTCAAGACACAAAGTAAAAGAAAATAAACGAATCAATCAGGGAACCAAAAATTATGTATTTAGTGTTTGGTGCAAGACGAATTAGCGGCAACATTGATTCTTATGTAGGTTCGCATGAAGGATTTTTGCACATATCCTGTAAGGAGATCATTTTGCAAGTGAGAAACTGTGGGTTCCATGGTGTAACGGTTAGCACTCTGGACTCTGAATCCAGCGATCCGAGTTCAAATCTCGGTGGGACCTTTACGTGTGATATTTTGGATACTTTCTCTATTTTGGCAACTGCAGTGGTGTTTATATTTAGGAACATATACATTGCAGATGCCAGACGACGAATTTGAATTGACGATCGCCAAATTTTTTGAAGGAAAAATTATTGAGTACCAGCTTGGGTTAAATCAAAACCAACATCCACGTTTTCCGTAGAATGGATCAACATGTTTAGAATTATTCCAGATTTGCGTTACGAAGCTACGGAAATGATTGTTCTACACGCTTAGTTTTGACTCGTGTGTGAGAAGTGGCACTTGTTTTGTTTGAGTCTAAAATCTGGAAAGGAATTCAAGGAGACTGGTTGTCTGGAAGAACGAAATATTTCCTAATTATCTCCGGCATGGTCTAGTGGCTAGGATACCTGGCTTTCACCCAGGAGGCCCGGGTTCGATTCCCGGTGTCGGAAAGATTCTTTTAAATCGTCCACAGCGAAAGAAAGATGGGAGTGACTTGAACAACCAATATCTATGTGCATGAACTCACCTTCTTCGTACCGGGGTAACACGCATGATGACGTTGTCAAATCACTAGCAACCTGTAGGTTTTGATCAATTTATGGTTGATGGGAAGGAGTACTCTAACAAGATTTACGACTTAATGTGTACCTTGGAGCTGCGTAAAATCTACAATATAGTTTATTAGATCCTACAGTATTCCTCGCAACTTTATCAGATATAAGCAGGTAACTCAACTAGGTGTATTTGATGTCCATCTCGTGTTTGCTGATATTAAGTGCTCATCTAATCGTTACACTCCCAACATGTGAACAGTTTACGTATTAAAATGTTTCTTGAAGATTAAATAAATTCCCCCTTGGAAATTCTTTTTATGTCAATCATATTTACGAACACGTGTTTCACAGCAAATGAAGGGTTGTTGGTCCATCTTTGTCTACGAAACAAAGCAATGCTGTCACTTCGATTCTCAAGACACATGATCAACTATAACTTAACACTAACTAGAAATGTATTGTTTTTAGACATGGAATTACAGAAGAGGCTTTCGAGATTTTAGGATAGTCTGGATATCGTTAGTAATTCTGGAATTTCTAACGTAATTAACTGGCAAATAACAGTTAAATGTTTAGGAATATTTAAAACAACCTTGGCGGATTTTGTTTTCGTTGCTTTTCATATTTCCCTTACTTCGTACCCAATTTCGAAAAGCTTAAATTCGTGCTGATTAAGAACGACATAAATCAATTGATTGCTTCACTTTGAGCGACAGTGCATTTCAAACTTAAAATGTTCTTAACTCTCGTGAGTTTATAGTTACAGTAGTTTCTTTGTCAGTGAATCCAGTGACATGAGATGAAATAACGCTGGCGTAACTTGGAAAATGTGATAACCGTAATTTGACTGACGATTGATATTTACGAATTTGTAATGAACGTATACGAAACACAATTCAATTTCCGCATGTTTTCAACTTGTATAGGAAAATATAATTGTTCATCCAAGCAGACAAGCAAGAAGAAAGTAACCGTTTCGTTCCTTTGGCAATGAAACATGAATTCATAATCAATCAATTCCAAATTGTGAAATATCCTGTTGCCACTCAGACTGCTGAGAATTCGTAGAATCAGGTGTCGATACGATTAATGTTGCCAAACTAGATGGTCTAAAAAGACGAAATCTAACCTGATAGTTTTGGTTGTTGAATGTAACGTGCGTGGCCTCCGGCATGGTCTAGTGGCTAGGATACCTGGCTCTCACCCAGGAGGCCCGGGTTCGATTCCCGGTGCCGGAAAGATGCAGTTTTTATCCTTTGTCACTTAGAGTATACTTACCTAACGTAAATAGATAGCCGCACATCTTGAATTTGAATGAGGACATAACGTCTCGTATCCTTTAACTTGCAAAAATTAATATTTTTCATATTAACCCAGGAATAACTTCACGGGTGAAAGTGTTCCTAATGCGTCCATAGTTCCTATTGCAATGCACGGGCGTCGGGAAGGGGTAGCAAAGGGGGGCCGTGGAACTCATGTCCATATCTTGTGTTAACATTCCACGTTCAAATTTAAATCACTACTGATCATTCTCACCGTTAATCGACGATCTGACAGCACAAGAGACTTCACTCTTTCCACATTGACATCCGTTTTTGAGGTTGAATTTCTTCCCGCACGAGGTTCTTCTTTCACTTGTTCTCGGCCTTCTAAAAATGACTTGTGCCATCTCAACACTTGTGCGCTAGATAGTGCATGTTCTCCATAAGACCTTTGGAACTTTTCATAAGTCACAGTAGCGGATTCGCCAAGCTTAACACAAAATTTGATGGCACAACTTTGGTCAAACCTTTGCCAGTCTATTTTCGTATTTCACCTCACAAACACAACTTCACGTCAGACGCTCTCAACAATCGTGTAGCAACTGCAGCAAGTTGAAACTTGCAAGCGTTCACCTACCTGCCGTGTGAAGGTGGGGGCACCAGCGTTGCCGGTTCGTGCACAGTGTTGCCAGTCTCATTACTTTCCTAACAGACCACGTATCTCATCTAATCGTTACACTCCAACATGAGAACAGTTTACGTATTAAAATGTTTCTTGAAGATTAAAAAAAATCCCTCTTGCTAATTCATTTTATGTCAATCATATTTACGAACACGTGTTTCACAGCAAATGTCCATCTTTGTCTACGAATCAAAGCAATGCTGTCACTTCGATTCTCAAGACACATGATCAACTATAACTTAACACTAACGAGAAATGTATTGTTTTTTGACATGGAATTACAGAAGAGGCTTTCGAGATTTTTGGGATAGTCTGGATATCGTTAGTAATTCTGGAATTTCGAACGTAATTAACTGGCAAATAACAGTTAAATGTTTAGGAATATTTAAAACAACCTTGGCGGATTTTGTTTTCGTTGCTTTTCATATTTCCCTTACTTCGTATCCAATTTCGAAAAGCTTCAATTCGTGCTGAAAGGACAAAAAATTATGCTGGACTCTGTGGCTGAGTGCTTATCACATCGCGCTGCCACTTCGAATCCCTCTCGGGCATGTTTGTTTGTGGGTGTCCATTCATCAATTTCATTATTTCATCACTCATCCCCATCTTCGCAAATTAGCCAAGAGGCTCAAGACACGAAGTAAAAGAAAATAAATGAATCAATCAGGGAACCAAAAATTATGTATTTAGTGTTTGGTGCAAGACGAATTAGCGGCAACATTGATTCTTATGTAGGTTCGCATGAAGGATTTTTGCACATATCCTGTAAGGAGATCATTTTGCAAGTGAGAAACTGTGGGTTCCATGGTGTAACGGTTAGCACTCTGGACTCTGAATCCAGCGATCCGAGTTCAAATCTCGGTGGGACCTTTACGTGTGATATTTTGGATACTTTCTCTATTTTGGCAACTGCAGTGGTGTTTATATTTAGGAACATATACATTGCAGATGCCAGACGACGAATTTGAATTGACGATCGCCAAATTTTTTGAAGGAAAAATTATTGAGTACCAGCTTGGGTTAAATCAAAAACAACATCCACGTTTTCCGTAGAATGGATCAACATGTTTAGAATTATTCCAGATTTACGCTACGAAGCTACGGAAATGATTGTTCTACACGCTTAGTTTTGACTCGTGTGTGAGAAGTGGCACTTGTTTTGTTTGAGTCTAAATTCTGGAAAGGAATTCAAGGAGACTGGTTGTCTGGAAGAACGAAATATTTCCTAATTATCTCCGGCATGGTCTAGTGGCTAGGATAGCTGGCTTTCACCCAGGAGGCCCGGGTTCGATTCCCGGTGTCGGAAAGATTCTTTTAAATCGTCCACAGCGAAAGAAAGATGGGAATGACTTGAACAACCAATATCTATGTGCATGAACTAACCTTCTTCGTACCGGGGTAACACGCATGATGACGTTGTCAAATCACTAGCAACCTGTAGGTTTTGATCAATTTATGGTTGATGGGAAGGAGTACTATAACAAGATTTACGACTTAATGTGTACCTTGGAGCTGCGTAAAATCTACAATATAGTTTATTAGATCCTACAGTATTCCTCGCAACTTTATCAGATATAAGCAGGTAACTCAACTAGGTGTATTTGATGTCCATCTCGTGTTTGCTGATATTAAGTGCTCATCTAATCGTTACACTCCAACATGTGAACAGTTTACGTATTAAAATGTTTCTTGAAGATTAAATAAATTCCCCCTTGGAAATTCTTTTTATGTCAATCATATTTACGAACACGTGTTTCACAGCAAATGAAGGGTTGTTGGTCCATCTTTGTCTACGAAACAAAGCAATGCTGTCACTTCGATTCTCAAGACACATGATCAACTATAACTTAACACTAACTAGAAATGTATTGTTTTTAGACATGGAATTACAGAAGAGGCTTTCGAGATTTTAGGATAGTCTGGATATCGTTAGTAATTCTGGAATTTCTAACGTAATTAACTGGCAAATAACAGTTAAATGTTTAGGAATATTTAAAACAACCTTGGCGGATTTTGTTTTCTTTCCTTTTCATATTTCCCTTACTTCGTACCCAATTTCGAAAAGCTTAAATTCGTGCTGATTAAGAACGACATAAATCAATTGATTGCTTCACTTTGAGCGACAGTGCATTTCAAACTTAAAATGTTCTTAACTCTCGTGAGTTTATATTTACAGTAGTTTCTTTGTCAGTGAATCCAGTGACATGAGATGAAATAACGCTGGCGTAACTTGGAAAATGTGATAACCGTAATTTGACTGACGATTGATATTTACGAATTTGTAATGAACGTATACGAAACACAATTCAATTTCCGCATGTTTTCAACTTGTATAGGAAAATATAATTGTTCATCCAAGCTGACAAGCAAGAAGAAAGTAACCGTTTCGTTCCTTTGGCAATGAAACATGAATTCATAATCAATCAATTCCAAATTGTGAAATATCCTGTTGCCACTCAGACTGCTGAGAATTCGTAGAATCAGGTGTCGATACGATTAATGTTGCCAAACTAGATGGTCTAAAAAGACGAAATCTAACCTGATAGTTTTGGTTGTTGAATGTAACGTGCGTGGCCTCCGGCATGGTCTAGTGGCTAGGATACCTGGCTCTCACCCAGGAGGCCCGGGTTCGATTCCCGGTGCCGGAAAGATGCAGTTTTTATCCTTTGTCACTTGGAGGATACTTACCTAACGTAAATAGATAGCCGCACATCTTGAATTTGAATGAGGACATAACGTCTCGTATCCTTTAACTCTCACAAAAATTAATATTTTTCATATTAACCCAGGAATAACTTCACGGGTGAAAGTGTTCCTAATGCGTCCATAGTTCCTATTGCAATGCACGGGCGTCGGGAAGGTGTAGCAAAGGGGGGCCGTGGCACTCATGTCCATATCTTGTGTTAACATTCCACGTTCAAATTTAAATCACTACTGATCATTCTCACCGTTAATCGACGATCTGACAGCACAAGAGACTTCAATCTTTCCACATTGACATCCGTTTTTGAGGTTGAATGTCTTCCCGCACGAGGTTCTTCTTTCACTTGTTCTCGGCCTTCTAAAAAGGACTTGTGCCATCTCAACACTTGTGCGCTAGATAGTGCATGTTCTCCATAAGCCCTTTGGAACTTTTCATAAGTCACAGTAGCGGATTCGCCAAGCTTAACACAAAATTTGATGGCACAACTTTGGTCAAACCTTTGCCAGTCTATTTTCGTAATTCACCTCACAAACACAACTTCACGTCAGACGCTCTCAACAATCGTGTAGCAACTGCAGCAAGTTGAAACTTGCAAGCGTTCACCTACCTGCCGTGTGAAGGTGGGGGCACCAGCGTTGCCGGTTCGTGCACAGTGTTGCCAGTCTCATTACTTTCCTAACAGACCACGTATCTCATCTAATCGTTACACTCCAACATGTGAACAGTTTACGTATTAAAATGTTTCTTGAAGATTAAAAAAATTCCCTCTTGGTAATTCATTTTATGTCAATCATATTTACGAACACGTGTTTCACAGCAAATGTCCATCTTTGTCTACGAATCAAAGCAATGCTGTCACTTCGATTCTCAAGACACATGATCAACTATAACTTAACACTAACGAGAAATGTATTGTTTTTTGACATGGAATTACAGAAGAGGCTTTCGAGATTTTTGGGATAGTCTGGATATCGTTAGTAATTCTGGAATTTCGAACGTAATTAACTGGCAAATAACAGTTAAATGTTTAGGAATATTTAAAACAACCTTGGCGGATTTTGTTTTCGTTGCTTTTCATATTTCCCTTACTTCGTATCCAATTTCGAAAAGCTTCAATTCGTGCTGAAAGGACAAAAAATTATGCTGGACTCTGTGGCTGAGTGCTTATCACATCGCGCTGCCACTTCGAATCCCTCTCGGGCATGTTTGTTTGTGGGTGTCCATTCATCAATTTCATTATTTCATCACTCATCCCATCTTCGCAAATTAGCCAAGAGGCTCAAGACACAAAGTAAAAGAAAATAAATGAATCAATCAGGGAACCAAAAATTATGTATTTAGTGTTTGGTGCAAGACGAATTAGCGGCAACATTGATTCTTATGTAGGTTCGCATGAAGGATTTTTGCACATATCCTGTAAGGAGATCATTTTGCAAGTGAGAAACTGTGGGTTCCATGGTGTAACGGTTAGCACTCTGGACTCTGAATCCAGCGATCCGAGTTCAAATCTCGGTGGGACCTTTACGTGTGATATTTTGGATACTTTCTCTATTTTGGCAACTGCAGTGGTGTTTATATTTAGGAACATATACATTGCAGATGCCAGACGACGAATTTGAATTGACGATCGCCAAATTTTTTGAAGGAAAAATTATTGAGTACCAGCTTGGGTTAAATCAAAAACAACATCCACGTTTTCCGTAGAATGGATCAACATGTTTAGAATTATTCCAGATTTACGCTACGAAGCTACGTAAATGATTGTTCTACACGCTTAGTTTTGACTCGTGTGTGAGAAGTGGCACTTGTTTTGTTTGAGTCTAAAATCTGGAAAGGAATTCAAGGAGACTGGTTGTCTGGAAGAACCAAATATTTCCTAATTATCTCCGGCATGGTCTAGTGGCTAGGATACCTGGCTTTCACCCAGGAGGCCCGGGTTCGATTCCCGGTGTCGGAAAGATTCTTTTAAATCGTCCAAAGCGAAAGAAAGATGGGAGTGACTTGAACAACCAATATCTATGTGCATGAACTAACCTTCTTCGTACCGGGGTAACACGCATGATGACGTTGTCAAATCACTAGCAACCTGTAGGTTTTGATCAATTTATGGTTGATGGGAAGGAGTACTCTAACAAGATTTACGACTTAATGTGTACCTTGGAGCTGCGTAAAATCTACAATATAGTTTATTAGATCCTACAGTATTCCTCGCAACTTTATCAGATATAAGCAGGTAACTCAACTAGGTGTATTTGATGTCCATCTCGTGTTTGCTGATATTAAGTGCTCATCTAATCGTTACACTCCAACATGTGAACAGTTTACGTATTAAAATGTTTCTTGAAGATTAAATAAATTCCCCCTTGGAAATTCTTTTTATGTCAATCATATTTACGAACACGTGTTTCACAGCAAATGAAGGGTTGTTGGTCCATCTTTGTCTACGAAACAAATCAATGCTGTCACTTCGATTCTCAAGACACATGATCAACTATAACTTAACACTAACTAGAAATGTATTGTTTTTAGACATGGAATTACAGAAGAGGCTTTCGAGATTTTAGGATAGTCTGGATATCGTTAGTAATTCTGGAATTTCTAACGTAATTAACTGGCAAATAACAGTTAAATGTTTAGGAATATTTAAAACAACCTTGGCGGATTTTGTTTTCGTTGCTTTTCATATTTCCCTTACTTCGTACCCAATTTCGAAAAGCTTAAATTCGTGCTGATTAAGAACGACATAAATCAATTGATTGCTTCACTTTGAGCGACAGTGCATTTCAAACTTAAAATGTTCTTAGCTCTCGTGAGTTTATAGTTACAGTAGTTTCTTTGTCAGTGAATCCAGTGACATGAGATGAAATAACGCTGGCGTAACTTGGAAAATGTGATAACCGTAATTTGACTGACGATTGATATTTACGAATTTGTAATGAACGTATACGAAACACAATTCAATTTCCGCATGTTTTCAACTTGTATAGGAAAATATAATTGTTCATCCAAGCTGACAAGCAAGAAGAAAGTAATGATACATGAATTCATAATCAATCAATTCCAAATTGTGAAATATCCTGTTGCCACTCAGACTGCTGAGAATTCGTAGAATCAGGTGTCGATACGATTAATGTTGCCAAACTAGATGGTCTAAAAAGACGAAATCTAACCTGATAGTTTTGGTTGTTGAATGTAACGTGCGTGGCCTCCGGCATGGTCTAGTGGCTAGGATACCTGGCTCTCACCCAGGAGGCCCGGGTTCGATTCCCGGTGCCGGAAAGATGCAGTTTTTATCCTTTGTCACTTGGAGGATACTTACCTAACGTAAATAGATAGCCGCACATCTTGAATTTGAATGAGGACATAACGTCTCGTATCCTTTAACTCTCACAAAAATTAATATTTTTCATATTAACCCAGGAATAACTTCACGGGTGAAAGTGTTCCTAATGCGTCCATAGTTCCTATTGCAATGCATGGGCGTCGGGAAGGGGTAGCAAAGGGGGGCCGTGGAACTCATGTCCATATCTTGTGTTAACATTCCACGTTCAAATTTAAATCACTACTGATCATTCTCACCGTTAATCGACGATCTGACAGCACAAGAGACTTCACTCTTTCCACATTGACATCCGTTTTTGAGGTTGAATGTCTTCCCGCACGAGGTTCTTCTTTCACTTGTTCTCGGCCTTCTAAAAAGGACTTGTGCCATCTCAACACTTGTGCGCTAGATAGTGCATGTTCTCCATAAGCCCTTTGGAACTTTTCATAAGTCACAGTAGCGGATTCGCCAAGCTTAACACAAAATTTGATGGCACAACTTTGGTCAAACCTTTGCCAGTCTATTTTCGTAATTCACCTCACAAACACAACTTCACGTCAGACGCTCTCAACAATCGTGTAGCAACTGCAGCAAGTTGAAACTTGCAAGCGTTCACCTACCTGCCGTGTGAAGGTGGGGGCACCAGCGTTGCCGGTTCGTGCACAGTGTTGCCAGTCTCATTACTTTCCTAACAGACCACGTATCTCATCTAATCGTTACACTCCAACATGTGAACAGTTTACGTATTAAAATGTTTCTTGAAGATTAAAAAAATTCCCTCTTGGTAATTCATTTTATGTCAATCATATTTACGAACACGTGTTTCACAGCAAATGTCCATCTTTGTCTACGAATCAAAGCAATGCTGTCACTTCGATTCTCAAGACACATGATCAACTATCACTTAACACTAACGAGAAATGTATTGTTTTTTGACATGGAATTACAGAAGAGGCTTTCGAGATTTTTGGGATAGTCTGGATATCGTTAGTAATTCTGGAATTTCGAACGTAATTAACTGGCAAATAACAGTTAAATGTTTAGGAATATTTAAAACAACCTTGGCGGATTTTGTTTTCGTTGCTTTTCATATTTCCCTTACTTCGTATCCAATTTCGAAAAGCTTCAATTCGTGCTGAAAGGACAAAAAATTATGCTGGACTCTGTGGCTGAGTGCTTATCACATCGCGCTGCCACTTCGAATCCCTCTCGGGCATGTTTGTTTGTGGGTGTCCATTCATCAATTTCATTATTTCATCACTCATCCCCATCTTCGCAAATTAGCCAAGAGGCTCAAGACACGAAGTAAAAGAAAATAAATGAATCAATCAGGGAACCAAAAATTATGTATTTAGTGTTTGGTGCAAGACGAATTAGCGGCAACATTGATTCTTATGTAGGTTCGCATGAAGGATTTTTGCACATATCCTGTAAGGAGATCATTTTGCAAGTGAGAAACTGTGGGTTCCATGGTGTAACGGTTAGCACTCTGGACTCTGAATCCAGCGATCCGAGTTCAAATCTCGGTGGGACCTTTACGTGTGATATTTTGGATACTTTCTCTATTTTGGCAACTGCAGTGGTGTTTATATTTAGGAACATATACATTGCAGATGCCAGACGACGAATTTGAATTGACGATCGCCAAATTTTTTGAAGGAAAAATTATTGAGTACCAGCTTGGGTTAAATCAAAAACAACATCCACGTTTTCCGTAGAATGGATCAACATGTTTAGAATTATTCCAGATTTACGCTACGAAGCTACGGAAATGATTGTTCTACACGCTTAGTTTTGACTCGTGTGTGAGAAGTGGCACTTGTTTTGTTTGAGTCTAAAATCTGGAAAGGAATTCAAGGAGACTGGTTGTCTGGAAGAACGAAATATTTCCTAATTATCTCCGGCATGGTCTAGTGGCTAGGATACCTGGCTTTCACCCAGGAGGCCCGGGTTCGATTCCCGGTGTCGGAAAGATTCTTTTAAATCGTCCACAGCGAAAGAAAGATGGGAGTGACTTGAACAACCAATATCTATGTGCATGAACTCACCTTCTTCGTACCGGGGTAACACGCATGATGACGTTGTCAAATCACTAGCAACCTGTAGGTTTTGATCAATTTATGGTTGATGGGAAGGAGTACTCTAACAAGATTTACGACTTAATGTGTACCTTGGAGCTGCGTAAAATCTACAATATAGTTTATTAGATCCTACAGTATTCCTCGCAACTTTATCAGATATAAGCAGGTAACTCAACTAGGTGTATTTGATGTCCATCTCGTGTTTGCTGATATTAAGTGCTCATCTAATCGTTACACTCCCAACATGTGAACAGTTTACGTATTAAAATGTTTCTTGAAGATTAAATAAATTCCCCCTTGGAAATTCTTTTTATGTCAATCATATTTACGAACACGTGTTTCACAGCAAATGAAGGGTTGTTGGTCCATCTTTGTCTACGAAACAAAGCAATGCTGTCACTTCGATTCTCAAGACACATGATCAACTATAACTTAACACTAACTAGAAATGTATTGTTTTTAGACATGGAATTACAGAAGAGGCTTTCGAGATTTTAGGATAGTCTGGATATCGTTAGTAATTCTGGAATTTCTAACGTAATTAACTGGCAAATAACAGTTAAATGTTTAGGAATATTTAAAACAACCTTGGCGGATTTTGTTTTCGTTGCTTTTCATATTTCCCTTACTTCGTACCCAATTTCGAAAAGCTTAAATTCGTGCTGATTAAGAACGACATAAATCAATTGATTGCTTCACTTTGAGCGACAGTGCATTTCAAACTTAAAATGTTCTTAACTCTCGTGAGTTTATAGTTACAGTAGTTTCTTTGTCAGTGAATCCAGTGACATGAGATGAAATAACGCTGGCGTAACTTGGAAAATGTGATAACCGTAATTTGACTGACGATTGATATTTACGAATTTGTAATGAACGTATACGAAACACAATTCAATTTCCGCATGTTTTCAACTTGTATAGGAAAATATAATTGTTCATCCAAGCAGACAAGCAAGAAGAAAGTAACCGTTTCGTTCCTTTGGCAATGAAACATGAATTCATAATCAATCAATTCCAAATTGTGAAATATCCTGTTGCCACTCAGACTGCTGAGAATTCGTAGAATCAGGTGTCGATACGATTAATGTTGCCAAACTAGATGGTCTAAAAAGACGAAATCTAACCTGATAGTTTTGGTTGTTGAATGTAACGTGCGTGGCCTCCGGCATGGTCTAGTGGCTAGGATACCTGGCTCTCACCCAGGAGGCCCGGGTTCGATTCCCGGTGCCGGAAAGATGCAGTTTTTATCCTTTGTCACTTGGAGGATACTTACCTAACGTAAATAGATAGCCGCACATCTTGAATTTGAATGAGGACATAACGTCTCGTATCCTTTAACTTGCAAAAAATAATATTTTTCATATTAACCCAGGAATAACTTCACGGGTGAAAGTGTTCCTAATGCGTCCATAGTTCCTATTGCAATGCACGGGCGTCGGGAAGGGGTAGCAAAGGGGGGCCGTGGAACTCATGTCCATATCTTGTGTTAACATTCCACGTTCAAATTTAAATCACTACTGATCATTCTCACCGTTAATCGACGATCTGACAGCACAAGAGACTTCACTCTTTCCACATTGACATCCGTTTTTGAGGTTGAATTTCTTCCCGCACGAGGTTCTTCTTTCACTTGTTCTCGGCCTTCTAAAAATGACTTGTGCCATCTCAACACTTGTGCGCTAGATAGTGCATGTTCTCCATAAGACCTTTGGAACTTTTCATAAGTCACAGTAGCGGATTCGCCAAGCTTAACACAAAATTTGATGGCACAACTTTGGTCAAACCTTTGCCAGTCTATTTTCGTATTTCACCTCACAAACACAACTTCACGTCAGACGCTCTCAACAATCGTGTAGCAACTGCAGCAAGTTGAAACTTGCAAGCGTTCACCTACCTGCCGTGTGAAGGTGGGGGCACCAGCGTTGCCGGTTCGTGCACAGTGTTGCCAGTCTCATTACTTTCCTAACAGACCACGTATCTCATCTAATCGTTACACTCCAACATGAGAACAGTTTACGTATTAAAATGTTTCTTGAAGATTAAAAAAAATCCCTCTTGCTAATTCATTTTATGTCAATCATATTTACGAACACGTGTTTCACAGCAAATGTCCATCTTTGTCTACGAATCAAAGCAATGCTGTCACTTCGATTCTCAAGACACATGATCAACTATAACTTAACACTAACGAGAAATGTATTGTTTTTTGACATGGAATTACAGAAGAAGCTTTCGAGATTTTTGGGATAGTCTGGATATCGTTAGTAATTCTGGAATTTCGAACGTAATTAACTGGCAAATAACAGTTAAATGTTTAGGAATATTTAAAACAACCTTGGCGGATTTTGTTTTCGTTGCTTTTCATATTTCCCTTACTTCGTATCCAATTTCGAAAAGCTTCAATTCGTGCTGAAAGGACAAAAAATTATGCTGGACTCTGTGGCTGAGTGCTTATCACATCGCGCTGCCACTTCGAATCCCTCTCGGGCATGTTTGTTTGTGGGTGTCCATTCATCAATTTCATTATTTCATCACTCATCCCCATCTTCGCAAATTAGCCAAGAGGCTCAAGACACGAAGTAAAAGAAAATAAATGAATCAATCAGGGAACCAAAAATTATGTATTTAGTGTTTGGTGCAAGACGAATTAGCGGCAACATTGATTCTTATGTAGGTTCGCATGAAGGATTTTTGCACATATCCTGTAAGGAGATCATTTTGCAAGTGAGAAACTGTGGGTTCCATGGTGTAACGGTTAGCACTCTGGACTCTGAATCCAGCGATCCGAGTTCAAATCTCGGTGGGACCTTTACGTGTGATATTTTGGATACTTTCTCTATTTTGGCAACTGCAGTGGTGTTTATATTTAGGAACATATACATTGCAGATGCCAGACGACGAATTTGAATTGACGATCGCCAAATTTTTTGAAGGAAAAATTATTGAGTACCAGCTTGGGTTAAATCAAAAACAACATCCACGTTTTCCGTAGAATGGATCAACATGTTTAGAATTATTCCAGATTTACGCTACGAAGCTACGGAAATGATTGTTCTACACGCTTAGTTTTGACTCGTGTGTGAGAAGTGGCACTTGCTTTGTTTGAGTCTAAAATCTGGAAAGGAATTCAAGGAGACTGGTTGTCTGGAAGAACGAAATATTTCCTAATTATCTCCGGCATGGTCTAGTGGCTAGGATACCTGGCTTTCACCCAGGAGGCCCGGGTTCGATTCCCGGTGTCGGAAAGATTCTTTTAAATCGTCCACAGCGAAAGAAAGATAGGAGTGACTTGAACAACCAATATCTATGTGCATGAACTAACCTTCTTCGTACCGGGGTAACACGCATGATGACGTTGTCAAATCACTAGCAACCTGTAGGTTTTGATCAATTTATGGTTGATGGGAAGGAGTACTCTAACAAGATTTACGACTTAATGTGTACCTTGGAGCTGCGTAAAATCTACAATATAGTTTATTAGATCCTACAGTATTCCTCGCAACTTTATCAGATATAAGCAGGTAACTCAACTAGGTGTATTTGATGTCCATCTCGTGTTTGCTGATATTAAGTGCTCATCTAATCGTTACACTCCCAACATGTGAACAGTTTACGTATTAAAATGTTTCTTGAAGATTAAATAAATTCCCCCTTGGAAATTCTTTTTATGTCAATCATATTTACGAACACGTGTTTCACAGCAAATGAAGGGTTGTTGGTCCATCTTTGTCTACGAAACAAAGCAATGCTGTCACTTCGATTCTCAAGACACATGATCAACTATAACTTAACACTAACTAGAAATGTATTGTTTTTAGACATGGAATTACAGAAGAGGCTTTCGAGATTTTAGGATAGTCTGGATATCGTTAGTAATTCTGGAATTTCTAACGTAATTAACTGGCAAATAACAGTTAAATGTTTAGGAATATTTAAAACAACCTTGGCGGATTTTGTTTTCTTTCCTTTTCATATTTCCCTTACTTCGTACCCAATTTCGAAAAGCTTAAATTCGTGCTGATTAAGAACGACATAAATCAATTGATTGCTTCACTTTGAGCGACAGTGCATTTCAAACTTAAAATGTTCTTAACTCTCGTGAGTTTATATTTACAGTAGTTTCTTTGTCAGTGAATCCAGTGACATGAGATGAAATAACGCTGGCGTAACTTGGAAAATGTGATAACCGTAATTTGACTGACGATTGATATTTACGAATTTGTAATGAACGTATACGAAACACAATTCAATTTCCGCATGTTTTCAACTTGTATAGGAAAATATAATTGTTCATCCAAGCTGACAAGCAAGAAGAAAGTAACCGTTTCGTTCCTTTGGCAATGAAACATGAATTCATAATCAATCAATTCCAAATTGTGAAATATCCTGTTGCCACTCAGACTGCTGAGAATTCGTAGAATCAGGTGTCGATACGATTAATGTTGCCAAACTAGATGGTCTAAAAAGACGAAATCTAACCTGATAGTTTTGGTTGTTGAATGTAACGTGCGTGGCCTCCGGCATGGTCTAGTGGCTAGGATACCTGGCTCTCACCCAGGAGGCCCGGGTTCGATTCCCGGTGCCGGAAAGATGCAGTTTTTATCCTTTGTCACTTGGAGGATACTTACCTAACGTAAATAGATAGCCGCACATCTTGAATTTGAATAAGGACATAACGTCTCGTATCCTTTAACTTGCAAAAATTAATATTTTTCATATTAACCCAGGAATAACTTCACGGGTGAAAGTGTTCCTAATGCGTCCATAGTTCCTATTGCAATGCACGGGCGTCGGGAAGGGGTAGCAAAGGGGGGCCGTGGCACTCATGTCCATATCTTGTGTTAACATTCCACGTTCAAATTTAAATCACTACTGATCATTCTCACCGTTAATCGACGATCTGACAGCACAAGAGAATTCACTCTTTCCACATTGACATCCGTTTTTGAGGTTGAATGTCTTCCCGCACGAGGTTCTTCTTTCACTTGTTCTCGGCCTTCTAAAAAGGACTTGTGCCATCTCAACACTTGTGCGCTAGATAGTGCATGTTCTCCATAAGCCCTTTGGAACTTTTCATAAGTCACAGTAGCGGATTCGCCAAGCTTAACACAAAATTTGATGGCACAACTTTGGTCAAACCTTTGCCAGTCTATTTTCGTAATTCACCTCACAAACACAACTTCACGTCAGACGCTCTCAACAATCGTGTAGCAACTGCAGCAAGTTGAAACTTGCAAGCGTTCACCTACCTGCCGTGTGAAGGTGGGGGCACCAGCGTTGCCGGTTCGTGCACAGTGTTGCCAGTCTCATTACTTTCCTAACAGACCACGTATCTCATCTAATCGTTACACTCCAACATGTGAACAGTTTACGTATTAAAATGTTTCTTGAAGATTAAAAAAATTCCCTCTTGGTAATTCATTTTATGTCAATCATATTTACGAACACGTGTTTCACAGCAAATGTCCATCTTTGTCTACGAATCAAAGCAATGCTGTCACTTCGATTCTCAAGACACATGATCAACTATAACTTAACACTAACGAGAAATGTATTGTTTTTTGACATGGAATTACAGAAGAGGCTTTCGAGATTTTTGGGATAGTCTGGATATCGTTAGTAATTCTGGAATTTCGAACGTAATTAACTGGCAAATAACAGTTAAATGTTTAGGAATATTTAAAACAACCTTGGCGGATTTTGTTTTCGTTGCTTTTCATATTTCCCTTACTTCGTATCCAATTTCGAAAAGCTTCAATTCGTGCTGAAAGGACAAAAAATTATGCTGGACTCTGTGGCTGAGTGCTTATCACATCGCGCTGCCACTTCGAATCCCTCTCGGGCATGTTTGTTTGTGGGTGTCCATTCATCAATTTCATTATTTCATCACTCATCCCCATCTTCGCAAATTAGCCAAGAGGCTCAAGACACGAAGTAAAAGAAAATAAATGAATCAATCAGGGAACCAAAAATTATGTATTTAGTGTTTGGTGCAAGACGAATTAGCGGCAACATTGATTCTTATGTAGGTTCGCATGAAGGATTTTTGCACATATCCTGTAAGGAGATCATTTTGCAAGTGAGAAACTGTGGGTTCCATGGTGTAACGGTTAGCATTCTGGACTCTGAATCCAGCGATCCGAGTTCAAATCTCGGTGGGACCTTTACGTGTGATATTTTGGATACTTTCTCTATTTTGGCAACTGCAGTGGTGTTTATATTTAGGAACATATACATTGCAGATGCCAGACGACGAATTTGAATTGACGATCGCCAAATTTTTTGAAGGAAAAATTATTGAGTACCAGCTTGGGTTAAATCAAAAACAACATCCACGTTTTCCGTAGAATGGATCAACATGTTTAGAATTATTCCAGATTTACGCTACGAAGCTACGGAAATGATTGTTCTACACGCTTAGTTTTGACTCGTGTGTGAGAAGTGGCACTTGTTTTGTTTGAGTCTAAATTCTGGAAAGGAATTCAAGGAGACTGGTTGTCTGGAAGAACGAAATATTTCCTAATTATCTCCGGCATGGTCTAGTGGCTAGGATAGCTGGCTTTCACCCAGGAGGCCCGGGTTCGATTCCCGGTGTCGGAAAGATTCTTTTAAATCGTCCACAGCGAAAGAAAGATGGGAATGACTTGAACAACCAATATCTATGTGCATGAACTAACCTTCTTCGTACCGGGGTAACACGCATGATGACGTTGTCAAATCACTAGCAACCTGTAGGTTTTGATCAATTTATGGTTGATGGGAAGGAGTACTCTAACAAGATTTACGACTTAATGTGTACCTTGGAGCTGCGTAAAATCTACAATATAGTTTATTAGATCCTACAGTATTCCTCGCAACTTTATCAGATATAAGCAGGTAACTCAACTAGGTGTATTTGATGTCCATCTCGTGTTTGCTGATATTAAGTGCTCATCTAATCGTTACACTCCAACATGTGAACAGTTTACGTATTAAAATGTTTCTTGAAGATTAAATAAATTCCCCCTTGGAAATTCTTTTTATGTCAATCATATTTACGAACACGTGTTTCACAGCAAATGAAGGGTTGTTGGTCCATCTTTGTCTACGAAACAAAGCAATGCTGTCACTTCGATTCTCAAGACACATGATCAACTATAACTTAACACTAACTAGAAATGTATTGTTTTTAGACATGGAATTACAGAAGAGGCTTTCGAGATTTTAGGATAGTCTGGATATCGTTAGTAATTCTGGAATTTCTAACGTAATTAACTGGCAAATAACAGTTAAATGTTTAGGAATATTTAAAACAACCTTGGCGGATTTTGTTTTCTTTCCTTTTCATATTTCCCTTACTTCGTACCCAATTTCGAAAAGCTTAAATTCGTGCTGATTAAGAACGACATAAATCAATTGATTGCTTCACTTTGAGCGACAGTGCATTTCAAACTTAAAATGTTCTTAACTCTCGTGAGTTTATATTTACAGTAGTTTCTTTGTCAGTGAATCCAGTGACATGAGATGAAATAACGCTGGCGTAACTTGGAAAATGTGATAACCGTAATTTGACTGACGATTGATATTTACGAATTTGTAATGAACGTATACGAAACACAATTCAATTTCCGCATGTTTTCAACTTGTATAGGAAAATATAATTGTTCATCCAAGCTGACAAGCAAGAAGAAAGTAACCGTTTCGTTCCTTTGGCAATGAAACATGAATTCATAATCAATCAATTCCAAATTGTGAAATATCCTGTTGCCACTCAGACTGCTGAGAATTCGTAGAATCAGGTGTCGATACGATTAATGTTGCCAAACTAGATGGTCTAAAAAGACGAAATCTAACCTGATAGTTTTGGTTGTTGAATGTAACGTGCGTGGCCTCCGGCATGGTCTAGTGGCTAGGATACCTGGCTCTCACCCAGGAGGCCCGGGTTCGATTCCCGGTGCCGGAAAGATGCAGTTTTTATCCTTTGTCACTTGGAGGATACTTACCTAACGTAAATAGATAGCCGCACATCTTGAATTTGAATGAGGACATAACGTCTCGTATCCTTTAACTCTCACAAAAATTAATATTTTTCATATTAACCCAGGAATAACTTCACGGGTGAAAGTGTTCCTAATGCGTCCATAGTTCCTATTGCAATGCACGGGCGTCGGGAAAGTGTAGCAAAGGGGGGCCGTGGCACTCATGTCCATATCTTGTGTTAACATTCCACGTTCAAATTTAAATCACTACTGATCATTCTCACCGTTAATCGACGATCTGACAGCACAAGAGACTTCACTCTTTCCACATTGACATCCGTTTTTGAGGTTGAATGTCTTCCCGCACGAGGTTCTTCTTTCACTTGTTCTCGGCCTTCTAAAAAGGACTTGTGCCATCTCAACACTTGTGCGCTAGATAGTGCATGTTCTCCATAAGCCCTTTGGAACTTTTCATAAGTCACAGTAGCGGATTCGCCAAGCTTAACACAAAATTTGATGGCACAACTTTGGTCAAACCTTTGCCAGTCTATTTTCGTAATTCACCTCACAAACACAACTTCACGTCAGACGCTCTCAACAATCGTGTAGCAACTGCAGCAAGTTGAAACTTGCAAGCGTTCACCTACCTGCCGTGTGAAGGTGGGGGCACCAGCGTTGCCGGTTCGTGCACAGTGTTGCCAGTCTCATTACTTTCCTAACAGACCACGTATCTCATCTAATCGTTACACTCCAACATGTGAACAGTTTACGTATTAAAATGTTTCTTGAAGATTAAAAAAATTCCCTCTTGGTAATTCATTTTATGTCAATCATATTTACGAACACGTGTTTCACAGCAAATGTCCATCTTTGTCTACGAATCAAAGCAATGCTGTCACTTCGATTCTCAAGACACATGATCAACTATAACTTAACACTAACGAGAAATGTATTGTTTTTTGACATGGAATTACAGAAGAGGCTTTCGAGATTTTTGGGATAGTCTGGATATCGTTAGTAATTCTGGAATTTCGAACGTAATTAACTGGCAAATAACAGTTAAATGTTTAGGAATATTTAAAACAACCTTGGCGGATTTTGTTTTCGTTGCTTTTCATATTTCCCTTACTTCGTATCCAATTTCGAAAAGCTTCAATTCGTGCTGAAAGGACAAAAAATTATGCTGGACTCTGTGGCTGAGTGCTTATCACATCGCGCTGCCACTTCGAATCCCTCTCGGGCATGTTTGTTTGTGGGTGTCCATTCATCAATTTCATTATTTCATCACTCATCCCATCTTCGCAAATTAGCCAAGAGGCTCAAGACACAAAGTAAAAGAAAATAAATGAATCAATCAGGGAACCAAAAATTATGTATTTAGTGTTTGGTGCAAGACGAATTAGCGGCAACATTGATTCTTATGTAGGTTCGCATGAAGGATTTTTGCACATATCCTGTAAGGAGATCATTTTGCAAGTGAGAAACTGTGGGTTCCATGGTGTAACGGTTAGCACTCTGGACTCTGAATCCAGCGATCCGAGTTCAAATCTCGGTGGGACCTTTACGTGTGATATTTTGGATACTTTCTCTATTTTGGCAACTGCAGTGGTGTTTATATTTAGGAACATATACATTGCAGATGCCAGACGACGAATTTGAATTGACGATCGCCAAATTTTTTGAAGGAAAAATTATTGAGTACCAGCTTGGGTTAAATCAAAAACAACATCCACGTTTTCCGTAGAATGGATCAACATGTTTAGAATTATTCCAGATTTACGCTACGAAGCTACGGAAATGATTGTTCTACACGCTTAGTTTTGACTCGTGTGTGAGAAGTGGCACTTGTTTTGTTTGAGTCTAAAATCTGGAAAGGAATTCAAGGAGACTGGTTGTCTGGAAGAACGAAATATTTCCTAATTATCTCCGGCATGGTCTAGTGGCTAGGATACCTGGCTTTCACCCAGGAGGCCCGGGTTCGATTCCCGGTGTCGGAAAGATTCTTTTAAATCGTCCAAAGCGAAAGAAAGATGGGAGTGACTTGAACAACCAATATCTATGTGCATGAACTAACCTTCTTCGTACCGGGGTAACACGCATGATGACGTTGTCAAATCACTAGCAACCTGTAGGTTTTGATCAATTTATGGTTGATGGGAAGGAGTACTCTAACAAGATTTACGACTTAATGTGTACCTTGGAGCTGCGTAAAATCTACAATATAGTTTATTAGATCCTACAGTATTCCTCGCAACTTTATCAGATATAAGCAGGTAACTCAACTAGGTGTATTTGATGTCCATCTCGTGTTTGCTGATATTAAGTGCTCATCTAATCGTTACACTCCAACATGTGAACAGTTTACGTATTAAAATGTTTCTTGAAGATTAAATAAATTCCCCCTTGGAAATTCTTTTTATGTCAATCATATTTACGAACACGTGTTTCACAGCAAATGAAGGGTTGTTGGTCCATCTTTGTCTACGAAACAAATCAATGCTGTCACTTCGATTCTCAAGACACATGATCAACTATAACTTAACACTAACTAGAAATGTATTGTTTTTAGACATGGAATTACAGAAGAGGCTTTCGAGATTTTAGGATAGTCTGGATATCGTTAGTAATTCTGGAATTTCTAACGTAATTAACTGGCAAATAACAGTTAAATGTTTAGGAATATTTAAAACAACCTTGGCGGATTTTGTTTTCGTTGCTTTTCATATTTCCCTTACTTCGTACCCAATTTCGAAAAGCTTAAATTCGTGCTGATTAAGAACGACATAAATCAATTGATTGCTTCACTTTGAGCGACAGTGCATTTCAAACTTAAAATGTTCTTAGCTCTCGTGAGTTTATAGTTACAGTAGTTTCTTTGTCAGTGAATCCAGTGACATGAGATGAAATAACGCTGGCGTAACTTGGAAAATGTGATAACCGTAATTTGACTGACGATTGATATTTACGAATTTGTAATGAACGTATACGAAACACAATTCAATTTCCGCATGTTTTCAACTTGTATAGGAAAATATAATTGTTCATCCAAGCTGACAAGCAAGAAGAAAGTAATGATACATGAATTCATAATCAATCAATTCCAAATTGTGAAATATCCTGTTGCCACTCAGACTGCTGAGAATTCGTAGAATCAGGTGTCGATACGATTAATGTTGCCAAACTAGATGGTCTAAAAAGACGAAATCTAACCTGATAGTTTTGGTTGTTGAATGTAACGTGCGTGGCCTCCGGCATGGTCTAGTGGCTAGGATACCTGGCTCTCACCCAGGAGGCCCGGGTTCGATTCCCGGTGCCGGAAAGATGCAGTTTTTATCCTTTGTCACTTGGAGGATACTTACCTAACGTAAATAGATAGCCGCACATCTTGAATTTGAATGAGGACATAACGTCTCGTATCCTTTAACTCTCACAAAAATTAATATTTTTCATATTAACCCAGGAATAACTTCACGGGTGAAAGTGTTCCTAATGCGTCCATAGTTCCTATTGCAATGCATGGGCGTCGGGAAGGGGTAGCAAAGGGGGGCCGTGGAACTCATGTCCATATCTTGTGTTAACATTCCACGTTCAAATTTAAATCACTACTGATCATTCTCACCGTTAATCGACGATCTGACAGCACAAGAGACTTCACTCTTTCCACATTGACATCCGTTTTTGAGGTTGAATGTCTTCCCGCACGAGGTTCTTCTTTCACTTGTTCTCGGCCTTCTAAAAAGGACTTGTGCCATCTCAACACTTGTGCGCTAGATAGTGCATGTTCTCCATAAGCCCTTTGGAACTTTTCATAAGTCACAGTAGCGGATTCGCCAAGCTTAACACAAAATTTGATGGCACAACTTTGGTCAAACCTTTGCCAGTCTATTTTCGTAATTCACCTCACAAACACAACTTCACGTCAGACGCTCTCAACAATCGTGTAGCAACTGCAGCAAGTTGAAACTTGCAAGCGTTCACCTACCTGCCGTGTGAAGGTGGGGGCACCAGCGTTGCCGGTTCGTGCACAGTGTTGCCAGTCTCATTACTTTCCTAACAGACCACGTATCTCATCTAATCGTTACACTCCAACATGTGAACAGTTTACGTATTAAAATGTTTCTTGAAGATTAAAAAAATTCCCTCTTGGTAATTCATTTTATGTCAATCATATTTACGAACACGTGTTTCACAGCAAATGTCCATCTTTGTCTACGAATCAAAGCAATGCTGTCACTTCGATTCTCAAGACACATGATCAACTATCACTTAACACTAACGAGAAATGTATTGTTTTTTGACATGGAATTACAGAAGAGGCTTTCGAGATTTTTGGGATAGTCTGGATATCGTTAGTAATTCTGGAATTTCGAACGTAATTAACTGGCAAATAACAGTTAAATGTTTAGGAATATTTAAAACAACCTTGGCGGATTTTGTTTTCGTTGCTTTTCATATTTCCCTTACTTCGTATCCAATTTCGAAAAGCTTCAATTCGTGCTGAAAGGACAAAAAATTATGCTGGACTCTGTGGCTGAGTGCTTATCACATCGCGCTGCCACTTCGAATCCCTCTCGGGCATGTTTGTTTGTGGGTGTCCATTCATCAATTTCATTATTTCATCACTCATCCCCATCTTCGCAAATTAGCCAAGAGGCTCAAGACACGAAGTAAAAGAAAATAAATGAATCAATCAGGGAACCAAAAATTATGTATTTAGTGTTTGGTGCAAGACGAATTAGCGGCAACATTGATTCTTATGTAGGTTCGCATGAAGGATTTTTGCACATATCCTGTAAGGAGATCATTTTGCAAGTGAGAAACTGTGGGTTCCATGGTGTAACGGTTAGCACTCTGGACTCTGAATCCAGCGATCCGAGTTCAAATCTCGGTGGGACCTTTACGTGTGATATTTTGGATACTTTCTCTATTTTGGCAACTGCAGTGGTGTTTATATTTAGGAACATATACATTGCAGATGCCAGACGACGAATTTGAATTGACGATCGCCAAATTTTTTGAAGGAAAAATTATTGAGTACCAGCTTGGGTTAAATCAAAAACAACATCCACGTTTTCCGTAGAATGGATCAACATGTTTAGAATTATTCCAGATTTACGCTAGGAAGCTACGGAAATGATTGTTCTACACGCTTAGTTTTGACTCGTGTGTGAGAAGTGGCACTTGTTTTGTTTGAGTCTAAAATCTGGAAAGGAATTCAAGGAGACTGGTTGTCTGGAAGAACGAAATATTTCCTAATTATCTCCGGCATGGTCTAGTGGCTAGGATACCTGGCTTTCACCCAGGAGGCCCGGGTTCGATTCCCGGTGTCGGAAAGATTCTTTTAAATCGTCCACAGCGAAAGAAAGATGGGAGTGACTTGAACAACCAATATCTATGTGCATGAACTCACCTTCTTCGTACCGGGGTAACACGCATGATGACGTTGTCAAATCACTAGCAACCTGTAGGTTTTGATCAATTTATGGTTGATGGGAAGGAGTACTCTAACAAGATTTACGACTTAATGTGTACCTTGGAGCTGCGTAAAATCTACAATATAGTTTATTAGATCCTACAGTATTCCTCGCAACTTTATCAGATATAAGCAGGTAACTCAACTAGGTGTATTTGATGTCCATCTCGTGTTTGCTGATATTAAGTGCTCATCTAATCGTTACACTCCCAACATGTGAACAGTTTACGTATTAAAATGTTTCTTGAAGATTAAATAAATTCCCCCTTGGAAATTCTTTTTATGTCAATCATATTTACGAACACGTGTTTCACAGCAAATGAAGGGTTGTTGGTCCATCTTTGTCTACGAAACAAAGCAATGCTGTCACTTCGATTCTCAAGACACATGATCAACTATAACTTAACACTAACTAGAAATGTATTGTTTTTAGACATGGAATTACAGAAGAGGCTTTCGAGATTTTAGGATAGTCTGGATATCGTTAGTAATTCTGGAATTTCTAACGTAATTAACTGGCAAATAACAGTTAAATGTTTAGGAATATTTAAAACAACCTTGGCGGATTTTGTTTTCGTTGCTTTTCATATTTCCCTTACTTCGTACCCAATTTCGAAAAGCTTAAATTCGTGCTGATTAAGAACGACATAAATCAATTGATTGCTTCACTTTGAGCGACAGTGCATTTCAAACTTAAAATGTTCTTAACTCTCGTGAGTTTATAGTTACAGTAGTTTCTTTGTCAGTGAATCCAGTGACATGAGATGAAATAACGCTGGCGTAACTTGGAAAATGTGATAACCGTAATTTGACTGACGATTGATATTTACGAATTTGTAATGAACGTATACGAAACACAATTCAATTTCCGCATGTTTTCAACTTGTATAGGAAAATATAATTGTTCATCCAAGCAGACAAGCAAGAAGAAAGTAACCGTTTCGTTCCTTTGGCAATGAAACATGAATTCATAATCAATCAATTCCAAATTGTGAAATATCCTGTTGCCACTCAGACTGCTGAGAATTCGTAGAATCAGGTGTCGATACGATTAATGTTGCCAAACTAGATGGTCTAAAAAGACGAAATCTAACCTGATAGTTTTGGTTGTTGAATGTAACGTGCGTGGCCTCCGGCATGGTCTAGTGGCTAGGATACCTGGCTCTCACCCAGGAGGCCCGGGTTCGATTCCCGGTGCCGGAAAGATGCAGTTTTTATCCTTTGTCACTTGGAGGATACTTACCTAACGTAAATAGATAGCCGCACATCTTGAATTTGAATGAGGACATAACGTCTCGTATCCTTTAACTTGCAAAAATTAATATTTTTCATATTAACCCAGGAATAACTTCACGGGTGAAAGTGTTCCTAATGCGTCCATAGTTCCTATTGCAATGCACGGGCGTCGGGAAGGGGTAGCAAAGGGGGGCCGTGGCACTCATGTCCATATATTGTGTTAACATTCCACGAAAAAATTTAAATCACTACTGATCATTCTCACCGTTAATCGACGATCTGATAGCACAAGAGACTTCACTCTTTCCACATTGACATCCGTTTTTGAGGTTGAATTTCGTCCCGCACGAGGTTCTTCTTTCACTTGTTCTCGGCCTTCTAAAAAGGACTTGTGCCATCTCAACACTTGTGCGCTAGATAGTGCATGTTCTCCATAAGACCTTTGGAACTTTTCATAAGTCACAGTAGCGGATTCGCCAAGCTTAACACAAAATTTGATGGCACAACTTTGGTCAAACCTTTGCCAGTCTATTTTCGTATTTCACCTCACAAACACAACTTCACGTCAGACGCTCTCAACAATCGTGTAGCAACTGCAGCAAGTTGAAACTTGCAAGCGTTCACCTACCTGCCGTGTGAAGGTGGGGGCACCAGCGTTGCCGGTTCGTGCACAGTGTTGCCAGTCTCATTACTTTCCTAACAGACCACGTATCTCATCTAATCGTTACACTCCAACATGAGAACAGTTTACGTATTAAAATGTTTCTTGAAGATTAAAAAAAATCCCTCTTGCTAATTCATTTTATGTCAATCATATTTACGAACACGTGTTTCACAGCAAATGTCCATCTTTGTCTACGAATCAAAGCAATGCTGTCACTTCGATTCTCAAGACACATGATCAACTATAACTTAACACTAACGAGAAATGTATTGTTTTTTGACATGGAATTACAGAAGAGGCTTTCGAGATTTTTGGGATAGTCTGGATATCGTTAGTAATTCTGGAATTTCGAACGTAATTAACTGGCAAATAACAGTTAAATGTTTAGGAATATTTAAAACAACCTTGGCGGATTTTGTTTTCGTTGCTTTTCATATTTCCCTTACTTCGTATCCAATTTCGAAAAGCTTCAATTCGTGCTGAAAGGACAAAAAATTATGCTGGACTCTGTGGCTGAGTGCTTATCACATCGCGCTGCCACTTCGAATCCCTCTCGGGCATGTTTGTTTGTGGGTGTCCATTCATCAATTTCATTATTTCATCACTCATCCCCATCTTCGCAAATTAGCCAAGAGGCTCAAGACACGAAGTAAAAGAAAATAAATGAATCAATCAGGGAACCAAAAATTATGTATTTAGTGTTTGGTGCAAGACGAATTAGCGGCAACATTGATTCTTATGTAGGTTCGCATGAAGGATTTTTGCACATATCCTGTAAGGAGATCATTTTGCAAGTGAGAAACTGTGGGTTCCATGGTGTAACGGTTAGCACTCTGGACTCTGAATCCAGCGATCCGAGTTCAAATCTCGGTGGGACCTTTACGTGTGATATTTTGGATACTTTCTCTATTTTGGCAACTGCAGTGGTGTTTATATTTAGGAACATATACATTGCAGATGCCAGACGACGAATTTGAATTGACGATCGCCAAATTTTTTGAAGGAAAAATTATTGAGTACCAGCTTGGGTTAAATCAAAAACAACATCCACGTTTTCCGTAGAATGGATCAACATGTTTAGAATTATTCCAGATTTACGCTACGAAGCTACGGAAATGATTGTTCTACACGCTTAGTTTTGACTCGTGTGTGAGAAGTGGCACTTGTTTTGTTTGAGTCTAAAATCTGGAAAGGAATTCAAGGAGACTGGTTGTCTGGAAGAACGAAATATTTCCTAATTATCTCCGGCATGGTCTAGTGGCTAGGATACCTGGCTTTCACCCAGGAGGCCCGGGTTCGATTCCCGGTGTCGGAAAGATTCTTTTAAATCGTCCACAGCGAAAGAAAGATGGGAGTGACTTGAACAACCAATATCTATGTGCATGAACTCACCTTCTTCGTACCGGGGTAACACGCATGATGACGTTGTCAAATCACTAGCAACCTGTAGGTTTTGATCAATTTATGGTTGATGGGAAGGAGTACTCTAACAAGATTTACGACTTAATGTGTACCTTGGAGCTGCGTAAAATCTACAATATAGTTTATTAGATCCTACAGTATTCCTCGCAACTTTATCAGATATAAGCAGGTAACTCAACTAGGTGTATTTGATGTCCATCTCGTGTTTGCTGATATTAAGTGCTCATCTAATCGTTACACTCCAACATGTGAACAGTTTACGTATTAAAATGTTTCTTGAAGATTAAATAAATTCCCCCTTGGAAATTCTTTTTATGTCAATCATATTTACGAACACGTGTTTCACAGCAAATGAAGGGTTGTTGGTCCATCTTTGTCTACGAAACAAAGCAATGCTGTCACTTCGATTCTCAAGACACATGATCAACTATAACTTAACACTAACTAGAAATGTATTGTTTTTAGACATGGAATTACAGAAGAGGCTTTCGAGATTTTAGGATAGTCTGGATATCGTTAGTAATTCTGGAATTTCTAACGTAATTAACTGGCAAATAACAGTTAAATGTTTAGGAATATTTAAAACAACCTTGGCGGATTTTGTTTTCTTTCCTTTTCATATTTCCCTTACTTCGTACCCAATTTCGAAAAGCTTAAATTCGTGCTGATTAAGAACGACATAAATCAATTGATTGCTTCACTTTGAGCGACAGTGCATTTCAAACTTAAAATGTTCTTAACTCTCGTGAGTTTATATTTACAGTAGTTTCTTTGTCAGTGAATCCAGTGACATGAGATGAAATAACGCTGGCGTAACTTGGAAAATGTGATAACCGTAATTTGACTGACGATTGATATTTACGAATTTGTAATGAACGTATACGAAACACAATTCAATTTCCGCATGTTTTCAACTTGTATAGGAAAATATAATTGTTCATCCAAGCTGACAAGCAAGAAGAAAGTAACCGTTTCGTTCCTTTGGCAATGAAACATGAATTCATAATCAATCAATTCCAAATTGTGAAATATCCTGTTGCCACTCAGACTGCTGAGAATTCGTAGAATCAGGTGTCGATACGATTAATGTTGCCAAACTAGATGGTCTAAAAAGACGAAATCTAACCTGATAGTTTTGGTTGTTGAATGTAACGTGCGTGGCCTCCGGCATGGTCTAGTGGCTAGGATACCTGGCTCTCACCCAGGAGGCCCGGGTTCGATTCCCGGTGCCGGAAAGATGCAGTTTTTATCCTTTGTCACTTGGAGGATACTTACCTAACGTAAATAGATAGCCGCACATCTTGAATTTGAATGAGGACATAACGTCTCGTATCCTTTAACTCTCACAAAAATTAATATTTTTCATATTAACCCAGGAATAACTTCACGGGTGAAAGTGTTCCTAATTCGTCCATAGTTCCTATTGCAATGCATGGGCGTCGGGAAGGGGTAGCAAAGGGGGGCCGTGGAACTCATGTCCATATCTTGTGTTAACATTCCACGTTCAAATTTAAATCACTACTGATCATTCTCACCGTTAATCGACGATCTGACAGCACAAGAGACTTCACTCTTTCCACATTGACATCCGTTTTTGAGGTTGAATGTCTTCCCGCACGAGGTTCTTCTTTCACTTGTTCTCGGCCTTCTAAAAAGGACTTGTGCCATCTCAACACTTGTGCGCTAGATAGTGCATGTTCTCCATAAGCCCTTTGGAACTTTTCATAAGTCACAGTAGCGGATTCGCCAAGCTTAACACAAAATTTGATGGCACAACTTTGGTCAAAACTTTGCCAGTCTATTTTCGTAATTCACCTCACAAACACAACTTCACGTCAGACGCTCTCAACAATCGTGTAGCAACTGCAGCAAGTTGAAACTTGCAAGCGTTCACCTACCTGCCGTGTGAAGGTGGGGGCACCAGCGTTGCCGGTTCGTGCACAGTGTTGCCAGTCTCATTACTTTCCTAACAGACCACGTATCTCATCTAATCGTTACACTCCAACATGTGAAAAGTTTACGTATTAAAATGTTTCTTGAAGATTAAAAAAATTCCCTCTTGGTAATTCATTTTATGTCAATCATATTTACGAACACGTGTTTCACAGCAAATGTCCATCTTTGTCTACGAATCAAAGCAATGCTGTCACTTCGATTCTCAAGACACATGATCAACTATAACTTAACACTAACGAGAAATGTATTGTTTTTTGACATGGAATTACAGAAGAGGCTTTCGAGATTTTTGGGATAGTCTGGATATCGTTAGTAATTCTGGAATTTCGAACGTAATTAACTGGCAAATAACAGTTAAATGTTTAGGAATATTTAAAACAACCTTGGCGGATTTTGTTTTCGTTGCTTTTCATATTTCCCTTACTTCGTATCCAATTTCGAAAAGCTTCAATTCGTGCTGAAAGGACAAAAAATTATGCTGGACTCTGTGGCTGAGTGCTTATCACATCGCGCTGCCACTTCGAATCCCTCTCGGGCATGTTTGTTTGTGGGTGTCCATTCATCAATTTCATTATTTCATCACTCATCCCCATCTTCGCAAATTAGCCAAGAGGCTCAAGACACGAAGTAAAAGAAAATAAATGAATCAATCAGGGAACCAAAAATTATGTATTTAGTGTTTGGTGCAAGACGAATTAGCGGCAACATTGATTCTTATGTAGGTTCGCATGAAGGATTTTTGCACATATCCTGTAAGGAGATCATTTTGCAAGTGAGAAACTGTGGGTTCCATGGTGTAACGGTTAGCATTCTGGACTCTGAATCCAGCGATCCGAGTTCAAATCTCGGTGGGACCTTTACGTGTGATATTTTGGATACTTTCTCTATTTTGGCAACTGCAGTGGTGTTTATATTTAGGAACATATACATTGCAGATGCCAGACGACGAATTTGAATTGACGATCGCCAAATTTTTTGAAGGAAAAATTATTGAGTACCAGCTTGGGTTAAATCAAAAACAACATCCACGTTTTCCGTAGAATGGATCAACATGTTTAGAATTATTCCAGATTTACGCTACGAAGCTACGGAAATGATTGTTCTACACGCTTAGTTTTGACTCGTGTGTGAGAAGTGGCACTTGTTTTGTTTGAGTCTAAATTCTGGAAAGGAATTCAAGGAGACTGGTTGTCTGGAAGAACGAAATATTTCCTAATTATCTCCGGCATGGTCTAGTGGCTAGGATACCTGGCTTTCACCCAGGAGGCCCGGGTTCGATTCCCGGTGTCGGAAAGATTCTTTTAAATCGTCCACAGCGAAAGAAAGATGGGAATGACTTGAACAACCAATATCTATGTGCATGAACTAACCTTCTTCGTACCGGGGTAACACGCATGATGACGTTGTCAAATCACTAGCAACCTGTAGGTTTTGATCAATTTATGGTTGATGGGAAGGAGTACTCTAAAAAAGATTTACGACTTAATGTGTACCTTGGAGCTGCGTAAAATCTACAATATAGTTTATTAGATCCTACAGTATTCCTCGCAACTTTATCAGATATAAGCAGGTAACTCAACTAGGTGTATTTGATGTCCATCTCGTGTTTGCTGATATTAAGTGCTCATCTAATCGTTACACTCCAACATGTGAACAGTTTACGTATTAAAATGTTTCTTGAAGATTAAATAAATTCCCCCTTGGAAATTCTTTTTATGTCAATCATATTTACGAACACGTGTTTCACAGCAAATGAAGGGTTGTTGGTCCATCTTTGTCTACGAAACAAAGCAATGCTGTCACTTCGATTCTCAAGACACATGATCAACTATAACTTAACACTAACTAGAAATGTATTGTTTTTAGACATGGAATTACAGAAGAGGCTTTCGAGATTTTAGGATAGTCTGGATATCGTTAGTAATTCTGGAATTTCTAACGTAATTAACTGGCAAATAACAGTTAAATGTTTAGGAATATTTAAAACAACCTTGGCGGATTTTGTTTTCTTTCCTTTTCATATTTCCCTTACTTCGTACCCAATTTCGAAAAGCTTAAATTCGTGCTGATTAAGAACGACATAAATCAATTGATTGCTTCACTTTGAGCGACAGTGCATTTCAAACTTAAAATGTTCTTAACTCTCGTGAGTTTATATTTACAGTAGTTTCTTTGTCAGTGAATCCAGTGACATGAGATGAAATAACACTGGCGTAACTTGGAAAATGTGATAACCGTAATTTGACTGACGATTGATATTTACGAATTTGTAATGAACGTATACGAAACACAATTCAATTTCCGCATGTTTTCAACTTGTATAGGAAAATATAATTGTTCATCCAAGCTGACAAGCAAGAAGAAAGTAACCGTTTCGTTTCTTTGGCAATGAAACATGAATTCATAATCAATCAATTCCAAATTGTGAAATATCCTGTTGCCACTCAGACTGCTGAGAATTCGTAGAATCAGGTGTCGATACGATTAATGTTGCCAAACTAGATGGTCTAAAAAGACGAAATCTAACCTGATAGTTTTGGTTGTTGAATGTAACGTGCGTGGCCTCCGGCATGGTCTAGTGGCTAGGATACCTGGCTCTCACCCAGGAGGCCCGGGTTCGATTCCCGGTGCCGGAAAGATGCAGTTTTTATCCTTTGTCACTTGGAGGATACTTACCTAACGTAAATAGATAGCCGCACATCTTGAATTTGAATGAGGACATAACGTCTCGTATCCTTTAACTTGCAAAAATTAATATTTTTCATATTAACCCAGGAATAACTTCACGGGTGAAAGTGTTCCTAATGCGTCCATAGTTCCTATTGCAATGCATGGGCGTCGGGAAGGGGTAGCAAAGGGGGGCCGTGGCACTCATGTCCATATCTTGTGTTAACATTCCACGTTCAAATTTAAATCACTACTGATCATTCTCACCGTTAATCGACGATCTGACAGCACAAGAGACTTCACTCTTTCCACATTGACATCCGTTTTTGAGGTTGAATGTCTTCCCGCACGAGGTTCTTCTTTCACTTGTTCTCGGCCTTCTAAAAAGGACTTGTGCCATCTCAACACTTGTGCGCTAGATAGTGCATGTTCTCCATAAGCCCTTTGGAACTTTTCATAAGTCACAGTAGCGGATTCGCCAAGCTTAACACAAAATTTGATGGCACAACTTTGGTCAAACCTTTGCCAGTCTATTTTCGTAATTCACCTCACAAACACAACTTCACGTCAGACGCTCTCAACAATCGTGTAGCAACTGCAGCAAGTTGAAACTTGCAAGCGTTCACCTACCTGCCGTGTGAAGGTGGGGGCACCAGCGTTGCCGGTTCGTGCACAGTGTTGCCAGTCTCATTACTTTCCTAACAGACCACGTATCTCATCTAATCGTTACACTCCAACATGTGAACAGTTTACGTATTAAAATGTTTCTTGAAGATTAAAAAAATTCCCTCTTGGTAATTCATTTTATGTCAATCATATTTACGAACACGTGTTTCACAGCAAATGTCCATCTTTGTCTACGAATCAAAGCAATGCTGTCACTTCGATTCTCAAGACACATGATCAACTATAACTTAACACTAACGAGAAATGTATTGTTTTTTGACATGGAATTACAGAAGAGGCTTTCGAGATTTTTGGGATAGTCTGGATATCGTTAGTAATTCTGGAATTTCGAACGTAATTAACTGGCAAATAACAGTTAAATGTTTAGGAATATTTAAAACAACCTTGGCGGATTTTGTTTTCGTTGCTTTTCATATTTCCCTTACTTCGTATCCAATTTCGAAAAGCTTCAATTCGTGCTGAAAGGACAAAAAATTATGCTGGACTCTGTGGCTGAGTGCTTATCACATCGCGCTGCCACTTCGAATCCCTCTCGGGCATGTTTGTTTGTGGGTGTCCATTCATCAATTTCATTATTTCATCACTCATCCCCATCTTCGCAAATTAGCCAAGAGGCTCAAGACACGAAGTAAAAGAAAATAAATGAATCAATCAGGGAACCAAAAATTATGTATTTAGTGTTTGGTGCAAGACGAATTAGCGGCAACATTGATTCTTATGTAGGTTCGCATGAAGGATTTTTGCACATATCCTGTAAGGAGATCATTTTGCAAGTGAGAAACTGTGGGTTCCATGGTGTAACTGTTAGCATTCTGGACTCTGAATCCAGCGATCCGAGTTCAAATCTCGGTGGGACCTTTACGTGTGATATTTTGGATACTTTCTCTATTTTGGCAACTGCAGTGGTGTTTATATTTAGGAACATATACATTGCAGATGCCAGACGACGAATTTGAATTGACGATCGCCAAATTTTTTGAAGGAAAAATTATTGAGTACCAGCTTGGGTTAAATCAAAAACAACATCCACGTTTTCCGTAGAATGGATCAACATGTTTAGAATTATTCCAGATTTACGCTACGAAGCTACGGAAATGATTGTTTTACACGCTTAGTTTTGACTCGTGTGTGAGAAGTGGCACTTGTTTTGTTTGAGTCTAAAATCTGGAAAGGAATTCAAGGAGACTGGTTGTCTGGAAGAACGAAATATTTCCTAATTATCTCCGGCATGGTCTAGTGGCTAGGATACCTGGCTTTCACCCAGGAGGCCCGGGTTCGATTCCCGGTGTCGGAAAGATTCTTTTAAATCGTCCACAGCGAAAGAAAGATGGGAGTGACTTGAACAACCAATATCTATGTGCATGAACTCACCTTCTTCGTACCGGGGTAAAACGCATGATGACGTTGTCAAATCACTAGCAACCTGTAGGTTTTGATCAATTTATGGTTGATGGGAAGGAGTACTCTAACAAGATTTACGACTTAATGTGTACCTTGGAGCTGCGTAAAATCTACAATATAGTTTATTAGATCCTACAGTATTCCTCGCAACTTTATCAGATATAAGCAGGTAACTCAACTAGGTGTATTTGATGTCCATCTCGTGTTTGCTGATATTAAGTGCTCATCTAATCGTTACACTCCAACATGTGAACAGTTTACGTATTAAAATGTTTCTTGAAGATTAAATAAATTCCCCCTTGGAAATTCTTTTTATGTCAATCATATTTACGAACACGTGTTTCACAGCAAATGAAGGGTTGTTGGTCCATCTTTGTCTACGAAACAAAGCAATGCTGTCACTTCGATTCTCAAGACACATGATCAACTATAACTTAACACTAACTAGAAATGTATTGTTTTTAGACATGGAATTACAGAAGAGGCTTTCGAGATTTTAGGATAGTCTGGATATCGTTAGTAATTCAGGAATTTCTAACGTAATTAACTGGCAAATAACAGTTAAATGTTTAGGAATATTTAAAACAACCTTGGCGGATTTTGTTTTCTTTCCTTTTCATATTTCCCTTACTTCGTACCCAATTTCGAAAAGCTTAAATTCGTGCTGATTAAGAACGACATAAATCAATTGATTGCTTCACTTTGAGCGACAGTGCATTTCAAACTTAAAATGTTCTTAACTCTCGTGAGTTTATATTTACAGTAGTTTCTTTGTCAGTGAATCCAGTGACATGAGATGAAATAACACTGGCGTAACTTGGAAAATGTGATAACCGTAATTTGACTGACGATTGATATTTACGAATTTGTAATGAACGTATACGAAACACAATTCAATTTCCGCATGTTTTCAACTTGTATAGGAAAATATAATTGTTCATCCAAGCTGACAAGCAAGAAGAAAGTAACCGTTTCGTTCCTTTGGCAATGAAACATGAATTCATAATCAATCAATTCCAAATTGTGAAATATCCTGTTGCCACTCAGACTGCTGAGAATTCGTAGAATCAGGTGTCGATACGATTAATGTTGCCAAACTAGATGGTCTAAAAAGACGAAATCTAACCTGATAGTTTTGGTTGTTGAATGTAACGTGCGTGGCCTCCGGCATGGTCTAGTGGCTAGGATACCTGGCTCTCACCCAGGAGGCCCGGGTTCGATTCCCGGTGCCGGAAAGATGCAGTTTTTATCCTTTGTCACTTGGAGGATACTTACCTAACGTAAATAGATAGCCGCACATCTTGAATTTGAATGAGGACATAACGTCTCGTATCCTTTAACTTGCAAAAATTAATATTTTTCATATTAACCCAGGAATAACTTCACGGGTGAAAGTGTTCCTAATGCGTCCATAGTTCCTATTGCAATGCACGGGCGTCGGGAAGGGGTAGCAAAGGGGGGCCGTGGCACTCATGTCCATATCTTGTGTTAACATTCCACGTTCAAATTTAAATCACTACTGATCATTCTCACCGTTAATCGACGATCTGACAGCACAAGAGACTTCACTCTTTCCACATTGACATCCGTTTTTGAGGTTGAATGTCTTCCCGCACGAGGTTCTTCTTTCACTTGTTCTCGGCCTTCTAAAAAGGACTTGTGCCATCTCAACACTTGTGCGCTAGATAGTGCATGTTCTCCATAAGCCCTTTGGAACTTTTCATAAGTCACAGTAGCGGATTCGCCAAGCTTAACACAAAATTTGATGGCACAACTTTGGTCAAACCTTTGCCAGTCTATTTTCGTAATTCACCTCACAAACACAACTTCACGTCAGACGCTCTCAACAATCGTGTAGCAACTGCAGCAAGTTGAAACTTGCAAGCGTTCACCTACCTGCCGTGTGAAGGTGGGGGCACCAGCGTTGCCGGTTCGTGCACAGTGTTGCCAGTCTCATTACTTTCCTAACAGACCACGTATCTCATCTAATCGTTACACTCCAACATGTGAACAGTTTACGTATTAAAATGTTTCTTGAAGATTAAAAAAATTCCCTCTTGGTAATTCATTTTATGTCAATCATATTTACGAACACGTGTTTCACAGCAAATGTCCATCTTTGTCTACGAATCAAAGCAATGCTGTCACTTCGATTCTCAAGACACATGATCAACTATAACTTAACACTAACGAGAAATGTATTGTTTTTTGACATGGAATTACAGAAGACGCTTTCGAGATTTTTGGGATAGTCTGGATATCGTTAGTAATTCTGGAATTTCGAACGTAATTAACTGGCAAATAACAGTTAAATGTTTAGGAATATTTAAAACAACCTTGGCGGATTTTGTTTTCGTTGCTTTTCATATTTCCCTTACTTCGTATCCAATTTCGAAAAGCTTCAATTCGTGCTGAAAGGACAAAAAATTATGCTGGACTCTGTGGCTGAGTGCTTATCACATCGCGCTGCCACTTCGAATCCCTCTCGGGCATGTTTGTTTGTGGGTGTCCATTCATCAATTTCATTATTTCATCACTCATCCCCATCTTCGCAAATTAGCCAAGAGGCTCAAGACACGAAGTAAAAGAAAATAAATGAATCAATCAGGGAACCAAAAATTATGTATTTAGTGTTTGGTGCAAGACGAATTAGCGGCAACATTGATTCTTATGTAGGTTCGCATGAAGGATTTTTGCACATATCCTGTAAGGAGATCATTTTGCAAGTGAGAAACTGTGGGTTCCATGGTGTAACTGTTAGCATTCTGGACTCTGAATCCAGCGATCCGAGTTCAAATCTCGGTGGGACCTTTACGTGTGATATTTTGGATACTTTCTCTATTTTGGCAACTGCAGTGGTGTTTATATTTAGGAACATATACATTGCAGATGCCAGACGACGAATTTGAATTGACGATCGCCAAATTTTTTGAAGGAAAAATTATTGAGTACCAGCTTGGGTTAAATCAAAAACAACATCCACGTTTTCCGTAGAATGGATCAACATGTTTAGAATTATTCCAGATTTACGCTACGAAGCTACGGAAATGATTGTTCTACACGCTTAGTTTTGACTCGTGTGTGAGAAGTGGCACTTGTTTTGTTTGAGTCTAAATTCTGGAAAGGAATTCAAGGAGACTGGTTGTCTGGAAGAACGAAATATTTCCTAATTATCTCCGGCATGGTCTAGTGGCTAGGATACCTGGCTTTCACCCAGGAGGCCCGGGTTCGATTCCCGGTGTCGGAAAGATTCTTTTAAATCGTCCACAGCGAAAGAAAGATGGGAATGACTTGAACAACCAATATCTATGTGCATGAACTAACCTTCTTCGTACCGGGGTAACACGCATGATGACGTTGTCAAATCACTAGCAACCTGTAGGTTTTGATCAATTTATGGTTGATGGGAAGGAGTACTCTAACAAGATTTACGACTTAATGTGTACCTTGGAGCTGCGTAAAATCTACAATATAGTTTATTAGATCCTACAGTATTCCTCGCAACTTTATCAGATATAAGCAGGTAACTCAACTAGGTGTATTTGATGTCCATCTCGTGTTTGCTGATATTAAGTGCTCATCTAATCGTTACACTCCAACATGTGAACAGTTTACGTATTAAAATGTTTCTTGAAGATTAAATAAATTCCCCCTTGGAAATTCTTTTTATGTCAATCATATTTACGAACACGTGTTTCACAGCAAATGAAGGGTTGTTGGTCCATCTTTGTCTACGAAACAAAGCAATGCTGTCACTTCGATTCTCAAGACACATGATCAACTATAACTTAACACTAACTAGAAATGTATTGTTTTTAGACATGGAATTACAGAAGAGGCTTTCGAGATTTTAGGATAGTCTGGATATCGTTAGTAATTCTGGAATTTCTAACGTAATTAACTGGCAAATAACAGTTAAATGTTTAGGAATATTTAAAACAACCTTGGCGGATTTTGTTTTCTTTCCTTTTCATATTTCCCTTACTTCGTACCCAATTTCGAAAAGCTTAAATTCGTGCTGATTAAGAACGACATAAATCAATTGATTGCTTCACTTTGAGCGACAGTGCATTTCAAACTTAAAATGTTCTTAACTCTCGTGAGTTTATATTTACAGTAGTTTCTTTGTCAGTGAATCCAGTGACATGAGATGAAATAACGCTGGCGTAACTTGGAAAATGTGATAACCGTAATTTGACTGACGATTGATATTTACGAATTTGTAATGAACGTATACGAAACACAATTCAATTTCCGCATGTTTTCAACTTGTATAGGAAAATATAATTGTTCATCCAAGCTGACAAGCAAGAAGAAAGTAACCGTTTCGTTCCTTTGGCAATGAAACATGAATTCATAATCAATCAATTCCAAATTGTGAAATATCCTGTTGCCACTCAGACTGCTGAGAATTCGTAGAATCAGGTGTCGATACGATTAATGTTGCCAAACTAGATGGTCTAAAAAGACGAAATCTAACCTGATAGTTTTGGTTGTTGAATGTAACGTGCGTGGCCTCCGGCATGGTCTAGTGGCTAGGATACCTGGCTCTCACCCAGGAGGCCCGGGTTCGATTCCCGGTGCCGGAAAGATGCAGTTTTTATCCTTTGTCACTTGGAGGATACTTACCTAACGTAAATAGATAGCCGCACATCTTGAATTTGAATGAGGACATAACGTCTCGTATCCTTTAACTCTCACAAAAATTAATATTTTTCATATTAACCAGGAATAACTTCACGGGTGAAAGTGTTCCTAATGCGTCCATAGTTCCTATTGCAATGCACGGGCGTCGGGAAGGGGTAGCAAAGGGGGGCCGTGGCACTCATGTCCATATCTTGTGTTAACATTCCACGTTCAAATTTAAATCACTACTGATCATTGTCACCGTTAATCGACGATCTGACAGCACAAGAGACTTCACTCTTTCCACATTGACATCCGTTTTTGAGGTTGAATGTCTTCCCGCACGAGGTTCTTCTTTCACTTGTTCTCGGCCTTCTAAAAAGGACTTGTGCCATCTCAACACTTGTGCGCTAGATAGTGCATGTTCTCCATAAGCCCTTTGGAACTTTTCATAAGTCACAGTAGCGGATTCGCCAAGCTTAACACAAAATTTGATGGCACAACTTTGGTCAAACCTTTGCCAGTCTATTTTCGTAATTCACCTCACAAACACAACTTCACGTCAGACGCTCTCAACAATCGTGTAGCAACTGCAGCAAGTTGAAACTTGCAAGCGTTCACCTACCTGCCGTGTGAAGGTGGGGGCACCAGCGTTGCCGGTTCGTGCACAGTGTTGCCAGTCTCATTACTTTCCTAACAGACCACGTATCTCATCTAATCGTTACACTCCAACATGTGAACAGTTTACGTATTAAAATGTTTCTTGAAGATTAAAAAAATTCCCTCTTGGTAATTCATTTTATGTCAATCATATTTACGAACACGTGTTTCACAGCAAATGTCCATCTTTGTCTACGAATCAAAGCAATGCTGTCACTTCGATTCTCAAGACACATGATCAACTATCACTTAACACTAACGAGAAATGTATTGTTTTTTGACATGGAATTACAGAAGAGGCTTTCGAGATTTTTGGGATAGTCTGGATATCGTTAGTAATTCTGGAATTTCGAACGTAATTAACTGGCAAATAACAGTTAAATGTTTAGGAATATTTAAAACAACCTTGGCGGATTTTGTTTTCGTTGCTTTTCATATTTCCCTTACTTCGTATCCAATTTCGAAAAGCTTCAATTCGTGCTGAAAGGACAAAAAATTATGCTGGACTCTGTGGCTGAGTGCTTATCACATCGCGCTGCCACTTCGAATCCCTCTCGGGCATGTTTGTTTGTGGGTGTCCATTCATCAATTTCATTATTTCATCACTCATCCCCATCTTCGCAAATTAGCCAAGAGGCTCAAGACACAAAGTAAAAGAAAATAAATGAATCAATCAGGGAACCAAAAATTATGTATTTAGTGTTTGGTGCAAGACGAATTAGCGGCAACATTGATTCTTATGTAGGTTCGCATGAAGGATTTTTGCACATATCCTGTAAGGAGATCATTTTGCAAGTGAGAAACTGTGGGTTCCATGGTGTAACGGTTAGCACTCTGGACTCTGAATCCAGCGATCCGAGTTCAAATCTCGGTGGGACCTTTACGTGTGATATTTTGGATACTTTCTCTATTTTGGCAACTGCAGTGGTGTTTATATTTAGGAACATATACATTGCAGATGCCAGACGACGAATTTGAATTGACGATCGCCAAATTTTTTGAAGGAAAAATTATTGAGTACCAGCTTGGGTTAAATCAAAAACAACATCCACGTTTTCCGTAGAATGGATCAACATGTTTAGAATTATTCCAGATTTACGCTACGAAGCTACGGAAATGATTGTTCTACACGCTTAGTTTTGACTCGTGTGTGAGAAGTGGCACTTGTTTTGTTTGAGTCTAAAATCTGGAAAGGAATTCAAGGAGACTGGTTGTCTGGAAGAACGAAATATTTCCTAATTATCTCCGGCATGGTCTAGTGGCTAGGATACCTGGCTTTCACCCAGGAGGCCCGGGTTCGATTCCCGGTGTCGGAAAGATTCTTTTAAATCGTCCAAAGCGAAAGAAAGATGGGAGTGACTTGAACAACCAATATCTATGTGCATGAACTCACCTTCTTCGTACCGGGGTAACACGCATGATGACGTTGTCAAATCACTAGCAACCTGTAGGTTTTGATCAATTTATGGTTGATGGGAAGGAGTACTCTAACAAGATTTACGACTTAATGTGTACCTTGGAGCTGCGTAAAATCTACAATATAGTTTATTAGATCCTACAGTATTCCTCGCAACTTTATCAGATATAAGCAGGTAACTCAACTAGGTGTATTTGATGTCCATCTCGTGTTTGCTGATATTAAGTGCTCATCTAATCGTTACACTCCAACATGTGAACAGTTTACGTATTAAAATGTTTCTTGAAGATTAAATAAATTCCCCCTTGGAAATTCTTTTTATGTCAATCATATTTACGAACACGTGTTTCACAGCAAATGAAGGGTTGTTGGTCCATCTTTGTCTACGAAACAAAGCAATGCTGTCACTTCGATTCTCAAGACACATGATCAACTATAAATTAACACTAACTAGAAATGTATTGTTTTTAGACATGGAATTACAGAAGAGGCTTTCGAGATTTTAGGATAGTCTGGATATCGTTAGTAATTCTGGAATTTCTAACGTAATTAACTGGCAAATAACAGTTAAATGTTTAGGAATATTTAAAACAACCTTGGCGGATTTTGTTTTCGTTGCTTTTCATATTTCCCTTACTTCGTACCCAATTTCGAAAAGCTTAAATTCGTGCTGATTAAGAACGACATAAATCAATTGATTGCTTCACTTTGAGCGACAGTGCATTTCAAACTTAAAATGTTCTTAGCTCTCGTGAGTTTATAGTTACAGTAGTTTCTTTGTCAGTGAATCCAGTGACATGAGATGAAATAACGCTGGCGTAACTTGGAAAATGTGATAACCGTAATTTGACTGACGATTGATATTTACGAATTTGTAATGAACGTATACGAAACACAATTCAATTTCCGCATGTTTTCAACTTGTATAGGAAAATATAATTGTTCATCCAAGCTGACAAGCAAGAAGAAAGTAATGATACATGAATTCATAATCAATCAATTCCAAATTGTGAAATATCCTGTTGCCACTCAGACTGCTGAGAATTCGTAGAATCAGGTGTCGATACGATTAATGTTGCCAAACTAGATGGTCTAAAAAGACGAAATCTAACCTGATAGTTTTGGTTGTTGAATGTAACGTGCGTGGCCTCCGGCATGGTCTAGTGGCTAGGATACCTGGCTCTCACCCAGGAGGCCCGGGTTCGATTCCCGGTGCCGGAAAGATGCAGTTTTTATCCTTTGTCACTTGGAGGATACTTACCTAACGTAAATAGATAGCCGCACATCTTGAATTTGAATGAGGACATAACGTCTCGTATCCTTTAACTCTCACAAAAATTAATATTTTTCATATTAACCCAGGAATAACTTCACGGGTGAAAGTGTTCCTAATGCGTCCATAGTTCCTATTGCAATGCATGGGCGTCGGGAAGGGGTAGCAAAGGGGGGCCGTGGAACTCATGTCCATATCTTGTGTTAACATTCCACGTTCAAATTTAAATCACTACTGATCATTCTCACCGTTAATCGACGATCTGACAGCACAAGAGACTTCACTCTTTCCACATTGACATCCGTTTTTGAGGTTGAATGTCTTCCCGCACGAGGTTCTTCTTTCACTTGTTCTCGGCCTTCTAAAAAGGACTTGTGCCATCTCAACACTTGTGCGCTAGATAGTGCATGTTCTCCATAAGCCCTTTGGAACTTTTCATAAGTCACAGTAGCGGATTCGCCAAGCTTAACACAAAATTTGATGGCACAACTTTGGTCAAATCTTTGCCAGTCTATTTTCGTAATTCACCTCACAAACACAACTTCACGTCAGACGCTCTCAACAATCGTGTAGCAACTGCAGCAAGTTGAAACTTGCAAGCGTTCACCTACCTGCCGTGTGAAGGTGGGGGCACCAGCGTTGCCGGTTCGTGCACAGTGTTGCCAGTCTCATTACTTTCCTAACAGACCACGTATCTCATCTAATCGTTACACTCCAACATGTGAACAGTTTACGTATTAAAATGTTTCTTGAAGATTAAAAAAATTCCCTCTTGGTAATTCATTTTATGTCAATCATATTTACGAACACGTGTTTCACAGCAAATGTCCATCTTTGTCTACGAATCAAAGCAATGCTGTCACTTCGATTCTCAAGACACATGATCAACTATCACTTAACACTAACGAGAAATGTATTGTTTTTTGACATGGAATTACAGAAGAGGCTTTCGAGATTTTTGGGATAGTCTGGATATCGTTAGTAATTCTGGAATTTCGAACGTAATTAACTGGCAAATAACAGTTAAATGTTTAGGAATATTTAAAACAACCTTGGCGGATTTTGTTTTCGTTGCTTTTCATATTTCCCTTACTTCGTATCCAATTTCGAAAAGCTTCAATTCGTGCTGAAAGGACAAAAAATTATGCAGGACTCTGTGGCTGAGTGCTTATCACATCGCGCTGCCACTTCGAATCCCTCTCGGGCATGTTTGTTTGTGGGTGTCCATTCATCAATTTCATTATTTCATCACTCATCCCCATCTTCGCAAATTAGCCAAGAGGCTCAAGACACGAAGTAAAAGAAAATAAATGAATCAATCAGGGAACCAAAAATTATGTATTTAGTGTTTGGTGCAAGACGAATTAGCGGCAACATTGATTCTTATGTAGGTTCGCATGAAGGATTTTTGCACATATCCTGTAAGGAGATCATTTTGCAAGTGAGAAACTGTGGGTTCCATGGTGTAACGGTTAGCACTCTGGACTCTGAATCCAGCGATCCGAGTTCAAATCTCGGTGGGACCTTTACGTGTGATATTTTGGATACTTTCTCTATTTTGGCAACTGCAGTGGTGTTTATATTTAGGAACATATACATTGCAGATGCCAGACGACGAATTTGAATTGACGATCGCCAAATTTTTTGAAGGAAAAATTATTGAGTACCAGCTTGGGTTAAATCAAAAACAACATCCACGTTTTCCGTAGAATGGATCAACATGTTTAGAATTATTCCAGATTTACGCTACGAAGCTACGGAAATGATTGTTCTACACGCTTAGTTTTGACTCGTGTGTGAGAAGTGGCACTTGTTTTGTTTGAGTCTAAAATCTGGAAAGGAATTCAAGGAGACTGGTTGTCTGGAAGAACGAAATATTTCCTAATTATCTCCGGCATGGTCTAGTGGCTAGGATACCTGGCTTTCACCCAGGAGGCCCGGGTTCGATTCCCGGTGTCGGAAAGATTCTTTTAAATCGTCCAAAGCGAAAGAAAGATGGGAGTGACTTGAACAACCAATATCTATGTGCATGAACTAACCTTCTTCGTACCGGGGTAACACGCATGATGACGTTGTCAAATCACTAGCAACCTGTAGGTTTTGATCAATTTATGGTTGATGGGAAGGAGTACTCTAACAAGATTTACGACTTAATGTGTACCTTGGAGCTGCGTAAAATCTACAATATAGTTTATTAGATCCTACAGTATTCCTCGCAACTTTATCAGATATAAGCAGGTAACTCAACTAGGTGTATTTGATGTCCATCTCGTGTTTGCTGATATTAAGTGCTCATCTAATCGTTACACTCCAACATGTGAACAGTTTCCGTATTAAAATGTTTCTTGAAGATTAAATAAATTCCCCCTTGGAAATTCTTTTTATGTCAATCATATTTACGAACACGTGTTTCACAGCAAATGAAGGGTTGTTGGTCCATCTTTGTCTACGAAACAAATCAATGCTGTCACTTCGATTCTCAAGACACATGATCAACTATAACTTAACACTAACTAGAAATGTATTGTTTTTAGACATGGAATTACAGAAGAGGCTTTCGAGATTTTAGGATAGTCTGGATATCGTTAGTAATTCTGGAATTTCTAACGTAATTAACTGGCAAATAACAGTTAAATGTTTAGGAATATTTAAAACAACCTTGGCGGATTTTGTTTTCGTTGCTTTTCATATTTCCCTTACTTCGTACCCAATTTTGAAAAGCTTAAATTCGTGCTGATTAAGAACGACATAAATCAATTGATTGCTTCACTTTGAGCGACAGTGCATTTCAAACTTAAAATGTTCTTAGCTCTCGTGAGTTTATAGTTACAGTAGTTTCTTTGTCAGTGAATCCAGTGACATGAGATGAAATAACGCTGGCGTAACTTGGAAAATGTGATAACCGTAATTTGACTGACGATTGATATTTACGAATTTGTAATGAACGTATACGAAACACAATTCAATTTCCGCATGTTTTCAACTTGTATAGGAAAATATAATTGTTCATCTAAGCTGACAAGCAAGAAGAAAGTAATGATACATGAATTCATAATCAATCAATTCCAAATTGTGAAATATCCTGTTGCCACTCAGACTGCTGAGAATTCGTAGAATCAGGTGTCGATACGATTAATGTTGCCAAACTAGATGGTCTAAAAAGACGAAATCTAACCTGATAGTTTTGGTTGTTGAATGTAACGTGCGTGGCCTCCGGCATGGTCTAGTGGCTAGGATACCTGGCTCTCACCCAGGAGGCCCGGGTTCGATTCCCGGTGCCGGAAAGATGCAGTTTTTATCCTTTGTCACTTGGAGGATACTTACCTAACGTAAATAGATAGCCGCACATCTTGAATTTGAATGAGGACATAACGTCTCGTATCCTTTAACTCTCACAAAAATTAATATTTTTCATATTAACCCAGGAATAACTTCACGGGTGAAAGTGTTCCTAATGCGTCCATAGTTCCTATTGCAATGCATGGGCGTCGGGAAGGGGTAGCAAAGGGGGGCCGTGGAACTCATGTCCATATCTTGTGTTAACATTCCACGTTCAAATTTAAATCACTACTGATCATTCTCACCGTTAATCGACGATCTGACAGCACAAGAGACTTCACTCTTTCCACATTGACATCCGTTTTTGAGGTTGAATGTCTTCCCGCACGAGGTTCTTCTTTCACTTGTTCTCGGCCTTCTAAAAAGGACTTGTGCCATCTCAACACTTGTGCGCTAGATAGTGCATGTTCTCCATAAGCCCTTTGGAACTTTTCATAAGTCACAGTAACGGATTCGCCAAGCTTAACACAAAATTTGATGGCACAACTTTGGTCAAAACTTTGCCAGTCTATTTTCGTAATTCACCTCACAAACACAACTTCACGTCAGACGCTCTCAACAATCGTGTAGCAACTGCAGCAAGTTGAAACTTGCAAGCGTTCACCTACCTGCCGTGTGAAGGTGGGGGCACCAGCGTTGCCGGTTCGTGCACAGTGTTGCCAGTCTCATTACTTTCCTAACAGACCACGTATCTCATCTAATCGTTACACTCCAACATGTGAAAAGTTTACGTATTAAAATGTTTCTTGAAGATTAAAAAAATTCCCTCTTCCTAATTCATTTTATGTCAATCATATTTACGAACACGTGTTTCACAGCAAATGTCCATCTTTGTCTACGAATCAAAGCAATGCTGTCACTTCGATTCTCAAGACACATGATCAACTATCACTTAACACTAACGAGAAATGTATTGTTTTTTGACATGGAATTACAGAAGAGGCTTTCGAGATTTTTGGGATAGTCTGGATATCGTTAGTAATTCTGGAATTTCGAACGTAATTAACTGGCAAATAACAGTTAAATGTTTAGGAATATTTAAAACAACCTTGGCGGATTTTGTTTTCGTTGCTTTTCATATTTCCCTTACTTCGTATCCAATTTCGAAAAGCTTCAATTCGTGCTGAAAGGACAAAAAATTATGCTGGACTCTGTGGCTGAGTGCTTATCACATCGCGCTGCCACTTCGAATCCCTCTCGGGCATGTTTGTTTGTGGGTGTCCATTCATCAATTTCATTATTTCATCACTCATCCCCATCTTCGCAAATTAGCCAAGAGGCTCAAGACACGAAGTAAAAGAAAATAAATGAATCAATCAGGGAACCAAAAATTATGTATTTAGTGTTTGGTGCAAGACGAATTAGCGGCAACATTGATTCTTATGTAGGTTCGCATGAAGGATTTTTGCACATATCCTGTAAGGAGATCATTTTGCAAGTGAGAAACTGTGGGTTCCATGGTGTAACGGTTAGCACTCTGGACTCTGAATCCAGCGATCCGAGTTCAAATCTCGGTGGGACCTTTACGTGTGATATTTTGGATACTTTCTCTATTTTGGCAACTGCAGTGGTGTTTATATTTAGGAACATATACATTGCAGATGCCAGACGACGAATTTGAATTGACGATCGCCAAATTTTTTGAAGGAAAAATTATTGAGTACCAGCTTGGGTTAAATCAAAAACAACATCCACGTTTTCCGTAGAATGGATCAACATGTTTAGAATTATTCCAGATTTACGCTACGAAGCTACGGAAATGATTGTTCTACACGCTTAGTTTTGACTCGTGTGTGAGAAGTGGCACTTGTTTTGTTTGAGTCTAAAATCTGGAAAGGAATTCAAGGAGACTGGTTGTCTGGAAGAACGAAATATTTCCTAATTATCTCCGGCATGGTCTAGTGGCTAGGATACCTGGCTTTCACCCAGGAGGCCCGGGTTCGATTCCCGGTGTCGGAAAGATTCTTTTAAATCGTCCAAAGCGAAAGAAAGATGGGAGTGACTTGAACAACCAATATCTATGTGCATGAACTAACCTTCTTCGTACCGGGGTAACACGCATGATGACGTTGTCAAATCACTAGCAACCTGTAGGTTTTGATCAATTTATGGTTGATGGGAAGGAGTACTCTAACAAGATTTACGACTTAATGTGTACCTTGGAGCTGCGTAAAATCTACAATATAGTTTATTAGATCCTACAGTATTCCTCGCAACTTTATCAGATATAAGCAGGTAACTCAACTAGGTGTATTTGATGTCCATCTCGTGTTTGCTGATATTAAGTGCTCATCTAATCGTTACACTCCAACATGTGAACAGTTTCCGTATTAAAATGTTTCTTGAAGATTAAATAAATTCCCCCTTGGAAATTCTTTTTATGTCAATCATATTTACGAACACGTGTTTCACAGCAAATGAAGGGTTGTTGGTCCATCTTTGTCTACGAAACAAATCAATGCTGTCACTTCGATTCTCAAGACACATGATCAACTATAACTTAACACTAACTAGAAATGTATTGTTTTTAGACATGGAATTACAGAAGAGGCTTTCGAGATTTTAGGATAGTCTGGATATCGTTAGTAATTCTGGAATTTCTAACGTAATTAACTGGCAAATAACAGTTAAATGTTTAGGAATATTTAAAACAACCTTGGCGGATTTTGTTTTCGTTGCTTTTCATATTTCCCTTACTTCGTACCCAATTTCGAAAAGCTTAAATTCGTGCTGATTAAGAACGACATAAATCAATTGATTGCTTCACTTTGAGCGACAGTGCATTTCAAACTTAAAATGTTCTTAGCTCTCGTGAGTTTATAGTTACAGTAGTTTCTTTGTCAGTGAATCCAGTGACATGAGATGAAATAACGCTGGCGTAACTTGGAAAATGTGATAACCGTAATTTGACTGACGATTGATATTTACGAATTTGTAATGAACGTATACGAAACACAATTCAATTTCCGCATGTTTTCAACTTGTATAGGAAAATATAATTGTTCATCTAAGCTGACAAGCAAGAAGAAAGTAATGATACATGAATTCATAATCAATCAATTCCAAATTGTGAAATATCCTGTTGCCACTCAGACTGCTGAGAATTCGTAGAATCAGGTGTCGATACGATTAATGTTGCCAAACTAGATGGTCTAAAAAGACGAAATCTAACCTGATAGTTTTGGTTGTTGAATGTAACGTGCGTGGCCTCCGGCATGGTCTAGTGGCTAGGATACCTGGCTCTCACCCAGGAGGCCCGGGTTCGATTCCCGGTGCCGGAAAGATGCAGTTTTTATCCTTTGTCACTTGGAGGATACTTACCTAACGTAAATAGATAGCCGCACATCTTGAATTTGAATGAGGACATAACGTCTCGTATCCTTTAACTCTCACAAAAATTAATATTTTTCATATTAACCCAGGAATAACTTCACGGGTGAAAGTGTTCCTAATGCGTCCATAGTTCCTATTGCAATGCATGGGCGTCGGGAAGGGGTAGCAAAGGGGGGCCGTGGAACTCATGTCCATATCTTGTGTTAACATTCCACGTTCAAATTTAAATCACTACTGATCATTCTCACCGTTAATCGACGATCTGACAGCACAAGAGACTTCACTCTTTCCACATTGACATCCGTTTTTGAGGTTGAATGTCTTCCCGCACGAGGTTCTTCTTTCACTTGTTCTCGGCCTTCTAAAAAGGACTTGTGCCATCTCAACACTTGTGCGCTAGATAGTGCATGTTCTCCATAAGCCCTTTGGAACTTTTCATAAGTCACAGTAGCGGATTCGCCAAGCTTAACACAAAATTTGATGGCACAACTTTGGTCAAAACTTTGCCAGTCTATTTTCGTAATTCACCTCACAAACACAACTTCACGTCAGACGCTCTCAACAATCGTGTAGCAACTGCAGCAAGTTGAAACTTGCAAGCGTTCACCTACCTGCCGTGTGAAGGTGGGGGCACCAGCGTTGCCGGTTCGTGCACAGTGTTGCCAGTCTCATTACTTTCCTAACAGACCACGTATCTCATCTAATCGTTACACTCCAACATGTGAACAGTTTACGTATTAAAATGTTTCTTGAAGATTAAAAAAATTCCCTCTTGGTAATTCATTTTATGTCAATCATATTTACGAACACGTGTTTCACAGCAAATGTCCATCTTTGTCTACGAATCAAAGCAATGCTGTCACTTCGATTCTCAAGACACATGATCAACTATCACTTAACACTAACGAGAAATGTATTGTTTTTTGACATGGAATTACAGAAGAGGCTTTCGAGATTTTTGGGATAGTCTGGATATCGTTAGTAATTCTGGAATTTCGAACGTAATTAACTGGCAAATAACAGTTAAATGTTTAGGAATATTTAAAACAACCTTGGCGGATTTTGTTTTCGTTGCTTTTCATATTTCCCTTACTTCGTATCCAATTTCGAAAAGCTTCAATTCGTGCTGAAAGGACAAAAAATTATGCAGGACTCTGTGGCTGAGTGCTTATCACATCGCGCTGCCACTTCGAATCCCTCTCGGGCATGTTTGTTTGTGGGTGTCCATTCATCAATTTCATTATTTCATCACTCATCCCCATCTTCGCAAATTAGCCAAGAGGCTCAAGACACGAAGTAAAAGAAAATAAATGAATCAATCAGGGAACCAAAAATTATGTATTTAGTGTTTGGTGCAAGACGAATTAGCGGCAACATTGATTCTTATGTAGGTTCGCATGAAGGATTTTTGCACATATCCTGTAAGGAGATCATTTTGCAAGTGAGAAACTGTGGGTTCCATGGTGTAACGGTTAGCACTCTGGACTCTGAATCCAGCGATCCGAGTTCAAATCTCGGTGGGACCTTTACGTGTGATATTTTGGATACTTTCTCTATTTTGGCAACTGCAGTGGTGTTTATATTTAGGAACATATACATTGCAGATGCCAGACGACGAATTTGAATTGACGATCGCCAAATTTTTTGAAGGAAAAATTATTGAGTACCAGCTTGGGTTAAATCAAAAACAACATCCACGTTTTCCGTAGAATGGATCAACATGTTTAGAATTATTCCAGATTTACGCTACGAAGCTACGGAAATGATTGTTCTACACGCTTAGTTTTGACTCGTGTGTGAGAAGTGGCACTTGTTTTGTTTGAGTCTAAAATCTGGAAAGGAATTCAAGGAGACTGGTTGTCTGGAAGAACGAAATATTTCCTAATTATCTCCGGCATGGTCTAGTGGCTAGGATACCTGGCTTTCACCCAGGAGGCCCGGGTTCGATTCCCGGTGTCGGAAAGATTCTTTTAAATCGTCCAAAGCGAAAGAAAGATGGGAGTGACTTGAACAACCAATATCTATGTGCATGAACTAACCTTCTTCGTACCGGGGTAACACGCATGATGACGTTGTCAAATCACTAGCAACCTGTAGGTTTTGATCAATTTATGGTTGATGGGAAGGAGTACTCTAACAAGATTTACGACTTAATGTGTACCTTGGAGCTGCGTAAAATCTACAATATAGTTTATTAGATCCTACAGTATTCCTCGCAACTTTATCAGATATAAGCAGGTAACTCAACTAGGTGTATTTGATGTCCATCTCGTGTTTGCTGATATTAAGTGCTCATCTAATCGTTACACTCCAACATGTGAACAGTTTCCGTATTAAAATGTTTCTTGAAGATTAAATAAATTCCCCCTTGGAAATTCTTTTTATGTCAATCATATTTACGAACACGTGTTTCACAGCAAATGAAGGGTTGTTGGTCCATCTTTGTCTACGAAACAAATCAATGCTGTCACTTCGATTCTCAAGACACATGATCAACTATAACTTAACACTAACTAGAAATGTATTGTTTTTAGACATGGAATTACAGAAGAGGCTTTCGAGATTTTAGGATAGTCTGGATATCGTTAGTAATTCTGGAATTTCTAACGTAATTAACTGGCAAATAACAGTTAAATGTTTAGGAATATTTAAAACAACCTTGGCGGATTTTGTTTTCGTTGCTTTTCATATTTCCCTTACTTCGTACCCAATTTCGAAAAGCTTAAATTCGTGCTGATTAAGAACGACATAAATCAATTGATTGCTTCACTTTGAGCGACAGTGCATTTCAAACTTAAAATGTTCTTAGCTCTCGTGAGTTTATAGTTACAGTAGTTTCTTTGTCAGTGAATCCAGTGACATGAGATGAAATAACGCTGGCGTAACTTGGAAAATGTGATAACCGTAATTTGACTGACGATTGATATTTACGAATTTGTAATGAACGTATACGAAACACAATGCAATTTCCGCATGTTTTCAACTTGTATAGGAAAATATAATTGTTCATCCAAGCTGACAAGCAAGAAGAAAGTAATGATACATGAATTCATAATCAATCAATTCCAAATTGTGAAATATCCTGTTGCCACTCAGACTGCTGAGAATTCGTAGAATCAGGTGTCGATACGATTAATGTTGCCAAACTAGATGGTCTAAAAAGACGAAATCTAACCTGATAGTTTTGGTTGTTGAATGTAACGTGCGTGGCCTCCGGCATGGTCTAGTGGCTAGGATACCTGGCTCTCACCCAGGAGGCACGGGTTCGATTCCCGGTGCCGGAAAGATGCAGTTTTTATCCTTTGTCACTTGGAGGATACTTACCTAACGTAAATAGATAGCCGCACATCTTGAATTTGAATGAGGACATAACGTCTCGTATCCTTTAACTTGTAAAAATTAATATTTTTCATATTAACCCAGGAATAACTTCACGGGTGAAAGTGTTCCTAATGCGTCCATAGTTCCTATTGCAATGCACGGGCGTCGGGAAGGGGTAGCAAAGGGGGGCCGTGGCACTCATGTCCATATCTTGTGTTAACATTCCACGTTCAAATTTAAATCACTACTGATCATTCTCACCGTTAATCGACGATCTGACAGCACAAGAGACTTCACTCTTTCCACATTGACATCCGTTTTTGAGGTTGAATGTCTTCCCGCACGAGGTTCTTCTTTCACTTGTTCTCGGCCTTCTAAAAAGGACTTGTGCCATCTCAACACTTGTGCGCTAGATAGTGCATGTTCTCCATAAGCCCTTTGGAACTTTTCATAAGTCACAGTAGCGGATTCGCCAAGCCTAACACAAAATTTGATGAGTAGTTGTATTTACAATATTATAAACCCGAGAAAGGAAGAGCTCCCCTCAAGCAGATTTGTTTACACTTAAAACTAGCTCAACATGAGCATATGAGCTTTTTGCTCTAGTGTGGAACCCTGCCTAATCCAAGATTTTTTGTAAAAATGCCCTCGGGAATTTTCTGTGAAAGGATGAGCCTCCTCAGATTGATTTGTCTACACTTACAAAAGGCACTTCTGTGAGATTGTTGTCTATAATTCTGTTAAAAATATGCTCTTCTTGATATTGTTTTGGATACACCTGAAATTAAGCCAAAAACCTACACCCACCCATACATATTTACTTCTGGTTTAAGTTCAATTGGGCACCAGGCTCAATTTACTTATCTAATATTAAAACAATGCAATTCTTCTAGAATTGCTCTGTGACCCTCTTATTTCTTACATCATATGTTTACATGTTTCATATTGATTAATGTGTGCAATTTCCGAGTATAGAAGCTTTGCGTGCAAACAAAATTGCATCAGCCAGGAAATTCCCGTGAAAAATATGCCCCCTCGGAATTTCCCGTGAAAAAGCCCTTGGGAAATTCCTGTTTTTTTCTTCTCGGCCCGGCTTAGGGTATATAAAGAGATTTTGCATTGCATCAGCCAGTATTGTGAGAGTGGCTGAGGAGAACAGATGTGTTGTTACAGTGCTTCTCATACTTACAGGCCTGTTTGATTTTATTCATATTAAATATATTTCTGGTATATTGAACAATATTTTGCCTGATATTTGTTACATCTAGCTTGTTTGTTGTAATCCACTCTTATATAGATTCAGGCTTATATCTGTCCCAGCCTGTTATACAAAAAATCAATACATAACAAGGTCATTGCCATTCTAGATATGCACGTCTGTGCAGGTATTTGTGCTAACTCAGTGTGAATGAATATTTTTTTTTTCCACTTGTAGGCTATTGGCTTTACAACCTGTCATAAAAAGCATAGAGTTTTGATTTGAACCCCAAGAAAGTTTATATAAATACCAAAGCCAAAAAATATTAACACACATACACACACACACACACACAAGAAATATACAAAGCACACAGCTGAACCCAACTTATATTTTTTATTCAGTATAAAGTTTTGAATTGAAGCCCAGAAAATCTTATATAATAAACAACAAGAAAAATGCCAAAACAAAAATATTGTGACCAATGCAATAAAAATATATTTAGCTCTAATTGGGCCAGACACCAAAAGAATTGTAATCCAGATAAAAGCAGAATACTCACAATAATATGCTCCAAATGCCATAGAGAATATAGCATGCAATACTTCACATATGAACATATAGATACTTCTTCTGCACAGTCATCAACATTTCCAAACAAAATTGATTGGAAATATTTGTGTGATTGCCCTGTATAACTTAGATTGCAAGGCCAAATTTTGTAATTTTCTAGACCAGGAACTTGACCCTGTGCACCAGAAACAGGCTCTCCACAAATTATGTGAACATCATGGAGCACACAATATATTTTACAATTTTCAGAATGTCAATTTAAATTCAGGAACAAGAGATTTGGATTTGATGTATCTGGAAATATCTTTGCATCTTGAATCAACCTGCAAACAATATTACATGTTAGGCTGGGCTATTTCAACAGCAGTAAATATTTACCAAATGTTTCAATGTTAAAAAACAATCAGAATAATATCTTCCAGGAAATATAGATACCTGAACATGCAAACATATTTTGAAAGAAGAAATATTGCAAGATATATAAAATCAGACCACCTGTTGGATTGTTTTAGGGAAAAATTTGAAAATCTATCAGAGTATGATTTTTTTAAAGTGCAAAATGAAACAGAGGCAAGATGGGTACTTGACAGTGATGTTGGGTTTGGGTATGTGAGCATAGAATTGGGTTCTGAATATGATGATTATGAATCCAATACATACTGGCATAGAATTGATGCATACCTGTTGCATTGTTATTGGGGAAAATATGTTGCTTTTTTTACAAAAAGTACTTCAAGTTTAGAAAAATTTAGGTTTTACAAATTTTTCCATGATCATAGAATTTATACAAACAGCAGGTGGCCTGTTGATGACATAACATGGGACACAACAATTTCCATACTTGATGAGGCAGGAAAATTGGATGTAAATTCTGGTTTATATTTTAATGAGTTGATTATGTACCTGCTTAAAAACAATATCAATTCTGGCTTATTCAATACAAGATGGACTTAAATAATTAGAGTTTTTACACAAAATATTTTTTTTGCTAACAATTTCAAGTTCCTTGAGTGGGAATATGTTGTTTTTAAGATCAGCATTGATTCTGTAGTACAGCATTGCTGTGGAACATGTTAAGTCCTTGGATTCTGTCACACCCATTCTAATACAATTAATATCACAAGTACCATTACAAGGCACGCACCGCATAAAATCATAATTCCAAGCGATGGCATGGAGTAATTATTTTTCCACGATTCCATATCAAACAAAAAAATTATACTGCAATTGGAGCTTCAGCAGTTCGGGACTGTGCAATATATTGTCTATAAATATAGGAAAAATAATATTGTACGGGTTGCAAACAAAACTCCCAAAGCTTATGTATTTCAGGTTTCTTAAATTTGAAACAGAATCCAAACTGTCTGGAAGTTCATAAAAGTGAAGCCATTCTACAAGCGGGTCTATCTCAGCTTTTGCATGATATATTTGAGCAAGAGGTGATGTGTTTATAATATTTGTTGGTATAGAGGTTTGTTCTGAGTACAATTATATCTTATCAATTATGAACAGCTCTGCTGCATGTTGTGATGATGAATATCTAGTCCCTAAACCTAACAGAGCTGTTCAGTGATGTTGTTATTGGGAACAGGATTCAAATCCTACACAGATTTATGGATAGGAGTGAAGAATTAATTTTTGCTATGAAATTATATCTAGATCCCTGTGCAATAATGCTGTTATTGGGAACAGGATTCAAATCCTACACAGATACAGATTCTTGCTGAGCTTAATAGGTGATTGTCATGGAAGATACTCAATATTTCTGCTGTTATTAGGTACAAAATTCAATTACACAGACACAGATATAATATCTAGATGCATACAGAACTGTGGTTTCTATCAATCTATACTCAATATCCCTATACCTGACAGCTGTGCGGTGATGCTGTTATTGGGAACAAGATTCAAATCCCACACAGAAACAGATTTTTGCTGGGCTTAGAACTATTATGGATAGGTGATTGCCATGAAATAATATCCCTATACCTGACAGAGCTGTGCAGTGATGCTGTTATTGGGAACAATTTTAACAGAGCTGTGGTTTCCATAAATCTATACTCAATATCCCTATACCTGACAGAGCTGTGCAGTGATGCTGTTATTGGAACAGGATTCAAATATACAGATCCTTGCTAAACTTAGAACTATGCCATGAACAAAACTGTGCGGTGATATAATTATTGAGAACAGCATTCAAATCCTACACACATACAAATCTTTGCTGAGCTTAGAGTAAAGATACCAGTGATATAATTATTGGGAACAGGATTCAAATTTTGGAACTATTATGGATAGGTGATTACCATGAAGATACTCAATATTTTTGTTATTAGGTTCAAGATTCAATTATACAGTTACAAAAATATTCATTAACAGAGCTGTGCGGTGATGTTGTTATTGGGAACAGGATTCAAATCCTACACAGATACAGAGCCTTGGAATTATTATGGATAGGTGATTGCCATGAAGATAGATACTCAATATCCCTTTACATGACAGAGCTGTGCAATTATTGGGAATTGGAACTTAGGTACAAGATTCAATTACACAGATACAGACACGGAAATAATATCTAGATAATAATTTTTAACAGAGCTGTAGTTTCCATAAATTTATACTCAATATCCTATACCGTGCAGTGATGCTGTTATTGGGAACAAGCTTCAAATCTCACACAGATATAGAGCTTTGGAATTATTATAGATAAGTGATTGCCATGAAGATAGATATTCAATATCTTATTAGACACAAACACAGAAATAATATTTATCAATAAATTTATAATATCCCTATACCTGACAAAACTATGCAGTGATGCTATTATTGGGAGCAAGAGGATAGATATTAGATACAGATACAGAAATAATATTTTCCATAAATCTATACTCAATATCCCTATACCTGACAGAGCTGTGCGGTGATGTTGTTATTGGGAACAGGATTCAAATCATGGATAGGTGATTGTCATGAGGATAGATATTAGATACAGACACAGAAATAATATTTTCCATCAATCTATACTCAATATCCCTATACCTGACAGAGCTGTGCGGTGATGTTGTTATTGGGAACAGGATTCAAATCATGGATAGGTGATTGCCATGAGGATAGATACTCAATATCTCTGCTGTTATTGGACACAAACACAGAGAATGAAATAATATTTAATAACATAAATCTATACTCAATATCCCTATACCTAACAGAGCTGTGTAGTGATGCTGTTATTGGGAACAGGATTCAAATCATGGATAGGTGATTGCCATGAGGATAGATATTAGATATAGATATAGAAATAATATTTATCCATAAATCTATACTCGATTTAATAGAGCTGTGTAGCGATGCTGTTATTGGGAACAGGATTGACATCATGGATAGGTGATTGCCCATATACCTAACAAAGCTGTGCGGTGATATAATTATTGGGAACAGGATTCAAATCTTACACAGATACAGAGCGGAATTATTATGGATAGGTGATTGTCATGAAGATAGATATTAGACACAAACAGATACAGAGCCTTGCTGAGCTTGGAATTATTATAGATCGGTAATTGTCATAAAGAACACAGAGAATGAAATAATATCTAGTAAATAAATTTTTGTAAATCTATACTCAATATCCTTTTGACAGAGCATTGTTCCTTTATAAACGTTTCAACATACGTTCCAGCAAAACTGTACCTATTAGGGTATGTATTATTCACATCTTATCCATAACATATCAGCAAGAGTAAATAATATTTTCAAGGCAGCCTACACAACACAGCTCTGTTAGAGATAGGGATTATGACAATAACAATATCAACAAGGCTCTATATCTATGTGTGAGATTTGTACCTACACAACACAGCTCTGTTAGGGATTCATAACAGTTCCATGCTGTAGAAATATCAGCAAGACTCTATTAGATGTTATTTCCATAGTAATCACCTGTCCATAATAATCCCAAGCTCAGCAAGGCTCTGTATCTGTGTGGGATTTGTAATTGTTAGAGATAGGGATATTAAGTATAGAATTAATACTAAATATTATTTTATTTTCTGTATCTGTATCTAATATCTATCTGTGCTCTGTTGGGTATAGGATATTGAGTTAAAATATTTCTCCTCTCTAAACAACAGAGCTCAGCTCTGTTTAGTATAGGATACTGAGTATAAATTCTATTAAAATATTTTCTTCTTCTCTTCTCTTCTCATCTCTACCATGCTGAACAGAGCACAGCTCTGTTAGGTATAGGATATTGAGTTAAAATATTTCTCTTCTCTAAACTGTACCTACAACAGAGCATAGCTCTGTTAATATAGGATAGGGGATTTAATTCTTTTTTTCTTCCCTTCTCATATCTACCATGCTGAACAGAGCACAGCTATATTAATAATTATTCTTCTTATTAGCGGCGAGCACAGTTTTGTTAGGATTTAAATTCTTCTTGCCGATAACAGTACAGCTCTCTCATATTCCCGCCGCTGAGGTGTGGAATCAATATATTGATTATCTCCACGCCCGGGCAGTTCTCAGATTCCCGCCGCGGAGCTGTGGGATCAACACTCCCGGTGCGGAGCTGTGGGATCAATACTCGGGGCAGTTCCTCAGATTCCCGCGGCGCGGAGCTGGGGAATCAATACTCCCTGCGGGGCAGTTCCTCAGATTCCCGCGCGGAGCTGGGGAATCAATACTCCCCGCCCGGGCAGTTCTCAACTTCCCGCGCGGAGTTTTTTGCACAGTTTTGCGTGTAACAGTACTAGGGTATATATTTTTCTGATGGGTGTACATACAATTGGGCCAGTTCTCAACTTCCCGTGCGGAGCTGTGCGGAGCTGTGCGGTGATGCTGATATTGGGAACAAGCTTTAATACTGAGCTTGGAATTATTATAGATAGGCATGAAGATAGATATTAGATACAGATACAGAAAATAAAATAATATTTAGTATTAATTCTATACTTAATATCCCTATCTCTAACAATTACAAATCCCACACAGATACAGAGCCTTGCTGAGCTTGGAATTATTATGGACAGGTGATTACTATGGAAATAACATCTAATAGAGTCTTGCTGATATTTCTACAGCATGGAACTGTTATGAATCCCTAACAGAGCTGTGTTGTGTAGGTACAAATCTCACACATAGATATAGAGCCTTGTTGATATTGTTATTGTCATAATCCCTATCTCTAACAGAGCTGTGTTGTGTAGGCTGCCTTGAAAATATTATTTACTCTTGCTGATATGTTATGGATAAGATGTGAATAATACATACCCTAATAGGTACAGTTTTGCTGGAACGTATGTTGAAACGTTTATAAAGGAACAATGCTCTGTCAAAAGGATATTGAGTATAGATTTACAAAAATTTATTTACTAGATATTATTTCATTCTCTGTGTTCTTTATGACAATTACCGATCTATAATAATTCCAAGCTCAGCAAGGCTCTGTATCTGTTTGTGTCTAATATCTATCTTCATGACAATCACCTATCCATAATAATTCCGCTCTGTATCTGTGTAAGATTTGAATCCTGTTCCCAATAATTATATCACCGCACAGCTTTGTTAGGTATATGGGCAATCACCTATCCATGATGTCAATCCTGTTCCCAATAACAGCATCGCTACACAGCTCTATTAAATCGAGTATAGATTTATGGATAAATATTATTTCTATATCTATATCTAATATCTATCCTCATGGCAATCACCTATCCATGATTTGAATCCTGTTCCCAATAACAGCATCACTACACAGCTCTGTTAGGTATAGGGATATTGAGTATAGATTTATGTTATTAAATATTATTTCATTCTCTGTGTTTGTGTCCAATAACAGCAGAGATATTGAGTATCTATCCTCATGGCAATCACCTATCCATGATTTGAATCCTGTTCCCAATAACAACATCACCGCACAGCTCTGTCAGGTATAGGGATATTGAGTATAGATTGATGGAAAATATTATTTCTGTGTCTGTATCTAATATCTATCCTCATGACAATCACCTATCCATGATTTGAATCCTGTTCCCAATAACAACATCACCGCACAGCTCTGTCAGGTATAGGGATATTGAGTATAGATTTATGGAAAATATTATTTCTGTATCTGTATCTAATATCTATCCTCTTGCTCCCAATAATAGCATCACTGCATAGTTTTGTCAGGTATAGGGATATTATAAATTTATTGATAAATATTATTTCTGTGTTTGTGTCTAATAAGATATTGAATATCTATCTTCATGGCAATCACTTATCTATAATAATTCCAAAGCTCTATATCTGTGTGAGATTTGAAGCTTGTTCCCAATAACAGCATCACTGCACGGTATAGGATATTGAGTATAAATTTATGGAAACTACAGCTCTGTTAAAAATTATTATCTAGATATTATTTCCGTGTCTGTATCTGTGTAATTGAATCTTGTACCTAAGTTCCAATTCCCAATAATTGCACAGCTCTGTCATGTAAAGGGATATTGAGTATCTATCTTCATGGCAATCACCTATCCATAATAATTCCAAGGCTCTGTATCTGTGTAGGATTTGAATCCTGTTCCCAATAACAACATCACCGCACAGCTCTGTTAATGAATATTTTTGTAACTGTATAATTGAATCTTGAACCTAATAACAAAAATATTGAGTATCTTCATGGTAATCACCTATCCATAATAGTTCCAAAATTTGAATCCTGTTCCCAATAATTATATCACTGGTATCTTTACTCTAAGCTCAGCAAAGATTTGTATGTGTGTAGGATTTGAATGCTGTTCTCAATAATTATATCACCGCACAGTTTTGTTCATGGCATAGTTCTAAGTTTAGCAAGGATCTGTATATTTGAATCCTGTTCCAATAACAGCATTACTGCACAGCTCTGTCAGGTATAGGGATATTATTTCATGGCAATCACCTATCCATAATAGTTCTAAGCCCAGCAAAAATCTGTTTCTGTGTGGGATTTGAATCTTGTTCCCAATAACAGCATCACCGCACAGCTGTCAGGTATAGGGATATTGAGTATAGATTGATAGAAACCACAGTTCTGTATGCATCTAGATATTATATCTGTGTCTGTGTAATTGAATTTTGTACCTAATAACAGCAGAAATATTGAGTATCTTCCATGACAATCACCTATTAAGCTCAGCAAGAATCTGTATCTGTGTAGGATTTGAATCCTGTTCCCAATAACAGCATTATTGCACAGGGATCTAGATATAATTTCATAGCAAAAATTAATTCTTCACTCCTATCCATAAATCTGTGTAGGATTTGAATCCTGTTCCCAATAACAACATCACTGCACAGCTCTGTTAGGTTTAGGGACTAGATATTCATCATCACAACATGCAGCAGAGCTGTTCATAATTGATAAGATATAATTGTACTCAGAACAAACCTCTATACCAACAAATATTATAAACACATCACCTCTTGCTCAAATATATCATGCAAAAGCTGAGATAGACCCGCTTGTAGAATGGCTTCACTTTTATGAACTTCCAGACAGTTTGGATTCTGTTTCAAATTTAAGAAACCTGAAATACATAAGCTTTGGGAATTTTGTTTGCAACCCGTACAATATTATTTTTCCTATATTTATAGACAATATATTGCACAGTCCCGAACTGCTGAAGCTCCAATTGCAGTATAATTTTTTTGTTTGATATGGAATCGTGGAAAAATAATTACTCCATGCCATCGCTTGGAATTATGATTTTATGCGGTGCGTGCCTTGTAATGGTACTTGTGATATTAATTGTATTAGAATGGGTGTGACAGAATCCAAGGACTTAACATGTTCCACAGCAATGCTGTACTACAGAATCAATGCTGATCTTAAAAACAACATATTCCCACTCAAGGAACTTGAAATTGTTAGCAAAAAAAATATTTTGTGTAAAAACTCTAATTATTTAAGTCCATCTTGTATTGAATAAGCCAGAATTGATATTGTTTTTAAGCAGGTACATAATCAACTCATTAAAATATAAACCAGAATTTACATCCAATTTTCCTGCCTCATCAAGTATGGAAATTGTTGTGTCCCATGTTATGTCATCAACAGGCCACCTGCTGTTTGTATAAATTCTATGATCATGGAAAAATTTGTAAAACCTAAATTTTTCTAAACTTGAAGTACTTTTTGTAAAAAAAGCAACATATTTTCCCCAATAACAATGCAACAGGTATGCATCAATTCTATGCCAGTATGTATTGGATTCATAATCATCATATTCAGAACCCAATTCTATGCTCACATACCCAAACCCAACATCACTGTCAAGTACCCATCTTGCCTCTGTTTCATTTTGCACTTTAAAAAAATCATACTCTGATAGATTTTCAAATTTTTCCCTAAAACAATCCAACAGGTGGTCTGATTTTATATATCTTGCAATATTTCTTCTTTCAAAATATGTTTGCATGTTCAGGTATCTATATTTCCTGGAAGATATTATTCTGATTGTTTTTTAACATTGAAACATTTGGTAAATATTTACTGCTGTTGAAATAGCCCAGCCTAACATGTAATATTGTTTGCAGGTTGATTCAAGATGCAAAGATATTTCCAGATACATCAAATCCAAATCTCTTGTTCCTGAATTTAAATTGACATTCTGAAAATTGTAAAATATATTGTGTGCTCCATGATGTTCACATAATTTGTGGAGAGCCTGTTTCTGGTGCACAGGGTCAAGTTCCTGGTCTAGAAAATTACAAAATTTGGCCTTGCAATCTAAGTTATACAGGGCAATCACACAAATATTTCCAATCAATTTTGTTTGGAAATGTTGATGACTGTGCAGAAGAAGTATCTATATGTTCATATGTGAAGTATTGCATGCTATATTCTCTATGGCATTTGGAGCATATTATTGTGAGTATTCTGCTTTTATCTGGATTACAATTCTTTTGGTGTCTGGCCCAATTAGAGCTAAATATATTTTTATTGCATTGGTCACAATATTTTTGTTTTGGCATTTTTCTTGTTGTTTATTATATAAGATTTTCTGGGCTTCAATTCAAAACTTTATACTGAATAAAAAATATAAGTTGGGTTCAGCTGTGTGCTTTGTATATTTCTTGTGTGTGTGTGTGTGTGTATGTGTGTTAATATTTTTTGGCTTTGGTATTTATATAAACTTTCTTGGGGTTCAAATCAAAACTCTATGCTTTTTATGACAGGTTGTAAAGCCAATAGCCTACAAGTGGAAAAAAAAATATTCATTCACACTGAGTTAGCACAAATCCCTGCACAGACATGCATATCTAGAATGGCAATGACCTTGTTATGTATTGATTTTTTGTATAACAGGCTGGGACAGATATAAGCCTGAATCTAAATAAGAGTGGATTACAACAAACAAGCTAGATGTAACAAATATCAGGCAAAATATTGTTCAATATACCAGAAATATATTTAATATGAATAAAATCAAACAGGCCTGTAAGTATGAGAAGCACTGTAACAACACATCTGTTCTCCTCAGCCACTCTCACAATACTGGCTGATGCAATGCAAAATCTCTTTATATACCCTAAGCCGGGCCGAGAAGAAAAAAACAGGAATTTCCCAAGGGCTTTTTCACGGGAAATTCCGAGGGGGCATATTTTTCACGGGAATTTCCTGGCTGATGCAATTTTGTTTGCACGCAAAGCTTCTATACTCGGAAATTGCACACATTAATCAATATGAAACATGTAAACATATGATGTAAGAAATAAGAGGGTCACAGAGCAATTCTAGAAGAATTGCATTGTTTTAATATTAGATAAGCAAATTGAGCCTGGTGCCCAATTGAACTTAAACCAGAAGTAAATATGTATGGGTGGGTGTAGGTTTTTGGCTTAATTTCAGGTATATCCAAAACAATATCAAGAAGAGCATATTTTTAACAGAATTATAGACAACAATCTCACAGAAGTGCCTTTTGTAAGTGTAGACAAATCAATCTGAGGAGGCTCATCCTTTCACAGAAAATTCCCGAGGGCATTTTTACAAAAATCTTGGATTAGGCAGGGTTCCACACTAGAGCAAAAAGCTCATATGCTCATGTTGAGCTAGTTTTAAGTGTAAACAAATCTGCTTGAGGGGAGCTCTTCCTTTCTCGGGTTTATAATATTGTAAATACAACTACTTTGATGGCACAACTTTGGTCAAACCTTTGCCAGTCTATTTTCGTAATTCACCTCACAAACACAACTTCACGTCAGACGCTCTCAACAATCGTGTAGCAACTGCAGCAAGTTGAAACTTGCAAGCGTTCACCTACCTGCCGTGTGAAGGTGGGGGCACCAGCGTTGCCGGTTCGTGCACAGTGTTGCCAGTCTCATTACTTTCCTAACAGACCACGTATCTCATCTAATCGTTACACTCCAACATGTGAAAAGTTTACGTATTAAAATGTTTCTTGAAGATTAAAAAAATTCCCTCTTCCTAATTCATTTTATGTCAATCATATTTACGAACACGTGTTTCACAGCAAATGTCCATCTTTGTCTACGAATCAAAGCAATGCTGTCACTTCGATTCTCAAGACACATGATCAACTATCACTTAACACTAACGAGAAATGTATTGTTTTTTGACATGGAATTACAGAAGAGGCTTTCGAGATTTTTGGGATAGTCTGGATATCGTTAGTAATTCTGGAATTTCGAACGTAATTAACTGGCAAATAACAGTTAAATGTTTAGGAATATTTAAAACAACCTTGGCGGATTTTGTTTTCGTTGCTTTTCATATTTCCCTTACTTCGTATCCAATTTCGAAAAGCTTCAATTCGTGCTGAAAGGACAAAAAATTATGCTGGACTCTGTGGCTGAGTGCTTATCACATCGCGCTGCCACTTCGAATCCCTCTCGGGCATGTTTGTTTGTGGGTGTCCATTCATCAATTTCATTATTTCATCACTCATCCCCATCTTCGCAAATTAGCCAAGAGGCTCAAGACACGAAGTAAAAGAAAATAAATGAATCAATCAGGGAACCAAAAATTATGTATTTAGTGTTTGGTGCAAGACGAATTAGCGGCAACATTGATTCTTATGTAGGTTCGCATGAAGGATTTTTGCACATATCCTGTAAGGAGATCATTTTGCAAGTGAGAAACTGTGGGTTCCATGGTGTAACGGTTAGCACTCTGGACTCTGAATCCAGCGATCCGAGTTCAAATCTCGGTGGGACCTTTACGTGTGATATTTTGGATACTTTCTCTATTTTGGCAACTGCAGTGGTGTTTATATTTAGGAACATATACATTGCAGATGCCAGACGACGAATTTGAATTGACGATCGCCAAATTTTTTGAAGGAAAAATTATTGAGTACCAGCTTGGGTTAAATCAAAAACAACATCCACGTTTTCCGTAGAATGGATCAACATGTTTAGAATTATTCCAGATTTACGCTAGGAAGCTACGGAAATGATTGTTCTACACGCTTAGTTTTGACTCGTGTGTGAGAAGTGGCACTTGTTTTGTTTGAGTCTAAATTCTGGAAAGGAATTCAAGGAGACTGGTTGTCTGGAAGAACGAAATATTCCCTAATTATCTCCGGCATGGTCTAGTGGCTAGGATACCTGGCTTTCACCCAGGAGGCCCGGGTTCGATTCCCGGTGTCGGAAAGATTCTTTTAAATCGTCCACAGCGAAAGAAAGATGGGAGTGACTTGAACAACCAATATCTATGTGCATGAAATAACCTTCTTCGTACCGGGGTAACACGCATGATGACGTTGTCAAATCACTAGCAACCTGTAGGTTTTGATCAATTTATGGTTGATGGGAAGGAGTACTCTAACAAGATTTACGACTTAATGTGTACCTTGGAGCTGCGTAAAATCTACAATATAGTTTATTAGATCCTACAGTATTCCTCGCAACTTTATCAGATATAAGCAGGTAACTCAACTATGTGTATTTGATGTCCATCTCGTGTTTGCTGATATTAAGTGCTCATCTAATCGTTACACTCCAACATGTGAACAGTTTACGTATTAAAATGTTTCTTGAAGATTAAATAAATTCCCCCTTGGAAATTCTTTTTATGTCAATCATATTTACGAACACGTGTTTCACAGCAAATGAAGGGTTGTTGGTCCATCTTTGTCTACGAAACAAAGCAATGCTGTCACTTCGATTCTCAAGACACATGATCAACTATAACTTAACACTAACTAGAAATGTATTGTTTTTAGACATGGAATTACAGAAGAGGCTTTCGAGATTTTAGGATAGTCTGGATATCGTTAGTAATTCTGGAATTTCTAACGTAATTAACTGGCAAATAACAGTTAAATGTTTAGGAATATTTAAAACAACCTTGGCGGATTTTGTTTTCGTTGCTTTTCATATTTCCCTTACTTCGTACCCAATTTCGAAAAGCTTAAATTCGTGCTGATTAAGAACGACATAAATCAATTGATTGCTTCACTTTGAGCGACAGTGCATTTCAAACTTAAAATGTTCTTAACTCTCGTGAGTTTATAGTTACAGTAGTTTCTTTGTCAGTGAATCCAGTGACATGAGATGAAATAACGCTGGCGTAACTTGGAAAATGTGATAACCGTAATTTGACTGACGATTGATATTTACGAATTTGTAATGAACGTATACGAAACACAATTCAATTTCCGCATGTTTTCAACTTGTATAGGAAAATATAATTGTTCATCCAAGCTGACAAGCAAGAAGAAAGTAACCGTTTCGTTCCTTTGGCAATGAAACATGAATTCATAATCAATCAATTCCAAATTGTGAAATATCCTGTTGCCACTCAGACTGCTGAGAATTCGTAGAATCAGGTGTCGATACGATTAATGTTGCCAAACTAGATGGTCTAAAAAGACGAAATCTAACCTGATAGTTTTGGTTGTTGAATGTAACGTGCGTGGCCTCCGGCATGGTCTAGTGGCTAGGATACCTGGCTCTCACCCAGGAGGCCCGGGTTCGATTCCCGGTGCCGGAAAGATGCAGTTTTTATCCTTTGTCACTTGGAGGATACTTACCTAACGTAAATAGATAGCCGCACATCTTGAATTTGAATGAGGACATAACGTCTCGTATCCTTTAACTTGCAAAAATTAATATTTTTCATATTAACCCAGGAATAACTTCACGGGTGAAAGTGTTCCTAATGCGTCCATAGTTCCTATTGCAATGCATGGGCGTCGGGAAGGGGTAGCAAAGGGGGGCCGTGGCACTCATGTCCATATCTTGTGTTAACATTCCACGTTCAAATTTAAATCACTACTGATCATTCTCACCGTTAATCGACGATCTGACAGCACAAGAGACTTCACTCTTTCCACATTGACATCCGTTTTTGAGGTTGAATGTCTTCCCGCACGAGGTTCTTCTTTCACTTGTTCTCGGCCTTCTAAAAAGGACTTGTGCCATCTCAACACTTGTGCGCTAGATAGTGCATGTTCTCCATAAGCCCTTTGGAACTTTTCATAAGTCACAGTAGCGGATTCGCCAAGCTTAACACAAACTTTGATGGCACAACTTTGGTCAAACCTTTGCCAGTCTATTTTCGTATTTCACCTCACAAACACAACTTCACGTCAGACGCTCTCAACAATCGTGTAGCAACTGCAGCAAGTTGAAACTTGCAAGCGTTCACCTACCTGCCGTGTGAAGGTGGGGGCACCAACGTTGCCGGTTCGTGCACAGTGTTGCCAGTCTCATTACTTTCCTAACAGACCACGTATCTCATCTAATCGTTACACTCCAACATGTGAACAGTTTACGTATTAAAATGTTTCTTGAAGATTAAAAAAATTCCCTCTTGGTAATTCATTTTATGTCAATCATATTTACGAACACGTGTTTCACAGCAAATGTCCATCTTTGTCTACGAATCAAAGCAATGTTGTCACTCCGATTCTCAAGACACATGATCAACTATAACTTAACACTAACGAGAAATGTATTGTTTTTTGACATGGAATTACAGAAGAGGCTTTCGAGATTTTTGGGATAGTCTGGATATCGTTAGTAATTCTGGAATTTCGAACGTAATTAACTGGCAAATAACAGTTAAATGTTTAGGAATATTTAAAACAACCTTGGCGGATTTTGTTTTCGTTGCTTTTCATATTTCCCTTACTTCGTATCCAATTTCGAAAAGCTTCAATTCGTGCTGAAAGGACAAAAAATTATGCTGGACTCTGTGGCTGAGTGCTTATCACATCGCGCTGCCACTTCGAATCCCTCTCGGGCATGTTTGTTTGTGGGTGTCCATTCATCAATTTCATTATTTCATCACTCATCCCCATCTTCGCAAATTAGCCAAGAGGCTCAAGACACGAAGTAAAAGAAAATAAATGAATCAATCAGGGAACCAAAAATTATGTATTTAGTGTTTGGTGCAAGACGAATTAGCGGCAACATTGATTCTTATGTAGGTTCGCATGAAGGATTTTTGCACATATCCTGTAAGGAGATCATTTTGCAAGTGAGAAACTGTGGGTTCCATGGTGTAACGGTTAGCACTCTGGACTCTGAATCCAGCGATCCGAGTTCAAATCTCGGTGGGACCTTTACGTGTGATATTTTGGATACTTTCTCTATTTTGGCAACTGCAGTGGTGTTTATATTTAGGAACATATACATTGCAGATGCCAGACGACGAATTTGAATTGACGATCGCCAAATTTTTTGAAGGAAAAATTATTGAGTACCAGCTTGGGTTAAATCAAAAACAACATCCACGTTTTCCGTAGAATGGATCAACATGTTTAGAATTATTCCAGATTTACGCTAGGAAGCTACGGAAATGATTGTTCTACACGCTTAGTTTTGACTCGTGTGTGAGAAGTGGCACTTGTTTTGTTTGAGTCTAAATTCTGGAAAGGAATTCAAGGAGACTGGTTGTCTGGAAGAACGAAATATTCCCTAATTATCTCCGGCATGGTCTAGTGGCTAGGATACCTGGCTTTCACCCAGGAGGCCCGGGTTCGATTCCCGGTGTCGGAAAGATTCTTTTAAATCGTCCACAGCGAAAGAAAGATGGGAGTGACTTGAACAACCAATATCTATGTGCATGAAATAACCTTCTTCGTACCGGGGTAACACGCATGATGACGTTGTCAAATCACTAGCAACCTGTAGGTTTTGATCAATTTATGGTTGATGGGAAGGAGTACTCTAACAAGATTTACGACTTAATGTGTACCTTGGAGCTGCGTAAAATCTACAATATAGTTTATTAGATCCTACAGTATTCCTCGCAACTTTATCAGATATAAGCAGGTAACTCAACTAGGTGTATTTGATGTCCATCTCGTGTTTGCTGATATTAAGTGCTCATCTAATCGTTACACTCCAACATGTGAACAGTTTACGTATTAAAATGTTTCTTGAAGATTAAATAAATTCCCCCTTGGAAATTCTTTTTATGTCAATCATATTTACGAACACGTGTTTCACAGCAAATGAAGGGTTGTTGGTCCATCTTTGTCTACGAAACAAAGCAATGCTGTCACTTCGATTCTCAAGACACATGATCAACTATAACTTAACACTAACTAGAAATGTATTGTTTTTAGACATGGAATTACAGAAGAGGCTTTCGAGATTTTAGGATAGTCTGGATATCGTTAGTAATTCTGGAATTTCTAACGTAATTAACTGGCAAATAACAGTTAAATGTTTAGGAATATTTAAAACAACCTTGGCGGATTTTGTTTTCGTTGCTTTTCATATTTCCCTTACTTCGTACCCAATTTCGAAAAGCTTAAATTCGTGCTGATTAAGAACGACATAAATCAATTGATTGCTTCACTTTGAGCGACAGTGCATTTCAAACTTAAAATGTTCTTAACTCTCGTGAGTTTATAGTTACAGTAGTTTCTTTGTCAGTGAATCCAGTGACATGAGATGAAATAACGCTGGCGTAACTTGGAAAATGTGATAACCGTAATTTGACTGACGATTGATATTTACGAATTTGTAATGAACGTATACGAAACACAATTCAATTTCCGCATGTTTTCAACTTGTATAGGAAAATATAATTGTTCATCCAAGCTGACAAGCAAGAAGAAAGTAACCGTTTCGTTCCTTTGGCAATGAAACATGAATTCATAATCAATCAATTCCAAATTGTGAAATATCCTGTTGCCACTCAGACTGCTGAGAATTCGTAGAATCAGGTGTCGATACGATTAATGTTGCCAAACTAGATGGTCTAAAAAGACGAAATCTAACCTGATAGTTTTGGTTGTTGAATGTAACGTGCGTGGCCTCCGGCATGGTCTAGTGGCTAGGATACCTGGCTCTCACCCAGGAGGCCCGGGTTCGATTCCCGGTGCCGGAAAGATGCAGTTTTTATCCTTTGTCACTTGGAGGATACTTACCTAACGTAAATAGATAGCCGCACATCTTGAATTTGAATGAGGACATAACGTCTCGTATCCTTTAACTTGCAAAAATTAATATTTTTCATATTAACCCAGGAATAACTTCACGGGTGAAAGTGTTCCTAATGCGTCCATAGTTCCTATTGCAATGCATGGGCGTCGGGAAGGGGTAGCAAAGGGGGGCCGTGGCACTCATGTCCATATCTTGTGTTAACATTCCACGTTCAAATTTAAATCACTACTGATCATTCTCACCGTTAATCGACGATCTGACAGCACAAGAGACTTCACTCTTTCCACATTGACATCCGTTTTTGAGGTTGAATGTCTTCCCGCACGAGGTTCTTCTTTCACTTGTTCTCGGCCTTCTAAAAAGGACTTGTGCCATCTCAACACTTGTGCGCTAGATAGTGCATGTTCTCCATAAGCCCTTTGGAACTTTTCATAAGTCACAGTAGCGGATTCGCCAAGCTTAACACAAACTTTGATGGCACAACTTTGGTCAAACCTTTGCCAGTCTATTTTCGTATTTCACCTCACAAACACAACTTCACGTCAGACGCTCTCAACAATCGTGTAGCAACTGCAGCAAGTTGAAACTTGCAAGCGTTCACCTACCTGCCGTGTGAAGGTGGGGGCACCAGCGTTGCCGGTTCGTGCACAGTGTTGCCAGTCTCATTACTTTCCTAACAGACCACGTATCTCATCTAATCGTTACACTCCAACATGTGAACAGTTTACGTATTAAAATGTTTCTTGAAGATTAAAAAAATTCCCTCTTGGTAATTCATTTTATGTCAATCATATTTACGAACACGTGTTTCACAGCAAATGTCCATCTTTGTCTACGAATCAAAGCAATGCTGTCACTTCGATTCTCAAGACACATGATCAACTATAACTTAACACTAACGAGAAATGTATTGTTTTTGACATGGAATTACAGAAGAGGCTTTCGAGATTTTTGGGATAGTCTGGATATCGTTAGTAATTCTGGAATTTCGAACGTAATTAACTGGCAAATAACAGTTAAATGTTTAGGAATATTTAAAACAACCTGGGCGGATTTTGTTTTCGTTGCTTTTCATATTTCCCTTACTTCGTATCCAATTTCGAAAAGCTTCAATTCGTGCTGAAAGGACAAAAAATTATGCTGGACTCTGTGGCTGAGTGCTTATCACATCGCGCTGCCACTTCGAATCCCTCTCGGGCATGTTTGTTTGTGGGTGTCCATTCATCAATTTCATTATTTCATCACTCATCCCCATCTTCGCAAATTAGCCAAGAGGCTCAAGACACGAAGTAAAAGAAAATAAATGAATCAATCAGGGAACCAAAAATTATGTATTTAGTGTTTGGTGCAAGACGAATTAGCGGCAACATTGATTCTTATGTAGGTTCGCATGAAGGATTTTTGCACATATCCTGTAAGGAGATCATTTTGCAAGTGAGAAACTGTGGGTTCCATGGTGTAACGGTTAGCATTCTGGACTCTGAATCCAGCGATCCGAGTTCAAATCTCGGTGGGACCTTTACGTGTGATATTTTGGATACTTTCTCTATTTTGGCAACTGCAGTGGTGTTTATATTTAGGAACATATACATTGCAGATGCCAGACGACGAATTTGAATTGACGATCGCCAAATTTTTTGAAGGAAAAATTATTGAGTACCAGCTTGGGTTAAATCAAAAACAACATCCACGTTTTCCGTAGAATGGATCAACATGTTTAGAATTATTCCAGATTTACGCTACGAAGCTACGGAAATGATTGTTCTACACGCTTAGTTTTGACTCGTGTGTGAGAAGTGGCACTTGTTTTGTTTGAGTCTAAATTCTGGAAAGGAATTCAAGGAGACTGGTTGTCTGGAAGAACGAAATATTTCCTAATTATCTCCGGCATGGTCTAGTGGCTAGGATACCTGGCTTTCACCCAGGAGGCCCGGGTTCGATTCCCGGTGTCGGAAAGATTCTTTTAAATCGTCCACAGCGAAAGAAAGATGGGAGTGACTTGAACAACCAATATCTATGTGCATGAACTAACCTTCTTCGTACCGGGGTAACACGCATGATGACGTTGTCAAATCACTAGCAACCTGTAGGTTTTGATCAATTTATGGTTGATGGGAAGGAGTACTCTAACAAGATTTACGACTTAATGTGTACCTTGGAGCTGCGTAAAATCTACAATATAGTTTATTAGATCCTACAGTATTCCTCGCAACTTTATCAGATATAAGCAGGTAACTCAACTAGGTGTATTTGATGTCCATCTCGTGTTTGCTGATATTAAGTGCTCATCTAATCGTTACACTCCAACATGTGAACAGTTTACGTATTAAAATGTTTCTTGAAGATTAAATAAATTCCCCCTTGGAAATTCTTTTTATGTCAATCATATTTACGAACACGTGTTTCACAGCAAATGAAGGGTTGTTGGTCCATCTTTGTCTACGAAACAAAGCAATGCTGTCACTTCGATTCTCAAGACACATGATCAACTATAACTTAACACTAACTAGAAATGTATTGTTTTTAGACATGGAATTACAGAAGAGGCTTTCGAGATTTTAGGATAGTCTGGATATCGTTAGTAATTCTGGAATTTCTAACGTAATTAACTGGCAAATAACAGTTAAATGTTTAGGAATATTTAAAACAACCTTGGCGGATTTTGTTTTCGTTGCTTTTCATATTTCCCTTACTTCGTACCCAATTTCGAAAAGCTTAAATTCGTGCTGATTAAGAACGACATAAATCAATTGATTGCTTCACTTTGAGCGACAGTGCATTTCAAACTTAAAATGTTCTTAACTCTCGTGAGTTTATATTTACAGTAGTTTCTTTGTCAGTGAATCCAGTGACATGAGATGAAATAACGCTGGCGTAACTTGGAAAATGTGATAACCGTAATTTGACTGACGATTGATATTTACGAATTTGTAATGAACGTATACGAAACACAATTCAATTTCCGCATGTTTTCAACTTGTATAGGAAAATATAATTGTTCATCCAAGCTGACAAGCAAGAAGAAAGTAACCGTTTCGTTCCTTTGGCAATGAAACATGAATTCATAATCAATCAATTCCAAATTGTGAAATATCCTGTTGCCACTCAGACTGCTGAGAATTCGTAGAATCAGGTGTCGATACGATTAATGTTGCCAAACTAGATGGTCTAAAAAGACGAAATCTAACCTGATAGTTTTGGTTGTTGAATGTAACGTGCGTGGCCTCCGGCATGGTCTAGTGGCTAGGATACCTGGCTCTCACCCAGGAGGCCCGGGTTCGATTCCCGGTGCCGGAAAGATGCAGTTTTTATCCTTTGTCACTTGGAGGATACTTACCTAACGTAAATAGATAGCCGCACATCTTGAATTTGAATGAGGACATAACGTCTCGTATCCTTTAACTTGCAAAAATTAATATTTTTCATATTAACCCAGGAATAACTTCACGGGTGAAAGTGTTCCTAATGCGTCCATAGTTCCTATTGCAATGCATGGGCGTCGGGAAGGGGTAGCAAAGGGGGGCCGTGGCACTCACGTCCATATCTTGTGTTAACATTCCACGTTCAAATTTAAATCACTACTGATCATTCTCACCGTTAATCGACGATCTGACAGCACAAGAGACTTCACTCTTTCCACATTGACATCCGTTTTTGAGGTTGAATGTCTTCCCGCACGAGGTTCTTCTTTCACTTGTTCTCGGCCTTCTAAAAAGGACTTGTACCATCTCAACACTTGTGCGCTAGATAGTGCATGTTCTCCATAAGCCCTTTGCAACTTTTCATAAGTCACAGTAGCGGATTCGCCAAGCTTAACACAAAATTTGATGGCACAACTTTGGTCAAACCTTTGCCAGTCTATTTTCGTAATTCACCTCACAAACACAACTTCACGTCAGACGCTCTCAACAATCGTGTAGCAACTGCAGCAAGTTGAAACTTGCAAGCGTTCACCTACCTGCCGTGTGAAGGTGGGGGCACCAGCGTTGCCGGTTCGTGCACATTGTTGCCAGTCTCATTACTTTCCTAACAGACCACGTATCTCATCTAATCGTTACACTCCAACATGTGAACAGTTTACGTATTAAAATGTTTCTTGAAGATTAAAAAAATTCCCTCTTGGTAATTCATTTTATGTCAATCATATTTACGAACACGTGTTTCACAGCAAATGTCCATCTTTGTCTACGAATCAAAGCAATGCTGTCACTTCGATTCTCAAGACACATGATCAACTATAACTTAACACTAACGAGAAATGTATTGTTTTTTGACATGGAATTACAGAAGAGGCTTTCGAGATTTTTGGGATAGTCTGGATATCGTTAGTAATTCTGGAATTTCGAACGTAATTAACTGGCAAATAACAGTTAAATGTTTAGGAATATTTAAAACAACCTTGGCGGATTTTGTTTTCGTTGCTTTTCATATTTCCCTTACTTCGTATCCAATTTCGAAAAGCTTCAATTCGTGCTGAAAGGACAAAAAATTATGCTGGACTCTCTGGCTGAGTGCTTATCACATCGCGCTGCCACTTCGAATCCCTCTCGGGCATGTTTGTTTGTGGGTGTCCATTCATCAATTTCATTATTTCATCACTCATCCCCATCTTCGCAAATTAGCCAAGAGGCTCAAGACACGAAGTAAAAGAAAATAAATGAATCAATCAGGGAACCAAAAATTATGTATTTAGTGTTTGGTGCAAGACGAATTAGCGGCAACATTGATTCTTATGTAGGTTCGCATGAAGGATTTTTGCACATATCCTGTAAGGAGATCATTTTGCAAGTGAGAAACTGTGGGTTCCATGGTGTAACGGTTAGCACTCTGGACTCTGAATCCAGCGATCCGAGTTCAAATCTCGGTGGGACCTTTACGTGTGATATTTTGGATACTTTCTCTATTTTGGCAACTGCAGTGGTGTTTATATTTAGGAACATATACATTGCAGATGCCAGACGACGAATTTGAATTGACGATCGCCAAATTTTTTGAAGGAAAAATTATTGAGTACCAGCTTGGGTTAAATCAAAAACAACATCCACGTTTTCCGTAGAATGGATCAACATGTTTAGAATTATTCCAGATTTACGCTACGAAGCTACGGAAATGATTGTTCTACACGCTTAGTTTTGACTCGTGTGTGAGAAGTGGCACTTGTTTTGTTTGAGTCTAAATTCTGGAAAGGAATTCAAGGAGCCTGGTTGTCTGGAAGAACGAAATATTTCCTAATTATCTCCGGCATGGTCTAGTGGCTAGGATACCTGGCTTTCACCCAGGAGGCCCGGGTTCGATTCCCGGTGTCGGAAAGATTCTTTTAAATCGTCCACAGCGAAAGAAAGATGGGAGTGACTTGAACAACCAATATCTATGTGCATGAACTAACCTTCTTCGTACCGGGGTAACACGCATGATGACGTTGTCAAATCACTAGCAACCTGTAGGTTTTGATCAATTTATGGTTGATGGGAAGGAGTACTCTAACAAGATTTACGACTTAATGTGTACCTTGGAGCTGCGTAAAATCTACAATATAGTTTATTAGATCCTACAGTATTCCCCGCAACTTTATCAGATATAAGCAGGTAACTCAACTAGGTGTATTTGATGTCCATCTCGTGTTTGCTTGCTGATATTAAGTGCTCATCTAATCGTTACACTCCAACATGTGAACAGTTTACGTATTAAAATGTTTCTTGAAGATTAAATAAATTCCCCCTTGGAAATTCTTTTTATGTCAATCATATTTACGAACACGTGTTTCACAGCAAATGAAGGGTTGTTGGTCCATCTTTGTCTACGAAACAAAGCAATGCTGTCACTTCGATTCTCAAGACACATGATCAACTATAACTTAACACTAACTAGAAATGTATTGTTTTTAGACATGGAATTACAGAAGAGGCTTTCGAGATTTTAGGATAGTCTGGATATCGTTAGTAATTCTGGAATTTCTAACGTAATTAACTGGCAAATAACAGTTAAATGTTTAGGAATATTTAAAACAACCTTGGCGGATTTTGTTTTCGTTGCTTTTCATATTTCCCTTACTTCGTACCCAATTTCGAAAAGCTTAAATTCGTGCTGATTAAGAACGACATAAATCAATTGATTGCTTCACTTTGAGCGACAGTGCATTTCAAACTTAAAATGTTCTTAACTCTCGTGAGTTTATAGTTACAGTAGTTTCTTTGTCAGTGAATCCAGTGACCTGAGATGAAATAACGCTGGCGTAACTTGGAAAATGTGATAACCGTAATTTGACTGACGATTGATATTTACGAATTTGTAATGAACGTATACGAAACACAATTCAATTTCCGCATGTTTTCAACTTGTATAGGAAAATATAATTGTTCATCCAAGCTGACAAGCAAGAAGAAAGTAACCGTTTCGTTCCTTTGGCAATGAAACATGAATTCATAATCAATCAATTCCAAATTGTGAAATATCCTGTTGCCACTCAGACTGCTGAGAATTCGTAGAATCAGGTGTCGATACGATTAATGTTGCCAAACTAGATGGTCTAAAAAGACGAAATCTAACCTGATAGTTTTGGTTGTTGAATGTAACGTGCGTGGCCTCCGGCATGGTCTAGTGGCTAGGATACCTGGCTCTCACCCAGGAGGCCCGGGTTCGATTCCCGGTGCCGGAAAGATGCAGTTTTTATCCTTTGTCACTTGGAGGATACTTACCTAACGTAAATAGATAGCCGCACATCTTGAATTTGAATGAGGACATAACGTCTCGTATCCTTTAACTTGCAAAAATTAATATTTTTCATATTAACCCAGGAATAACTTCACGGGTGAAAGTGTTCCTAATGCGTCCATAGTTCCTATTGCAATGCATGGGCGTCGGGAAGGGGTAGCAAAGGGGGGCCGTGGCACTCACGTCCATATCTTGTGTTAACATTCCACGTTCAAATTTAAATCACTACTGATCATTCTCACCGTTAATCGACGATCTGACAGCACAAGAGACTTCACTCTTTCCACATTGACATCCGTTTTTGAGGTTGAATGTCTTCCCGCACGAGGTTCTTCTTTCACTTGTTCTCGGCCTTCTAAAAAGGACTTGTACCATCTCAACACTTGTGCGCTAGATAGTGCATGTTCTCCATAAGCCCTTTGGAACTTTTCATAAGTCGCAGTAGCGGATTCGCCAAGCTTAACACAAAATTTGATGGCACAACTTTGGTCAAACCTTTGCCAGTCTATTTTCGTAATTCACCTCACAAACACAACTTCACGTCAGACGCTCTCAACAATCGTGTAGCAACTGCAGCAAGTTGAAACTTGCAAGCGTTCACCTACCTGCCGTGTGAAGGTGGGGGCACCAGCGTTGCCGGTTCGTGCACATTGTTGCCAGTCTCATTACTTTCCTAACAGACCACGTATCTCATCTAATCGTTACACTCCAACATGTGAACAGTTTACGTATTAAAATGTTTCTTGAAGATTAAAAAAATTCCCTCTTCCTAATTCATTTTATGTCAATCATATTTACGAACACGTGTTTCACAGCAAATGTCCATCTTTGTCTACGAATCAAAGCAATGCTGTCACTTCGATTCTCAAGACACATGATCAACTATAACTTAACACTAACGAGAAATGTATTGTTTTTTGACATGGAATTACAGAAGAGGCTTTCGAGATTTTTGGGATAGTCTGGATATCGTTAGTAATTCTGGAATTTCGAACGTAATTAACTGGCAAATAACAGTTAAATGTTTAGGAATATTTAAAACAACCTTGGCGGATTTTGTTTTCGTTGCTTTTCATATTTCCCTTACTTCGTATCCAATTTCGAAAAGCTTCAATTCGTGCTGAAAGGACAAAAAATTATGCTGGACTCTGTGGCTGAGTGCTTATCACATCGCGCTGCCACTTCAGGGATCCCCCGTTCGAATCCCTCTCGGGCATGTTTGTTTGTGGGTGTCCATTCATCAATTTCATTATTTCATCACTCATCCCATCTTCGCAAATTAGCCAAGAGGCTCAAGACACGAAGTAAAAGAAAATAAATGAATCAATCAAGGAACCAAAAATTATGTATTTAGTGTTTGGTGCAAGACGAATTAGCGGCAACATTGATTCTTATGTAGGTTCGCATGAAGGATTTTTGCACATATCCTGTAAGGAGATCATTTTGCAAGTGAGAAACTGTGGGTTCCATGGTGTAACGGTTAGCACTCTGGACTCTGAATCCAGCGATCCGAGTTCAAATCTCGGTGGGACCTTTACGTGTGATATTTTGGATACTTTCTCTATTTTGGCAACTGCAGTGGTGTTTATATTTAGGAACATATACATTGCAGATGCCAGACGACGAATTTGAATTGACGATCGCCAAATTTTTTGAAGGAAAAATTATTGAGTACCAGCTTGGGTTAAATCAAAAACAACATCCACGTTTTCCGTAGAATGGATCAACATGTTTAGAATTATTCCAGATTTACGCTACGAAGCTACGGAAATGATTGTTCTACACGCTTAGTTTTGACTCGTGTGTGAGAAGAGGCACTTGTTTTGTTTGAGTCTAAATTCTGGAAAGGAATTCAAGGAGACTGGTTGTCTGGAAGAACTAAATATTTCCTAATTATCTCCGGCATGGTCTAGTGGCTAGGATACCTGGCTTTCACCCAGGAGGCCCGGGTTCGATTCCCGGTGCCGGAAAGATTCTTTTAAATCGTCCACAGCGAAAGAAAGATGGGAGTGACTTGAACAACCAATATCTATGTGCATGAACTAACCTTCTTCGTACCGGGGTAACACGCATGATGACGTTGTCAAATCACTAGCAACCTGTAGGTTTTGATCAATTTATGGTTGATGGGAAGGAGTACTCTAACAAGATTTACGACTTAATGTGTACCTTGGAGCTGCGTAAAATCTACAATATAGTTTATTAGATCCTACAGTATTCCTCGCAACTTTATCAGATATAAGCAGGTAACTCAACTAGGTGTATTTGATGTCCATCTCGTGTTTGCTGATATTAAGTGCTCATCTAATCGTTACACTCCAACATGTGAACAGTTTACGTATTAAAATGTTTCTTGAAGATTAAATAAATTCCCCCTTGGAAATCCTTTTTATGTCAATCATATTTACGAACACGTGTTTCACAGCAAATGAAGGGTTGTTGGTCCATCTTTGTCTACGAAACAAAGCAATGCTGTCACTTCGATTCTCAAGACACATGATCAACTATAACTTAACACTAACTAGAAATGTATTGTTTTTAGACATGGAATTACAGAAGAGGCTTTCGAGATTTTAGGATAGTCTGGATATCGTTAGTAATTCTGGAATTTCTAACGTAATTAACTGGCAAATAACAGTTAAATGTTTAGGAATATTTAAAACAACCTTGGCGGATTTTGTTTTCGTTGCTTTTCATATTTCCCTTACTTCGTACCCAATTTCGAAAAGCTTAAATTCGTGCTGATTAAGAACGACATAAATCAATTGATTGCTTCACTTTGAGCGACAGTGCATTTCAAACTTAAAATGTTCTTAACTCTCGTGAGTTTATAGTTACAGTAGTTTCTTTGTCAGTGAATCCAGTGACATGGGATGAAATAACGCTGGCATAACTTGGAAAATGTGATAACCGTAATTTGACTGACGATTGATATTTACGAATTTGTAATGAACGTATACGAAACACAATTCAATTTCCGCATGTTTTCAACTTGTATAGGAAAATATAATTGTTCATCCAAGCTGACAAGCAAGAAGAAAGTAACCGTTTCGTTCCTTTGGCAATGAAACATGAATTCATAATCAATCAATTCCAAATTGTGAAATATCCTGTTGCCACTCAGACTGCTGAGAATTCGTAGAATCAGGTGTCGATACGATTAATGTTGCCAAACTAGATGGTCTAAAAAGACGAAATCTAACCTGATAGTTTTGGTTGTTGAATGTAACGTGCGTGGCCTCCGGCATGGTCTAGTGGCTAGGATACCTGGCTCTCACCCAGGAGGCCCGGGTTCGATTCCCGGTGCCGGAAAGATGCAGTTTTTATCCTTTGTCACTTGGAGGATACTTACCTAACGTAAATAGATAGCCGCACATCTTGAATTTGAATGAGGACATAACGTCTCGTATCCTTTAACTTGCAAAAATTAATATTTTTCATATTAACCCAGGAATAACTTCACGGGTGAAAGTGTTCCTAATGCGTCCATAGTTCCTATTGCAATGCATGGGCGTCGGGAAGGGGTAGCAAAGGGAGGCCGTGGCACTCATGTCCATATCTTGTGTTAACATTCCACGTTCAAATTTAAATCACTACTGATCATTCTCACCGTTAATCGACGATCTGACAGCACAAGAGACTTCACTCTTTCCACATTGACATCCGTTTTTGAGGTTGAATGTCTTCCCGCACGAGGTTCTTCTTTCACTTGTTCTCGGCCTTCTAAAAAGGACTTGTGCCATCTCAACACTTGTGCGCTAGATAGTGCATGTTCTCCATAAGCCCTTTGGAACTTTTCATAAGTCACAGTAGCGGATTCGCCAAGCTTAACACAAAATTTGATGGCACAACTTTGGTCAAACCTTTGCCAGTCTATTTTCGTAATTCACCTCACAAACACAACTTCACGTCAGACGCTCTCAACAATCGTGTAGCAACTGCAGCAAGTTGAAACTTGCAAGCGTTCACCTACCTGCCGTGTGAAGGTGGGGGCACCGGTTCGTGCACAGTGTTGCCAGTCTCATTACTTTCCTAACAGACCACGTATCTCATCTAATCGTTACACTCCAACATGTGAAAAGTTTACGTATTAAAATGTTTCTTGAAGATTAAAAAAATTCCCTCTTCCTAATTCATTTTATGTCAATCATATTTACGAACACGTGTTTCACAGCAAATGTCCATCTTTGTCTACGAATCAAAGCAATGCTGTCACTTCGATTCTCAAGACACATGATCAACTATAACTTAACACTAACGAGAAATGTATTGTTTTTTGACATGGAATTACAGAAGAGGCTTTCGAGATTTTTGGGATAGTCTGGATATCGTTAGTAATTCTGGAATTTCGAACGTAATTAACTGGCAAATAACAGTTAAATGTTTAGGAATATTTAAAACAACCTTGGCGGATTTTGTTTTCGTTGCTTTTCATATTTCCCTTACTTCGTATCCAATTTCGAAAAGCTTCAATTTGTGCTGAAAGGACAAAAAATTATGCTGGACTCTGTGGCTGAGTGCTTATCACATCGCGCTGCCACTTCAGGGATCCCCCGTTCGAATCCCTCTAGGGCATGTTTGTTTGTGGGTGTCCATTCATCAATTTCATTATTTCATCACTCATCCCATCTTCGCAAATTAGCCAAGAGGCTCAAGACACGAAGTAAAAGAAAATAAATGAATCAATCAAGGAACCAAAAATTATGTATTTAGTGTTTGGTGCAAGACGAATTAGCGGCAACATTGATTCTTATGTAGGTTCGCATGAAGGATTTTTGCACATATCCTGTAAGGAGATCGTTTTGCAAGTGAGAAACTGTGGGTTCCATGGTGTAACGGTTAGCACTCTGGACTCTGAATCCAGCGATCCGAGTTCAAATCTCGGTGGGACCTTTACGTGTGATATTTTGGATACTTTCTCTATTTTGGCAACTGCAGTGGTGTTTATATTTAGGAACATATACATTGCAGATGCCAGACGACGAATTTGAATTGACGATCGCCAAATTTTTTGAAGGAAAAATTATTGAGTACCAGCTTGGGTTAAATCAAAAACAACATCCACGTTTTCCGTAGAATGGATCAACATGTTTAGAATTATTCCAGATTTACGCTACGAAGCTACGGAAATGATTGTTCTACACGCTTAGTTTTGACTCGTGTGTGAGAAGTGGCACTTGTTTTGTTTGAGTCTAAATTCTGGAAAGGAATTCAAGGAGACTGGTTGTCTGGAAGAACGAAATATTTCCTAATTATCTCCGGCATGGTCTAGTGGCTAGGATACCTGGCTTTCACCCAGGAGGCCCGGGTTCGATTCCCGGTGTCGGAAAGATTCTTTTAAATCGTCCACAGCGAAAGAAAGATGGGAGTGACTTGAACAACCAATATCTATGTGCATGAACTAACCTTCTTCGTACCGGGGTAACACGCATGATGACGTTGTCAAATCACTAGCAACCTGTAGGTTTTGATCAATTTATGGTTGATGGGAAGGAGTACTCTAACAAGATTTACGACTTAATGTGTACCTTGGAGCTGCGTAAAATCTACAATATAGTTTATTAGATCCTACAGTATTCCTCGCAACTTTATCAGATATAAGCAGGTAACTCAACTAGGTGTATTTGATGTCCATCTCGTGTTTGCTGATATTAAGTGCTCATCTAATCGTTACACTCCAACATGTGAACAGTTTACGTATTAAAATGTTTCTTGAAGATTAAATAAATTCCCCCTTGGAAATCCTTTTTATGTCAATCATATTTACGAACACGTGTTTCACAGCAAATGAAGGGTTGTTGGTCCACCTTTGTCTACGAAACAAAGCAATGCTGTCACTTCGATTCTCAAGACACATGATCAACTATAACTTAACACTAACTAGAAATGTATTGTTTTTAGACATGGAATTACAGAAGAGGCTTTCGAGATTTTAGGATAGTCTGGATATCGTTAGTAATTCTGGAATTTCTAACGTAATTAACTGGCAAATAACAGTTAAATGTTTAGGAATATTTAAAACAACCTTGGCGGATTTTGTTTTCGTTGCTTTTCATATTTCCCTTACTTCGTACCCAATTTCGAAAAGCTTAAATTCGTGCTGATTAAGAACGACATAAATCAATTGATTGCTTCACTTTGAGCGACAGTGCATTTCAAACTTAAAATGTTCTTAACTCTCGTGAGTTTATAGTTACAGTAGTTTCTTTGTCAGTGAATCCAGTGACCTGAGATGAAATAACGCTGGCGTAACTTGGAAAATGTGATAACCGTAATTTGACTGACGATTGATATTTACGAATTTGTAATGAACGTATACGAAACACAATTCAATTTCCGCATGTTTTCAACTTGTATAGGAAAATATAATTGTTCATCCAAGCTGACAAGCAAGAAGAAAGTAACCGTTTCGTTCCTTTGGCAATGAAACATGAATTCATAATCAATCAATTCCAAATTGTGAAATATCCTGTTGCCACTCAGACTGCTGAGAATTCGTAGAATCAGGTGTCGATACGATTAATGTTGCCAAACTAGATGGTCTAAAAAGACGAAATCTAACCTGATAGTTTTGGTTGTTGAATGTAACGTGCGTGGCCTCCGGCATGGTCTAGTGGCTAGGATACCTGGCTCTCACCCAGGAGGCCCGGGTTCGATTCCCGGTGCCGGAAAGATGCAGTTTTTATCCTTTGTCACTTGGAGGATACTTACCTAACGTAAATAGATAGCCGCACATCTTGAATTTGAATGAGGACATAACGTCTCGTATCCTTTAACTTGCAAAAATTAATATTTTTCATATTAACCCAGGAATAACTTCACGGGTGAAAGTGTTCCTAATGCGTCCATAGTTCCTATTGCAATGCATGGGCGTCGGGAAGGGGTAGCAAAGGGGGGCCGTGGCACTCATGTCCATATCTTGTGTTAACATTCCACGTTCAAATTTAAATCACTACTGATCATTCTCACCGTTAATCGACGATCTGACAGCACAAGAGACTTCACTCTTTCCACATTGACATCCGTTTTTGAGGTTGAATGTCTTCCCGCACGAGGTTCTTCTTTCACTTGTTCTCGGCCTTCTAAAAAGGACTTGTGCCATCTCAACACTTGTGCGCTAGATAGTGCATGTTCTCCATAAGCCCTTTGGAACTTTTCATAAGTCACAGTAGCGGATTCGCCAAGCTTAACACAAAATTTGATGGCACAACTTTGGTCAAACCTTTGCCAGTCTATTTTCGTAATTCACCTCACAAACACAACTTCACGTCAGACGCTCTCAACAATCGTGTAGCAACTGCAGCAAGTTGAAACTTGCAAGCGTTCACCTACCTGCCGTGTGAAGGTGGGGGCACCAGCGTTGCCGGTTCGTGCACAGTGTTGCCAGTCTCATTACTTTCCTAACAGACCACGTATCTCATCTAATCGTTACACTCCAACATGTGAAAAGTTTACGTATTAAAATGTTTCTTGAAGATTAAAAAAATTCCCTCTTCCTAATTCATTTTATGTCAATCATATTTACGAACACGTGTTTCACAGCAAATGTCCATCTTTGTCTACGAATCAAAGCAATGCTGTCACTTCGATTCTCAAGACACATGATCAACTATAACTTAACACTAACGAGAAATGTATTGTTTTTTGACATGGAATTACAGAAGAGGCTTTCGAGATTTTTGGGATAGTCTGGATATCGTTAGTAATTCTGGAATTTCGAACGTAATTAACTGGCAAATAACAGTTAAATGTTTAGGAATATTTAAAACAACCTTGGCGGATTTTGTTTTCGTTGCTTTTCATATTTCCCTTACTTCGTATCCAATTTCGAAAAGCTTCAATTTGTGCTGAAAGGACAAAAAATTATGCTGGACTCTGTGGCTGAGTGCTTATCACATCGCGCTGCCACTTCAGGGATCCCCCGTTCGAATCCCTCTCGGGCATGTTTGTTTGTGGGTGTCCATTCAATTTCATTATTTCATCACTCATCCCCATCCTCGCAAATTAGCCAAAAGGCTCAAGACACGAAGTAAAAGAAAATAAATGAATCAATCAAGGAACCAAAAATTATGTATTTAGTGTTTGGTGCAAGACAAATTAGCGGCAACATTGATTCTTATGTAGGTTCGCATGAAGGATTTTTGCACATATCCTGTAAGGAGATCGTTTTGCAAGTGAGAAACTGTTGGTTCCATGGTGTAACGGTTAGCACTCTGGACTCTGAATCCAGCGATCCGAGTTCAAATCTCGGTGGGACCTTTACGTGTGATATTTTGGATACTTTCTCTATTTTGGCAACTGCAGTGGTGTTTATATTTAGGAACTTATACATTGCAGATGCCAGACGACGAATTTGAATTGACGATCGCCAAATTTTTTGAAGGAAAAATTATTGAGTACCAGCTTGGGTTAAATCAAAAACAACATCCACGTTTTCCGTAGAATGGATCAACATGTTTAGAATTATTCCAGATTTACGCTACGAAGCTACGGAAATGATTGTTCTACACGCTTAGTTTTGACTCGTGTGTGAGAAGTGGCACTTGTTTTGTTTGAGTCTAAATTCTGGAAAGGAATTCAAGGAGCCTGGTTGTCTGGAAGAACGAAATATTTCCTAATTATCTCCGGCATGGTCTAGTGGCTAGGATACCTGGCTTTCACCCAGGAGGCCCGGGTTCGATTCCCGGAGTCGGAAAGATTCTTTTAAATCGTCCACAGCGAAAGAAAGATGGGAGTGACTTGAACAACCAATATCTATGTGCATGAACTAACCTTCTTCGTACCGGCATAACACGCATGATGACGTTGTCAAGTCACTAGCAACCTGTAGATTTTGATCAATTTATGGTTGATGGGAAGGAGTACTCTAACAAGATTTACGACTTAATGTGTACCTTGGAGCTGCGTAAAATCTACAATATAGTTTATTAGATCCTACAGTATTCCTCGCAACTTTATCAGATATAAGCAGGTAACTCAACTAGGTGTATTTGATGTCCATCTCGTGTTTGCTGATATTAAGTGCTCATCTAATCGTTACACTCCAACATGTGAACAGTTTACGTATTAAAATGTTTCTTGAAGATTAAATAAATTCCCCCTTGGAAATTCTTTTTATGTCAATCATATTTACGAACACGTGTTTCACAGCAAATGAAGGGTTGTTGGTCCATCTTTGTCTACGAAACAAAGCAATGCTGTCACTTCGATTCTCAAGACACATGATCAACTATAACTTAACACTAACTAGAAATGTATTGTTTTTAGACATGGAATTACAGAAGAGGCTTTCGAGATTTTAGGATAGTCTGGATATCGTTAGTAATTCTGGAATTTCTAACGTAATTAACTGGCAAATAACAGTTAAATGTTTAGGAATATTTAAAACAACCTTGGCGGATTTTGTTTTCGTTGCTTTCCATATTTCCCTTACTTCGTACCCAATTTCGAAAAGCTTAAATTCGTGCTGATTAAGAACGACATAAATCAATTGATTGCTTCACTTTGAGCGACAGTGCATTTCAAACTTAAAATGTTCTTAACTCTCGTGAGTTTATAGTTACAGTAGTTTCTTTGTCAGTGAATCCAGTGACATGAGATGAAATAACGCTGGCGTAACTTGGAAAATGTGATAACCGTAATTTGACTGACGATTGATATTTACGAATTTGTAATGAACGTATACAAAACACAATTTAATTTCAGCATGTTTTCAACTTGTATAGGAAAATATAATTGTTCATCCAAGCTGACAAGCAAGAAGAAAGTAACCGTTTCGTTCCTTTGGCAATGAAACATGAATTCATAATCAATCAATTCCAAATTGTGAAATATCCTGTTGCCACTCAGACTGCTGAGAATTCGTAGAATCAGGTGTCGATACGATTAATGTTGCCAAACTAGATGGTCTAAAAAGACGAAATCTAACCTGATAGTTTTGGTTGTTGAATGTAACGTGCGTGGCCTCCGGCATGGTCTAGTGGCTAGGATACCTGGCTCTCACCCAGGAGGCCCGGGTTCGATTCCCGGTGCCGGAAAGATGCAGTTTTTATCCTTTGTCACTTGGAGGATACTTACCTAACGTAAATAGATAGCCGCACATCTTGAATTTGAATGAGGACATAACGTCTCGTATCCTTTAACTTGCAAAAATTAATATTTTTCATATTAACCCAGGAATAACTTCACGGGTGAAAGTGTTCCTAATGCGTCCATAGTTCCTATTGCAATGCATGGGCGTCGGGAAGGGGTAGCAAAGGGAGGCCGTGGAACTCATGTCCATATCTTGTGTTAACATTCCACGTTCAAATTTAAATCACTACTGATCATTCTCACCGTTAATCGACGATCTGACAGCACAAGAGACTTCACTCTTTCCACATTGACATCCGTTTTTGAGGTTGAATGTCTTCCCGCACGAGGTTCTTCTTTCACTTGTTCTCGGCCTTCTAAAAAGGACTTGTGCCATCTCAACACTTGTGCGCTAGATAGTGCATGTTCTCCATAAGCCCTTTGGAACTTTTCATAAGTCACATTAGCGGATTCGCCAAGCTTAACACAAAATTTGATGGCACAACTTTGGTCAAACCTTTGCCAGTCTATTTTCGTAATTCACATCACAAACACAACTTCACGTCAGACGCTCTCAACAATCGTGTAGCAACTGCAGCAAGTTGAAACTTGCAAGCGTTCACCTACCTGCCGTGTGAAGGTGGGGGCACCAGCGTTGCCGGTTCGTGCACAGTGTTGCCAGTCTCATTACTTTCCTAACAGACCACGTATCTCATCTAATCGTTACACTCCAACATGTGAACAGTTTACGTATTAAAATGTTTCTTGAAGATTAAGAAAAATCCCTCTTGCTAATTCATTTTATGTCAATCATATTTACGAACACGTGTTTCACAGCAAATGTCCATCTTTGTCTACGAATCAAAGCAATGCTGTCACTTCGATTCTCAAGACACATGATCAACTATAACTTAACACTAACGAGAAATGTATTGTTTTTTGACATGGAATTACAGAAGAGGCTTTCGAGATTTTTGGGATAGTCTGGATATCGTTAGTAATTCTGGAATTTCGAACGTAATTAACTGGCAAATAACAGTTAAATGTTTAGGAATATTTAAAACAACCTTGGCGGATTTTGTTTTCGTTGCTTTTCATATTTCCCTTACTTCGTATCCAATTTCGAAAAGCTTCAATTCGTGCTGAAAGGACAAAAAATTATGCTGGACTCTGTGGCTGAGTGCTTATCACATCGCGCTGCCACTTCAGGGATCCCCCGTTCGAATCCCTCTAGGGCATGTTTGTTTGTGGGTGTCCATTCATCAATTTCATTATTTCATCACTCATCCCATCTTCGCAAATTAGCCAAGAGGCTCAAGACACGAAGTAAAAGAAAATAAATGAATCAATCAAGGAACCAAAAATTATGTATTTAGTATTTGGTGCAAGACGAATTAGCGGCAACATTGATTCTTATGTAGGTTCGCATGAAGGATTTTTGCACATATCCTGTAAGGAGATCATTTTGCAAGTGAGAAACTGTGGGTTCCATGGTGTAACGGTTAGCACTCTGGACTCTGAATCCAGCGATCCGAGTTCAAATCTCGGTGGGACCTTTACGTGTGATATTTTGGATACTTTCTCTATTTTGGCAACTGCAGTGGTGTTTATATTTAGGAACATATACATTGCAGATGCCAGACGACGAATTTGAATTGACGATCGCCAAATTTTTTGAAGGAAAAATTATTGAGTACCAGCTTGGGTTAAATCAAAAACAACATCCACGTTTTCCGTAGAATGGATCAACATGTTTAGAATTATTCCAGATTTACGCTACGAAGCTACGGAAATGATTGTTCTACACGCTTAGTTTTGACTCGTGTGTGAGAAGTGGCACTTGTTTTGTTTGAGTCTAAATTCTGGAAAGGAATTCAAGGAGACTGGTTGTCTGGAAGAACGAAATATTTCCTAACTATCTCCGGCATGGTCTAGTGGCTAGGATACCTGGCTTTCACCCAGGAGGCCCGGGTTCGATTCCCGGTGTCGGAAAGATTCTTTTAAATCGTCCACAGCGAAAGAAAGATGGGAGTGACTTGAACAACCAATATCTATGTGCATGAACTAACCTTCTTCGTACCGGGGTAACACGCATGATGACGTTGTCAAATCACTAGCAACCTGTAGGTTTTGATCAATTTATGGTTGATGGGAAGGAGTACTCTAACAAGATTTACGACTTAATGTGTACCTTGGAGCTGCGTAAAATCTACAATATAGTTTATTAGATCCTACAGTATTCCTCGCAACTTTATCAGATATAAGCAGGTAACTCAACTAGGTGTATTTGATGTCCATCTCGTGTTTGCTGATATTAAGTGCTCATCTAATCGTTACACTCCAACATGTGAACAGTTTACGTATTAAAATGTTTCTTGAAGATTAAATAAATTCCCCCTTGGAAATTCTTTTTATGTCAATCATATTTACGAACACGTGTTTCACAGCAAATGAAGGGTTGTTGGTCCACCTTTGTCTACGAAACAAAGCAATGCTGTCACTTCGATTCTCAAGACACATGATCAACTATAACTTAACACTAACTAGAAATGTATTGTTTTTAGACATGGAATTACAGAAGAGGCTTTCGAGATTTTAGGATAGTCTGGATATCGTTAGTAATTCTGGAATTTCTAACGTAATTAACTGGCAAATAACAGTTAAATGTTTAGGAATATTTAAAACAACCTTGGCGGATTTTGTTTTCGTTGCTTTTCATATTTCCCTTACTTCGTACCCAATTTCGAAAAGCTTAAATTCGTGCTGATTAAGAACGACATAAATCAATTGATTGCTTCACTTTGAGCGACAGTGCATTTCAAACTTAAAATGTTCTTAACTCTCGTGAGTTTATAGTTACAGTAGTTTCTTTGTCAGTGAATCCAGTGACCTGAGATGAAATAACGCTGGCGTAACTTGGAAAATGTGATAACCGTAATTTGACTGACGATTGATATTTACGAATTTGTAATGAACGTATACGAAACACAATTCAATTTCCGCATGTTTTCAACTTGTATAGGAAAATATAATTGTTCATCCAAGCTGACAAGCAAGAAGAAAGTAACCGTTTCGTTCCTTTGGCAATGAAACATGAATTCATAATCAATCAATTCCAAATTGTGAAATATCCTGTTGCCACTCAGACTGCTGAGAATTCGTAGAATCAGGTGTCGATACGATTAATGTTGCCAAACTAGATGGTCTAAAAAGACGAAATCTAACCTGATAGTTTTGGTTGTTGAATGTAACGTGCGTGGCCTCCGGCATGGTCTAGTGGCTAGGATACCTGGCTCTCACCCAGTAGGCCCGGGTTCGATTCCCGGTGCCGGAAATGCAGTTTTTATCCTTTGTCACTTGGAGGATACTTACCTAACGTAAATAGATAGCCGCACATCTTGAATTTGAATGAGGACATAACGTCTCGTATCCTTTAACTTGCAAAAATTAATATTTTTCATATTAACCCAGGAATAACTTCACGGGTGAAAGTGTTCCTAATGCGTCCATAGTTCCTATTGCAATGCATGGGCGTCGGGAAGGGGTAGCAAAGGGGGGCCGTGGAACTCATGTCCATATCTTGTGTTAACATTCCACGTTCAAATTTAAATCACTACTGATCATTCTCACCGTTAATCGACGATCTGACAGCACAAGAGACTTCACTCTTTCCACATTGACATCCGTTTTTGAGGTTGAATGTCTTCCCGCACGAGGTTCTTCTTTCACTTGTTCTCGGCCTTCTAAAAAGGACTTGTACCATCTCAACACTTGTGCGCTAGATAGTGCATGTTCTCCATAAGCCCTTTGGAACTTTTCATAAGTCACAGTAGCGGATTCGCCAAGCTTAACACAAAATTTGATGGCACAACTTTGGTCAAACCTTTGCCAGTCTATTTTCGTAATTCACCTCACAAACACAACTTCACGTCAGACGCTCTCAACAATCGTGTAGCAACTGCAGCAAGTTGAAACTTGCAAGCGTTCACCTACCTGCCGTGTGAAGGTGGGGGCACCGGTTCGTGCACAGTGTTGCCAGTCTCATTACTTTCCTAACAGACCACGTATCTCATCTAATCGTTACACTCCAACATGTGAAAAGTTTACGTATTAAAATGTTTCTTGAAGATTAAAAAAATTCCCTCTTCCTAATTCATTTTATGTCAATCATATTTACGAACACGTGTTTCACAGCAAATGTCCATCTTTGTCTACGAATCAAAGCAATGCTGTCACTTCGATTCTCAAGACACATGATCAACTATAACTTAACACTAACGAGAAATGTATTGTTTTTTGACATGGAATTACAGAAGAGGCTTTCGAGATTTTTGGGATAGTCTGGATATCGTTAGTAATTCTGGAATTTCGAACGTAATTAACTGGCAAATAACAGTTAAATGTTTAGGAATATTTAAAACAACCTTGGCGGATTTTGTTTTCGTTGCTTTTCATATTTCCCTTACTTCGTATCCAATTTCGAAAAGCTTCAATTTGTGCTGAAAGGACAAAAAATTATGCTGGACTCTGTGGCTGAGTGCTTATCACATCGCGCTGCCACTTCAGGGATCCTCCGTTCGAATCCCTCTCGGGCATGTTTGTTTGTGGGTGTCCATTCAATTTCATTATTTCATCACTCATCCCCATCCTCGCAAATTAGCCAAAAGGCTCAAGACACGAAGTAAAAGAAAATAAATGAATCAATCAAGGAACCAAAAATTATGTATTTAGTGTTTGGTGCAAGACAAATTAGCGGCAACATTGATTCTTATGTAGGTTCGCATGAAGGATTTTTGCACATATCCTGTAAGGAGATCGTTTTGCAAGTGAGAAACTGTTGGTTCCATGGTGTAACGGTTAGCACTCTGGACTCTGAATCCAGCGATCCGAGTTCAAATCTCGGTGGGACCTTTACGTGTGATATTTTGGATACTTTCTCTATTTTGGCAACTGCAGTGGTGTTTATATTTAGGAACATATACATTGCAGATGCCAGACGACGAATTTGAATTGACGATCGCCAAATTTTTTGAAGGAAAAATTATTGAGTACCAGCTTGGGTTAAATCAAAAACAACATCCACGTTTTCCGTAGAATGGATCAACATGTTTAGAATTATTCCAGATTTACGCTACGAAGCTACGGAAATGATTGTTCTACACGCTTAGTTTTGACTCGTGTGTGAGAAGTGGCACTTGTTTTGTTTGAGTCTAAATTCTGGAAAGGAATTCAAGGAGACTGGTTGTCTGGAAGAACGAAATATTTCCTAATTATCTCCGGCATGGTCTAGTGGCTAGGATACCTGGCTTTCACCCAGGAGGCCCGGGTTCGATTCCCGGTGTCGGAAAGATTCTTTTAAATCGTCCACAGCGAAAGAAAGATGGGAGTGACTTGAACAACCAATATCTATGTGCATGAACTAACCTTCTTCGTACCGGGGTAACACTAATGATGACGTTGTCAAATCACTAGCAACCTGTAGGTTTTGATCAATTTATGGTTGATGGGAAGGAGTACTCTAACAAGATTTACGACTTAATGTGTACCTTGGAGCTGCGTAAAATCTACAATATAGTTTATTAGATCCTACAGTATTCCTCGCAACTTTATCAGATATAAGCAGGTAACTCAACTAGGTGTATTTGATGTCCATCTCGTGTTTGCTGATATTAAGTGCTCATCTAATCGTTACACTCCAACATGTGAACAGTTTACGTATTAAAATGTTTCTTGAAGATTAAATAAATTCCCCCTTGGAAATTCTTTTTATGTCAATCATATTTACGAACACGTGTTTCACAGCAAATGAAGGGTTGTTGGTCCATCTTTGTCTACGAAACAAAGCAATGCTGTCACTTCGATTCTCAAGACACATGATCAACTATAACTTAACACTAACTAGAAATGTATTGTTTTTAGACATGGAATTACAGAAGAGGCTTTCGAGATTTTAGGATAGTCTGGATATCGTTAGTAATTCTGGAATTTCTAACGTAATTAACTGGCAAATAACAGTTAAATGTTTAGGAATATTTAAAACAACCTTGGCGGATTTTGTTTTCGTTGCTTTCCATATTTCCCTTACTTCGTACCCAATTTCGAAAAGCTTAAATTCGTGCTGATTAAGAACGACATAAATCAATTGATTGCTTCACTTTGAGCGACAGTGCATTTCAAACTTAAAATGTTCTTAACTCTCGTGAGTTTATAGTTACAGTAGTTTCTTTGTCAGTGAATCCAGTGACATGAGATGAAATAACGCTGGCGTAACTTGGAAAATGTGATAACCGTAATTTGACTGACGATTGATATTTACGAATTTGTAATGAACGTATACGAAACACAATTTAATTTCCGCATGTTTTCAACTTGTATAGGAAAATATAATTGTTCATCCAAGCTGACAAGCAAGAAGAAAGTAACCGTTTCGTTCCTTTGGCAATGAAACATGAATTCATAATCAATCAATTCCAAATTGTGAAATATCCTGTTGCCACTCAGACTGCTGAGAATTCGTAGAATCAGGTGTCGATACGATTAATGTTGCCAAACTAGATGGTCTAAAAAGACGAAATCTAACCTGATAGTTTTGGTTGTTGAATGTAACGTGCGTGGCCTCCGGCATGGTCTAGTGGCTAGGATACCTGGCTCTCACCCAGGAGGCCCGGGTTCGATTCCCGGTGCCGGAAAGATGCCGTTTTTATCCTTTGTCACTTGGAGGATACTTACCTAACGTAAATAGATAGCCGCACATCTTGAATTTGAATGAGGACATAACGTCTCGTATCCTTTAACTTGCAAAAATTAATATTTTTCATATTAACCCAGGAATAACTTCACGGGTGAAAGTGTTCCTAATGCGTCCATAGTTCCTATTGCAATGCATGGGCGTCGGGAAGGGGTAGCAAAGGGGGGCCGTGGAACTCATGTCCATATCTTGTGTTAACATTCCACGTTCAAATTTAAATCACTACTGATCATTCTCACCGTTAATCGACGATCTGACAGCACAAGAGACTTCACTCTTTCCACATTGACATCCGTTTTTGAGGTTGAATGTCTTCCCGCACGAGGTTCTTCTTTCACTTGTTCTCGGCCTTCTAAAAAGGACTTGTACCATCTCAACACTTGTGCGCTAGATAGTGCATGTTCTCCATAAGCCCTTTGGAACTTTTCATAAGTCACAGTAGCGGATTCGCCAAGCTTAACACAAAATTTGATGGCACAACTTTGGTCAAACCTTTGCCAGTCTATCTTCGTAATTCACCTCACAAACACAACTTCACGTCAGACGCTCTCAACAATCGTGTAGCAACTGCAGCAAGTTGAAACTTGCAAGCGTTCACCTACCTGCCGTGTGAAGGTGGGGGCACCAGCGTTGCCGGTTCGTGCACAGTGTTGCCAGTCTCATTACTTTCCTAACAGACCACGTATCTCATCTAATCGTTACACTCCAACATGTGAAAAGTTTACGTATTAAAATGTTTCTTGAAGATTAAAAAAATTCCCTCTTCCTAATTCATTTTATGTCAATCATATTTACGAACACGTGTTTCACAGCAAATGTCCATCTTTGTCTACGAATCAAAGCAATGCTGTCACTTCGATTCTCAAGACACATGATCAACTATAACTTAACACTAACGAGAAATGTATTGTTTTTTGACATGGAATTACAGAAGAGGCTTTCGAGATTTTTGGGATAGTCTGGATATCGTTAGTAATTCTGGAATTTCAAACGTAATTAACTGGCAAATAACAGTTAAATGTTTAGGAATATTTAAAACAACCTTGGCGGATTTTGTTTTCGTTGCTTTTCATATTTCCCTTACTTCGTATCCAATTTCGAAAAGCTTCAATTTGTGCTGAAAGGACAAAAAATTATGCTGGACTCTGTGGCTGAGTGCTTATCACATCGCGCTGCCACTTCAGGGATCCTCCGTTCGAATCCCTCTCTGGCATGTTTGTTTGTGGGTGTCCATTCAATTTCATTATTTCATCACTCATCCCCATCCTCGCAAATTAGCCAAAAGGCTCAAGACACGAAGTAAAAGAAAATAAATGAATCAATCAAGGAACCAAAAATTATGTATTTAGTGTTTGGTGCAAGACGAATTAGCGGCAACATTGATTCTTATGTAGGTTCGCATGAAGGATTTTTGCACATATCCTGTAAGGAGATCGTTTTTCAAGTGAGAAACTGTTGGTTCCATGGTGTAACGGTTAGCACTCTGGACTCTGAATCCAGCGATCCGAGTTCAAATCTCGGTGGGACCTTTACGTGTGATATTTTGGATACTTTCTCTATTTTGGCAACTGCAGTGGTGTTTATATTTAGGAACATATACATTGCAGATGCCAGACGACGAATTTGAATTGACGATCGCCAAATTTTTTGAAGGAAAAATTATTGAGTACCAGCTTGGGTTAAATCAAAAACAACATCCACGTTTTCCGTAGAATGGATCAACATGTTTAGAATTATTCCAGATTTACGCTACGAAGCTACGGAAATGATTGTTCTACACGCTTAGTTTTGACTCGTGTGTGAGAAGTGGCACTTGTTTTGTTTGAGTCTAAATTCTGGAAAGGAATTCAAGGAGACTGGTTGTCTGGAAGAACGAAATATTTCCTAATTATCTCCGGCATGGTCTAGTGGCTAGGATACCTGGCTTTCACCCAGGAGGCCCGGGTTCGATTCCCGGATTTTTAGAAAGATTCTTTTAAATCGTCCACAGCGAAAGAAAGATGGGAGTGACTTGAACAACCAATATCTATGTGCATGAACTAACCTTCCTCGTACCGGGGTAACACGCATGATGACGTTGTCAAATCACTAGCAACCTGTAGGTTTTGATCAATTTATGGTTGATGGGAAGGAGTACTCTAACAAGATTTACGACTTAATGTGTACCTTGGAGCTGCGTAAAATCTACAATATAGTTTATTAGATCCTACAGTATTCCTCGCAACTTTATCAGATATAAGCAGGTAACTCAACTAGGTGTATTTGATGTCCATCTCGTGTTTGCTGATATTAAGTGCTCATCTAATCGTTACACTCCAACATGTGAACAGTTTACGTATTAAAATGTTTCTTGAAGATTAAATAAATTCCCCCTTGGAAATCCTTTTTATGTCAATCATATTTACGAACACGTGTTTCACAGCAAATGAAGGGTTGTTGGTCCACCTTTGTCTACGAAACAAAGCAATGCTGTCACTTCGATTCTCAAGACACATGATCAACTATAACTTAACACTAACTAGAAATGTATTGTTTTTAGACATGGAATTACAGAAGAGGCTTTCGAGATTTTAGGATAGTCTGGATATCGTTAGTAATTCTGGAATTTCTAACGTAATTAACTGGCAAATAACAGTTAAATGTTTAGGAATATTTAAAACAACCTTGGCGGATTTTGTTTTCGTTGCTTTTCATATTTCCCTTACTTCGTACCCAATTTCGAAAAGCTTAAATTCGTGCTGATTAAGAACGACATAAATCAATTGATTGCTTCACTTTGAGCGACAGTGCATTTCAAACTTAAAATGTTCTTAACTCTCGTGAGTTTATAGTTACAGTAGTTTCTTTGTCAGTGAATCCAGTGACCTGAGATGAAATAACGCTGGCGTAACTTGGAAAATGTGATAACCGTAATTTGACTGACGATTGATATTTACGAATTTGTAATGAACGTATACGAAACACAATTCAATTTCCGCATGTTTTCAACTTGTATAGGAAAATATAATTGTTCATCCAAGCTGACAAGCAAGAAGAAAGTAACCGTTTCGTTCCTTTGGCAATGAAACATGAATTCATAATCAATCAATTCCAAATTGTGAAATATCCTGTTGCCACTCAGACTGCTGAGAATTCGTAGAATCAGGTGTCGATACGATTAATGTTGCCAAACTAGATGGTCTAAAAAGACGAAATCTAACCTGATAGTTTTGGTTGTTGAATGTAACGTGCGTGGCCTCCGGCATGGTCTAGTGGCTAGGATACCTGGCTCTCACCCAGGAGGCCCGGGTTCGATTCCCGGTGCCGGAAAGATGCAGTTTTTATCCTTTGTCACTTGGAGGATACTTACCTAACGTAAATAGATAGCCGCACATCTTGAATTTGAATGAGGACATAACGTCTCGTATCCTTTAACTTGCAAAAATTAATATTTTTCATATTAACCCAGGAATAACTTCACGGGTGAAAGTGTTCCTAATGCGTCCATAGTTCCTATTGCAATGCATGGGCGTCGGGAAGGGGTAGCAAAGGGAGGCCGTGGAACTCATGTCCATATCTTGTGTTAACATTCCACGTTCAAATTTAAATCACTACTGATCATTCTCACCGTTAATCGACGATCTGACAGCACAAGAGACTTCACTCTTTCCACATTGACATCCGTTTTTGAGGTTGAATGTCTTCCCGCACGAGGTTCTTCTTTCACTTGTTCTCGGCCTTCTAAAAAGGACTTGTGCCATCTCAACACTTGTGCGCTAGATAGTGCATGTTCTCCATAAGCCCTTTGGAACTTTTCATAAGTCACAGTAGCGGATTCGCCAAGCTTAACACAAAATTTGATGGCACAACTTTGGTCAAACCTTTGCCAGTCTATTTTCGTAATTCACCTCACAAACACAACTTCACGTCAGACGCTCTCAACAATCGTGTAGCAACTGCAGCAAGTTGAAACTTGCAAGCGTTCACCTACCTGCCGTGTGAAGGTGGGGGCACCAGCGTTGCCGGTTCGTGCACAGTGTTGCCAGTCTCATTACTTTCCTAACAGACCACGTATCTCATCTAATCGTTACACTCCAACATGTGAAAAGTTTACGTATTAAAATGTTTCTTGAAGATTAAAAAAATTCCCTCTTCCTAATTCATTTTATGTCAATCATATTTACGAACACGTGTTTCACAGCAAATGTCCATCTTTGTCTACGAATCAAAGCAATGCTGTCACTTCGATTCTCAAGACACATGATCAACTATAACTTAACACTAACGAGAAATGTATTGTTTTTTGACATGGAATTACAGAAGAGGCTTTCGAGATTTTTGGGATAGTCTGGATATCGTTAGTAATTCTGGAATTTCGAACGTAATTAACTGGCAAATAACAGTTAAATGTTTAGGAATATTTAAAACAACCTTGGCGGATTTTGTTTTCGTTGCTTTTCATATTTCCCTTACTTCGTATCCAATTTCGAAAAGCTTCAATTTGTGCTGAAAGGACAAAAAATTATGCTGGACTCTGTGGCTGAGTGCTTATCACATCGCGCTGCCACTTCAGGGATCCTCCGTTCGAATCCCTCTCGGGCATGTTTGTTTGTGGGTGTCCATTCAATTTCATTATTTCATCACTCATCCCCATCCTCGCAAATTAGCCAAAAGGCTCAAGACACGAAGTAAAAGAAAATAAATGAATCAATCAAGGAACCAAAAATTATGTATTTAGTGTTTGGTGCAAGACGAATTAGCGGCAACATTGATTCTTATGTAGGTTCGCATGAAGGATTTTTGCACATATCCTGTAAGGAGATCGTTTTGCAAGTGAGAAACTGTTGGTTCCATGGTGTAACGGTTAGCACTCTGGACTCTGAATCCAGCGATCCGAGTTCAAATCTCGGTGGGACCTTTACGTGTGATATTTTGGATACTTTCTCTATTTTGGCAACTGCAGTGGTGTTTATATTTAGGAACATATACATTGCAGATGCCAGACGACGAATTTGAATTGACGATCGCCAAATTTTTTGAAGGAAAAATTATTGAGTACCAGCTTGGGTTAAATCAAAAACAACATCCACGTTTTCCGTAGAATGGATCAACATGTTTAGAATTATTCCAGATTTACGCTACGAAGCTACGGAAATGATTGTTCTACACGCTTAGTTTTGACTCGTGTGTGAGAAGTGGCACTTGTTTTGTTTGAGTCTAAATTCTGGAAAGGAATTCAAGGAGACTGGTTGTCTGGAAGAACGAAATATTTCCTAATTATCTCCGGCATGGTCTAGTGGCTAGGATACCTGGCTTTCACCCAGGAGGCCCGGGTTCGATTCCCGGTGTCGGAAAGATTCTTTTAAATCGTCCACAGCGAAAGAAAGATGGGAGTGACTTGAACAACCAATATCTATGTGCATGAACTAACCTTCTTCGTACCGGGGTAACACGCATGATGACGTTGTCAAATCACTAGCAACCTGTAGGTTTTGATCAATTTATGGTTGATGGGAAGGAGTACTCTAACAAGATTTACGACTTAATGTGTACCTTGGAGCTGCGTAAAATCTACAATATAGTTTATTAGATCCTACAGTATTCCTCGCAACTTTATCAGATATAAGCAGGTAACTCAACTAGGTGTATTTGATGTCCATCTCGTGTTTGCTGATATTAAGTGCTCATCTAATCGTTACACTCCAACATGTGAACAGTTTACGTATTAAAATGTTTCTTGAAGATTAAATAAATTCCCCCTTGGAAATCCTTTTTATGTCAATCATATTTACGAACACGTGTTTCACAGCAAATGAAGGGTTGTTGGTCCACCTTTGTCTACGAAACAAAGCAATGCTGTCACTTCGATTCTCAAGACACATGATCAACTATAACTTAACACTAACTAGAAATGTATTGTTTTTAGACATGGAATTACAGAAGAGGCTTTCGAGATTTTAGGATAGTCTGGATATCGTTAGTAATTCTGGAATTTCTAACGTAATTAACTGGCAAATAACAGTTAAATGTTTAGGAATATTTAAAACAACCTTGGCGGATTTTGTTTTCGTTGCTTTCCATATTTCCCTTACTTCGTACCCAATTTCGAAAAGCTTAAATTCGTGCTGATTAAGAACGACATAAATCAATTGATTGCTTCACTTTGAGCGACAGTGCATTTCAAACTTAAAATGTTCTTAACTCTCGTGAGTTTATAGTTACAGTAGTTTCTTTGTCAGTGAATCCAGTGACCTGAGATGAAATAACGCTGGCGTAACTTGGAAAATGTGATAACCGTAATTTGACTGACGATTGATATTTACGAATTTGTAATGAACGTATACGAAACACAATTCAATTTCCGCATGTTTTCAACTTGTATAGGAAAATATAATTGTTCATCCAAGCTGACAAGCAAGAAGAAAGTAACCGTTTCGTTCCTTTGGCAATGAAACATGAATTCATAATCAATCAATTCCAAATTGTGAAATATCCTGTTGCCACTCAGACTGCTGAGAATTCGTAGAATCAGGTGTCGATACGATTAATGTTGCCAAACTAGATGGTCTAAAAAGACGAAATCTAACCTGATAGTTTTGGTTGTTGAATGTAACGTGCGTGGCCTCCGGCATGGTCTAGTGGCTAGGATACCTGGCTCTCACCCAGGAGGCCCGGGTTCGATTCCCGGTGCCGGAAAGATGCAGTTTTTATCCTTTGTCACTTGGAGGATACTTACCTAACGTAAATAGATAGCCGCACATCTTGAATTTGAATGAGGACATAACGTCTCGTATCCTTTAACTTGCAAAAATTAATATTTTTCATATTAACCCAGGAATAACTTCACGGGTGAAAGTGTTCCTAATGCGTCCATAGTTCCTATTGCAATGCATGGGCGTCGGGAAGGGGTAGCAAAGGGAGGCCGTGGAACTCATGTCCATATCTTGTGTTAACATTCCACGTTCAAATTTAAATCACTACTGATCATTCTCACCGTTAATCGACGATCTGACAGCACAAGAGACTTCACTCTTTCCACATTGACATCCGTTTTTGAGGTTGAATGTCTTCCCGCACGAGGTTCTTCTTTCACTTGTTCTCGGCCTTCTAAAAAGGACTTGTGCCATCTCAACACTTGTGCGCTAGATAGTGCATGTTCTCCATAAGCCCTTTGGAACTTTTCATAAGTCACAGTAGCGGATTCGCCAAGCTTAACACAAAATTTGATGGCACAACTTTGGTCAAACCTTTGCCAGTCTATTTTCGTAATTCACCTCACAAACACAACTTCACGTCAGACGCTCTCAACAATCGTGTAGCAACTGCAGCAAGTTGAAACTTGCAAGCGTTCACCTACCTGCCGTGTGAAGGTGGGGGCACCGGTGCGTGCACAGTGTTGCCAGTCTCATTACTTTCCTAACAGACCACGTATCTCATCTAATCGTTACACTCCAACATGTGAAAAGTTTACGTATTAAAATGTTTCTTGAAGATTAAAAAAATTCCCTCTTCCTAATTCATTTTATGTCAATCATATTTACGAACACGTGTTTCACAGCAAATGTCCATCTTTGTCTACGAATCAAAGCAATGCTGTCACTTCGATTCTCAAGACACATGATCAACTATAACTTAACACTAACGAGAAATGTATTGTTTTTTGACATGGAATTACAGAAGAGGCTTTCGAGATTTTTGGGATAGTCTGGATATCGTTAGTAATTCTGGAATTTCGAACGTAATTAACTGGCAAATAACAGTTAAATGTTTAGGAATATTTAAAACAACCTTGGCGGATTTTGTTTTCGTTGCTTTTCATATTTCCCTTACTTCGTATCCAATTTCGAAAAGCTTCAATTTGTGCTGAAAGGACAAAAAATTATGCTGGACTCTGTGGCTGAGTGCTTATCACATCGCGCTGCCACTTCAGGGATCCTCCGTTCGAATCCCTCTCGGGCATGTTTGTTTGTGGGTGTCCATTCAATTTCATTATTTCATCACTCATCCCCATCCTCGCAAATTAGCCAAAAGGCTCAAGACACGAAGTAAAAGAAAATAAATGAATCAATCAAGGAACCAAAAATTATGTATTTAGTGTTTGGTGCAAGACAAATTAGCGGCAACATTGATTCTTATGTAGGTTCGCATGAAGGATTTTTGCACATATCCTGTAAGGAGATCGTTTTGCAAGTGAGAAACTGTTGGTTCCATGGTGTAACGGTTAGCACTCTGGACTCTGAATCCAGCGATCCGAGTTCAAATCTCGGTGGGACCTTTACGTGTGATATTTTGGATACTTTCTCTATTTTGGCAACTGCAGTGGTGTTTATATTTAGGAACATATACATTGCAGATGCCAGACGACGAATTTGAATTGACGATCGCCAAATTTTTTGAAGGAAAAATTATTGAGTACCAGCTTGGGTTAAATCAAAAACAACATCCACGTTTTCCGTAGAATGGATCAACATGTTTAGAATTATTCCAGATTTACGCTAGGAAGCTACGGAAATGATTGTTCTACACGCTTAGTTTTGACTCGTGTGTGAGAAGTGGCACTTGTTTTGTTTGAGTCTAAATTCTGGAAAGGAATTCAAGGAGCCTGGTTGTCTGGAAGAACGAAATATTTCCTAATTATCTCCGGCATGGTCTAGTGGCTAGGATACCTGGCTTTCACCCAGGAGGCCCGGGTTCGATTCCCGGTGTCGGAAAGATTCTTTTAAATCGTCCACAGCGAAAGAAAGATGGGAGTGACTTGAACAACCAATATCTATGTGCATGAACTAACCTTCTTCGTACCGGGGTAACACGCATGATGACGTTGTCAAATCACTAGCAACCTGTAGGTTTTGATCAATTTATGGTTGATGGGAAGGAGTACTCTAACAAGATTTACGACTTAATGTGTACCTTGGAGCTGCGTAAAATCTACAATATAGTTTATTAGATCCTACAGTATTCCTCGCAACTTTATCAGATATAAGCAGGTAACTCAACTAGGTGTATTTGATGTCCATCTCGTGTTTGCTGATATTAAGTGCTCATCTAATCGTTACACTCCAACATGTGAACAGTTTACGTATTAAAATGTTTCTTGAAGATTAAATAAATTCCCCCTTGGAAATTCTTTTTATGTCAATCATATTTACGAACACGTGTTTCACAGCAAATGAAGGGTTGTTGGTCCATCTTTGTCTACGAAACAAAGCAATGCTGTCACTTCGATTCTCAAGACACATGATCAACTATAACTTAACACTAACTAGAAATGTATTGTTTTTAGACATGGAATTACAGAAGAGGCTTTCGAGATTTTAGGATAGTCTGGATATCGTTAGTAATTCTGGAATTTCTAACGTAATTAACTGGCAAATAACAGTTAAATGTTTAGGAATATTTAAAACAACCTTGGCGGATTTTGTTTTCGTTGCTTTCCATATTTCCCTTACTTCGTACCCAATTTCGAAAAGCTTAAATTCGTGCTGATTAAGAACGACATAAATCAATTGATTGCTTCACTTTGAGCGACAGTGCATTTCAAACTTAAAATGTTCTTAACTCTCGTGAGTTTATAGTTACAGTAGTTTCTTTGTCAGTGAATCCAGTGACATGAGATGAAATAACGCTGGCGTAACTTGGAAAATGTGATAACCGTAATTTGACTGACGATTGATATTTACGAATTTGTAATGAACGTATACAAAACACAATTTAATTTCCGCATGTTTTCAACTTGTATAGGAAAATATAATTGTTCATCCAAGCTGACAAGCAAGAAGAAAGTAACCGTTTCGTTCCTTTGGCAATGAAACATGAATTCATAATCAATCAATTCCAAATTGTGAAATATCCTGTTGCCACTCAGACTGCTGAGAATTCGTAGAATCAGGTGTCGATACGATTAATGTTGCCAAACTAGATGGTCTAAAAAGACGAAATCTAACCTGATAGTTTTGGTTGTTGAATGTAACGTGCGTGGCCTCCGGCATGGTCTAGTGGCTAGGATACCTGGCTCTCACCCAGGAGGCCCGGGTTCGATTCCCGGTGCCGGAAAGATGCCGTTTTTATCCTTTGTCACTTGGAGGATACTTACCTAACGTAAATAGATAGCCGCACATCTTGAATTTGAATGAGGACATAACGTCTCGTATCCTTTAACTTGCAAAAATTAATATTTTTCATATTAACCCAGGAATAACTTCACGGGTGAAAGTGTTTGTTAGGGTTCGGGGTGAAGGACTTGGTAATGTGGATTAATAACCAGACGGTAAACAATTAACATATTTAATATTCACTGGACGTTATGTCCGAAACATACAAAATACATTGAACCATGATATTGCAAGAATATACACAGAATACATCTGCTTATGATTTATCTTCTTCTGGCCGTGAAGACCATGCCTTGTAGCCATACGCTTAATACCTAGACCGTATCATCCCTCCAGGTGTCCCATTAAAAAGAAAATCAGGTATGCTGATGACCGTATCGATCTGGTGGGCGGCGAATCCTGGTAGACCTTCTCGGAGACGAGTGAGGTGTGCTAGGACCTGGTCTTGGGTATCCAGCTCTGCCTGGGGTAGGTTCTGGTACTGTTCCACCGGGATTTGTTGAATTTCTATTTGGTATTGTAACGTTGAAGTCGTCGTCATCTGCAGTGTTACGTGAAACACGTCTCTTCAACCACCTGGGATGTACCACTCGTTTGATTCCATCTTCCAACAATATCTCGTAGAGGATACTATCCCCAATTCGACGAATGACAACTCCTGGGATAAAATTTGGAGTACCGTGCTTAGGTGATTGAACCCAAACTGCTGAGTTGATGGCGAAGGTACAATATTTCGACGAAGAGTCATTCCGAAACTTTGCTGACTTCCTCGGCTTGAACGGAGATTCACTCGACAGAGGCACATTGCTTGGTTCCCACCAAACTCTGGGTTGGTGTTTCAAGACCGAAAGTGCTGGTAGGCTTCCTTTTCCACCCAGTCGCGTGTTCCGAAGGATGAAAAGAAGGTTGGCGATCCCCATATCAAGTTCAAGTGTGCTTAGATTGGGTTTGTCAGTTATAAGCTTGACAAGAGCGGCTTTGACAGTACGAACGTATCGTTCGGCTAAGCCGTTGCTAGGGCTGTGATAAGGCGGTGAAGTAACATGTTTGATGCCATTCTTAAGACAGAAGTTACGAAATTCGAGAGAAGTGAACGTTGGGCCGTTGTCGGATACGATAGTATTTGGTATCCCTAGCGTGGCGCAAGATTGCATAAGCCAGCGGATCGTTTCCTTTGTGTCCAATGTGTGTACAGGCCATACTTCTGTCCACTTGCTGAAGGCGTCTACTATCAGTAGGAACTTACGCCCTGCAAAGAAAAAGTGGTCTATATGCCATCTCTCGTTCACGTACGAAGCGAGAGGCCATGAAGAATCGGGTCCGTTGCGGACCTTAGGAGCATTAGCTCGGCATGTATTGCAGCTCGCTACAAAATCCGTAATCTCTGCTGACATGCCTGGCCACCAAAATCTGGATAGACATAACTCTTTCATACGAGTTGAACCTATGTGTCCATCGTGTAAAGCTCTAAGAACTTCATTCCGTTTAACTGTGGGAATGATAAGTCTACCCGACCACATGAGCGTTCCCTGCTCGTACGTAAGGTGAGCTCTTCTTTCGAAGAAAGGTGCGAGCTTCTTCCGTTCGGTAGACGTGTCGTGTTGATCTGGCCAACCATTTACTACACAGGACACAACTAATGAGAGCAGTGGGTCTTCTGAAGTGGCGTTCTGTATTGCGTCTCGAGAAAGAGGAGCTACAGCGTCTTCAATGGACCCGAAGTATGCATGAAGTTCTTCTTCTCCAGCTGGTATTGTGTCACGTGCTTGCGTAGGCAACCTGCTTAGCATGTCAGCTACTTCTACCTTGCTGGAATGAATTATATTATATCGGTATGAAGATAAAAGTAGAGCCCATCTCATCAACCTATTGGATGAATGTTTCGAAATGGCTCGATCTGGAGAAAATATAAACTTTACAGCACGTGCGTCTGTAACAATCTCGAACTTGGATCCGAGTAAAAATTTGTGAAATCGCTTGATACCGTGAACTATGGCTAGAGCTTCTCTCTCTACCTGGGATTATTTCCGCTCCGTCTCACTGAAGGTGGTAGAAGAGCAGGCGATGGTCTGTAGACCGCTATCAACTCGATGACACAATTGCGCGCCACAGCCGAAAGGCGAGCCATCAGTGATAAGTACAACTGGCTTTGTTGGGTCGAAAGGTACAATAGGATTTACCTGTCGAAGTTCCGCCATGATGCTGTCGAACTCGTGTTGACAGTTATCGTCCCAGTTCCAAGAGACGTTTTTCTTGAGTAAAGAAAGCAAAAAGTGAAGTTTCGAAGCTAAGTTGGGTACAAACTTTCGATGAAAGTTGATCATCCCGATGAAGGAACGTAATTGTGATTTGTCTTGAGGTGGTGGAGAATTTAAGACGGCCTCCAAGTTCTTGTCTGACGGCCGTATACCAGTGACGTCAATCTTGTATCCTAGGTATTCGATAGATGAGGTTAGGAATTGGCTTTTGCTGGCGCTCGCTTTGACATTGTGTTTGGCCAGACGATTCAGGACATCACACGTGCGTGTGAAGCATTCTTGCAATGTTTCACCTCCGATTATGACGTTCGAGTTGATAGCGGTCTACAGACCATCGCCTTCTCTTCTACCACCTTCAGTGAGACGGAGCGGAAATACTCCCAGGTAGAGAGAGAAGCTCTAGCCATAGTTCACGGTATCAAGCGATTTCACAAATTTTTACTCGGATCCAAGTTCGAGATTGTTACAGACGCACGTGCTGTAAAGTTTATATTTTCTCCAGATCGAGCCATTTCGAAACATTCATCCAATAGGTTGATGAGATGGGCTCTACTTTTATCTTCATACCGATATAATATATCGTGTAAAGCTCTAAGAACTTCATTCCGTTTAACTGTAGGAATGATAAGTCTACCCGACCACATGAGCGTTCCCTGCTCGTACGTAAGGTGAGCTCTTCTTTCGAAGAAAGGTGCGAGCTTCTTCCGTTCGGTAGACGTGTCGAGTTGATCTGGCCAACCATTTACTACACAGGACACAACTAATGAGAGCAGTGGGTCTTCTGAAGTGGCGTTCTGTATTGCGTCTCGAGAAAGAGGAGTTATAGCGTCTTCAATGGACCCGAAATATGCATGAAGTTCTTCTTCTCCAGCTGGTATTGTGTCACGTGTTTGCGTAGGCAACCTGCTTAGCATGTCAGCTACTTCTACCTTGCTGGAATGAATTATATTATATTGGTATGAAGATAAAAGTAGAGCCCATCTCATCAATCTATTGGATGAATGTTTCGAAATGGCTCGATCCGGAGAAAAGATAAACTTTACAGCACGTGCGTCTGTAACAATCTCGAACTTGGATCCGAGTAAAAATTTGTGAAATCGCTTGATTCCGTGAACTATGGCTAGAGCTTCTCTCTCTACCTGGGAGTATCTCCGCTCCGTCTCACTGAAGGTGGTAGAAGAGCAGGCGATGGTCTGTAAACCGCTATCAACTCGATGACACAATTGTGCGCCACAGCCGAAAGGAGAGCCATCAGTGATAAGTACAACTGGCTTTGTTGGATCGAAAGGTACAATAGGATTTACCTGTCGAAGTTCCGCCATGATGTTGTCGAACTCGTGTTGACAGTTATCGTCCCAGTTCCAAGAGAGGTTTATCTTGAGTAAAGAAAGCAAAAAATGAAGTTTCGAAGCTAAGTTCGGTACAAACTTTCGATGAAAGTTGATCATCCCGATGAAGGAACGTAATTGTGATTTGTCTTGAGGTGGTGGAGAATTTAGGACGGCCTCCAAGTTCTTGTTTGACGGCCGTATACCAGTGACGTCAATCTTGTATCCTAGGTACTCGATAGATGAGGTTAGGAATTGGCTTTTGCTGGCGCTCGCTTTGACATTGTGTTTGGCCAGACGATTCAGGACATCACACGTGCGTGTGAAGCATTCTTGCAAAGTTTCACCTCCGATGATGACGTCATCAAAGTAGAAGGAAACTCCGGGAATGTCATCTAGTATCTTCGCTAGGACCATTTGAAACAGATCTCCACTTATGTTTATGCCAAAAGGTAGTCTGTGAGGTTTATATAAGCCCCAAGGTGTGTTGACGACAGTGATGCGTTTGGCAGCTTCAGAAAGTTCCAACTGTCCGTAAGCCATTTGAAGGTCAATTACCGTAAAGTATTTACACCTGGTCAACTTAGAGAAAATATCCTCGACTCTAGCAATGGGAAACTTGACGTTTTCAGTCATTTTATTCACAGTTCCTGAGAAGTCAGTGCAGAGACGAAGTGAGCCATCTTTCTTGGTAACAACGACAAGTGGTGAGGCCCAATCAGAATATTCGACCGGTTCCCATAACCCTACTTTCACTAGATTTTGAATAGAATCCTGAACACGGTCTCGAATACCGTAAGGAACTTCGTAATGTCTACGAAATATCGGTGCAGAGTTGGATCTTAGTGGTATATCGACCAAATAAGGTGTAACGGGCTTGGACAAATCACCATCAAAGATTTTCTCGTATCTAGAAGAAATTTCTCGCCTTAGGTCGTCGGCACCAGCGCTAGTAATAGTACCTTGTACTGTGTTAGTTGAAAGAACACTGGCTGTAACTAATAATCGCCTCCAAGATGGTTGAATAATGTCCAACCACGTACGACCGATCAATGGATATAAAAGTTTCTCCTGACAGAGAAAGACAGGTAAAGTATAATCTCTATTGTCTAAGTATAGTTTGACGGTTGTTTGTGCTGTAACACGTACATATCCTTCGTTTACACCTCGTAATCGTAGGCTAGAATTACATTTAACATAGTGTGGAAACAACTGATCAAAATACTTCTCGTTGAAAAGAGTAACAGCAGACCCAGTATCTACTTCACATTTAACAATACACTTATTGATTTGGAGATTTATTATGAAGCTATCCGAACTGATTTGGTGTTCCAAAATGTGTTGAGTAGAAGTAACCAGAGTGGAATGATGACTGAGCGCATCAGTTTTGAGATGGTTGAAGCTGAACGTAGACAACTCATCGGATGTTGTGCTCCGTGAGGTTGAACTGGACGTTCTATTCATGGCTCTATCTTTCAGCTTCTTTCTGCATCGTATATTCCAATGGCCTTGTCGTTTGCAGTAGCTACAGATTGCGTTTCTTGCCGGGCATAGACCTTGTGAGTGATTCTTTGTGCAGTTGCCGCACTGGGAGTGAGGATTTTGCTTGGTAGTAGTTGAGTTCTGAGGTTGATTGTAGCTCTTCTGCCTCGTTTCGCCCGAGTGTGAACTCGTTGAAGGGTCTGTTTGACGATCTGGATTCATCCGCGTCAAATTTCTTGAGTTGGTGGCAAAAGTTACAGAATCTGCATTGTACTTATTCGAGAATAATTTAATTTCTCGTTCTAATAATTCACAATGTAAAGCAATTTCTTGACATTTAGCAAAGGAAAGATCACTTTCAGATAATAATCTTTTCCGAGTACTGTCAGATTGTACACCAACAAGAAATTGTTCAACAAGTGCCTCATCTAAATACTGCTCATACATACATTTGGCTGCTTGTTGTTTGATTCTCACTACGAATTGAGTAACTGATTCTCCTGAAGACTGAATACATTTTCGAAACTTGAACCTCTCTGTATACTTGTTTGTTTTGGGCCTGAAGTGCTGAACCATTTTGTCGTGAATGACAGCATATGTTAGATTACATGGCATTTCAGGAGCCGTAATATTGCGAAGAACTTGGAAAGCCTTAGGACCAATGACTGCTAATAGAACTGCTGCTTTTCTTTCATTTGCCACATTCTGTGCAAGGCAGAGTTGATCAAAACGCATGAAATAACTCTCGATATCTTCATTTTCTTCAGCAAATTCGCTGAATGTAATGTTGAGAGCCATGTTATCGAAACTTCAAATTACATTAAGTAATAGAAATAACTGGAAAATATAAAAGTTACGATGTGTAACTGAAACTTGCTTTTAGAAAATTAGCAAACTTAAACGTTACATGTAAGACCGTCTTGTGATTTTTCTTCTTCTTGGCCGTGAAGACCAAGCCTTGTAGCCATATCTGGACCGTATCATCCCTCCAGGTGTCCCATAAAAAAAAATAATCAGATATGCTGATGACCGTATCGATCTGGTGGGCGGCGAACCCTGGTAGACCTTCTCGGAGACGAGTGAGGTGTGCTAGGACCTGGTCCTGGGTATCCGGCTCTGCCTGGGGTAGGTTCTGGTACTGTTCCACCGGGGTTGGCTGAATTTCTATTTGGTATTGTAACGTTGAAGTCGTCGTCATCTGTAGTGTCACGTGAAACACGTCTCTTCAACCACCTGGGATGTACCACTCTTTTGATTCCATCTTCCAACATTATCTCGTAGAGGATGCTATCCCCAATTCGACGAATGACAACTCCTGGGATGTAATTTGGAGTACCGTGCTTAGGTGATTGAACCCAAACTGCTGAGTTGATGGCGAAAGTACCATATTTCGACGAAGAGTCGTTCCGACACTTTGCTGACTTTCTCGGCTTGAATGGAGATTCACTCGACAGAGGCACATTGTTTGGTTCCCACCAAAATCTGGGTTGGTGTTTCAAGACCGAAAGTGCTGGTAGGCTTCCTTTTCCACCCAGTCGCGTGTTCCGAAGGATGAAAAGAAGGTTGGCGATCCCCATATCAAGTTCAAGCGTGCTCAGATTGGGTTTGTCAGTTATAAGCTTGACAAGAGCGGTTTTGACAGTACGAACGTATCGTTCGGCTAACCCGTTGCTAGGGCTGTGATAAGGCGGTGAAGTAACATGTTTGATGCCATTCTTAAGACAGAAGTTACGAAATTCGAGAGAAGTGAACGTTGGGCCGTTGTCGGATACGATAGTATTTGGTATCCCTAGCGTGGCGCAAGATTGCATAAGCCAGCGGATCGTTTCCTTTGTGTCCAATGTGTGTACAGGCCATACTTCTGTCCACTTGCTGAAGGCGTCTACTATCAGTAGGAACTTACGCCCTGCAAAGAAAAAGTGGTCTATATGCCATCTCTCGTTCACGTACGAAGCGAGAGGCCATGAAGAATCGGGTCCGTTGCGGACCTTAGGAGCATTAGCTCGGCATGTATTGCAGCTCGCTACAAAATCCGTAATCTCTGCTGACATGCCTGGCCACCAAAATCTGGATAGACACAACTCTTTCATACGAGTTGAACCTATGTGTCCATCGTGTAAAGCTCTAAGAACTTCATTCCGTTTAACTGTAGGAATGATAAGTCTACCCGACCACATGAGCGTTCCCTGCTCGTACGTAATTCATTCCAGCAAGGTAGAAGTAGCTGACATGCTAAGCAGGTTGCCTACGCAAACACGTGACACACGTGACACTGCAGATGACGACGACTTCAACGTTACAATACCAAATAGAAATTCAACAAATCCCGGTGGAATAGTACCAGAACCTACCCCAGGCAGAGCCGGATACCCATCGCCAACCTTCTTTTCATCCTTCGGAACACGCGACTGGGTGGAAAAGGAAGCCTACCAGCACTTTCGGTCTTGAAACACCAACCCAGAGTTTGGTGGGAACCAAGCAATGTGCCTCTGTCGAGTGAATCTCCGTTCAAGCCGAGGAAGTCAGCAAAGTTTCGGAATGACTCTTCGTCGAAATATTGTACCTTCGCCATCAGTGTTCCTAATGCGTCCATAGTTCCTATTGCAATGCATGGGCGTCGGGAAGGGGTAGCAAAGGGGGGCCGTGGAACTCATGTCCATATTTTGTGTTAACATTCCACGTTCAAATTTAAATCACTACTGATCATTCTCACCGTTAATCGACGATCTGACAGCACAAGAGACTTCACTCTTTCCACATTGACATCCGTTTTTGAGGTTGAATGTCTTCCCGCACGAGGTTCTTCTTTCACTTGTTCTCGGCCTTCTAAAAAGGACTTGTGCCATCTCAACACTTGTGCGCTAGATAGTGCATGTTCTCCATAAGCCCTTTGGAACTTTTCATAAGTCACAGTAGCGGATTCGCCAAGCTTAACACAAAATTTGATGGCACAACTTTGGTCAAACCTTTGCCAGTCTATTTTCGTAATTCACCTCACAAACACAACTTCACGTCAGACGCTCTCAACAATCGTGTAGCAACTGCAGCAAGTTGAAACTTGCAAGCGTTCACCTACCTGCCGTGTGAAGGTGGGGGCACCGGTGCGTGCACAGTGTTGCCAGTCTCATTACTTTCCTAACAGACCACGTATCTCATCTAATCGTTACACTCCAACATGTGAAAAGTTTACGTATTAAAATGTTTCTTGAAGATTAAAAAAATTCCCTCTTCCTAATTCATTTTATGTCAATCATATTTACGAACACGTGTTTCACAGCAAATGTCCATCTTTGTCTACGAATCAAAGCAATGCTGTCACTTCGATTCTCAAGACACATGATCAACTATAACTTAACACTAACGAGAAATGTATTGTTTTTTGACATGGAATTACAGAAGAGGCTTTCGAGATTTTTGGGATAGTCTGGATATCGTTAGTAATTCTGGAATTTCAAACGTAATTAACTGGCAAATAACAGTTAAATGTTTAGGAATATTTAAAACAACCTTGGCGGATTTTGTTTTCGTTGCTTTTCATATTTCCCTTACTTCGTATCCAATTTCGAAAAGCTTCAATTTGTGCTGAAAGGACAAAAAATTATGCTGGACTCTGTGGCTGAGTGCTTATCACATCGCGCTGCCACTTCAGGGATCCTCCGTTCGAATCCCTCTCTGGCATGTTTGTTTGTGGGTGTCCATTCAATTTCATTATTTCATCACTCATCCCCATCCTCGCAAATTAGCCAAAAGGCTCAAGACACGAAGTAAAAGAAAATAAATGAATCAATCAAGGAACCAAAAATTATGTATTTAGTGTTTGGTGCAAGACGAATTAGCGGCAACATTGATTCTTATGTAGGTTCGCATGAAGGATTTTTGCACATATCCTGTAAGGAGATCGTTTTGCAAGTGAGAAACTGTTGGTTCCATGGTGTAACGGTTAGCACTCTGGACTCTGAATCCAGCGATCCGAGTTCAAATCTCGGTGGGACCTTTACGTGTGATATTTTGGATACTTTCTCTATTTTGGCAACTGCAGTGGTGTTTATATTTAGGAACATATACATTGCAGATGCCAGACGACGAATTTGAATTGACGATCGCCAAATTTTTTGAAGGAAAAATTATTGAGTACCAGCTTGGGTTAAATCAAAAACAACATCCACGTTTTCCGTAGAATGGATCAACATGTTTAGAATTATTCCAGATTTACGCTACGAAGCTACGGAAATGATTGTTCTACACGCTTAGTTTTGACTCGTGTGTGAGAAGTGGCACTTGTTTTGTTTGAGTCTAAATTCTGGAAAGGAATTCAAGGAGACTGGTTGTCTGGAAGAACGAAATATTTCCTAATTATCTCCGGCATGGTCTAGTGGCTAGGATACCTGGCTTTCACCCAGGAGGCCCGGGTTCGATTCCCGGATTTTTAGAAAGATTCTTTTAAATCGTCCACAGCGAAAGAAAGATGGGAGTGACTTGAACAACCAATATCTATGTGCATGAACTAACCTTCCTCGTACCGGGGTAACACGCATGATGACGTTGTCAAATCACTAGCAACCTGTAGGTTTTGATCAATTTATGGTTGATGGGAAGGAGTACTCTAACAAGATTTACGACTTAATGTGTACCTTGGAGCTGCGTAAAATCTACAATATAGTTTATTAGATCCTACAGTATTCCTCGCAACTTTATCAGATATAAGCAGGTAACTCAACTAGGTGTATTTGATGTCCATCTCGTGTTTGCTGATATTAAGTGCTCATCTAATCGTTACACTCCAACATGTGAACAGTTTACGTATTAAAATGTTTCTTGAAGATTAAATAAATTCCCCCTTGGAAATCCTTTTTATGTCAATCATATTTACGAACACGTGTTTCACAGCAAATGAAGGGTTGTTGGTCCACCTTTGTCTACGAAACAAAGCAATGCTGTCACTTCGATTCTCAAGACACATGATCAACTATAACTTAACACTAACTAGAAATGTATTGTTTTTAGACATGGAATTACAGAAGAGGCTTTCGAGATTTTAGGATAGTCTGGATATCGTTAGTAATTCTGGAATTTCTAACGTAATTAACTGGCAAATAACAGTTAAATGTTTAGGAATATTTAAAACAACCTTGGCGGATTTTGTTTTCGTTGCTTTTCATATTTCCCTTACTTCGTACCCAATTTCGAAAAGCTTAAATTCGTGCTGATTAAGAACGACATAAATCAATTGATTGCTTCACTTTGAGCGACAGTGCATTTCAAACTTAAAATGTTCTTAACTCTCGTGAGTTTATAGTTACAGTAGTTTCTTTGTCAGTGAATCCAGTGACCTGAGATGAAATAACGCTGGCGTAACTTGGAAAATGTGATAACCGTAATTTGACTGACGATTGATATTTACGAATTTGTAATGAACGTATACGAAACACAATTCAATTTCCGCATGTTTTCAACTTGTATAGGAAAATATAATTGTTCATCCAAGCTGACAAGCAAGAAGAAAGTAACCGTTTCGTTCCTTTGGCAATGAAACATGAATTCATAATCAATCAATTCCAAATTGTGAAATATCCTGTTGCCACTCAGACTGCTGAGAATTCGTAGAATCAGGTGTCGATACGATTAATGTTGCCAAACTAGATGGTCTAAAAAGACGAAATCTAACCTGATAGTTTTGGTTGTTGAATGTAACGTGCGTGGCCTCCGGCATGGTCTAGTGGCTAGGATACCTGGCTCTCACCCAGGAGGCCCGGGTTCGATTCCCGGTGCCGGAAAGATGCAGTTTTTATCCTTTGTCACTTGGAGGATACTTACCTAACGTAAATAGATAGCCGCACATCTTGAATTTGAATGAGGACATAACGTCTCGTATCCTTTAACTTGCAAAAATTAATATTTTTCATATTAACCCAGGAATAACTTCACGGGTGAAAGTGTTCCTAATGCGTCCATAGTTCCTATTGCAATGCATGGGCGTCGGGAAGGGGTAGCAAAAGGAGGCCGTGGAACTCATGTCCATATCTTGTGTTAACATTCCACGTTCAAATTTAAATCACTACTGATCATTCTCACCGTTAATCGACGATCTGACAGCACAAGAGACTTCACTCTTTCCACATTGACATCCGTTTTTGAGGTTGAATGTCTTCCCGCACGAGGTTCTTCTTTCACTTGTTCTCGGCCTTCTAAAAAGGACTTGTGCCATCTCAACACTTGTGCGCTAGATAGTGCATGTTCTCCATAAGCCCTTTGGAACTTTTCATAAGTCACAGTAGCGGATTCGCCAAGCTTAACACAAAATTTGATGGCACAACTTTGGTCAAACCTTTGCCAGTCTATTTTCGTAATTCACCTCACAAACACAACTTCACGTCAGACGCTCTCAACAATCGTGTAGCAACTGCAGCAAGTTGAAACTTGCAAGCGTTCACCTACCTGCCGTGTGAAGGTGGGGGCACCAGCGTTGCCGGTTCGTGCACAGTGTTGCCAGTCTCATTACTTTCCTAACAGACCACGTATCTCATCTAATCGTTACACTCCAACATGTGAAAAGTTTACGTATTAAAATGTTTCTTGAAGATTAAAAAAATTCCCTCTTCCTAATTCATTTTATGTCAATCATATTTACGAACACGTGTTTCACAGCAAATGTCCATCTTTGTCTACGAATCAAAGCAATGCTGTCACTTCGATTCTCAAGACACATGATCAACTATAACTTAACACTAACGAGAAATGTATTGTTTTTTGACATGGAATTACAGAAGAGGCTTTCGAGATTTTTGGGATAGTCTGGATATCGTTAGTAATTCTGGAATTTCGAACGTAATTAACTGGCAAATAACAGTTAAATGTTTAGGAATATTTAAAACAACCTTGGCGGATTTTGTTTTCGTTGCTTTTCATATTTCCCTTACTTCGTATCCAATTTCGAAAAGCTTCAATTTGTGCTGAAAGGACAAAAAATTATGCTGGACTCTGTGGCTGAGTGCTTATCACATCGCGCTGCCACTTCAGGGATCCTCCGTTCGAATCCCTCTCGGGCATGTTTGTTTGTGGGTGTCCATTCAATTTCATTATTTCATCACTCATCCCCATCCTCGCAAATTAGCCAAAAGGCTCAAGACACGAAGTAAAAGAAAATAAATGAATCAATCAAGGAACCAAAAATTATGTATTTAGTGTTTGGTGCAAGACGAATTAGCGGCAACATTGATTCTTATGTAGGTTCGCATGAAGGATTTTTGCACATATCCTGTAAGGAGATCGTTTTGCAAGTGAGAAACTGTTGGTTCCATGGTGTAACGGTTAGCACTCTGGACTCTGAATCCAGCGATCCGAGTTCAAATCTCGGTGGGACCTTTACGTGTGATATTTTGGATACTTTCTCTATTTTGGCAACTGCAGTGGTGTTTATATTTAGGAACATATACATTGCAGATGCCAGACGACGAATTTGAATTGACGATCGCCAAATTTTTTGAAGGAAAAATTATTGAGTACCAGCTTGGGTTAAATCAAAAACAACATCCACGTTTTCCGTAGAATGGATCAACATGTTTAGAATTATTCCAGATTTACGCTACGAAGCTACGGAAATGATTGTTCTACACGCTTAGTTTTGACTCGTGTGTGAGAAGTGGCACTTGTTTTGTTTGAGTCTAAATTCTGGAAAGGAATTCAAGGAGACTGGTTGTCTGGAAGAACGAAATATTTCCTAATTATCTCCGGCATGGTCTAGTGGCTAGGATACCTGGCTTTCACCCAGGAGGCCCGGGTTCGATTCCCGGTGTCGGAAAGATTCTTTTAAATCGTCCACAGCGAAAGAAAGATGGGAGTGACTTGAACAACCAATATCTATGTGCATGAACTAACCTTCTTCGTACCGGGGTAACACGCATGATGACGTTGTCAAATCACTAGCAACCTGTAGGTTTTGATCAATTTATGGTTGATGGGAAGGAGTACTCTAACAAGATTTACGACTTAATGTGTACCTTGGAGCTGCGTAAAATCTACAATATAGTTTATTAGATCCTACAGTATTCCTCGCAACTTTATCAGATATAAGCAGGTAACTCAACTAGGTGTATTTGATGTCCATCTCGTGTTTGCTGATATTAAGTGCTCATCTAATCGTTACACTCCAACATGTGAACAGTTTACGTATTAAAATGTTTCTTGAAGATTAAATAAATTCCCCCTTGGAAATCCTTTTTATGTCAATCATATTTACGAACACGTGTTTCACAGCAAATGAAGGGTTGTTGGTCCACCTTTGTCTACGAAACAAAGCAATGCTGTCACTTCGATTCTCAAGACACATGATCAACTATAACTTAACACTAACTAGAAATGTATTGTTTTTAGACATGGAATTACAGAAGAGGCTTTCGAGATTTTAGGATAGTCTGGATATCGTTAGTAATTCTGGAATTTCTAACGTAATTAACTGGCAAATAACAGTTAAATGTTTAGGAATATTTAAAACAACCTTGGCGGATTTTGTTTTCGTTGCTTTCCATATTTCCCTTACTTCGTACCCAATTTCGAAAAGCTTAAATTCGTGCTGATTAAGAACGACATAAATCAATTGATTGCTTCACTTTGAGCGACAGTGCATTTCAAACTTAAAATGTTCTTAACTCTCGTGAGTTTATAGTTACAGTAGTTTCTTTGTCAGTGAATCCAGTGACCTGAGATGAAATAACGCTGGCGTAACTTGGAAAATGTGATAACCGTAATTTGACTGACGATTGATATTTACGAATTTGTAATGAACGTATACGAAACACAATTCAATTTCCGCATGTTTTCAACTTGTATAGGAAAATATAATTGTTCATCCAAGCTGACAAGCAAGAAGAAAGTAACCGTTTCGTTCCTTTGGCAATGAAACATGAATTCATAATCAATCAATTCCAAATTGTGAAATATCCTGTTGCCACTCAGACTGCTGAGAATTCGTAGAATCAGGTGTCGATACGATTAATGTTGCCAAACTAGATGGTCTAAAAAGACGAAATCTAACCTGATAGTTTTGGTTGTTGAATGTAACGTGCGTGGCCTCCGGCATGGTCTAGTGGCTAGGATACCTGGCTCTCACCCAGGAGGCCCGGGTTCGATTCCCGGTGCCGGAAAGATGCAGTTTTTATCCTTTGTCACTTGGAGGATACTTACCTAACGTAAATAGATAGCCGCACATCTTGAATTTGAATGAGGACATAACGTCTCGTATCCTTTAACTTGCAAAAATTAATATTTTTCATATTAACCCAGGAATAACTTCACGGGTGAAAGTGTTCCTAATGCGTCCATAGTTCCTATTGCAATGCATGGGCGTCGGGAAGGGGTAGCAAAGGGGGGCCGTGGAACTCATGTCCATATCTTGTGTTAACATTCCACGTTCAAATTTAAATCACTACTGATCATTCTCACCGTTAATCGACGATCTGACAGCACAAGAGACTTCACTCTTTCCACATTGACATCCGTTTTTGAGGTTGAATGTCTTCCCGCACGAGGTTCTTCTTTCACTTGTTCTCGGCCTTCTAAAAAGGACTTGTGCCATCTCAACACTTGTGCGCTAGATAGTGCATGTTCTCCATAAGCCCTTTGGAACTTTTCATAAGTCACAGTAGCGGATTCGCCAAGCTTAACACAAAATTTGATGGCACAACTTTGGTCAAACCTTTGCCAGTCTATTTTCGTAATTCACCTCACAAACACAACTTCACGTCAGACGCTCTCAACAATCGTGTAGCAACTGCAGCAAGTTGAAACTTGCAAGCGTTCACCTACCTGCCGTGTGAAGGTGGGGGCACCGGTTCGTGCACAGTGTTGCCAGTCTCATTACTTTCCTAACAGACCACGTATCTCATCTAATCGTTACACTCCAACATGTGAAAAGTTTACGTATTAAAATGTTTCTTGAAGATTAAAAAAATTCCCTCTTCCTAATTCATTTTATGTCAATCATATTTACGAACACGTGTTTCACAGCAAATGTCCATCTTTGTCTACGAATCAAAGCAATGCTGTCACTTCGATTCTCAAGACACATGATCAACTATAACTTAACACTAACGAGAAATGTATTGTTTTTTGACATGGAATTACAGAAGAGGCTTTCGAGATTTTTGGGATAGTCTGGATATCGTTAGTAATTCTGGAATTTCGAACGTAATTAACTGGCAAATAACAGTTAAATGTTTAGGAATATTTAAAACAACCTTGGCGGATTTTGTTTTCGTTGCTTTTCATATTTCCCTTACTTCGTATCCAATTTCGAAAAGCTTCAATTTGTGCTGAAAGGACAAAAAATTATGCTGGACTCTGTGGCTGAGTGCTTATCACATCGCGCTGCCACTTCAGGGATCCTCCGTTCGAATCCCTCTCGGGCATGTTTGTTTGTGGGTGTCCATTCAATTTCATTATTTCATCACTCATCCCCATCCTCGCAAATTAGCCAAAAGGCTCAAGACACGAAGTAAAAGAAAATAAATGAATCAATCAAGGAACCAAAAATTATGTATTTAGTGTTTGGTGCAAGACAAATTAGCGGCAACATTGATTCTTATGTAGGTTCGCATGAAGGATTTTTGCACATATCCTGTAAGGAGATCGTTTTGCAAGTGAGAAACTGTTGGTTCCATGGTGTAACGGTTAGCACTCTGGACTCTGAATCCAGCGATCCGAGTTCAAATCTCGGTGGGACCTTTACGTGTGATATTTTGGATACTTTCTCTATTTTGGCAACTGCAGTGGTGTTTATATTTAGGAACATATACATTGCAGATGCCAGACGACGAATTTGAATTGACGATCGCCAAATTTTTTGAAGGAAAAATTATTGAGTACCAGCTTGGGTTAAATCAAAAACAACATCCACGTTTTCCGTAGAATGGATCAACATGTTTAGAATTATTCCAGATTTACGCTACGAAGCTACGGAAATGATTGTTCTACACGCTTAGTTTTGACTCGTGTGTGAGAAGTGGCACTTGTTTTGTTTGAGTCTAAATTCTGGAAAGGAATTCAAGGAGCCTGGTTGTCTGGAAGAACGAAATATTTCCTAATTATCTCCGGCATGGTCTAGTGGCTAGGATACCTGGCTTTCACCCAGGAGGCCCGGGTTCGATTCCCGGTGTCGGAAAGATTCTTTTAAATCGTCCACAGCGAAAGAAAGATGGGAGTGACTTGAACAACCAATATCTATGTGCATGAACTAACCTTCTTCGTACCGGGGTAACACGCATGATGACGTTGTCAAATCACTAGCAACCTGTAGGTTTTGATCAATTTATGGTTGATGGGAAGGAGTACTCTAACAAGATTTACGACTTAATGTGTACCTTGGAGCTGCGTAAAATCTACAATATAGTTTATTAGATCCTACAGTATTCCTCGCAACTTTATCAGATATAAGCAGGTAACTCAACTAGGTGTATTTGATGTCCATCTCGTGTTTGCTGATATTAAGTGCTCATCTAATCGTTACACTCCAACATGTGAACAGTTTACGTATTAAAATGTTTCTTGAAGATTAAATAAATTCCCCCTTGGAAATTCTTTTTATGTCAATCATATTTACGAACACGTGTTTCACAGCAAATGAAGGGTTGTTGGTCCATCTTTGTCTACGAAACAAAGCAATGCTGTCACTTCGATTCTCAAGACACATGATCAACTATAACTTAACACTAACTAGAAATGTATTGTTTTTAGACATGGAATTACAGAAGAGGCTTTCGAGATTTTAGGATAGTCTGGATATCGTTAGTAATTCTGGAATTTCTAACGTAATTAACTGGCAAATAACAGTTAAATGTTTAGGAATATTTAAAACAACCTTGGCGGATTTTGTTTTCGTTGCTTTCCATATTTCCCTTACTTCGTACCCAATTTCGAAAAGCTTAAATTCGTGCTGATTAAGAACGACATAAATCAATTGATTGCTTCACTTTGAGCGACAGTGCATTTCAAACTTAAAATGTTCTTAACTCTCGTGAGTTTATAGTTACAGTAGTTTCTTTGTCAGTGAATCCAGTGACATGAGATGAAATAACGCTGGCGTAACTTGGAAAATGTGATAACCGTAATTTGACTGACGATTGATATTTACGAATTTGTAATGAACGTATACAAAACACAATTTAATTTCCGCATGTTTTCAACTTGTATAGGAAAATATAATTGTTCATCCAAGCTGACAAGCAAGAAGAAAGTAACCGTTTCGTTCCTTTGGCAATGAAACATGAATTCATAATCAATCAATTCCAAATTGTGAAATATCCTGTTGCCACTCAGACTGCTGAGAATTCGTAGAATCAGGTGTCGATACGATTAATGTTGCCAAACTAGATGGTCTAAAAAGACGAAATCTAACCTGATAGTTTTGGTTGTTGAATGTAACGTGCGTGGCCTCCGGCATGGTCTAGTGGCTAGGATACCTGGCTCTCACCCAGGAGGCCCGGGTTCGATTCCCGGTGCCGGAAAGATGCCGTTTTTATCCTTTGTCACTTGGAGGATACTTACCTAACGTAAATAGATAGCCGCACATCTTGAATTTGAATGAGGACATAACGTCTCGTATCCTTTAACTTGCAAAAATTAATATTTTTCATATTAACCCAGGAATAACTTCACGGGTGAAAGTGTTTGTTAGGGTTCGGGGTGAAGGACTTGGTAATGTGGATTAATAACCAGACGGTAAACAATTAACATATTTAATATTCACTGGACGTTATGTCCGAAACATACAAAATACATTGAACCATGATATTGCAAGAATATACACAGAATACATCTGCTTATGATTTATCTTCTTCTGGCCGTGAAGACCATGCCTTGTAGCCATACGCTTAATACCTAGACCGTATCATCCCTCCAGGTGTCCCATTAAAAAGAAAATCAGGTATGCTGATGACCGTATCGATCTGGTGGGCGGCGAATCCTGGTAGACCTTCTCGGAGACGAGTGAGGTGTGCTAGGACCTGGTCTTGGGTATCCAGCTCTGCCTGGGGTAGGTTCTGGTACTGTTCCACCGGGATTTGTTGAATTTCTATTTGGTATTGTAACGTTGAAGTCGTCGTCATCTGCAGTGTTACGTGAAACACGTCTCTTCAACCACCTGGGATGTACCACTCGTTTGATTCCATCTTCCAACAATATCTCGTAGAGGATACTATCCCCAATTCGACGAATGACAACTCCTGGGATAAAATTTGGAGTACCGTGCTTAGGTGATTGAACCCAAACTGCTGAGTTGATGGCGAAGGTACAATATTTCGACGAAGAGTCATTCCGAAACTTTGCTGACTTCCTCGGCTTGAACGGAGATTCACTCGACAGAGGCACATTGCTTGGTTCCCACCAAACTCTGGGTTGGTGTTTCAAGACCGAAAGTGCTGGTAGGCTTCCTTTTCCACCCAGTCGCGTGTTCCGAAGGATGAAAAGAAGGTTGGCGATCCCCATATCAAGTTCAAGTGTGCTTAGATTGGGTTTGTCAGTTATAAGCTTGACAAGAGCGGCTTTGACAGTACGAACGTATCGTTCGGCTAAGCCGTTGCTAGGGCTGTGATAAGGCGGTGAAGTAACATGTTTGATGCCATTCTTAAGACAGAAGTTACGAAATTCGAGAGAAGTGAACGTTGGGCCGTTGTCGGATACGATAGTATTTGGTATCCCTAGCGTGGCGCAAGATTGCATAAGCCAGCGGATCGTTTCCTTTGTGTCCAATGTGTGTACAGGCCATACTTCTGTCCACTTGCTGAAGGCGTCTACTATCAGTAGGAACTTACGCCCTGCAAAGAAAAAGTGGTCTATATGCCATCTCTCGTTCACGTACGAAGCGAGAGGCCATGAAGAATCGGGTCCGTTGCGGACCTTAGGAGCATTAGCTCGGCATGTATTGCAGCTCGCTACAAAATCCGTAATCTCTGCTGACATGCCTGGCCACCAAAATCTGGATAGACATAACTCTTTCATACGAGTTGAACCTATGTGTCCATCGTGTAAAGCTCTAAGAACTTCATTCCGTTTAACTGTGGGAATGATAAGTCTACCCGACCACATGAGCGTTCCCTGCTCGTACGTAAGGTGAGCTCTTCTTTCGAAGAAAGGTGCGAGCTTCTTCCGTTCGGTAGACGTGTCGTGTTGATCTGGCCAACCATTTACTACACAGGACACAACTAATGAGAGCAGTGGGTCTTCTGAAGTGGCGTTCTGTATTGCGTCTCGAGAAAGAGGAGCTACAGCGTCTTCAATGGACCCGAAGTATGCATGAAGTTCTTCTTCTCCAGCTGGTATTGTGTCACGTGCTTGCGTAGGCAACCTGCTTAGCATGTCAGCTACTTCTACCTTGCTGGAATGAATTATATTATATCGGTATGAAGATAAAAGTAGAGCCCATCTCATCAACCTATTGGATGAATGTTTCGAAATGGCTCGATCTGGAGAAAATATAAACTTTACAGCACGTGCGTCTGTAACAATCTCGAACTTGGATCCGAGTAAAAATTTGTGAAATCGCTTGATACCGTGAACTATGGCTAGAGCTTCTCTCTCTACCTGGGATTATTTCCGCTCCGTCTCACTGAAGGTGGTAGAAGAGCAGGCGATGGTCTGTAGACCGCTATCAACTCGATGACACAATTGCGCGCCACAGCCGAAAGGCGAGCCATCAGTGATAAGTACAACTGGCTTTGTTGGGTCGAAAGGTACAATAGGATTTACCTGTCGAAGTTCCGCCATGATGCTGTCGAACTCGTGTTGACAGTTATCGTCCCAGTTCCAAGAGACGTTTTTCTTGAGTAAAGAAAGCAAAAAGTGAAGTTTCGAAGCTAAGTTGGGTACAAACTTTCGATGAAAGTTGATCATCCCGATGAAGGAACGTAATTGTGATTTGTCTTGAGGTGGTGGAGAATTTAAGACGGCCTCCAAGTTCTTGTCTGACGGCCGTATACCAGTGACGTCAATCTTGTATCCTAGGTATTCGATAGATGAGGTTAGGAATTGGCTTTTGCTGGCGCTCGCTTTGACATTGTGTTTGGCCAGACGATTCAGGACATCACACGTGCGTGTGAAGCATTCTTGCAATGTTTCACCTCCGATTATGACGTTCGAGTTGATAGCGGTCTACAGACCATCGCCTTCTCTTCTACCACCTTCAGTGAGACGGAGCGGAAATACTCCCAGGTAGAGAGAGAAGCTCTAGCCATAGTTCACGGTATCAAGCGATTTCACAAATTTTTACTCGGATCCAAGTTCGAGATTGTTACAGACGCACGTGCTGTAAAGTTTATATTTTCTCCAGATCGAGCCATTTCGAAACATTCATCCAATAGGTTGATGAGATGGGCTCTACTTTTATCTTCATACCGATATAATATATCGTGTAAAGCTCTAAGAACTTCATTCCGTTTAACTGTAGGAATGATAAGTCTACCCGACCACATGAGCGTTCCCTGCTCGTACGTAAGGTGAGCTCTTCTTTCGAAGAAAGGTGCGAGCTTCTTCCGTTCGGTAGACGTGTCGAGTTGATCTGGCCAACCATTTACTACACAGGACACAACTAATGAGAGCAGTGGGTCTTCTGAAGTGGCGTTCTGTATTGCGTCTCGAGAAAGAGGAGTTATAGCGTCTTCAATGGACCCGAAATATGCATGAAGTTCTTCTTCTCCAGCTGGTATTGTGTCACGTGTTTGCGTAGGCAACCTGCTTAGCATGTCAGCTACTTCTACCTTGCTGGAATGAATTATATTATATTGGTATGAAGATAAAAGTAGAGCCCATCTCATCAATCTATTGGATGAATGTTTCGAAATGGCTCGATCCGGAGAAAAGATAAACTTTACAGCACGTGCGTCTGTAACAATCTCGAACTTGGATCCGAGTAAAAATTTGTGAAATCGCTTGATTCCGTGAACTATGGCTAGAGCTTCTCTCTCTACCTGGGAGTATCTCCGCTCCGTCTCACTGAAGGTGGTAGAAGAGCAGGCGATGGTCTGTAAACCGCTATCAACTCGATGACACAATTGTGCGCCACAGCCGAAAGGAGAGCCATCAGTGATAAGTACAACTGGCTTTGTTGGATCGAAAGGTACAATAGGATTTACCTGTCGAAGTTCCGCCATGATGTTGTCGAACTCGTGTTGACAGTTATCGTCCCAGTTCCAAGAGAGGTTTATCTTGAGTAAAGAAAGCAAAAAATGAAGTTTCGAAGCTAAGTTCGGTACAAACTTTCGATGAAAGTTGATCATCCCGATGAAGGAACGTAATTGTGATTTGTCTTGAGGTGGTGGAGAATTTAGGACGGCCTCCAAGTTCTTGTTTGACGGCCGTATACCAGTGACGTCAATCTTGTATCCTAGGTACTCGATAGATGAGGTTAGGAATTGGCTTTTGCTGGCGCTCGCTTTGACATTGTGTTTGGCCAGACGATTCAGGACATCACACGTGCGTGTGAAGCATTCTTGCAAAGTTTCACCTCCGATGATGACGTCATCAAAGTAGAAGGAAACTCCGGGAATGTCATCTAGTATCTTCGCTAGGACCATTTGAAACAGATCTCCACTTATGTTTATGCCAAAAGGTAGTCTGTGAGGTTTATATAAGCCCCAAGGTGTGTTGACGACAGTGATGCGTTTGGCAGCTTCAGAAAGTTCCAACTGTCCGTAAGCCATTTGAAGGTCAATTACCGTAAAGTATTTACACCTGGTCAACTTAGAGAAAATATCCTCGACTCTAGCAATGGGAAACTTGACGTTTTCAGTCATTTTATTCACAGTTCCTGAGAAGTCAGTGCAGAGACGAAGTGAGCCATCTTTCTTGGTAACAACGACAAGTGGTGAGGCCCAATCAGAATATTCGACCGGTTCCCATAACCCTACTTTCACTAGATTTTGAATAGAATCCTGAACACGGTCTCGAATACCGTAAGGAACTTCGTAATGTCTACGAAATATCGGTGCAGAGTTGGATCTTAGTGGTATATCGACCAAATAAGGTGTAACGGGCTTGGACAAATCACCATCAAAGATTTTCTCGTATCTAGAAGAAATTTCTCGCCTTAGGTCGTCGGCACCAGCGCTAGTAATAGTACCTTGTACTGTGTTAGTTGAAAGAACACTGGCTGTAACTAATAATCGCCTCCAAGATGGTTGAATAATGTCCAACCACGTACGACCGATCAATGGATATAAAAGTTTCTCCTGACAGAGAAAGACAGGTAAAGTATAATCTCTATTGTCTAAGTATAGTTTGACGGTTGTTTGTGCTGTAACACGTACATATCCTTCGTTTACACCTCGTAATCGTAGGCTAGAATTACATTTAACATAGTGTGGAAACAACTGATCAAAATACTTCTCGTTGAAAAGAGTAACAGCAGACCCAGTATCTACTTCACATTTAACAATACACTTATTGATTTGGAGATTTATTATGAAGCTATCCGAACTGATTTGGTGTTCCAAAATGTGTTGAGTAGAAGTAACCAGAGTGGAATGATGACTGAGCGCATCAGTTTTGAGATGGTTGAAGCTGAACGTAGACAACTCATCGGATGTTGTGCTCCGTGAGGTTGAACTGGACGTTCTATTCATGGCTCTATCTTTCAGCTTCTTTCTGCATCGTATATTCCAATGGCCTTGTCGTTTGCAGTAGCTACAGATTGCGTTTCTTGCCGGGCATAGACCTTGTGAGTGATTCTTTGTGCAGTTGCCGCACTGGGAGTGAGGATTTTGCTTGGTAGTAGTTGAGTTCTGAGGTTGATTGTAGCTCTTCTGCCTCGTTTCGCCCGAGTGTGAACTCGTTGAAGGGTCTGTTTGACGATCTGGATTCATCCGCGTCAAATTTCTTGAGTTGGTGGCAAAAGTTACAGAATCTGCATTGTACTTATTCGAGAATAATTTAATTTCTCGTTCTAATAATTCACAATGTAAAGCAATTTCTTGACATTTAGCAAAGGAAAGATCACTTTCAGATAATAATCTTTTCCGAGTACTGTCAGATTGTACACCAACAAGAAATTGTTCAACAAGTGCCTCATCTAAATACTGCTCATACATACATTTGGCTGCTTGTTGTTTGATTCTCACTACGAATTGAGTAACTGATTCTCCTGAAGACTGAATACATTTTCGAAACTTGAACCTCTCTGTATACTTGTTTGTTTTGGGCCTGAAGTGCTGAACCATTTTGTCGTGAATGACAGCATATGTTAGATTACATGGCATTTCAGGAGCCGTAATATTGCGAAGAACTTGGAAAGCCTTAGGACCAATGACTGCTAATAGAACTGCTGCTTTTCTTTCATTTGCCACATTCTGTGCAAGGCAGAGTTGATCAAAACGCATGAAATAACTCTCGATATCTTCATTTTCTTCAGCAAATTCGCTGAATGTAATGTTGAGAGCCATGTTATCGAAACTTCAAATTACATTAAGTAATAGAAATAACTGGAAAATATAAAAGTTACGATGTGTAACTGAAACTTGCTTTTAGAAAATTAGCAAACTTAAACGTTACATGTAAGACCGTCTTGTGATTTTTCTTCTTCTTGGCCGTGAAGACCAAGCCTTGTAGCCATATCTGGACCGTATCATCCCTCCAGGTGTCCCATAAAAAAAAAAAATCAGATATGCTGATGACCGTATCGATCTGGTGGGCGGCGAACCCTGGTAGACCTTCTCGGAGACGAGTGAGGTGTGCTAGGACCTGGTCCTGGGTATCCGGCTCTGCCTGGGGTAGGTTCTGGTACTGTTCCACCGGGGTTGGCTGAATTTCTATTTGGTATTGTAACGTTGAAGTCGTCGTCATCTGTAGTGTCACGTGAAACACGTCTCTTCAACCACCTGGGATGTACCACTCTTTTGATTCCATCTTCCAACATTATCTCGTAGAGGATGCTATCCCCAATTCGACGAATGACAACTCCTGGGATGTAATTTGGAGTACCGTGCTTAGGTGATTGAACCCAAACTGCTGAGTTGATGGCGAAAGTACCATATTTCGACGAAGAGTCGTTCCGACACTTTGCTGACTTTCTCGGCTTGAATGGAGATTCACTCGACAGAGGCACATTGTTTGGTTCCCACCAAAATCTGGGTTGGTGTTTCAAGACCGAAAGTGCTGGTAGGCTTCCTTTTCCACCCAGTCGCGTGTTCCGAAGGATGAAAAGAAGGTTGGCGATCCCCATATCAAGTTCAAGCGTGCTCAGATTGGGTTTGTCAGTTATAAGCTTGACAAGAGCGGTTTTGACAGTACGAACGTATCGTTCGGCTAACCCGTTGCTAGGGCTGTGATAAGGCGGTGAAGTAACATGTTTGATGCCATTCTTAAGACAGAAGTTACGAAATTCGAGAGAAGTGAACGTTGGGCCGTTGTCGGATACGATAGTATTTGGTATCCCTAGCGTGGCGCAAGATTGCATAAGCCAGCGGATCGTTTCCTTTGTGTCCAATGTGTGTACAGGCCATACTTCTGTCCACTTGCTGAAGGCGTCTACTATCAGTAGGAACTTACGCCCTGCAAAGAAAAAGTGGTCTATATGCCATCTCTCGTTCACGTACGAAGCGAGAGGCCATGAAGAATCGGGTCCGTTGCGGACCTTAGGAGCATTAGCTCGGCATGTATTGCAGCTCGCTACAAAATCCGTAATCTCTGCTGACATGCCTGGCCACCAAAATCTGGATAGACACAACTCTTTCATACGAGTTGAACCTATGTGTCCATCGTGTAAAGCTCTAAGAACTTCATTCCGTTTAACTGTAGGAATGATAAGTCTACCCGACCACATGAGCGTTCCCTGCTCGTACGTAATTCATTCCAGCAAGGTAGAAGTAGCTGACATGCTAAGCAGGTTGCCTACGCAAACACGTGACACACGTGACACTGCAGATGACGACGACTTCAACGTTACAATACCAAATAGAAATTCAACAAATCCCGGTGGAATAGTACCAGAACCTACCCCAGGCAGAGCCGGATACCCATCGCCAACCTTCTTTTCATCCTTCGGAACACGCGACTGGGTGGAAAAGGAAGCCTACCAGCACTTTCGGTCTTGAAACACCAACCCAGAGTTTGGTGGGAACCAAGCAATGTGCCTCTGTCGAGTGAATCTCCGTTCAAGCCGAGGAAGTCAGCAAAGTTTCGGAATGACTCTTCGTCGAAATATTGTACCTTCGCCATCAGTGTTCCTAATGCGTCCATAGTTCCTATTGCAATGCATGGGCGTCGGGAAGGGGTAGCAAAGGGGGGCCGTGGAACTCATGTCCATATTTTGTGTTAACATTCCACGTTCAAATTTAAATCACTACTGATCATTCTCACCGTTAATCGACGATCTGACAGCACAAGAGACTTCACTCTTTCCACATTGACATCCGTTTTTGAGGTTGAATGTCTTCCCGCACGAGGTTCTTCTTTCACTTGTTCTCGGCCTTCTAAAAAGGACTTGTGCCATCTCAACACTTGTGCGCTAGATAGTGCATGTTCTCCATAAGCCCTTTGGAACTTTTCATAAGTCACAGTAGCGGATTCGCCAAGCTTAACACAAAATTTGATGGCACAACTTTGGTCAAACCTTTGCCAGTCTATTTTCGTAATTCACCTCACAAACACAACTTCACGTCAGACGCTCTCAACAATCGTGTAGCAACTGCAGCAAGTTGAAACTTGCAAGCGTTCACCTACCTGCCGTGTGAAGGTGGGGGCACCGGTGCGTGCACAGTGTTGCCAGTCTCATTACTTTCCTAACAGACCACGTATCTCATCTAATCGTTACACTCCAACATGTGAAAAGTTTACGTATTAAAATGTTTCTTGAAGATTAAAAAAATTCCCTCTTCCTAATTCATTTTATGTCAATCATATTTACGAACACGTGTTTCACAGCAAATGTCCATCTTTGTCTACGAATCAAAGCAATGCTGTCACTTCGATTCTCAAGACACATGATCAACTATAACTTAACACTAACGAGAAATGTATTGTTTTTTGACATGGAATTACAGAAGAGGCTTTCGAGATTTTTGGGATAGTCTGGATATCGTTAGTAATTCTGGAATTTCGAACGTAATTAACTGGCAAATAACAGTTAAATGTTTAGGAATATTTAAAACAACCTTGGCGGATTTTGTTTTCGTTGCTTTTCATATTTCCCTTACTTCGTATCCAATTTCGAAAAGCTTCAATTTGTGCTGAAAGGACAAAAAATTATGCTGGACTCTCTGGCTGAGTGCTTATCACATCGCGCTGCCACTTCAGGGATCCCCCGTTCGAATCCCTCTCGGGCATGTTTGTTTGTGGGTGTCCATTCAATTTCATTATTTCATCACTCATCCCCATCCTCGCAAATTAGCCAAAAGGCTCAAGACACGAAGTAAAAGAAAATAAATGAATCAATCAAGGAACCAAAAATTATGTATTTAGTGTTTGGTGCAAGACGAATTAGCGGCAACATTGATTCTTATGTAGGTTCGCATGAAGGATTTTTGCACATATCCTGTAAGGAGATCGTTTTGCAAGTGAGAAACTGTGGGTTCCATGGTGTAACGGTTAGCACTCTGGACTCTGAATCCAGCGATCCGAGTTCAAATCTCGGTGGGACCTTTACGTGTGATATTTTGGATACTTTCTCTATTTTGGCAACTGCAGTGGTGTTTATATTTAGGAACATATACATTGCAGATGCCAGACGACGAATTTGAATTGACGATCGCCAAATTTTTTGAAGGAAAAATTATTGAGTACCAGCTTGGGTTAAATCAAAAACAACATCCACGTTTTCCGTAGAATGGATCAACATGTTTAGAATTATTCCAGATTTACGCTACGAAGCTACGGAAATGATTGTTCTACACGCTTAGTTTTGACTCGTGTGTGAGAAGTGGCACTTGTTTTGTTTGAGTCTAAATTCTGGAAAGGAATTCAAGGAGACTGGTTGTCTGGAAGAACGAAATATTTCCTAATTATCTCCGGCATGGTCTAGTGGCTAGGATACCTGGCTTTCACCCAGGAGGCCCGGGTTCGATTCCCGGTGTCGGAAAGATTCTTTTAAATCGTCCACAGCGAAAGAAAGATGGGAGTGACTTGAACAACCAATATCTATGTGCATGAACTAACCTTCTTCGTACCGGGGTAACACGCATGATGACGTTGTCAAATCACTAGCAACCTGTAGGTTTTGATCAATTTATGGTTGATGGGAAGGAGTACTCTAACAAGATTTACGACTTAATGTGTACCTTGGAGCTGCGTAAAATCTACAATATAGTTTATTAGATCCTACAGTATTCCTCGCAACTTTATCAGATATAAGCAGGTAACTCAACTAGGTGTATTTGATGTCCATCTCGTGTTTGCTGATATTAAGTGCTCATCTAATCGTTACACTCCAACATGTGAACAGTTTACGTATTAAAATGTTTCTTGAAGATTAAATAAATTCCCCCTTGGAAATTCTTTTTATGTCAATCATATTTACGAACACGTGTTTCACAGCAAATGAAGGGTTGTTGGTCCATCTTTGTCTACGAAACAAAGCAATGCTGTCACTTCGATTCTCAAGACACATGATCAACTATAACTTAACACTAACTAGAAATGTATTGTTTTTAGACATGGAATTACAGAAGAGGCTTTCGAGATTTTAGGATAGTCTGGATATCGTTAGTAATTCTGGAATTTCTAACGTAATTAACTGGCAAATAACAGTTAAATGTTTAGGAATATTTAAAACAACCTTGGCGGATTTTGTTTTCGTTGCTTTTCATATTTCCCTTACTTCGTACCCAATTTCGAAAAGCTTAAATTCGTGCTGATTAAGAACGACATAAATCAATTGATTGCTTCACTTTGAGCGACAGTGCATTTCAAACTTAAAATGTTCTTAACTCTTGTGAGTTTATAGTTACAGTAGTTTCTTTGTCAGTGAATCCAGTGACCTGAGATGAAATAACGCTGGCGTAACTTGGAAAATGTGATAACCGTAATTTGACTGACGATTGATATTTACGAATTTGTAATGAACGTATACGAAACACAATTCAATTTCCGCATGTTTTCAACTTGTATAGGAAAATATAATTGTTCATCCAAGCTGACAAGCAAGAAGAAAGTAACCGTTTCGTTCCTTTGGCAATGAAACATGAATTCATAATCAATCAATTCCAAATTGTGAAATATCCTGTTGCCACTCAGACTGCTGAGAATTCGTAGAATCAGGTGTCGATACGATTAATGTTGCCAAACTAGATGGTCTAAAAAGACGAAATCTAACCTGATAGTTTTGGTTGTTGAATGTAACGTGCGTGGCCTCCGGCATGGTCTAGTGGCTAGGATACCTGGCTCTCACCCAGGAGGCCCGGGTTCGATTCCCGGTGCCGGAAAGATGCAGTTTTTATCCTTTGTCACTTGGAGGATACTTACCTAACGTAAATAGATAGCCGCACATCTTGAATTTGAATGAGGACATAACGTCTCGTATCCTTTAACTTGCAAAAATTAATATTTTTCATATTAACCCAGGAATAACTTCACGGGTGAAAGTGTTCCTAATGCGTCCATAGTTCCTATTGCAATGCATGGGCGTCGGGAAGGGGTAGCAAAGGGGGGCCGTGGAACTCATGTCCATATCTTGTGTTAACATTCCACGTTCAAATTTAAATCACTACTGATCATTCTCACCGTTAATCGACGATCTGACAGCACAAGAGACTTCACTCTTTCCACATTGACATCCGTTTTTGAGGTTGAATGTCTTCCCGCACGAGGTTCTTCTTTCACTTGTTCTCGGCCTTCTAAAAAGGACTTGTGCCATCTCAACACTTGTGCGCTAGATAGTGCATGTTCTCCATAAGCCCTTTGGAACTTTTCATAAGTCACAGTAGCGGATTCGCCAAGCTTAACACAAAATTTGATGGCACAACTTTGGTCAAACCTTTGCCAGTCTATTTTCGTAATTCACCTCACAAACACAACTTCACGTCAGACGCTCTCAATAATCGTGTAGCAACTGCAGCAAGTTGAAACTTGCAAGCGTTCACCTACCTGCCGTGTGAAGGTGGGGGCAGCAGCGTTGCCGGTTCGTGCACAGTGTTGCCAGTCTCATTACTTTCCTAACAGACCACGTATCTCATCTAATCGTTACACTCCAACATGTGAACAGTTTACGTATTAAAATGTTTCTTGAAGATTAAAAAAATTCCCTCTTCCTAATTCATTTTATGTCAATCATATTTACGAACACGTGTTTCACAGCAAATGTCCATCTTTGTCTACGAATCAAAGCAATGCTGTCACTTCGATTCTCAAGACACATGATCAACTATAACTTAACACTAACGAGAAATGTATTGTTTTTGACATGGAATTACAGAAGAGGCTTTCGAGATTTTTGGGATAGTCTGGATATCGTTAGTAATTCTGGAATTTCGAACGTAATTAACTGGCAAATAACAGTTAAATGTTTAGGAATATTTAAAACAACCTGGGCGGATTTTGTTTTCGTTGCTTTTCATATTTCCCTTACTTCGTATCCAATTTCGAAAAGCTTCAATTCGTGCTGAAAGGACAAAAAATTATGCTGGACTCTGTGGCTGAGTGCTTATCACATCGCGCTGCCACTTCGAATCCCTCTCGGGCATGTTTGTTTGTGGGTGTCCATTCATCAATTTCATTATTTCATCACTCATCCCCATCTTCGCAAATTAGCCAAGAGGCTCAAGACACGAAGTAAAAGAAAATAAATGAATCAATCAGGGAACCAAAAATTATGTATTTAGTGTTTGGTGCAAGACGAATTAGCGGCAACATTGATTCTTATGTAGGTTCGCATGAAGGATTTTTGCACATATCCTGTAAGGAGATCATTTTGCAAGTGAGAAACTGTGGGTTCCATGGTGTAACAGTTAAAAATACTTAGTTTTAGAGTACTTGCAGAAATAAAATCAGTGTGGTATATGAAAAATTTTCAGGGAATGGAAAAACTTTCAGTAACTTCTTTTGAAGCATCAAAATATCATATACACGTACAGTAGAGTCTCGCTTATCTGGCTCATAAATGCGCCAGCAGAATGTTGGATAAGCGAAAATGTCGGATAATTGGGAGAAAAAGCCTATTAAATGTCAAAGTAATATTATAACTTTACAATGATAAACTGCACTGAACTGAGTAAAAGGTAAAAAGGTAAAGTGCTCCCCTGTGCTTAGCACCATGCCATGAAGGCATATAGGGGGTGTGGGGGTAACACCTCACACTTTCTTGATCCGGTCATGAGTGGGGGTGATGTGATCAGCATCATGCCCCTGACTGCCTTTACCCCCCAGGGTTTCCCCATGTACCCATGTCATTCGATGCTGGGTGGGCGCCGAAGCAACTTTCAACGTTAGAAAAGTTCCCGGATTTGAGCAGGCCAGGGATCGAACCTGGGACCATGAGCATGGTAGTCAGACGCGTTACCTACTGAGCCACTGCAGCCACTACTGCACTGAGTAGTGAATGACAATCACATGAGTCATAGTGTACGCGGGCGGGCCATGCAGTTGAGTCGGGAGAAACTAAAAATAGACTACGCTCACGCTTGTAACCTGCAGTTCTTGTTGCCGATTGATGATATATTTTTTTTTCGGTGGTATGTCAGATAATACGGAATGTTGGATAATTGAAGGTCAGATAAACGAGACTCTACTGTATGTCATCCCAAAAAGCTAAAACATTAAACTAGAGACAGAGGAGCAGAATACAGGTGAGAATTTCTCCTTCTTCCATTCTTTGATTATGTTATTATTTACATTCAATCAATAGCCTGTTGTGAATGGTGACTGTGAGTCACCAAAATCGATAAGCAATTAAAGATCTTTTTCACAAAAGACGTACAGAATAACTACATATTTGTGTAAGAAGAAAATACAGCGGAACCTCGATTTTACGTTTTTCAGAGGACCAAGCTGAAAAAGACTTAAAATGCTGCAAAATGTAAAATCAGGGAACATTTGTAATATTTTGCTGTGTTGAGAAAACTGAAGGTTGAATGTATAATGGGGGAAAATATACAATCAAGGAACATAAAATCGAGGTTCAATTATATATTATTATTGTTTGCAGAACTACTAAATATTTTTATTACTGATTTACATCAATGAATGACCACAATTCAATTAACTACATGTATTTTTAACACAACACGATACATATCTACAAAGATTAATCATCAACATATTTATTATCAACACAACACTTACCTATTTAACAACAAAGTATTATAAGAAGACAATTAAAGGAATGTAAATAAAACAAAACATACATATTGTATTATACATTATTGTATGTTGCTTTATTTTCAAAACTTCACATATTGAAGTTAGAATATAATTTAACTATAATCAGCTTCTAAACTTCCTAAACACTAAAACACCACTTGCAGAGACAACAAAACAATTGAAGCTCAGCATTATTTTGCAAGATTTTACCTACTTTATCAAGTCACCCTTCATGCAATGAAAAATACTGGCAAATTTTGTTCTATTAAACAATGCCAGACATCATCATTTAACTAGTTGTGTCTCCTTTATTCTAAAGAAAATCACAAGTGTGCTGTGATATTACAGCATCTTTAAATACAATTACACAAATGTAAACTCCACAACTTATTTCTTTGGTGCAATGATACCTTCCAATTGAGCCTGAAATAAAATACAGAATGCTATAAAAACCTTCATTACGGGAGAAATGACATAAGAAATGTATCTTTTTTAAAAAAAACACACACACACAGAATACATTTTATAATTAGTTAACAATATGTAAGCTCAGTATTTTCAAAATATCGAATAACATAAGTGCTTGGGTAGTCTTATGGTAAGCACCCTCTGCCTTTGATTTGAGCCATCCTTAGTGTGTCCTGATAAGGGACTAGATATCAACAATTTCTGACCAATCAGCATCCCCCCAGCATTACCTAAGCTCTTGTCAACATAACTGATGAGGCTAGCCATGGACAATAGACTCCACAAAAGTGTTTGAAACCATTGGATCGTGTAATTCTACTTGCTAAATTATCGTAATTTATTCAATTTTTCCAACTCTACAGTTAACTGGTTCCGCTCTTATATCTATAAGAATGTCAACAATATTTTGTGGACCTATATCCAATATCATCATGGAAAAAAAAATCCCTGCAGTCCACCCCAAGCCACTGTACTTGGTTCCCTTCTATTTGCCCTGCACATAAATGACTTCCCGCCCGTACTTAATTAATCTAGATACCATATTTATGACAACGATATTCAGTTATACTGCTCCTTCCCTCTGTAAGAAATACTGAATGCAATTCAAAGAATGAACAGTGATCTTTAAAAAATTAATACTTTGTATGTAGACCATGGCATATATCTAAACCTAATTTAAACCCAGTGTGTATTCGCAGGTTCCACAAGAATTTTGAAAAAACTAGATAAATGAAACCTCTAAGCTCAAAAATAAATGACACACACCTGCACATCTCCACTACTGTTAAAATTGAATTGTTGTTTTAAGTCCACTTTATGCACAGAAAAGCTAATTGGGACTGGGCCTACGGTTTAGTGGGATCCGAACCACTATGTGCCTCCACCGGGTATTGAACCCGGAACCCTTTGATTACAAGGCAATGACGCTACCACTGCACCATCGGGGAGGCCCTCACTACTGTTAAAAGTCTGAGTATCATCCTCAACCACCATCTCACCTGGGCAGAACACGTTACCTTAGTGTGTAGAAGTGCTTTCGGTGCATTGCACTTTCTCTTATCAGCTCAAAAATTTCCTCTTGGAACATTTAGGGTGCTGAAGAGCCAACTGACACATTTCAAATTTGAATACTGTGAGTGAGCGATAGTTTGTCGTGGATGGCAGGAAGGGGAACAGTAAAGAGAGGATGCCATTTCTTGTAGTCAGTTGCAACGGAGCATAGGGAAATACAACAAAGTGTTACGTGTATTATTACGAAACGAAGTCTGTGACAAGAGTGCAGTGTGTCTTTAGACAGTTCAATGTTGGTCGACATGGAGACATACCTCTCAGAATATCACATTGGCTTGGGTGAAGAAATTTGAAGAGACTTGCTATGATTATTGGGAACTGAAACAAGCCACTGTTGATGAAGTTGTGGCTATTGAAGAAGACCTATGGAGGCACATGTACAGCAACTTTGAGCATGCTTGCAACAACAAATGGAGGCCATCTTCTGATGTAGTTTTCAAAAAATAAGCTTGTTAATCTAAGTACCCAATAGCATACTTGGACGTATCTATGGACGCTACCCTGTATAAAAATTAAACTGGTTATGTCTCTTGCCTTTCCTATTATTGACTATTGTGATGTTGCTTATTTGGGAGCCAATCAGGAGAATGCTAGTAGACTGCAGTGAATCCAGAATGCTTGCAAGCCATCATGGAAATTGGACAACAAAAATATCGTAGTTATTTTATATGTTTATACATTTTTAAAATTCTAGTAGTTTTAGGTAATGTTTTGCTGAATATTTTCCAATGCTCTCTTGTCCAATATGCGGTTTTGGATACCTTGAAATATGTAACTTTGTAACCTGTAACCATGTAACATGTAATACTGCTGTATTAAGGCTGAAAAGCTGTTCTCGACAGTTTAGAAACACATTTAAATAAATAAATAAATAAATTTGTCTACATTGTGTGCATTTGTAAATCCCACAAAATCAACATGAGCATATGTGGAATTTTTTAAAAAAATCGTATTGTAGTAACAGAGATAATTCCTACCAATAAAGAGAAAATTATGAAATACCTTGAGTTGTGTGTTATGTTTCTTAAGATAAGTTATCTCCTCAGCATGTTTTCTCTCTTCAGCGAGCTTAGCTTCTAATGCACGTCTTTCCACCATCTCCACTTTGGAAAGCAGTTCAGACACTTGTTTCTCCAAAGCTGCTTTTTCTTCTTTTAATATTTCTATAGCTTCCTGTAGTTCAGCCTTTCCTTGTTCTGCCTGGAAAAGTAGAAGCAATTGTTTTCATTTTCGTTCCACAGATTAGATTGATTGATTGATTGATTTAGTTCATTTTACTTCGCGTTTTGTGCCTCTTGGCTAATTTGCGAAGATGGGGATGAGTGATGAAATGATGAAATTGATGAATGGACATTCACAAACAACCAAGTCTGAGCAGGATTTGAACCCAGGACCCTTGGAATCGCAGCGCGATGTGCTAAACACTCGACCACAGGGTCCGGCGTTCCACAGATTAGAGATGGAAAATGTATTCTCACATAAAAGCTTATACTGTTTATGGATACTATTGCAAATGATTCTATACACATCTGCAAAGCACATAACATTGTGATTTGTTGACATAATTATCTATGTAAGGAAGTAACTAGTTACTTGCAACTTAATTCCAAGTAACAATTACTTTTCAGGAATTCTAACTGTAACAGCGTTACTTTGTTGCAATAAAAGTAACATTATCCACAGTTACTTTAAAACACTTAAATTGTTATCTTGAAAATTTGTAATATGTGGGAAGAGCTAAATTTGGCAACTCTGTTTCCAGTTACGTGTCTTCTATGGATCCTATGGTGAAATATTTTTTGTGGAATTGACTAAGGCAAGGAAACTAGGCTTTGATGCATGCTAAATTTAGAACATGCATACTTTGTTGCAATTTGCCATTTGTAATTGCACACATTCAGTGTTTTGGATTACTGCATTAATTTAGAACATGGTAGTCAAGCTAGTAAGAAGTCCTTGTCGAGCAAATGAATCTTGTTGAGCTTGAAATGGAATTACCATTAAGCATAGAATGTAATATTTACTTCTCTAACAAAAGAAATATATAAGGGTAATTAAAGTGAAACATAGACAAAGCTGGAAACACTGCAAGTATTTGACAGGGAGGCTAGATGGTAGCAGCCAGCACTGTAGGACTTGGTGGTTCGTAGTAACAGAACATAATGTGTGCAGTCTGTTGCATATGTCTGTTGAGTAGAGGAGGAAGTGAAGGCACAAAGGTGTGTAAAGGAGACATCCAAGCACGTGCAATGTTGCATCATGCAATTCATGTGCAGAGAAGGTGCATCTGCGAGTGAAATCTTTTGGCGAATGCGAGTCATGTACGGGGATGCATGTTTCAAAAGAAGTACCGTGTTTATGTGGTGTGCCAAGTTTCAAGGAGGACGGATATTGACGGGGGATGACAACCACGACCAGGACAAGTGCCTGTAATCACTGAGGACAAGATTGCGTCTGTGGACATGGTGGAGATGGTAAAAGGCAATCACTGTATAACAAGACACTCTGCACCCTTTTCGGTGGGATATTGTGTGGAATGTTATGGAACACCCAGCATACAGCCCAGATCTTTCCCCTTGCGACTTTCACATCCTTGGTCCACTCAAGAAGACTCTGAAAGGTAAGCGTTTCATCTCTGATCAAGCTGTTCAAGATGCTGTGGAAGAGTGGTTCAACATGCAAGCAGCACCCTTCTTTAAGGACGGTATCCAGAAACTTGTTCAGCATTGAGACAGTTGCCTGAACAGTGGGGGTGCTTATCTATAGCCTCTGTAATACCAGTACGCTCTTTGTGATATTGTATATTCTTGCATATAAAGAGAGTTAGCTTCTATACCCCAGTCTATGTTTTATTTGAACAACCCTTAAGGGAAAAACAATACGGGAAAGTGTTTAAGGTATATGGATATATATGGGTAGAGACAGTAAAAGAAAATAAACTATTATTGAAGCAAAGCCAACTCCTTGTTCTCTCGTTTATTTTTTTTGTAATAATATAACTATATGAAGACTAAACATAAATAAAATGCATATAAGTCTTCATACATTCATTTTATTACAAATGATCATCAGTTGTGTGTAATTTGTTTTGCAGGAAAATTTCCAGCAGAAAGTTAGTTTAAAGGTAACTAACAGTTACTAGTAACTGAGTTACCTTTTAAATGAGTAACTTTAACTCAGTTACTTTTTGAATCAAGTAAATGTAACCAAAACTGTTACTTTTAAAAAGTAACTTTCTAAACACTGGTAATTCCGAGAGAGATACAACAAAAGTAAGACACCACATTAACACATTGGGGTCTCATGACGGGCATAGCCTGTACCATTGCATAGCCCATCCTGCAGTATGCAATCGCTTTGTCGATTAACTACGGGCTGTGTTCGGCCCGTCCTGCAGTATGCAATCGCTTTGCCGATTAACTACGGGCTATGTTTGGCCCATCCTGCTGTATGCAATCGCTTTGCCGATTAACTACGGGCTATGTTCGTACTTCGTCCCATGTGCGTGTTCATTCAAGCCACTCTGTTGAAATTCCGACCGCTAGGTAACTCATGTGCTATTTTTATCTTGCACCTGGGACTGTTTGTGTTCGATTTGATGTATTGCTAAGTTCCCGCCGTTTTTTTTAATTGGAAAAATCTCTATGACATTAAATATGTTTGGCACGAAGGTGTACATCATGCGAAAGAGAATATATTGTTCTACCTAAATTTATGTTTCTTTGTTAGTAAGACACATTTTTTTGTTATTTACGGATCATTAAAATGGAATGTCAAGTTGAGAAGAATGAGCGTTTTCGACAAATCCTCCTTTTTGCCTTTAATCAAGGTTCTAAGGCCGCAGAAGCTGCTCGCAACATTTGTGCTGTGTATGGAGTGGGTGCTATAGCTGAAAGAACCGCCCGTGATTTGTATGCAAAGTTCAAAAAAGGAAATTTTGACCTCAAAGATGCATCTCGTTCTGGCCATCCAGTTGAGTTCGATGAAGAGCGATTGAACCACCTGTTGCATGAAAATCCGCATCAAACAACAAGGGAACTGGCAGAGACAATGGGTTGCTCCCACACTACTGTAGAGAAGCATCTTCACTCGATGGGAAAGGTTCAGAAGTGTGGAGCATGGGTGCCTCACGCTTTAAGTGTCACCAACAAAAAAATCAACGAGCCACAATCTCCGCTGGTTTGCTTGCTCGGCACCGTGCAACCTATGGACACAGACACGAGTTCTTCACCGAATCGTTACTGGCGATGAAAAATGGTGCCTTTACATGAATATTGGCACCAACTGATTTTCACCTCTTTCGATCTCTTTCAAATGCTATGCGGGGAGTTTCGTTCAATACTGATGCAGAATTGAGAGCTTGGTTGGATGACTTTTTCGAGTCTAAACCACGTGATCTCTACCGACGAGGTATTGAAAACCTTGTTGAACGTTGGCAAAACGTTGTAAACAACACAGGAGAATACATTATTGATTAACTACTTGTATCTGTTTATTGAAAACTAACCATTTAACACCTTCCTTAAAAAAACGGCGGGAACTTAGTTGCCAACCCAATACGTTGCATTGTTTAGAATGGCGTCGTTAGATCCAGACTGCATAGCGGAAATTCCACCTCAGAGTTTGAAGTTAGCAAAGATTTTGATGATGCAGATGAATTTGAAGATTTGGAAGGTAGGTTATATTTGTAATAATTAATTGTTGACAATATAAACAGTGTTGCAAACTCTAGTATTTTATGAATGAAGTGAGAAGAGGTAATTTTTTTGGGTCTATTCATCTTGCCTCTTGCTTGATTCTCCTACATGCACTGATGTATTTTTAGTTTTTCCATTTATTATTTTGTATAGTGTATGTCAAATGAAAATTTATTTTATTTATTTAGTTTATTTATTTATTTGTATAATTTTTACAGATGACGCAGAACCAGCTGATACATCGTGTGGTCCTGTCCTGCAGCCACTTTTTCATACAAAAGCTAATTACCTGTAATTTGTAATTATTTTTGTAATTATTTTTTGTTATGTGCACATGAGAAGTATTCTTATGCAAGATTCAAAAGATGTATTGATAGTTTATGTAGTTCATTATTGAAATTTCCAGATTACAAACTTAAAATAGCTCTATATTAACATTTGTTACAATGTTGTACTTTTTTTTCTTCACAAAACATTGCTGAAAAAAATATTCAAAAATGTCTGAAAATGAAAATAAAATTTAACAATTTTTTTTTCATTGAAAAGAGGAAGTTTTGTAGATTTAAGAAATGTATGGTAGATAAAAACAAATTAAAAATATTTTTTCTATGATTTTTTTGAAAAACAAAGAAAAACCACAGTCCAGAGGTAAAAATGCTGTATTATGAGGCCAGACCCGAATGTGTTAAGTCATGAACAAGAATGTATGATGGAGAAAAAAAAATGAAATACTTTAGCCTTGTTCTGGATTCAAGTCAACAGTGAGACAGAAGGTTGAGACAGTGAGTCAAGTACTAAAAGTACTCAGCCTTCAAGGCAAGAAATCAATCTATCAGTGGTAATCGTTTATAATTTCCTACATAAAACTCCAAGTACACTCAACTCGGGATGTAGTGAACTTTGGTTGTAGTGAGTGAACCTAAACATTAGTTCTAACCAAAATATAGGCAGTGGAGGAAAATGAGGAGGGGATAGTATTCCCTCAGCTAGGAAAATTTGCAAAAAGCAAATTGTTGCCTCCATGTTAAGCTTATGAGCACCTGCCCTTGCTGGAGTAAACATTCCCCAACCTAATAATTTCCATTTGAAGCGTTAGCTTCGGGTAGTATAATTCCAATCTTGCCCAATATTAATTGTCTCCATTTTCTGGGTCACTGAGTTGGCCTGGTAAATCGGATATGTGTTAAATATTATCTTCTAACTTAATCAAGGTAACATAACCTATTTTTTTCCTTCTGCAAAATCAACTTTTTGGACTTATATCCTATTCCCCCACCCATTAAAGATGTATGGAGAATTCGTTTCTTAGTCTGAGAAGCACTGGCTAAATACATAGTTGCAATAAACAACATGATAATAAGTAGGACTCAACTGATATATACACCAGTGTATCAGTACTGGCAGATACCAGTGGTATTCAGAAAGTACCATGGAAATTTATTTTCTGAAAAACTCCATTTTGTGATTAAATGACAGCTGTTTCAATATTTTGTTGTAATTTTTTTTTAATATTTGAAAGTAAATTGTTGCACAAAATTGCAGTGGAATATTTGCATATAATATTAATAACTGTTTTTACTTCTTGCAATTTTGATCCATCAGTATCACTGGCAATTGTTAAGGGTATGAGTGCAGGTGTTAGTATCAGCTCAGCCCTATGCATAAGCAATTACTTTATAACTTGCATCCCCTCCCCTTTATATGAGGGAAGTGTAATAAGTGACTTCTTTGCCTTCTTATTAAGGCTGGTTCTGGATGAACCAATAATGTAAGCTTTTATATTATTTTATGATCTCACGAAATGTACAGGATTAGATGAGTAAGTTTGGAAAATAGCAGGTATTATCACTGATGTAGAGCACACCATTAACAGTTCTTTTAAAAATGACTTCTTTACTTGAAATTTTGTTCAGGTTTGGATCCAGTGAAAATGAATTAATTCAAGGAATGGACAATACACAATATATGTTACATTTTCTAGACAACCTTTTTAGGAATAGCTAATAATGAATATACAGGGTGTACCAGACATGATAGCGCAAACTCAAACATGGAAAGTACACAATAGTAGAAGCAAAAAAGTCTCAATAAACATGGAGTCGTTATTAAACCATTTGCAAGTAAATTGTGAATGTGTGGTTATGATTTGCCATTGACTTTATTGTTTGTACATATCGTACGCTTGTCTCTTTGCACCTCCGAGATTTCTTTGTTTAAAACTGAACACTGCCACACATGTATCATACTGTATAGTAAAATACCTTGGTAATAAAAGCAGCAGTAATGTCTAGCGAGTTGAACCTTTTAATTCTGTTATTTGTTACTAAATAGGACTATGGCATGTCACACGTGACAATCATATGATCTGTCCAAACAATCAAGTCACTGGTAGAGCATAACCACACATTTACAATTATCTCACAAAAGGTTCGTTTGCTACCCCATGTATACTGAAACTTTCTTGCTTCTACTACTGTGTGCTTTTCACCATTTCACTTAGCGCTATCACTTCTGGTACACCCTGCATGTAAAAAGGACAGTCTCTTACCGCTAAAGCCTTCCTCATTCCAAAAGCAATACTGCTTTCATACAAAGACTGCAATGCTGCTATTGTCATTCGTAGCTCATCTCTCACACGAAGCAACAACAAACCCCGTTCAGCACAGTTGATTGTCACTTGCCTTATCAATTCATCTTGAAAAAATAGTGTACATATACATATTGTGTATTTAGAAGTTACATATTGTTGAAATAAGAACACAAATATTAACATTGCTAAAGACTGTATTTTATGGCATTTAATCCATTAGTATTGATTTATGTATGAATATATGTAAAGTAACTAAAAATTAGCTCTCAATCCACTTTCCTTCTCCCTGTGCTAGGATTTGGAGCCTTGGTGGTGCAGTCGGTAGAAGTGGATTTGATTCCCAGAGCAGGCGATTTAAGGCAGGATTTTTTCCCCAAGTAATGTCCATGCATAAAATGGCTGTGGGGTTCACCCAGCCTGTAATAAATGGATACTGGGAACAATTCCTGAGGGTAAAGGTGGCTGGAGGGTGGTGATGAACACATCAAGTCCACAATGGACAAGGTTGTGAATGTGTGGAGCCCTATCTCCATATATCCTCCATGTACCTTCGTAACACAGGACAATGAGCATGGGGAACTGTACCTTACCTCAACATGTTACAATTCAGCACTCCCTGCTCAATATGCTGTCATCCAATGGCATTGTCACTATTGTCACTATGTCATGAATTGGAGGGAATTTGCAGTTTACTATAGTTGTTTGTGCACAATACTATGCTGTGGAAGAGTGGTCTGGCACCTCACAAATGGTCCTTAAATTTTGGATAGTCTGTCCCAAGTAACCGAATGTGGTTGGCCAAAAGTTAGACCAACCATACTGATAGTGGTTAGATACTGACGCAATCTGGACGTAGTGTGTGTTAATGAAACGTGGCTAACGTCGTCTCACCTGAGTTCCGAATACTTTGATTCCCGGTACACTGTGTACAGATGTGATCGAAGCCGTGACCTTAGTGGCAAAGTGAGTGGAGGTGGTGCACTTATGGCTGTAAGAAACGACCATTCGTCCTTTTTGGTGGGTGAACCGATGCAACAGCCTGACTCCATCTTAGTTAAAGTACTGCTTAACAAGAAATTTCCTCTCTATATTGGTGTTGTGTACTTCCCCCCCAAATCAACTAAGGCATTATATGACGCATTTTACGACTTTGTTGAAACCCATACTAAGCCAGGTGATAAAATACTATTCTGTGGTGACTTTAATTTACCCGAAATTACAAGTGTAAACGCTGATTTATTAAGTCTTACACCAGTGTGTCAAGATCTACAACTTTTTATGTCTTACCATGCTCTCAGAAATGTAAACAATATTCAAAATGTAAACAATAGGTTACTTGACCTTATATTAACGAATGTTAGTAATGTAGATGTAAGCAGAGAGTTGCACCCTCTCCTACCGGAAGACACACATCACCCCTCAATAATAACTGAGATCCAATGCATTTCCGTAAAATCAAATAAAAAGTCAAACCAAAATATTTCTACATACAACTTTAAGAAAGCAGACTACTCAAAACTCTTCAGTTTAGTTTCAGAAACGGATTGGACGCCAGTAAATAGCGCCGTTAACGTAAATGAAGCTGCCGATATTTTCTACAGATTAATTTATGGCATATTTGATCAATGCATTCCCCTTAAAAAACTACAGAACTCAGCATATCCTTGCTGGTTTACGCCTGCTATAGTGAAAAGAATTAAAGTTAAAGCTTACCATAGGTTAAAATGGAAGAAAAGTATTACAAACAAAGAATATCATCGAGAAAAATTTCTTCAGCTTCGCGCACAGGTTAAGAAAGACATAACTGTAGCTTACACTAATTACATAAAACAGTCTGAAGACCAGATAAGTGTGGACCCTTCTCGATTCTGGTCCTATATCAAAAGTAAAAAGTTCCATCAAAACTGCGAAGCTATTAAACTCGGCGCAGACATATTAACAGACGAAAATGACATCGCGGATGCCTTTGCAATTTACTTTCATTCTGTGTACGCAGCCGAAAGAGCTAAATATGACGTAAATAATCTGAAAATAAAAATTGCTAACGAACAACTTGATATTTTCACTTTGCGCAACATCCGCGTAAGCGAAGTAGAAGCTGCCATCAAGAATTTGAAATTCAAATCAACGACCGGCCCTGACAACATACCACCATATATAGTTAAAGGATGTTGCGATATTTTAAAATATCCCTTGCTGCAAATTTTTAACCTTTCTCTCGATACCAATACTTTTCCTTCAAGATGGAAAACATCGTCCGTCTGTCCTATCCCCAAGTCTCACCAAAGATCAAGCTTAGAAAATTATAGACCGATAGCAATCCTTTCTAGTCTTGCTAAAATATTTGAACAAATTATTTACAAGAGGATGTTAGCACACGTCAATCCAGTTATCTCTCCTTATCAGCATGGATTTACTCCAAAGAGGTCTACCGTAACAAACTTAGCTAACTTTACCCATTACGCATGCAATGTACTAGATAACACAGGACAAGTCGATGCAATATACACCGATTTTACTAAGGCATTTGACAAAATTGACCATGATATATTACTACAGAAAATTGCTTCATTCAATATTTCACTTAATACTTTAAATTTCTTTGCTTCATATTTAGCCGATCGAACGCAAACTGTAATATACAGGAAAATCAAAAGTCGCCCCTTCACACCACATTCTGGTGTTCCCCAAGGGTCCAATCTTGGACCACTTTTGTTTTTATTACTTATCAACGACTTACCCAATTGCATACAAAATTCTCAAAAGTTGCTTTTCGCCGACGATCTTAAGCTTTTCTACGAAATAACTACCTCTGAAGACTGTTTAAAACTGCAGGAAGATGTAGACAGAGTGATCTCTTGGTGTGAAAGTAACAAGTTGGATCTTAACCCAACAAAATGCAGCGTAGTCACTTACACAAAACGCAAAGCATCTTGTGTGTTTCCATACCGTATTAAAAATGTACAAATCACGCGCAAAAATGAAATTAAAGATCTCGGAGTGACCTTCGACACCAAGCTCAAATTTAATAAGCATATTGAAACTGTTACTAACGACGCTTTCAGAAACTTAGGTTTTATAATCCGATCAAGCCACGACTTCTCGAAAATAGAACCAGTGAAAATACTTTACTATTCCCTCGTACGGTCAAAACTAGAATATGCGTCAGTAATCTGGAATCCCACTCAAATAAATTTAATTCATAGACTAGAACGTATTCAGTCCAAGTTTCTTAGATATCTCAAATTCAAAGCCTGTGGAGAATATCCAGCATTCGATTCATACGATAATCTAGTCTCAGAGACCAACTTCAACAAACTAGCACTCCGACGACAAGTAAATGACCTGCTCTTTCTGTATAAAGTAATTAACGGTATAATAGACGATTCCAACTTATTATCAGCCGTATCATTTAATGTTCCCATTTCCAAAACTCGTCCCAAGCACAAAATCTTCCATTGCCAGAGAGCGAAAACATCAATTCTATCTGCCTCTCCGGTGTGGAGAGCGTACAACTCTTTCAACACAATTTCATGTGTAAATAACACAATCGATATTTTTGCAATGAGTTTATACAATTTTAAAAATAGTATTACTGGAACGCTGAATTTATTGTAATAATATTATGTAATTAGAGCACCATAATTGGGCTCGGCCTGTTGAGCTCTATCAATAAATAAATAAATAAATAAATAAATAAATAAATAAATGTTCCTGTTCTGCTTCAGATAAGCAGACAAACCACAAGCAATTCACAACACAATTCAAATATCCTTCATCGATGGCGGATGACAAAAGACTGGCGAATAACTTCAAGTTATGGATGGCTTCTGCTTTTATTAACAAAATATTATCAGTATGCTGTGGTTGAAATATTCAGAAAGAAACATTGTCACGTGTAATTTATTTTACACTCTAGAATTTACAGTACACTCTGGAATGTGGTCCTAACAGGAGGACATGGGTGGCTTAAGGGCCAAATGACCTGGGCAAGCACCTGGGGTTCATCCTGAGGGGGTCCCAAACAGCTGCTGTATAACATAATAATTACAAAATCATATAGCAATTTAAACTAAGAGATTACTGTTATTTTGATGTCATTATGAAGGTATTAAATAAACCCTATAATAAAAGTGTTGTAAAGCAGTAACACTTAAAGTATTTGAAAAATAAGGCTATTATTTTTCATAATTAAAACAGTAAATATATAACATGGTCATGTTATTAAGGAAGGTGGAAAGGGGGGACCAGGGTAGAAAGTTGGGAGCAGGGGGGGGGGGGCAGCATGGACAGTAGGAGTTGCCAAAAATCCAGTGATCAGAAAGCTTCCCTACAGCTACAGCTACTCTTCCAAAATGTAGCTTCGCTACAACTACATTTACCAAAAAGTAGCATGCTACAGCTACAGCTACTCTTCCAAAATGTAGCTTCGCTACAGCTACATTTACCAAAAAGTAGCATGCTACGCTACTCCTGTTCACTACCTTGCTACTTTTTCGCTACTTCTGCATAAGAAACTTAAAACAACCATGTAGATATGCAAAACAAACCCCTAGTATGATAGTTGCACTTACTCGAAAATATAATCTGTTATTTATTATCGTAATTCTCATAACGATTACAACCACACAAATAAAATTTTGTATGATTATTTATTTTTCTTGAGAATAAATATTTCATTTTCTTTAATAGACTGATATGAAGGCAGTATAACTCACATTTCCACTAAAAGTTTATGTGCAACAATTTTAAAAACATCATCATAGGAACATAGCCCCTGTGAATTCTCAGTCTCTGTCCGTTCAATTTAAGGTAAAAAACGAGACATCCAAAGTTGTGAGGCACGAGGCCAGTAGGCACTCAAATCACAATCTACCATGTAGATACACCGCTGGTCCATGGCTGTTTTGTTATCTGCTCTTCGAGAGTCCATTTTACTATACCTACTGAAAGTATGCCTACGTGTGGAGCAGTTGTACCATCTGTGCAGAATTAAATAATGAAATAATGGGAAAAGGAGTAGAACTGAAGGGTGACCAATGCATTGTAATTATCATTTAAATATTAAACGATATTTAAATATTCCTGCTGCCCACATGTTGTGCAAAAGGTGAATAAGATAAACATGTGATATTTGTCAACTTCTTCTTTTTAGTCCTTAAATGGAATGTTAGTTTGGAATGGAAGGGGAGGTGTTTTCTCGAACCTTGGAGATAGTTGGAACATGCTTCTATGGTATAAATGAGAAACGGATGGAGTGATACTTTACGTAAGTTTTCCTGTTGGGAATGCTTCCATCAGTGGCGTAGCGTTATAGTATGCCCGTACGCCCGGCGTTCCCAGATTTAAAATTTCAAAAATGCGTAAATGCTGTGAATAGGAAGTAAAACTTGACTAATTCCATATATGTTTGACCTTCATGGCATTATAATAGCTATTTTTCGCGATCCGCTTGCAACGCTCCACTCTCAACACTCGTTCTAGCATCTTTTTTCAATGCCTTTCCTGGCCGGACGCCGAGCAGGTTCGGCGTAAAAGACTATATTCCTTGCTGTGTTTCTGGAGGGAAAGCTTCAATGTCTACAGCATGCGCATAAATGCTCTCTCATATGCCAGCGTACGGAACAGCAGAGGTCTACTGTGATTGGTTCATGTGACCCTTCCTGCCTTCTGAAGCAGACGACAGCGACAGCGGTAGAATTCCTACCTGGTTCTTCGCGCTCATGCAACTCGTGCTATGTGATGCTACAATATGCAATATTGACTGACGTAACTTTACCAAACTCAAATATGCTGCTTCTTAATGACCACTGCATTGTATAATTTATCGCACGAACAGCGATGTCAATTAGAAACTAAAACATCAACACAGTTTTTGTCAAATAAGTTGGTGAAGTCCTCGTGGTAGAAATTCAGCCTGTGGCTGCTCTACCACTTAACCCGCAAAACTATTTTTTTTTTTTTTTTATTATTTTTTCGTTATTATCTAACTGCTTAATATTGTGTCAATGGAAATGTTTACCATTCATTTGAAAACTCTTAATTGTCTCTGGACAAAATTATTTTAAAATGTTTATCAGCATTCTCAAGATGTAATAAACAGTGGTCTGAATTCCTAATTGGCAGGCACTGTTACGTCAGTAGAGTGTACGATATTTGGATCATCCACCCACCTCCGTGTCAGAGTGCTTTGCACAGTGCGCCAAGACGACAGAGGTCCCTGGTTCGAATCCCAGCGTCAGCACGGGTGTTCTTTGTCAGTGTCCCTTCATCAATATCATCACTCATATTCATATTCGCAATTAACCAAAAGTGATAGAAAAGCGAAGTAAAATAAACCAAATCAATCAGTAGTTGGATCATCCACAACAATGACGTCTACTGTTGTGCAGAGGCGCTTGTGATTCAGGTAGGTTTTTAATGACTTGCGTCATGCAGAAAGATATAAAAAAAGGTATAAAACACCAGAGTTCAAAACATTTGTGGCATAGTGAGGCATCTAATTTTCTAGCTAAAACATGCATGGATGATGTTTTATTGAAAACCCAGCTGACTTCAGGCAAATAAACAATACCTGTGGCGACTAATACCGTAAGTAAATTATTAAGCACGAAAGGGCCGACCCTTCCTTCGGACTTGGTGTTCCCATCCGAAATGTCCATGCTACGCCACTGGCTTCCATGAAGACACAGTAGAAATTTTCTCACCTTGTAACCAAAGGGCCCCAGGTTCGATACTTGGCGGAGGCACATAGAGGTTCGAATCCAGTCTCAATTAGCTTATCTGTGTGTAAAGTGGACTTCAAACAAAAACTAAGACAGACGCCTAGTTGGGAGGATTAGAACATTCTGCCCTCCATTCCCCATACTGCTCATCATCATTCATCATTGTTCCTAACTCTCACAATTAGTCAAAAGTGACAGAAAGTGACTCTTAGATAAGAGAGATACAAAATAAATAATTCATCCTCATTGTCACGATTAGCAAAAGTAACAGAAAAGCAACATAAAAGTAGGGAAATACATACATTTGGAAACTTTACTGTCTATTAACTAAAGAAAATTGTATTTTCTGCAAGAAAGTCAATAACTTGTACGTACTTTGTACAGTATCATAAAATATATCCAGGAAAGTGATGTGTAAACCTGAGTGTGTTAAGCGTGTTGTAATTTTAAAATTTGTGAAAAAATATTATGATGAAAATATTTGTAATTCCAGAAAGTGCATGGCTATCGTTCTTGTAACAATAATGTCTTGCTAGTGAGATCCTACATACTGACAATGATCAATGCTGTTAACGTACTGAGCCATTGATTCCTAGTACTATTGCTTTGTCATTGTAGTGGAAAATGGATAGCTCGTTTTTGCACTGTATGTGCACAACAAAACATAGCTGTTAGCCGGAATATATTTATATATGTCAGTTAGTTTTCTGAATATTAGAATTATTATTCAGATACTAGTGAAATAAATTACGTGGATATCTATAATCTGCGATATCAATATACGAGGTGTATTTTTTAAGTAAGTACCGTTTTGATATGAACAAAAAACAAGTAAACTTTTTGTAACAATTTTATTGTTACATGAAAGACCACACTTTTATCTACTTTTCCACATAATTGCCACCAATATTAAGGCACTTATCATATCGAACAACAAGCTTTTGTATTCCGTCGTCATAGAAGTTTGCCGCCTGAGTTGACAGCCACTGCAACACGGTCGTGAGCACAATTTTCGATAGTTTAAGCGTTCAGTAACAATTTCGTAGATAACACTTCTTGAAACTTCAGGGAACTCCTCTGATAACGAAGAAATCGTGAAGCGTCTGTTCTCTTTCACTTTTTCGTCGACTTTCTGCACCAAATCGACAGTGGTCACTGAGGGTCGCCCACTCCGTTCCTCGTCATGAACATCCTTTTGGCCATCTTTGCAAGCTCTTACCCATTTTCGTACCATTCCATCACTCATAATGTTTTGTCCGTACACTTCACAAATCTGACGGTGAATTTCAACTGCTTTCATGCCTTTAGCACTAAGAAAACGAATAACAGCGCGTATTTCACAGTCGGCGGGATTCTCAATCGGTGGAGGCATTTTAAATACGCAAAAGCAAATGTATACACGATCGATTGTTGCCGCAATGGCGTCTGTGGCTTGCCAACAGATGTAGGTACACAGTGCGCATAAACAGGACACTGACCGCAGCGCTGCAGCGGCAGAATTTCAAAACGGTACTTACTTTAAAAATATGTCTTGTATTTATAATCTAGGTGATCTGTGTTTCCATGTAATAGACTTCGACATTATGAACCTCCTGCAAAAGTAAGCGAGTTATTATATTTTTTTTTTTTTTGGACGATGTTGCCACGTTCAAAATTTACCTCAAAGGCTCAAAATGCTGAGAAGAAATGTAGTTGTAGCGAAATGGAATTTTGTAGCTTTGCTACAACTACAGCTACAATTTTCAAAATGTAGGGCCGTTACAGCTACAAATTTTGTAGCTCGCCTCAGTAGCATCGCTACAAGTAGTGTGCTACTTCCGACCACTGCAAAAATCCATCTCACCCTGGTGAGGTGAAAATTTTGTCTTCAAGGTTTGGCATGCAACTTCTATTTGCCAACCAACATACATCCCACCCTTTCTAAAATAAGAACTCTAGTTGGCCTAATGATTCTTGGGGTGTATCATGAGGAGGAAAATGGTAACCTTAGTGTGCATGGAGAAATTACAGAAAAAAACTATACCATGCAAAACTTCATGATTGATGTTTGTTCAAGTTAAAAATTAATGCATTATTTATGCATTCCTACATTATGTATTATGATTTTTTTTCAATATAGACTGAGTTGTAAAACCAACATGCTGAAATATGTACATATTTGCAATATTTTAACAGAAAATAGATTTGTTTTGTATGTGCACTCATTTCTCTAGAAATAAAAGCCCAAATTTTTGGCCTAGAAAAATAGCAATGCTATTGAATCAACTAGCAAACAGCAGGGTGTGGTCAAAAGTCTGGACCGGGCTAAATATCTCATAAACTGGGTTTGTGTGAGATCGGATTTCAGTTGGTATCAATGTTAGTGGGAGGGGGAAACGTTATGATGTGGTTATGGTGGTCGTCCGCCATCTTGGTGGCGGCCATCTTGGATTCAACTTTCTTATTTCAAATGGCAACATGGTCGTGTGACATATCAAAAAACATTAGCTTTTCAAGAGGAATCGAATGGCGAAGTTAGTTTTTCAGTAACATCAACGGTGTTGAAGTTATTCGCGAATTTATGGTATAATGTGTTAGATTTTGTATGTCATTTGTATGATATGTGAAGCGTTGTATGACACAAAAACTGACTGTGTTTCATTTTTTTTTTCACAGGTAGGACCATAACATGTTAACTCGTGAGAAGAGAATTGGAATCATCCTTTCCGCAGGAGGACGCAGTTCAGCAGTAATAGGAGCTGACTTCAATGAGCAGCATCCTAATCACGAACTCGTGACAGACAGTGCTGTGCGAAAACTAATCCGCAAATTTCATGCAACGGGAAATGTGGACGATTTACCTCGATCAGGACGACCACGAACTGCGACTGATCCAGACACATCAGCAGCCATATTGGGAGTATTGGTGAAGAGTCCGACAAAGAGTGTGAGACGTCTATCACGTGAACATAATGTTAGTGTCAAAAGTGTTCAAAGAATCCTGAAAAGGGAAAAGTGGCACCCTTACAAATTACAGCTGAAACAGAAATTGTCAGAGGATGACCCTGATAGACGAATTGAGTTTTGTGAGTGGGCGTTAGCCCAGATTGCACGTGACCCATTGTTCCCTCATAACATTGTTTTCAGTGATGAGGCAAATTTCTACGTCACAGGCGAAGTGAACAAGCAAAATGTTCGGTACTGGGCAGACACAAATCCCAATTGGATAGATGTAACCAAAATGCAAGGTGGTGGTAAGGTTATGGTGTGGTGTGGTATATGGGGTGAGAAACTTATTGGACCTATCTTCATCGATGGAAACCTGGATGCTGCAAAGTATGAAGATATGCTGGAAAGCACTGTTATGCCACTTTTGTTAAATGAAGAAGGGACATTTCCTCCATATTGGCAACAGGATGGCGCACCTCCACATTATGGTCGTGATGTTGTAAGGTGGCTCAATGAACAGTTTCCCGGTAGCTGGATAGGTCGGCGTGGACCAGTTGATTGGCCTGCATGGTCTCCCGACTTGACACCTTTACATTTCTATCTTTGGGGGCACCTTAAAGCTATTGTGTATCAATGCAAAATTACCAACGTTGCCCACCTAAAAATGAGAATAATTGAGGCCTGTGAAGAAATAACACCTGCTGTGCTTCGTAAGGTACACAAAAATTGGGTTGCACGTTTACGAATGTGCATACAAGAGAACGGCGGACATGTGGAACATGTCCTGTGACTGGTAATATCCTAATGTGGTGCTTCTCTCTTATGATTACAGAGTTTCTTGTACGTATTGGTGTTTTTTTGACCTTCTCTTTATCTTGTCCTTCAATTCGTAACCGCCCCCAGAACCACATTGCACATAACCAAAATCTAACACATTATACCATAAATTCGCGAATAACTTCAACACCATTGATGTTACTGAAAAACTAACTTCGCCATTCGATTTCTCTTGGAAAGCTAATGTTTTTTGATATGTCACACGACCATGTTCCCAGTCAACACACTAACGTTGCCACAACGTTGTATGAATGTTGTATTTATGATGAATGTTGTATGTAGGGGAACAACGTTGTGATAACGTTGCCACAACGTTGTATTTATGATGAATGTTGTATGTAGGGGAACAACGTTGTGATAACGTTGCAAAAAAACATTCCACTGAATCCGCTTTAGTTTGGATGATCACCACCATGAGCGCCACAAGCGTCAGATCGGAGTGTTTTGTTTAATCTGAATTTGTGTGCGCACTGACCACCAAACCTTATATTTCCTACAGCGTACACTAGATGGCAGTGCGACTCAAATGCAAAACAAACATAAGTTTTAGTAACACAAATAAGGATACTTTCGATTGTAATTAGTGAAAAAATGTGTTTTATTATCCTTCGAAATATGTGTGAATATTGAAGTTGTAAGGAAGATCAGAAAATGAAATGTGTTGAATACAAGTGAAACTCCCATGATAAATATTTTTATTCCAGACTATATAATCAGGAGGTAAGTACTACAAAAAGAAACTGATTACCAGGTGTAGTTAGAGGTTGGTCAATTCATCACCATCTCCAGACTAACAGTTGCCTATTCTGGTGGAGCAGGAAAAGTTTTTATAATATGTAAAGAGAAACTGTGACATTACAAACATGAGTTTTTCCTGTTACGCATATGTATTATATACAAAAATGGCTTGGCAAGATTGCTAATAGCTTACCATACGAAATAACCATATTTTAAATATGCATTGTTATATTCATAAATTACACAGGCAGCAAGGTAATGTTGCAAAAAAGTTGTGGCAACGTTAACTCCCTGACATACCTAACGTTGCTACATAATGTTCAGTATATGTTGTGACAACGTTGTCAACCAACGTTGCAGCAACGTTGAAAAAAATGACCCTGAAACGTTGACACAACGTTTTCACAACGTTGTATCAACATACATTCAACGTTGTAACAACGTTAGGTATGTTAGGGGCTAACGTTGCCACAACGTTGTGGCAACATTACCTTGTTGACTGGGTTGCCATTTGAAATAAGAAAGTTGAATCCAAGATGGCCGCCACCAAGATGGCGGACGACCACCATAACCATGTCATAACGTTTCCCCCTCCCACTAACATTGATACCAACTGACATCCGATCACACACAAACCCGGTGTATGAGATATTTAGCCCGGTCCAGGCTTTTGACCACACCCTGTATATTGAAAATATAAACAATAAAATAAAGATAATGTTCAGTTCCTTCTGTGTAGTCATCTTTTTAATTCATAATGCCTCAACATCACACATGACAGTGGCCATAACTAAAGATCTTATTGGTCCAGAGCAGAGGTACTAAAAGAAATCTTCCACGCATGGACGTCCACAGGAGTTTTTCCAGGGAGGGCAAGGAAGGTATTTTTTTTTCAGAGGGGAGCACATTTTCCCCAATAATAGTGTTGTTCCCTCAAAAAAACATTGCTTAAATTTGAATTTGCAATGTTTGTGCAATAATTAACACATATTATTGTGGCTGAAATAAAATTATATGTGTGAAATATATAATTTTTGGTCGACTTTTATTTTCCAGGGGGGAGCCACAGCCCCCCGTTGCCCCTTCCGGATGCCCTTTCCACCCCTGCATGTGTTTAATGTCAATTAAGAAGTGTATCTGCAATAAAAGCTGAAAGTTGAGATCATGTAAAGTTGTTTGATTCTTTCTTTGAATAACAACACATGAATTTTTTCCATAATTTCAAAGACAGGTGGGACTTGATATCAGCAACAATAGAAAATGTATTATTACTTAATTTTTAAAATAGCCATTGCTGAATGGGTATCTTTCTCAAGACTTGCAAATCTATTGGGTTTGACACCACTTTAAATAAATAAAAATATTTCCAAGCACACATACACACTGAGAGAGAGAAGGAATAAATTGTATCTCCTTATCTTAATATGGGTAGACGAGATGAATGGTAGACTCTCTTGAGGAAGGCCAAGGCCCATCCTGGGCATGGGCATCCGAACGTTTTCCTGAGAAAACTGGAAAATGGATGTCATACCATACATTTATATATTACACATATATTTCATTTCATTTATGTTAATTACTGGAAGGATGTTGCAGGAACATGATAGCTTCAATCTGAATAAGTATTTCTTGAGGGGCAGCACTATTAGGGGAAGTAGGAATATGTCTTGTTTGTCTCACCTAGAAAAAAATTACCATGCTTGCCCCTCACTGCAAAAAATCCTGCAGAAGTCCACGATTTTGGGCTGAAGTGCAATGGAAGTAAGTAAGTAATCATAATATGGGTACAATGGTACAATGGACATTACAAATCAGTGTAAATTTTAAAATATTTAGATACTATTATTTGCACACAAACACAATTAAACTTGGAGATTTTCATTTCATTCTGATTTTAATGTTTCTGATCCCACTTTAATTCTTAACTGGAGCCCTGGGTACCCACGACCCCTGCGAAAATGTTGTTCCTTCGAAATTCAGCTGCATAAATCGCTACATTCTCGAGACTCCCATATAAATTCCTTACCCTGTATTGACGAACTGTAAACAAGTTGGTAGCATTCTACTGTAAACTGAAATATCTCTAATCCACGTAATCTGGACCCACACCTTACTTTGTGATAACTGCCTCATTTTTCTTGTTGTCAATACATATAAGCATTTTGATCCAAGTTCTTTTTTTAATATAATAATGTGCAAAAAACAAATATTGGTTGATATTTTCCTTCCTGAAGTGTTATTATAAGTCAGTGTCTCGAAGACCATTGAGCTCCAAGTACGTTACAAAAATCTTGTAGCTCCAGTTAAGGATTCAATTGTAAATCAATTTTCAACAACTTTTGCCAGGACCTCATGTGTTCCTGAGAAAAGACCAAGAGATGGCATAAAGTTTCAAGTCTGGAATCATTGTTCCAGCAAGTTACAAGTCTATATCAATACTAATTATATAAACCCAATCAATCAATCAACTAATACTAATTTCTCTTATAATATTATTTAAAGATAACTTACCAAAACACTGAGTGTATAATTCTCGACGTATTGGACACAGTCCAGTCTCCCTGGCCTGTCTCTGCTGAAGTTTTATATCTAATTGTTCTTGCAAGTTTATTACATCTAATCGTGTTGCTGGATTCAATGAAACCTACAAGGAAGCATGATAAAATATAACTTTAATAGTTATTTCATTGATAATGATGTAATAATAATTCGTGGTGCAACAGCCCTTGAGGGCCAAACTTAACCTACCGACTGCCGGCCTTATTCCCACCTGCTGATGTGGGAGATCATTCAACCAGTTATGAATGGTCAGCACGACGAGATCTCAGTCATTGCTGTAGGTTTCCATGAACTAGGTTATGACACTCATTCGTAGCTCTCAAATTTCCTCATGATGGTGGGTGGCCACAGTTCCATACAGTGGCTGAAATTTTAGGAGAAAAGTTGTTACGCTTTCCCCCAGGTGACTCAAACCAGCGTGCATCCTGTAACCTGACATGCTCACGTTGGCGATAGATATTTCATTTAATCTTCGTAAATTTTACAATTGCATAATATCAATTTTAAAATAACGAAGTAGTTTTTTTTTTATTCCCCGGATAAGGGCCATGATGAGATTAGAGATTGCCTGAATATCTAATATTGCTGGATCATTGGCTACACTAAAACTTGTTGAACCACCCTTTTGAACATTAATCTGGGACATAGCCAGGAATTTCTTTCTCCAAGTGAGACTTAACCTTGACAAAAGAACAAAGAGCATCTTTGAAAACTGCTAGGGAAAATTACATACACTACTATAGTATGTATGTATGTATGTATGTATGTACGTATGTATAGAATCTCTCATTCATTGTTATTTCGGTTTTCGACACTTTGGTCGATCTTTCTTTTAGTGTATTTATAACAACTATTTTTTACAGAAATTGTAGCCAAGTTGATGCTTGTGTGTAAATACAGTACCTCACATGCTTGCTTGTGTAAGATAATGTTTTATTTGCATACCTGAATTGGTGTTTTATTCTATTAGATCTAATTAATATATAATAAATACATACAATAAGAATAGTTGCAGTAAACCAGGTCAAAGTTTCAGAATACACCACTACTCAGCTCCCCAAAACAATACAATTTATAGCATGAAGGACTATTACAAACTAGGCTCAGTGTATGCATGCACATGTATATCAAGAGATTTATCAATATTTATAGCAATTATACATTATTACAAGCTTGCTTGGTGGCAGAGTACGTTAAGTGGTCGACTTTGGTCTCATCACCAAAGTTTCCATGTTCGAATCCCTGCCTTGCCATGGATGTTCTTTGTGAGCATCCCTTCATCAATTTCAACTGTGCATCACTCATTCTCATCACCACGATTAGCCAAAAGTGGCAGAAAAGCAAAGTAAAATAAACTAAATCAATCAATCAATGAATGCATGCTTACCTTCTGCTCCCAGAGCTGATTCCCTTCTTCCCATTGTTTGGGCGGGATGATAGCATTCAGAATTTCTTCTGTCTGCTTCTTGTCATCAGCGATGGTAGCTGGTTTAGACTTAATGGTCGGAGGAGCAACAGCAGCAAGTGGTCTTGGTGAGGCAGATTTCTGAAAAGATTCAGAGAATATTTTTCACACAAAATACTATCCACTCTTCAACTCTCATAACCTGTGTAAGGTGGTTGTATTATCATCATATGATTATTTCTTGCATCATTTAACTAAATGTTGTTCATTGGAAATTTAGTGTTATGGCTGTCATTAAATATTACCGAGCTTTGCATTGTGGAGTATGGGCACATTTAATACACACAATGGATTAAAACAGGGAGATGATGTGATTTAATCTCACACTATAGTGGAACCAGAAGCAAAGAAACCTGCGCAGCCCCGCGACTCCTGTGCACCATACTCTCACGAGGAGGGGAGGGGAGAGTGGACCATTCTTCCTTATGGCCCGAGCTGAACAGAAGAAGGGAAAGCTGCGCTGGGACTTTTTGTCCAAGGTTCTTTTCCTTGTGGTCGCACTATAGAATATGTAACTTAACGAGACAGATACCATTGGATGCACAATGAACTTTAAGTCACAGAACAGAACACATTTTAGGATTTGCATATGCTATCAGCATAATAGGAAGAACAGAGCAAACAGTAACAAGAATATATAAAAACCTCAATGAAGCTGTAAAACCATTCTTTGAATTTTGAATTTGAACTTAAAAATTTTGGGTGCGTGAGCACGTAGGCTATTTTGCACCCATCACGTTATACGGGGTCCAGCCCCTTACCATAACAAATAACATAACTGTAATGTCGCATAACTAAAATCTTAAAATATTCTGACTTAAGTTAAAAGATCCCTGCTGGAATTTCTACTGCTTTCAGTAGACAAATTCTACTGTTTTCAAATGTCTTCTACTGTGTACTGTGAAATGTGCTGAAATCCTATTGAGATCTACTGTACAGCTACTGTGCTCTACAGTAGGACTACTGTACTCTTCAGTAGGGCTACTGTGCTAAAAAAACAATGTATATAATAATGCATAATACTTGCTACCATATATTATAAAATCATTTATTGACTCCAAGAATAAACAAAATTGATTCTTGACACCATACTTTTAGTGATTATGAAGTGAATTGGAAAAACAGTACATTAACTGAATTTCTCCAGTTTTTCTAATGAATACTACTGAAGTCAGATATATGTTAATGAATAAGTTAATACAACTCTTTCTTAAGAAGTAACAACCTTAAAGCAGCTAGCAGTTTGAATACATGATCATATCAGTTGATTTTTTTTTCAGCATGGAATTTCCATGGTTATTATTATAACTGTGTAATGGAATTGCAGAAAGAAGCCATTTTTTGATCAACTTAGTCAACAGTGTTTGCTTGTTTTGGTTTTTTAAGCATTGAGGGTCAGGTCTTCGTTTAAAATAATTGTTTGCTGTTTTCGTGTGAATATAGGAAGAACAATATGTCAATTTATGTATAAAAGAGTACATTTTTCAATTTCCTACAAGTCCGTTAACCACAATGAAGCTACACACTTATAAACGTGTTCACTTTATTTGATTTCTTTGTTGTGTGAACGCATTCCTAAGTAGCAAGTTCCACATGCTTTACCATACAATTATTTTAGTTGATTATATGATTTTTCCATTGCATTTTCAGTTGTATAGATAAGAAAATTTACATTACTGCGACAAGAGTACTGTTTTCAGACAGCAATATACTGAACACAATAAAATATATTAGTTGTACAATTATATTACTGAAAACATTATGAGTACAGTTGAACTACTTAAGATAGAAGAACCAGTTGGGCTACCAAAAACAGTAGAAAACATTAGCAATACAGTTCATCTACTGAAAACAGTAGAAAACATTAGCAGTACAGCTACTGAAAACAGTAGACACAGCAAACCAATTCTACGCTAATTTTCACTTTCCATTTGCTTCTGTCTTGCTGATTACTGTTACTTGAACATAAATTTATCAAAAGGAAAAAGCTTAAATATTGAAGATGAAGCAAACTAAATTAAAATTCAAAAAGCTTAAGCAATTAAAGCACCTATATGCTGACTCCCCCATCCTTGTATTTACAAAAATAGTGATTCTTTCTCCTCTCTAATCTTCAAAAGCAGCGAGAATACTTCTTTCACGGAACTGAATAATTTTTAAAGGGAAAGATATCAAAAATAAATTATATACAACCTTAGTGACAATGAAGTTCGACCAGTCACAAATATAGGAGTGCGTTGTGAAAGAAGGAGAACACATGCATATGCTGAACATATTTTATTCAGCAGGCTACATGGAACAAAGGAAAACAAAAATTTCCGCTGCAACGTGTGGTGTCCACACAAAATAAAACATTTTCGTCCATCTACACGTGACATTGAAGTTCGACCACTGTTAGAGGGGATCCTGTTTACCATGGTGAGACGCCGCCCCGTCGGCGAATAACTCTGGCAATGCGTCGGGGCATGCCGCGGACGAGTTGTTCAAGGTATTCCACATCGATGCGGTGCCATTCCTCCTGCAGGCAGGCGATAAGAGCAGCCACTGTCGTGGGTCCCCTCTGTTGCACACGTTGCTTAAGAACACGCCACACATTCTCAATGGGCGAGAGGTCGGGACTCGATGGTGGCCATGGCAGAGTTCGCACGTGATGGCGAGTCAACCATTCTCTTGTCAGCCGCGCTGTATGAGGCCTGGCATTGTCGTGTTGAAAGATGTGACGCCGCCTGTGGAACAGGTGCCTTCGCACTGTGGGAAGATGCCGCTCCAGTATGCGTGTATAGAAGTGTGCATTCACAATGCCCTCACAGACGTGTAGTGGGCCAACCCCAGATGCCGTCATGCATCCCCATACCATCACTGACGCAGGTTTCTGTTCCCGACGTGCATAACATTTTGCTTCATTCTGTTCCACCTTCCGACAAATGACTGTTTTCCGTATTTTCCCGTACACAACATTGAAAATGGATTCGTCCGTCCACAAAACCCTGTTCCACTGCCGAAATGTCCATCCCCGGTACATTCGTGCCCACCGTAGTCGATTGCCTTTGTTCAACATGGAAAGGAAGGGTTTACGTTTCGCCTTGAACACTCGGTAACCGCATCGCTGTAGGTAACGGCGAATGGTTCTGGTTGACACTTCAATGTGAAAGCGTTCTCGAGTCCACAGTCGTAATTCGGCCACAGGAACATGATTGTTGGTCTGGATATAGCGCCTAAATATCTGTAGGTCACGCACGCTCAGCAGGCGTTTTCAACCGGGGGCTTTACCTGGCTCTGTAGTACCCGTATTTTGGTGGTGTTTGATGATGCAGTGGACGGTTGACTTGGTTAAGTTCAGTTGGCGCCCTATTTCCCGTTCACTGAGTCCATCCCGTTGCAACTCCACCACTCTTCTCCTCACGGTGTTGTCAATAGGTTTGCCCCTGGCCATGGTGATGATGCACTGCGGTTCCTCGGTGCACAGCACGTGCTTATATACGGCGGACTCCCTTATCGTGTCCGTGACGTCATGCTTCCGTCGAATGCGCCACTCTCTGGAATTTTCCGTATGGGTCTGGTGCCTGGTCAAAGTTCAATGTCACGCGTATAGTTCCCTGTTTTCGTTCTTTACGTGACCTTGGGTGCAACATGCTGGGATCACAATTCTTGCCTGCTCACACGCCTCCTCTTACACACATGCGTCACTTCTGCGGGTCACCCATTCCACCGCCTATGCCTCTGTGCATTTAATCACGTATTCCTTTCTGGTCGAACTTCATTGTCACCAAGGTTGTATATATATGTTAGTTAATTTAAGTTGCTATATTCCGCCTCTTTAGATTAATAGTGATGAAGATGAACGAATTAAACATAAAACGAAAAAACACATCAGGCACTTAGCCAGGTGGAGGACTCGGAGGGGCTGAAACCCCCCTCCCTGAAATAGTACAAATATCTAATTTAAAAAGTGTATAGTGGTAATTAATTTTACTTCATTAGCAGGATTAAACACCTTGCATAATACGTTGTAATAATCTGAGATTCATCTTCAGGACTTCTAACCCCACTGTTTCAACTTTATGTGGCGGCTGCTAATAAGGGATGATCCCCATCCCTAAATAAAATTCTGGCTCTGGCCTGCAATGATTCGAACTTTTAAAACCTGTCATTTCGAGCTCGGAAAGGGATTTTTTTTTATCTTCATAGGGAATTTCATTCTGAGCCAGGAACACAACAACACAAGTTTGGCGCGTGAAACTGAATGCGTGTAGTCGTTGGCTTAGTGCTGTGCTTTGTGTTTATTATTTATTTAGGTGTTAGTGTTTGTCGTGATAGTGCTGTGTTAAAGGGTAATGGATGTGATACAAGATTTGCTGGTGAAACCTTTTGGAACAAGATCTTTTCAGGAGAAGTTGCAATTTTGTTAATACAGGTAGGCCAGTGTCATCGCTTGAACTTATTTCTACACACAAAGACAAAAATCGGGAATATGCGAGGCATTTTCGCAAGCAAATTATGACAAAACACCATGGTTGACAGGAAGTATAAGTTAATAAGCTTTGCTTTTTTGTTGGCCGTGCTTACTTTTCGGGCCTGAAAAGAATGTATGGACGCGTGGCGGATACTGTAATCTTTGCAACGCTTGTGTCAAACATGAAAAATCCAAAAGTCAAATAATTTCCTTTGTTAAGCTGCAATCTTTTGCATAGACACGTATTGACGTGCAACTGGACAAACAGCATGCTTTGGATGTGGTTTGGCACAAGTAATCGGGTCCTGGAGTAAGTTAAATTTTGCACTTAAATTAATATTGCGGGTTTTTATTTCACTAGTGCACGTCTTTCATTTTATATTTCACAGGTTGTTTTTTTATAGCTTTATAATACTGTCTTGTTTTATTATTTGAAATTCTACACGTATATTAAACTGCAATAACGAGAATTAATTGATTGTGGTCCTAGCAATAAGACAAACATTCCGACACAATATTCCTAAATCCAATATGGATCCTGACATAAATTGCACGGAAACTTTTGGAGTTTGAGAATCAAGGGTCGGAGATTACCCACTCGTTAGAACCAGCATATGCCACTGCTGTAAAACCCGTAACATTACATATAAATACAGATAAATCAAAAGTAATGCTACACAATCTACACAAATAATTTAAATTTAATCTGGAGAAAGTGGACCACTTGATATACTAGTCATATTAATAACAAATAAAAATATAATGAAAATAATGCACAGAAATGTAAAACTGGGATTGTATAAAACAATGGTGAGACCAGTGCTGATATATGGATGTGAAACGCGGACACGAACACAAAGGGTGAAAATAAATTGGAACGACTTGAGATGACCGGACCCCTCTCCGATTTTCTTCATATTTGGCATACTCACTAACTGAGGCCTTCTAATCACGAATCTGAAGTTAAAATTTGTCGGAAACATCTAGAAATTGCAAAATAACCTAAAATAAGGCTATAGTTTTTGGAATGGAAACCATTGATTTTCGCGAATTTTTTTGTTTCACAAGCAAATATATATATTCCTGATACTACCACGACACCAAATTTTAACTATGTTTGCCTAACCTATCCGAAACTAACCTAACCACGTGCCAATGGTTCGTGGGGCTAGCGCCAATGGTTCGTGAGGCTAGCGCCAATGGTTCATGAGGATAGCGTCAATAGTTCGCAATTTCTAGACGTTTCCGACAAGTTTTAACTTCAGATTCGTGATTAGGAGGCCTCAATTAGTGACTATGTCAAATATGAAGAAAATCGGAGAGGGGTCCAGTCATCTCAAATCATACCAATAAATTAAACGAATTTGCAAGAAAATATACTGAGAAAATATTTGGGCCAGTAGGAGAAAAAAATAATAGAGAAGAATGTACAATATGGAACTTTATCAAGATAATAAGGACATAGATGTAGCATCAGATGTCAAAATTAGAAAATTAAAATGGGTAGGACATGTAACCTGCATGGACACAACAAAGATACCAAAGGAAGTCATAGAGGGAAAGATGTTTAAAACAGTCCTGTGGGGAAACCACTACACAGATGGAAGGAAGAAGCATAGAAGAATGGAGAAGAAGACTGAGTTTGAACTGTAGCACTGTGGATGACAGATAAGACACAACAAATAGAACTGAACTATTCCTTCGAACAAGTGTTCTGGTTACCAGCCAGGTTAAGTCTATGTTGGCTCCCAACGTTGGAAGCCATATAGACTTAACCTGGCTGGTAACCCGAGAACACTTGTTCGAATCACGTCGACAGGAAAGCTACAATTTCTATGAACCATTCCTAAAAAAAGAAGAAGTAAAGTGCTCCCGTGCTTAGCACCATGCCATGAAGGCGTATAGGGGGTGTGGGGGTAACGCCCCACACTTTCTTGATCCGGTCATGATTGGGGGTGATGTGATCAGCATCACGCCCCTGACCGCCTTTACCCCCCAGGTACCCATGTCATTCGATGCTGGGTGGGCGCCGGGGCCGCTTCCAACGTTAGAAAAGTTCCCGGATTTGAACCGGCCGGGGATCGAACCCGGGACCTTGAGCATGGTAGTCAGACGCGTTAATTCCTATCCATAATAATGTTGCATTAATCATAAAAATTCATAATTACAAAGTGCATGATAAGTACAAGGTGATATGAATTTTGAATTGTATATTACCTTCCCCTTCCTATCTGTATGTGTACTTATAAGGACCGGATTGTCATATTTTACAAGGGAATTTTCAGGATCTATCAATTTTTGTGCCATTATAAATAGAACACCGTAACACTTGATGAAATTCACCAACAAGTTCGTCAATTTATGAAATCGTTCTTTTTCACCTCTTTGATGTTACACTCGTTGCTATAGGAACCGTGTTTTCGATTCTCCCTCTTTCAGAATTGCCAGAGCATAAGCAATATTTCTACATTTGCATTCTTCCTTATGCACACACAGATGCACAACAGAACAAACACGTAGTTAAAATCTAGGTGTTGAATGAAATGTGGAAGACTAATTATAGTGAACATAATTCACTAATTGTTTTTCAAAATATTGTTTTCCATGGGTAATTTTCAGCTCGAAGAAGGTTGAATACAAGCAGTTAGTTTAGTCACACTGCTTGTGTGGCCACAAGTGTCATGGCGACGAAAGAAGATTATTCGTCGTGGTCAGGTAAATTATAATCCTCTTTGCATATTATTTTTGCCAGCGTTAAATTGATATCGTAATTTCTTTTAACTTAATTATTAGCATGTATTGATCCAAGAAATAGTCTGCGAGAAGAGTGAGTTAACATTTATCTACTGCTCATGATCGTGATTCGCTTCTTGTAACATGTTTACGTGATATCTCAGAGTTCATTAATTTCAAAATAATAGCTATGTTTTGTATTTTAGTATTTGAGGGAATGTGTTTGTGTGATTAGTTCAGTCAGTTAGGCATATTTATGAACTTTCTACATTGAAATACTTTGAGCATATGGAATGCGTCCTTGCCATCTTGAACATTGTCAATAAGTACTCACCAGTTCTCTCGCAGTACCATCGGTTACAGCATGCCAGTTCCCATTCTTGTATACCTGTAAATAAATTTAAAATTTTCCAAAATACCTATATTTGGCAAGTAACGATTCGTGCATTCAAAGATAAGGGCCAAGTTCCGACTGTTTCACTTCGATATCATGATTGTTCACAGAGGCTTACTACATGAATTGAATTCTGTGAAAATCTGTAGATGTTAGCGATGGGAACGACTGAAGATGACCGGACCCCTCTCCGGTTTTCTTCATATTTAGCATACTCGCTAATTGAGGCCTCCTAATCATGAAACTGAAGTTAAAAGTTGTCGGAAACGTCTAGAAATTGCAAAATAAGACGTTAGTTTTCGGAATGGAAACCGTCGATTTTCGCGAAATTTTTTGTTTCACATGAAAATATATATATTCCTGATACTACCATGTCACCAAATTTTAACTATGTTTGCCTAACCTAACCCTATGGTTCATGGGGCTAGCGTCAATGGTTCGCAATTATTTTTCAATTTGTAGATCCTGATACTACCATGACACGAAATTTTAACTATGTTTGCCTAACCTAATCAGACGTCAATGGTTCGCAATTATTTTGCAATATCTGGACGTTTCCGACAAATTTTAACTTCAGATTCGTCATTAGCAGGCCTCAGTTAGTAAGTATGCCAAATATGAAGAAAATCTGAGAGGGATCTGGTCATCTTCAGTCATATCTGTTTTTATCCCGTTCTCTGAGAGTAGATTAAAGTTAAAGTTTAGTTGGTCTTTTTGCAGATTTTTTATTTTCTCAAAGTGTATCGATTCAATGAAAAATACATTATTTGGAAGCAGTCAGCATTTCTCTTATTCCACAGTTTTATTATTTATATCTCACTTGTTTCTAAATTTATTTCCAGTTTCATGGATCGGAGACACATTAAAATTAGATATTTTGTGTTTCGCATGGTTCGTACTTACCAATTGTGTATTGCGGAACATAGTTCAAGGTGCCATTATGCATTTTACACGAAAACAAACACAATTTTTCACATAGAGAGTAATTTTTGTTATTCCTTTCTTCGCTTCAGTAACACAGAATATGGCAGACACAGCTTGACTAACATCATGGTTATGCAGTGTTTCTAACCTTCTTCACCGATAAATACCTACTATCGTGTTCGTCATGTGTGCAAATTGTACATTATACACGGGTAGCTGACAGATAGCCCCACTAACCATTCACGGATAGCCCCACAAATCATTTCGGATAAGGTTAGGTTAGGCAAGCATAGTTTAAAAAAAAGAGGGTTGGAAACACTGACAGGGGATTACGTCATCAAACGTATGCAGCATCCGGTTCACGTAGCGATGCTAGTTCATATATTTATATGAGATATTTATCTTGAAAAATACATGATTTCCTGGTCAAATAGATTCCACGATGAAAGAAAATACCTCGACGAAAGTTGGAAGGTAAACCTTAGAGAAACTCATTTCCGTAAGTAGCTTCTTCTGTAAAAATGAAGAAATGTGTCTCCGATGCATAAAACTGTTACCCTAAATTTAAAATACAGCTTTCTACATGGAATTCATAGCTAGACATAAACAGTATTTACAATTGTTTGATTTGGTGTTTTAAGTCCAATTTATGCGCAGTAAGGCTAATCGGGACTGGACCTACAGTTTCAAGTGGGATCCGAACCACTATGTGCCTCCAGTGGGTATTGAACCCGGGACCTCTAGATTACAAGGCAACAACGCTACCACTACGCCATAGGGGAGGCCCAAGTTTCTGTGCTTGAATTTGACGTATGAACAAGCACATGAAGCAAAAAAAGAACAAATATTTTTATCTTTTAACACATTTAATCAAATCTACCCTGAATGATACTAGGTCTTTCTGTAGAATTAAAAATGGACCAAGTTCATTTTGTTTTATTGCAATTTTATAATACTGCGAATGCAATTTTTGCATGGTTCAATTTCAATTTATGTATGTCAACACATACTGGGAGTTTTAGCAATTACGTAAGATTTTGTTCAATGTATGCTTTCGTGGTTAGGTTCTCTTAGCATTAAAATAAAGTCCCTAAATGCATTCTACTAATGTTCCGATTTACTTCTACATTAATTCCCACTAGTCGACGATACTTACAGTTGCTTGTCAACGGAAGATACATTGTCCATTGGATGTGCACATGTTTGCATAGGGAAATTTTTCAGGTTTTTTTTCAACGTAAATAACTTTTTTTCAAAATCCAAACAGTGCTCATTACTTTAAGGAAGGTTGAAATTTCATGTGACAATGACGGTCAAAATTCTACGATAACATCTAATGGTTTGATATTATTGCCAAAAGAGACACAAGCATGTGAAAGCTTAAGTCCATGTCATGATCAGATAGGCTAATCAGAACTGATCCTACAGTTTTACAATAAAATTCAATTCGAAGCACTATGCATACGAGGTGTGGCTAGAAAGAAACAGGATTGATGTTGCTGTCAACAAACTGCAAGCACATCAAGGTGAAGCAGTGCATCAGTGTATAACGTGATATCCTGCCTATCGAGCGTGTGATTGCCCAGGGTGCACGGTGCTCAGTTCCGCTGTAGCTTGTGGATAAAGCAAACCATACATCTCTGCTCTGTCGGAAAAAAAGTTATGTGTGAAAGTGGAACAGCATATCAATGTAAAGTTTCTTATGAAACTCGGAAAATCCTCCACAGAGACTTATGGTTTGTTGAAGGAAGTGTACAGACATGAGTGTTTATCACGCACGCAAGTGTTTCAGTGATTTCAAAGGTTTAAAGGTGGACGAGAAGTGATTGTGGGCAACTCGCGTCCTAGACGGCCTTGCACGTCAAAAACGGAATCAAACGTTGCAAATGTCAGTGAATTGATTTAAATTGGGTACCCGAAGGTCAAACTGTCAACCAACATTATTTCATTACTGTGCTGACGAGCCTTCGTGAGCGAGTTAGAAGATGACGACCTAATTTGTGGAAAAGCAATGTCATGGATTCTTCATCAGGACAATGCTCCTGTCCACACGGCATTTTCAGTCTAGGCTTTTTTGCCAAGTGTGGAATCCCAGTGTTACAACATCCATCCTATTCACCAGATCTTACTCCGTGTGACTTTTTTTTATTCCCAAATGTCAAATCAGCAGTGAAAGGTACCGGATTTACGACCGTAGAATCTGTGAAAACAAAAGCGACAGAGGTCATGAAAATGGTTTCAGAAAATGATTTCCAGCACTGCCTCCAGCAATGGGAGATTCGTATGGAGCGGTGTATCGATAGTGCAGAGGAGTACTTTGAAGGGGATAATGTTCGTATTGTACAAAATAACCAATAAAAGATTTTGTAGCATCAGTCCGGTTTTTTTCTAGCCACATCTTGTGTGTCTCCACCAGGGATGAAACCCATTGCCCCTTGATTACCAGACAACAGTGTTACCACTACGCAATTAGGCAGGCAATATGCACACATGGGAAAAACAAATCAGTAACTGGAAGCAATAGTCAATATCTGTCTCTTGGCTCCTACACCATATAAAATTATTTAACTAGTAGAAAAATATGACGATAAGAACCTCTACACTCACAACTGAAACTAAAGCACAATAAGTTAGCTGCAATTGGCTATTTTTTTTTATTTTTTAATTTTTTCCAACTAATTCCAGTGGAACCCCATTTTTACATTTTACAACATTATACATTCAAGCTTGGTGGTTCCAACGTAGCATATTGTTATAAAATTTTCCAGCATTTTAAGTTTTTTCAGCTCGGTCATCTCGAAAACGTGTAATCGAGGTTCCAGTATTGAGATATTCATTTTAAGTACCATATTTCATTGCATAATCGTTGCACCCTGCTTTTGCAGTCAAAAAAATTGGTTTCTAACTTTTCATTGCATCAGCATGTCAGAAAAAGAAACAAACCAATAATAGCAGCACAGAAGCTTTGGATGCATATCATTTAATTTTCTAAACCCATATTTCACAACACTGTAGTGTAATATTTCAATTGTAATGCACAAATCAATAACAACTAATGTGTTAACTTTTTTTTCAGACTGATTTTTACTATATTGAAGTTTAGCATATTTTCACGAGTATTCAGTGCATCCTAATCTTGCCACAAAGACAGTTTGGTAATAAATTAATTTTACGTATGGATAATACTGGTACAATTTTTTAAAAAAAGAAAAACGTTTGGCATAAAACCTGCGAGTAATATGTGGTAAGTTAGGATTGTTATGGCTGATGGTAGTAGTATGTCCATTTTTTTCTTTATCCAGCCTGCACACATAGGTAGGTAATGTTTTCCATGTAAACAGAATGCCTCTTAGGCCAGTCGCTTGTAAAACCACTTTTTGAAACATTAATTCCTCACAGATATATGCTTTAAAGGGGCTCTTGGGCCCCTCGAGAATTGTTTCTTTATTATTATATTTTTCTGGTTTATGCTACATAAAATGCATTTCAGGGGGTGGAAACCACAAATAACTATAACTAAATTTAACTTCCTGAGACAAATAACACTTATGATATATATATCACAGCTTAATGTTATGTTTGTGTGTTTAATTCCAGAGGTTCGAGATAAGTTTCGTATCTGGCGAGAGGATAAGGAACGAAGAAGTCGGGATGTTATAGATCTTTGGGAGAGTGTACTGAAGAAGAAAGTGCACAAACTAGGTGATGAGAGTAAGTTCTTTTTATTAATAATAGCTAATATGTGAGTGTTTTACAAATGTTTTCAATGTATTCAAACCAAGTATAGCTATGTGCACCACATTCAAAGAATTCTAAATGCATTAAAAATTGTAGGGTCACTTCCAGCTAGTCATTATTATGCATAAAGTAAAATTTAAAGTAATTTCAAGTAATGCCAGGAATTGAACTTGCTTCTGTACATCATATTATAGTGTGTGCCAATGGCTCGTTTCTGTAATGATTGTTATGGTAATTTCTTTCTAATTACCACTGTTAGATGTGAATTAGTATATTTAGTAGCAAAACTGTGGTGGCAAGAGACTTTATAGAAGGATCATCTTACTTTTCATGTGTGCATAGTCTATTAACAATAAGTGGTGCAAAATAATCAAAACGTTAAAATTGCAAACATCCTAGCACTCAAAAGTTGTGATTGGTGGTCAGTATGCCACAGTTTAAATCGTTTTTCATTCTTTGCTTTTGTATTAACATTTTGATTTTTAAGGGGAAAAAATGAAGTGTTGCTGTTTTGTCAGTTTCATTTTTTTTCATTCAAAATTTTATCATTTATGAATCCCAGATTATTTTACAGTGAAAGAAAACTGTAAAAGTTCGTTAAGCCACCAGACAACCAATTTACTGGGAATAGGAACTGTTAAATTGGTGCAATCTGCAGTCTGAGGATAGTAACCGTTCAGTATTCTTAAACTGAAAATGTAGCTAACGTATGTCATAAAGTTTTAATACTACTAAACATTGTGTCCGAGAATTCCCCTTACCCCTACTTGCATATATCCTGTTGTGACCATGTAGAAAATTGACCAGTATTCGGTCGGTTGCTTGGGAATGGTTTTGTTTGCATGGTTGGCATCCTTGCTCTGAAAGTCACATGGAACACCCACTTGAGTAAGATGGAGTCACAGATCTTCAATTTACTGACTCTTTAAATAATCTGACATATCCCTAAGAAACATTATTTTCTCTCTCCTGTAAGTTTGATAAGTTGTAGTTATGTCCCTCGGGTTCTCACACGATGATATGTACTGTAATATAATGTAGGGTATAGGGTAGAAGTTGGTAAATCAAATTTTTGCCATTTTTATTAGTTGTTCAAATATTGTGTGGTATTTACTTGTAATAATGTTATGGGAACATGATGTCTTTGAAATTTGAGGAACACAAAGAAGCGTAATCTGTGGATTTTATTGGCAATTAATAGAGGCACATATTTTTGGTAAATAAAAAAGGAAAATTTTGGTACAAAAACAGTCTATTTCGGGTTCAAAAGCGGTAAATAAAATAAAATTTTGGTGTTATGGCGGTGAATAATCACATCAAAAGTGCTATATAAAATGACATTTTGGTTTTAAAATTGTGAATATAATTCTAAATTTGATTTAAAAACTGCACTTATTACACAACTTATTACACAAAATAAACTTACCCCTTCTAATAGCACATTTATGTAGTTACCAGAATATAAAGTTCATTCCTGTATAAAGGGGTCCATTTTTGCTTCTCAAATATTTACAGCAGAATTAAACAATTTTCCGTGAATTGCATAACTCCCAGGATACTCCAGACTTCAGAAAGTGTCGCGTCTGTATATAAACAGTAAATTTTGTGTTTAAGAGTATATTTCACGTTTTGCAGTTCATTTCGCATTATTTCGTGACAAAACTGGGTATAAAAATGGGCCTCACACCTTTCAGAAATGAACATTACAGCATGTTATTTCATATTTCGTGTTTTCGTCAAAAACGAAATTTGCATGCTTGAAGGAATTAAATAATAACTTAAATTTTGTTGTTTTTTGACTGTATACCTGGGTATTTAAAAACAAAGCATAACATGTGTGTGTGTATTATGATAAATTATCACAGAATTATGCATAGATGTTTATCTTTTCCAGAGTATTTAGTATACGAGCAAGTGTTTGTGGCTGCATTGGATTCCAATCGTTTTGATCTTGCTAAGGAGTGTCGTGTGGCCTTAAACAATGAATTCCCAGAGAGTCACAGGGTGCGGAAGTTACTCGCAATGGAGTATGAAGCTACAGAGAGGTAAGTGCAATATATACTTCAGTGATTGCTATAAGTTATTTGTGGGCAATAGAAAGTAATAAAAATAAAAATACGAAAGCTTAACCTTTAGACTGCCGAGCGGGTTTTCAAAAGTACAGTAGAGCGTCGATTATCCGAAGTAATTGGGGGACATGGGTGTTCGGAAAACTGGTTTGTTCGGATAATCGAACTGTACATGTTTATTTGCCAAAAAGAAGTACTGTACAGTAAATTTATTCATAAAAACAGGCATCTCTTTAAGTATGTATTACAAAGTAACGTACAAAGGCAACTTTAGTAGGAATATATAGTATGTGGTACAGTTTATTAAACAAAAATATGTACATATTACATACACATTTTGCATGAACAATACACACAGTACACAAAATTAACGTTTAAAAAAATCCTTTATTTTGGTCTGTCTAAGCAAGCCTACACGCTTACGAGCAGCTAAGTCACGTACTTTTTTCATTACAGATATCTGATAGTGAGCGAGTACACAGTTCGGTTAAGCGGTCGTTCGGTTGACCGACGTTCGGATAATCGACGCTCTACTGTAATTTTAAATTTTACACTTATTTCAGAAAAACGTTGTGTGTCTGAGACTTTGAGCAATCTACTTCGGATAACTTTTGTTTTGCAGCTAGAACATCAGGGCATGCATCCGTGCAGGAATCAAAATGCCAAAGCCAATAAGAGGGGTTTGGTGGGCCACGGCCCCCAACTTTCAATGAAAAAAAAAAAAAAAAATGAGTTTTTCACATATTCGATAATGTAATGCACCCAGGAACATGAAATGACTTTCATTCGGTAGAGAAGGACCATACTTTGAAAATAACGCTAAAGTTTGCTTCCCCTTCCCAAAATAGCAGGGAAAGAGGGTCAAACTCCCTATTTTTATGATTTTTTCATTGAAAGTTTGGGGTCGCGGCCCACCCAACCCCTCTTATTGGCTTTGGCATTTTGATTCCTGCACGGTTGCATGCCCTGATGTTTTAGTGGCAAAACAAAAGTTACCCAAAGTAGGTTGGTCAAATAGTCTACGAGTTATAACATTTTTTGTCCTGGGTGGGTGGTTTTTTTTTTCCAAATTACAAGTATGAAGGTCCTAAAAGCACATGAACTCTTTAATCAGCACGATGGTCCACTGGCGGACTACACCTATATTTTCGATGGTCCACTAGTGGACCATTGGCCGACTAAAGGTTAATTCTATGTAACTTTGATTATCACTTTCTGTGTCAGTGTGTGTGTACATAAACATATATGCACACATATGCGCATTAATTCTAACCTAATGATGTCAAAAAACATTAATAAATGAGAAAATCACTTTCTGCCACATCGAGTGATCCACTCGCCATCAAAGTTCCTGGTTTGAGTCCTGTCTGCTCTTTATTAAATGATCACTTATTGTCATTGTTATTAGCCTAAGTACGCAAAAAAGTGAGATAAAATAAGAAAAATATGAATGCAATTTCTTTGTTGCACCAAGCTAAAAGAAACTTGAATTGTTCAAGTGCTAGTTTTATTGTCGAGACTTTTCAGAAACTTCATGTCCTGCAAGTTTGAGGCAAATTTTCCCCAAGACGTGAAGACAATTTGTGTACGTAATGAGACATTGATTGGTACTCAATATGTATTGACTGATGTAGGTATATGTTTGTAAGTGTCCATTCATCAATTTCATCATATCATCACTTGTCCCCATCTTCGCAAATTAGCCAAAAGTGGCACAAAATGCAAAGCAAAATAAATCAAAAAGAAAAAGAAAAAAATTGTAAAATTGCTGACATTTTTACTGATCTGATATTTCTATAAATAACTTGTAATTTGGTTCAAAATTTTGCTTTTGTTTTACTTTTGTGAACATAAATGCATAATTGTAGACCTAGTTTTAGTAATTTCTAAGTAAGCAGTACTTTTTCTAGGCCTCTTCCATGGTGCAGTAATAGCATTGTCGCCTTGTAATCAATGGGTCCCGAGTTCGATACCCGGTGGTGGAACATATTAGTTCGGATCTCACTTTAAACTGTAGGTCCAGTCATGATTAGCCTTACTGTGCACAAAGTGGACTTAAAATACAGAGTCAATCAATCAAGTACTTTTTCTAAAGTAAAAATACTATTATGAGGTTGCATATGGTAAGGTGAATTCAAAATCTTCATCTTCATGTATTTCCAATTTTGTATTATATCAATTTCAACAAAAAAAATGTTTTGGTCCCTCCTTATTTTTAGCATTGTATTTGAGAAAATTTGTACATTTATCCTGCATAATCTCAAATTTGTGATATTTTTCTTCATGCTAGAATTATTGCATTTCATGCAAATTCTTTGATTACATGTTTCCATTCCACTAAGTGACAGAAGTACAAGGGGGAAGGGTCTATGAAAATCTTAAAGGTCCAACAAAAATTAACCTCAAAGTTACATTATTATTCCCAAAATGATCTCAAGGCTGCAACACTGATCAATGCAATTTTTGCCAATGTAAGGATGAGACCTCCCACAACACACTTGTACCGTTAACAAATATATTTGCATGGTAATGGCCAAGACAACGTACGAATGTCTCTGGTTGGGAAGGACCAAAGTCTACGTGTTGCTGTACGTCATTTGAGAATGTGACTATCGCGAGCAAAGCACGTACGTTATGCCATCCGTTGCTGAAACTACGTAACCGTGCTATTGAGGAGATTGTGTGTTTTTGTATCGTTGCATATTTTGTAAAACAAAAGCAGAGAAATATGGAGGAGTAGGATAGATAGGATATGTTTCGGAAGAAGAGGACAGTGACTGTATTAAGTCTGAATATTCAGATATATCCGATGCGGAAGACAAGGCAAAGTCGGTCGGAGATTGGACATACGTGAACGATCCTTTCAGTGATGTAAGTGAGAATTCATCCCCTTGTTTTTTTTAAAAAAAAGGAGAATTATATGAATAATAGAGTTATAAAGAAATAATTGATTGATATATTTATTTTATTTTACTTGGCTTTTCTGCCATTTTTGGCCAATTGTGAAGATGAGGAGGAGCGATGGTATGATGATATTGACGAAGGGATGCTCACAAAGAACACCTATGCCCAGGCGAAGTGGTGGCGATTTGGTTCCTAAACGGGGGGGGTTTGCAAAGACAGTATATTTCCCTTTGTACATAAGATTTAGCATAGTGCAGCAAAAAAAGTGGTGAAATGAGGGGGGGGGGGGCAACTGACCCACCTTGCCCCCCTTATGCAGGAGAGAGGATTCGAATCTTTAGCCCTTGTCATCGTAGCATGCTGTTATAACCAATCCGCAGCGGAGGTCAGCATTAAAAAGAAATAAATACTAAGTGATGATCATGTTATCCATTTATTTTATGTGAGAAACATTTACGAGACCGTTATTGAAGTATCACGGTCGTGTGATCCTGCTCTCTATCTACAGGCTGGGATTCAAGGGGTTAAGGGCAGTCGTTTCTTGTCCTCTGAAAGCCTAAAACTTATGGAAATTCTCTGACAAATCAAAATTCAATACATCTATGTATGTTTACCATGCCCGCAAGTTCATTAATGGAGGAGGAAGTTTGACGATGACCTCATTTTGCAAGCAGATTGGTGGAATGACATTCACAGTGACTCAAGTACACAGAATTTATGTGCACTGAAAACTACCAAAATATGCCAAAATGCCTTAAATATATGCAAATTCTTAGAAAGTTGTAAGCACAAATGCAATCTCTTATTTTACGAAATGGGAATATTTGGTAAAACTATTACACAAATTAGACAAAATGTCAAGGTCAATTTTACTGAAAATGTTGGATCAGAGCTGCGCACAATAATTTGTGTAACAGTAAACAACTAAGGTTTCTTATTCATTTTCAACTGTAAATTTCCTTTGTTTCTCTGTTAACTCATTAATGCATAAAGTTTACAAACCCCAGTCATGAAATTTTTTTCATGGTTTTGGTATCAGTACAATTCAAATAAGACACAATATACGATACATTTTCATTTTTACAATGTATGTAAGAGATACAGTGCATCTGATAAATCGGACACTGTGCACTACGATCACTTCCGTGTGTCCAATAAATCGGACACTGTGCATAATGACCACTTTCATGTTTTGTCTATAAATAGCTGTCCCAAGGAAAAAGTATTGCTGTGGAAAATATGTAACCAAAAGAAAATGAAACCCTTAAGATCAGTCATGTGCAGTGGCAGATATTGGGTTCAAAAACGTTGGGGGGGGGGGGGAAGTTCCAATGCCAAATGTAGGGGACAAGGACAGTATATTTCCCTTTTTAGATAAGGTCTATCATAATGCAGGTGCAAAAGTGACGAAAAATGGGGAGGGTACTGCTCCCCTAATCGCTGCCACTGGTCATGTGTATGTTTACATACATGCATAAATACATACACAAATTTCGAAGAAACAATACAAAAGGAATCGTTTGGAATAGAAATCAACTAATATACACAAAATTTTTATTATTACAGTACAGAACACAGTCGTCCGTTATCAGTTTGTATCTGTGTACAACTGGAAATCTATCATGTAACCACTACTACAGCTTTTTTGCCCAGTTCTTGAACCCAAAATAGATCAATTCTGACGAACTGTTTTGCGTAGTGCCTCCCGTAGTAAGGAATCATACTCTCGTCGTTGGAAAGCACTTCGTCCACACCCCCATGCTGTTCGAAAGATGAGGAAAGTTTCTCAAAATATGGCGGTATCTTGTACAGACGATCGGACTCATCTATTTCTGTATTTTCATTCAAATGAATATTATGCAGAATAGTCTCAAACCGACCACAACAAATTCTTTCAGAAAATATCGAAGGATTTTTTTTTTCTTTTGACCAAAACATACGTTTGTTTGAATATTTTGCATAACCTGACAACAAGAGACCACCAAGAACAACAAGAAGTTCTTCTTTCGTCAAATCAAGATCAATATTTTTGTGTGAAGCATACAATTTGGATTGATTTGTTATAAGATTTAGCATGTCCTCATCAAAAAATAAATTATGAAAGTCTAATGGTGATTCACAGTTTCGTGTTTCTTCAGATGGTTCAATAGGTCAGCACTCAGTTTGTGATTAGAATGAAGGTAGACTTTTCTTCCACAAGGGTCTTGATTTTGTCTGAAGACGTATTCTTTTTTTGAAGCACCAGTGTCATGTGTAGTGGTAGATGTAGACTCTACATTACTGGATGAACCTTCACAATCAACACAACTTCGTATTTTAGTTTGCACCTCACAAACGCTCATTACCGTATTTTGCCAAAAATTGTTTAGATTGGCCGCATGCTCATCATCAGATTTATCACTGTCTTCGTCTGTATCCTTGCCATCCACTGTTGGTGTAACATAAATGAGTTGTTCCTCTTCCTCCCCCACATCTTCATTCTCCAAAGTAGTCAAAATTTGATCTTACACACACACATGCACGCACACATACACACACTAATGCACAAACATGCACACATTCACACTAATGCATAAACATGCACACATTCACACACTAATGCATAAACATGCACACATACATGCATATATGCATACACATGAAGACATACACACACTAATGCGCACACACAAACGCTCACACATACACACATATATGCACACATACACACACTAATGCACAAACACACACACACACACACATACATACACATATATACATTGACAATGTCTAAACATCAAAGGTATCGAAAATTTTACAGAAAATGGAAAATATGCATAAAGTGCTCAATGAGCATAGAGTCCGATATATCGGACACTACATTTTCTCTCGCAATAGCAGCTCAGGGATGAAACTGACATAACCAAGGCAAACGTCATATACGGAACATGCTATAAATGCTCTTGTGGCAGCATACCTTCACAATGTCCTTCCAAAACCAAATACACTTTCTTCAAGTGATTCAAATAAGGATTGTTTTCATTACCATCTGGAACGTGTTACATTTTCGATGACCTTGAGGAATTTCCCTCAAATCTTGCTTCAGCATCTTTGATTTTGGAAAGGGCTTCTGTCAAAGGCTGACCGCTTGTACCCACCAATCCATTTTCTTATACTAGAACTGTGTGAACTCTTCTCTTTAGGCATCCTGGAGCTCAAGATTTACACAACTAGTAACAAATAACTGACTGATTGATTGAGTTTGTGTTTTAAGTCCATTTTTTGTACAGTAAAGCTAATTGGGACTCGACCTACAGTTTAAAGTGGATCCGAACCACTATGTGGCTGCACCGGGTATTGAACCTGGGACTCCTTGATTACAAGGCGATGACATTACCACTATGCCATCGGGGAGGCCCAACGAATGATGACTGACTCTTAAGATAGGAAAGTGTTTGCGGCAACTCATTACTCTCTCCTGTTGGGAAGACTGGAAACCTTACATTTGGCTAAAAAGAAATAACATTCCTGACAAATTCCGTAAAATATGCACATTATATGCAAAATAAAATAAAAGGTGCGTTTATGGTCAAAGTTGCCAAAATATGCAACATAAATACTGTACTTACTCATGCATAATGTGCACATTTTCCAAAATTTTTGCCCCCCAAAACTGTGGTGCGTATTATCTATGGAATAATTTGGACAACCAGCACTAAAGTCACGCATATTTTCACCATGTCACTGCACATATCAACATGTGCAAATACAAATTACCTGGTTGGATTTCTTTAGTAATAATAATTTGGAAAAGAAAAACACTATAAGAGTGAAATGGCCATTTCCTATGGTTTTTCACCTTGTAATGGGAATATTTGCAACACGAGAAAAGCAGTGCAGAATTGAAGCATGCACCTTCCACCACATGGAATGTGTATCAGCTGTATTTGACGGGCAATAACTTCCTGAGTCCTGCAAATCCATAACATAATTTTGATCTCACTTTTTTCTATTAAGAGAACAAACAAGGTGGTTACAGAAGAGAAAACATTGGGATGCTAAACACAGTGGAGGAGGAGGGGGATGTGGCATGGGTTGGTGACTAGGTGAATAGGTATGGTGTCATTTGCACTTGATCAGGGTAGCAACAGCTTTAGAACCTACAACTAAGAAAGAAATTTCTTGAACCTGAATTGTACTGCGCATTATATACGAGATATAATTGTTTGTTGCTTTTCCCCATCCAAAGCCAGAGTGCACATTATACATATGTAAGTACGACATGCCTCCATTTCCGTACATTTTTGTCAGAATGTTCACATAATCAATTATTTTTTGAATATGTCCTTCCAATAAAAACATGCATCCTCAGTGTACTCATAAGTGACAGCATATGTATCCCAAAGATTATTATTCATGAGGTATACAGGTACTAGTTCAGACTTATATACGAGGATCATTGAATAAATAAGTTTCCCTGTGCCATAAAATTTGTTACAAAAACAATTGAGTAACACTGCACATACTTGACAAGCCGTATATGTTGTCTTCAAGGAACAATGGGCATTATTTCTCCCACAGAGGGGAAGGAAAGGACAGAACATTGTGAAACGCCGAGGTCGTGCCATTAGAGAGGAGGGTAGCATGGCAGGTGCACATGTATTGGACATCTGGTGTCAGGAAGAAGTGCGTGCCGTGTTTCGGTACGAATGGGCAAATGGCCTGACATCCACAGGAAGCTGGTTGCTGTGTACGGTGACATGTAATGTCTGTGCAGATGCTCAGAAGGTGGTGCAACATGTTCACCGAAGGCAGAGTAGGGATTTTTTGATGAAGTTCGATCCAGTCGTCCCTCAACTGACTCCACTGATGAGAACATTGTAAAAGTGGATGAACTGATCTGAGATAAGAGAAGAATAAAGTTTCGTTTGGTGGCCAACTGATGCAGAAGTCCAGGCCGCTGTAAGACAAGTGTTGCAAGCCCTGAGCCCAGACTTTTTTGCACAGGCCTTTGATAAGCTGGTGCAGCGTTGGGACAAATGCCTCAATGGGCAAGGCAATTATGTTGAAAAGTAGTACAGGTATGTACTTATCTAGACATGTAGAGTTTGCATGTATATTTTACCAAATAAAAATATTACAACATAGGGAAACTTATTTCTTGAATGATCCTCGTAGATCAGCAATGGATTTATGTTAAAATGCAGAAAAGTTCTGCAATTCTACATGCAAAAATTGACATGATGATAAACCAAAACAAATTAAATCCTTCATTTGACTCTCTCTCATATGTTGGTAAACCATCATCTCATTCCTCTCCCTTAAAAAGGGTTGTGTTGTGCATAGTTTTAAAAATACAATGGACTCTTTTTAATTTCAACCCTAAAGGGACACAAAAAAATTTTGAATTATCCAAAATTCGAATTAAAGAGAGTCCACTGGTGTATTATTATTATTTTGATGAGCTTCAGATAGAGTAGTTATGTATATTTTATGTTCATATTGCACATAAAAGTCTTGAATTTTCAGGTACGATAAGGCCCTGGATGTTTTGGAGTCTATAATAAAGCGAGATGAGACTAATGCAGCTCCACGAAAACGTAAGGTGGCTATTCTGAAAGCAAAAGGCAAGATTTCAGAGGCAATTAAAGAACTTGTCGAGTACCTCAAAAAGTAAGTCTTTATAAATATAATGACAGTATGTATTGTTATAGTTTTGTCTAGTTTTTTATGTTGTTTTTATCTTTCTTTTGTTTTAAACTATTTTTTATGCTAATGGCAAATCTTTGCAATTACTACTAAATACCATATGCTGGTAATGTTTTTGTCTTGTCTTGCATAATAAACTAGAGCAGTGATTCCCAAAGTGTGCACCGCAGTGTCCTGGTGTGCCGTGGCTGGGTTTTAGGGACGCCGTGATATGTTTCATTATTTTCACTGAAATGATTATGTTGTTCCAAATATTTGCTTATTTAGTATTTTTTACATGTAAAATGTTTCTTAATTTGAAGTACAGTGAAACCCCGATATTACGTTCCCGCATTATACGTTTTCCCGCTTAATACGTTCATCCAGTCAGGCTCCGGCTTTCTCATGCCCCCTATGGTATCATCACTAGCAGTGTTGGGTGATATATCATCCAGATGATATATCGCGATATTGAAAAAATATCATCGAGGCGATATCAAGTAGATGATATTTTGGCCATATATATCGTGTTTGTGATGTATTGTCATATTTGGCGATATATCATGATATTTTAGCAATATATATCATGTCAGCGATGTCCCCCCCATATATCATCACGATATTTGGCGATATATATCTTGGAGACAATATATATGGCTGATATCACGATATGGAAAAATATAGTATTGTATCGTCTGTGATTATATTTTCATGATGATATATCGTGATATCAAATTTCCGATATCGTGCATCCAAAATCACTAGTCTTGTAATTACTGAAAACAACAAAGGTTTTCTGCCTTGATTTTCTTGCTCGTGTGGAAGTGAGCACCCTTACACGAGACATCTTAACCAATTAAAATAATGGCGAAGAGACTTTCCTCTGGCGTCTAAAATTACGCAGTTCCTCTTCAACCTGAATACATGCATTCAACGAACATAGCATACTGCAAGTGAAAAATAAAAGACACCCATCTTCCCCCACATGAGCTCATTACTCAGGCACTGTGCAGAGCTATGCAGTAATTGAAGGATTCAGCCCCTTGATCATTCTATAATGCCCCGCATCGGAAATCTTGCTCATATGTCTGAAGCTTTGACGTCAACATGGGAGAGCTTCAAGCAGTGATTCTTCTCCCCTCCCCCTTCCTTCTTTCTTCCTGCAACTTGGCCGAAAATAAGCACACCCACCACCTGTTTGTCAGTTCTCCCCTTCCCCTCCCTTCCAATACAGGGATGTCTGTGAGCAACGGGCAGCTGGCAACCGGCGCCAAATGATTCCTCAAAGGTATGACTCCTCATCCACTCTGAAGGGAAGAAAACGACATTGTTTTTAATCTCCTCTCGGAAGGTTGTTTTGTTTTGATGCTTAGGAAACACGGATATGACACAAAGCTAGGAGTTAGAAAAAGAAAAGCTATTTTTTTTCTTGTTCTGCCTTCTGATATACACCTTGAACACACAGAGCAGTGCAGGAAGGAAATGCACATGATGCTAAGAATAATATAATCACCACTTTTCTTCGGAACCATTCATGTGCTGAAAATAAATCATGCAATATTAAACAATGACGGGAAGACCAAAAAAAAAAAAAAAAAGGAAGCACGTTATTTACGGGGAAACTATTGGTGGAAGGGGTGTTTGCCCTCCGCAAGACTTCTAAATCCAATAATAAATCGTCAATTAACATGGATGTAAATAAAAATCAGTGGCATGCCCAAAGGGGGGGTGATGGGGGTCAGAAGCCCCTTGGTCTGCCCAGTATTTTTTTTTAGAAAAAACTTCAAAGGCAGGAGAAGGTGGCAAAGTAAGGGCTGACTACTATAAAAAGTATAAGTAACTCCATTCCCCCTTTCAAAAATCCTGCACGCGTCACTGATAATGTATTGTGATGTCTAAAAATGCATAAGTTTGACAAAGCTTGTTTTGTTCACTTCATGCTGTTGGGCTGATCTGGACTGGATTCATATGCAGCTCAAAGTGGAATCTGAACCATTCTGCACGTCTTGAGGACACTTTGATTACAGTATATAAAGATGCTTGGAGTCCAGCTATAAATGATCACCCCCCCCCCTTTCCAATTACTCGGGACATCTAAAAATATCAACTAATTACCAATTTACAGAGTAAACATCTCACAGGATCAGATGCATAAACTGAACCTAATAGGTGGCAGTTAGAAGCAGTCATCCACCGTTTCTACCTTCGAAAGTGGATCCCGTTAATCCGTTATTGACTTTCACAGCATGTCTTGCTTTTGTCCTTAGACATTCATTATCATACTTATTTCCCGTTGTTAAATAATTTTTGACACCAATATACCACCTACAAAGTCGATTGTGTAGTCCTTTCTTACTGACACTTGAGTTTCACCCCTTCCTTATGCTTTCCCACTTTTTACTTTTACCGGATTTTACATTTTTTATTTATGGGATCCTGAAAAACGTCAAATGGGGTTTTGACTGTATGTGTATATATTTTTAACTAATGCAAGGAACCTAACCACACTCACTGAGTGTTGCAAGTGTTAGATAGGCCCACATTCTTACTAGGGCACCACAGGAAAATCTTTAAACACCAGGGGTGCCGTGAAACGAAAAGGTTTGGGAACCTCTTAATTAGAATCATTCCACATAGTCTTTTAGCCATCTCGATACCCGGTGGAGGCACATAGTTATTCAGATCACACTTTAAACTGTAGGTTCAGTCCACTGTGCATAAAGTAGACTTAAAACACTAACTCAATCAATCAGTCTTTTAGCCATGTTGGTGTACGATTAGTTAAGTGATCAACTTTCTATCTTGCCACCAAAGTTCTCTGGTTGAAGTCTCAACTGGGAATTAGTGTTCTTTGTGAGTTTACATTCATTGTGCTATCACTCATTCTCATCGATGTGATTAGCCAAGATTGGAAGAAAATAAACTTAAAATTTAAAAAATTCAAGTAAAAATATAAAAAGAATTTGAATGATGGAAGCGGCCCCGGCACCCACCCAGCGTCGAATAACATGGGTACCTGGGGGAAACCCTGGGGGGTAAAGGCGGTCAGGGGCGTGATGCTGATCACATCACCCCCACTCACGACCGGATCAAGCAAGTGTGGGGCGTTACCCCCACACCCCCTATACGCCTTCATGGCGTGGTGCTATGCACAGGGGAGCACTTTACTTTACCTTTACCTAGAATACTTACACAGTAATATTGACCAGTATTTTGAATAACTTTTAAATTGTAACAATTTTCAATATTTGTGTCAGTGGGAATGAAGGTGGATAAAAATCAAGAATTTTATTTTGAAATGTAATTTTTGAAGATTTTATAAAATGAAGTAACGGTTCGTAATTTTTATTAAAAACTTGGATCAAATTGCTTGTATGTTTTCCAATATAGTGCATATAAATTGTTTTTTTATGTGAAAGATATTTTCTGATAAACCACTCTGTAAAATGTTTTATCCATTTTTTGATTAAAGCAAATAAAAAAAATTAATATATTTACACACAAATATACACTTTCCTGTTTAATACTGTACATATGAACCTACTTTGGAAACGTTTGTTGAGTGTTAATGACACTATATAATAATTTAAGTAACTTTTCTTCCAGTAAAAATACTAAAACATTTTGTATAAAATTTGTAATTGTAACTTTAAATATTTTTTACAGTCTTTAGAGGTGAATTTTAGTGATTTTTAATGATAATTTGCAGTATATTATCAGCTGGCATGTTTATTTAGAGCTCAATGATAATGACATTGTTTACAGTTTAATGGGTTTAGTATTTTGTGTATTATTCTGCACAAAATATTTGATATTTCTTTCTAAGCAACAGAAATTTAATGTGTTCACAGTTTACATAATACCCCACGAGTACATATGTTTTGTTCCCGTGCTTTTCCTTTGAAAATGTTAGTTTATCTAAGAGCCTAATAAACTTCATTGAATGATTACGAGATTAATGTACTTTCAGCAAAATTGATTCTGATATCTACAACGCTAATATGCATTGTTCTATAAATTATTTTGATATGATTTAAATCAAGCTGATGGGAATTGGCAAGAGTATGGGTTCAAAGTGGTATCTGCTCAGCTAATTATTAGTTCAAAATTTCTCCATGCGCAACAGCCCTCTAAGGGCCAAGGCCAGCCAGAGCTGCTTTTTTATTGGGTGAAGCATTGTCATTCATTGGGTCCCATCACTGCTGTTTTGTGGCTTTCAAGCCCAGTGCTCGCTACTTCTTCTTTTCAAGTAACTCCCCAGTTGTCCTCACAACACTGGTTCAACGCCAAAATGTTGTGGGCTATGTGTGAACCCCTAATTTCTCTCTAGTGCTGTAAATTATCTGAATCTCACTTTGTTTCAGTTTCATGAGCGACCAAGAAGCATGGCAGGAGCTGTGCGATTTGTATCTTCTGGAGCAGGATTATGCACATGCTTCTTTCTGCATGGAGGAACTGATACTGCATAACCCTCACAATCACTTGATTCATCAGCGATACGCTGAAATTCGTTACACTCAGGTAGGTAGCAACCAACTGTACATTTGAATGAATTTTTAGTAGAAATGAGGCATGGCAAGATGAATGTTGAAATTTTAACAGGTGTTTTCCTGCATCTGTAGAGTAACTTTTTTCGCAAGCAGAGTAACTGTTTCGCAAGCAGCAGGGGCCTTCAATGCAGATTCACAAATCTGCTACTGGAGTTTGGTTGTAGACACTCTTTGATGTGTAACCAAAAGAAGCCTAGAGGGTTTAGATACGGAGATCTAGGAGGCCATGCAGTGATCTGTCCACTTCAGCTTGGTGAAAGTGACATCTGCAAGCATTGAAATTTCAACAGTTCCTCTTGTGTTTTGTTAACAGAATTTTTATGTGCCAGCATGATCATATCTGACTTATCTTGAAACAAGTACATTAAAAAAAAGAGCACAAACATCAACTCCATCTCACGGTCATCACAGAATGGTACATGAGGTTGGGAGAGGGAGACAACTCCCAACCGTCATGTACAGTCACAGACAGTTCTGTGTTGTTATGATCCCATTGAATTTTATTGGAATCGTTACGACCCAGAAGTGTCCATGACTACATTTTCATTATGGGATGCAAAGCTTTGAGTTAAAGTTTTTTATTTTCTTTGTGTACCTGCTTCAAGGTAAGTTGTTGCTGCATTATCAATACTGAAAGCTCTTTCTGATTGATGATTTTCAGTCTGGAAATATGTTGAGAAAACCTTATTTTGTAATTAGTAGAGGCACATATTTTTGGTAAATAAAAAAGCAAAATTTTGGTACAAAAACAGTCAATTTCGGGTTCAAAAGTGGCAAATAAAATAAAATTTTGCTGTTATAGCGGTGAAAAAGTGGTATATAAAATGACAATTTGGTTTCAAATTGTGAATATAATCCTAAATTTGACTTAAAAACTGCACTTATTTCACAAAATAAACATATCCCTTCTAATAACACATTTATGTCATTACCAGAATATGAAGTTTATTCCTGTATGAAGGGCCCCATTTTTGCTTCTCAAATATTTACAGCAGAATTAATCCATTTTCCATGAATTGCATAACTCGCAGGATAATTCTGACTTCAGAAAGTGTCGCGTCGGTAAATAAACTCTAAATTTCGTGTTTAAAAGTCTATTTTGCAGTTTATTTCGCATTATTTCGTGACAACAGGGTAGGAAAGTGCACCACACACCTTTCAGAAACGTGAAAAATTAACATTGCAATGTGTTATTTCACATTTCATGTATTCGTCAAAAACTAAATATGCATGCCTCTAGTAATTACAGTGGGGCACCTTCTTAACCGGCCACCACAGAATAATACCCTTAGCCGGTTAAACCGATTTATACAGGGTGTCCAAATTGAAACACCCTAATTTCAAATACTTATATTAAACATAATATTCAGGCAAGAACAATGTGGAAGGTGGTATATGACAGCTTAGCTGTGGAAATTTTAAATAGGTAATGAATAGTAAGGATTAGTTTATTTTGTATCGTTCCAGGGGGTGAAAAGTTAAAATGACAACCAATGCTGAAAAAGTGCAAACTGTGTGGTTGTACGCAGAATTGGGATCCATTGTTGCAAGAAATCCACCCGTACACAAAATTTGGGAAAGCAATCTCACGTGATGCCATACAAATGAATTTCTTGGGACTTCGTGCAAATGCATCTGCAATGCGCTGAACGTTTTCCTCTCATGTTCGTGATCGGCCACCACCATGCCTCTTAGCGACAAATCCTGTATCTAGAAACGCTGCTTTCCACGCCTTGATTCTCTTGGCATCGGGAGGGTCTCTGTGATACTCTGCACGAAACCGTCGTTGAAATGCAATAATGGATCCCAATTCTGCGTACCACAACACAGTTTGCGCTCTTTAAGCATTGGTTGTCAATTTCACATTTCACCCCCTGGAACGATACAAAATAAACAAATCCGTACTGTTCATTACCTACTTAAAATTTCCACAGCTAAGCTACCATATACCACCTACCACACTGTTCTTGCCTGTATATTATGTTTAATATAAATATTTGAAATTAGGACATTTCAATTCGGACAGCCTGTATAATGGAATACAGTAAACATCACTACATCACTTCCCAAGATGAGCAGGAAAAGCATAGAAAACTACTGTATCACTGTACAGTTTGTTATTTGAATCCACTATTAGTAGAGGCACATATTTTTGGTAAATAAAAAAGCAAAATTTCGGTACAAAAAAGGAGTCAATTTCGGTTTCAAAAGCGGTAAATAAAATGAAATATCGGTGTTATAGCGGTGAAAAAATGGATGAAAAGTGGTATAAAAAAGGACATTTTGGTTTTAAAATTGTGAATATAATCCTAAATTTGATTTAAAAACTACACTTATTCCACAGAATTAACATTTCACTTCTAATAGCACATTTATGTAGTTATCAGAGTATTAAGTTTATTTCTGTGTAAAGGAGTCCATTTTTGCTTCTCCAATATTAACAGCAGAATTAATCAATTTTCCGGGAATTGCATAACTCTCAGGATAATTCAGACCTCAGAAGGTGTCGTGTCGGTGAATAAACCCTGAATTTCGTGTTTAAGAGTTAATTTCGCTTTTTGCAGTTCATTTCGCATTATTTCGTGACAAAATATGGTCACAAAATGCATCTCAAACCTTTCAAAAACATGAAAAATTAACACTACAATGTGTTTTTTGAAATTTCGTTTTTTCGTCAAAAACGAAATATGCATGCCCTAGTGATTAAACGAATAAGTTACCTTACAAAGGCTTTGCTTCACTTTGAGGACCTAATATCACTTCCGTATTTGCTTCCAACTTGTTTCATAGTCGTTTCATTTCCCTTATATACAAGGACAAAGCTTATGTGGGAGTAAAAAACAACTCAACAAGTTTACATCGTGTACCTTTAAATGCTCAATGTGAGCACCTTTCGTAACACATCACACATCCATCTGGTAGTCCAATTCTTCCGAAATACGGATCAGCATGTCGGGAGTAATAGAATGAACAGATGCAACAATCCTGTTTCTCAAATCTGGCAAGTCGGCAGGTAGAGGTGCTACATACACTTTACTTCCAACTCGCTGAACTGAAACAGCAAATTCAATGACACAAAAAGACTTCTACATGGACGTCGCTATCTTGTTATTCACTTACGCTGCTGTGACTGATGGGAAACAAATGATAAGCACTCGAGGTAGCAAACTTCCGCAGCCGTTCTTATCGTACATGTTGCAATATACCAACTACTAGAAACTATAATCATTTTCGGACAAGGTGTATTTTTTAAACTAAACAATTGTACACTACATCTTTAAAAATACATACAGTACAACATGTATTTATAGAAGGCTGTACTGTATCCTAGAAGAAGAAATCATTTTACCTCAGCTGAGCATCCAGTTGAACCAAGGCCGGTTAAGAGAGTGCCCACTGTATTCCAGATATCTAATCAACTAGTCATCTGATAAAATTAAGCACCCTAACAGATACTTGATACAAAGAATTCTTGCGAAAAATTATTTTGGGTTCCTAGCAAATAAAACTGGATTGTCTTTTGTTGAAATGATGGGAAGATAAAAAGTTTGTTATTCTGTAATGATACTAAGTTCCTGTAATGTCTCATAGATAGGGGCATGCATATTTCGTTTTTGACAAAAAAAACTAAATGTGAAAAAACACATTGTAGTGTTAATTTTTCATGTTTTTGAAAGGTGTGAGATGCATTTTGTGACCATGTTTTGTCACGAAATAATGCGAAATGAACTGCAAAAAGCGAAATTAACTCAAACACGAAATTTAGGGTTTATTCACAGACTTCTGAGGTCTGAAATATCCTGAGAGTTATGCAATTCCCGGAAAATTGATTAATTCTGCTGTTAATATTGGAGAAGCAAAAATGGACTCCTTTACACAGAAATAAACTTAATACTCTGATAACTACATAAATGTGCTATTAGAAGTGAAATGTTAATTCAGTGGAATAAGTGTAGTTTTTAAATCAAATTTAGGATTATATTCACAATTTTAAAACCAAAATGTCTTTTTATATACCACTTTTCATCCAATTCTTCACCGCTATAACACCGATATTTTATTTTATTTACCGCTTTTGAACCTGAAATTGACTCCATTTTTGTACCGAAATTTTGCTTTTTTTATTTACCAAAAATATGTGCCTCTACTCATAGATGCTGTATTTCTTTACAGGGTGGCTTTGAGAATTATGAAATAGCGCGAGCCCACTTTTCCCAAGCAGTGAAATTGAATCCAAACAACATGCGGGCTTTGTATGGAGTTTTTCTGGTATGTATGGTGACTCATGCAGAGAAGATTAGTTATATAGGTGTGTGACTGTATGCATTAGAAAAATAAATCAGCAGTGTTATATAGATCACACTTTTTAGAAAATATATTTTAATGGCTGCACTGTTTTATATGATTAAGTGTAATGAATTTGTTTAAAAAATAAGTCATAGTTTTAAAACACTGCTAATGTAGGACATACTGAGGAAATCTTAGCATATAATTTTCTTAATGCTTGCTGATTCTTTTTTGGGGGGCTGATTTTAATTGTCTCTTTTCATTTATTGTAATTTTAATTTGTGCATGCATGTGTGAAAGCACTTTCAAGAAGTGTATTTGTTTTGTACTTAGTATTTTAAATTTAAAGTCAGAAATTCAATTGTATCAGGGTCACCTTGAAAACCAGCCTCTGCTCATATTAGTGTGAGCATATTTATCAGAGGCTGAAACGTGTTAAAAATGCATTAATGTATAGACATTGGTGGAATTATATACCTTTTCTTCTAAGGATCCTAAAAATAAAGAAATAATATCATTCACAAAAAAATTCAAAATAAAGCACTGAAATTTAAATTAGTCACTCACTGTGACTTGATAAGCATTCTCTTTCATGTTTGAAAGTATGATGGTGGTGTAAGTCTTTGGTTTTTACAAGAAAAATGTTGCATAACACATACAAGGACTATTCAGAAATAACCTCAGAGAGGCATGAAATAAAACAGAAATGAAGAAAACCCATATTTATTACACACACACACACACACAACTGAACTATTTTTCAAGATAATTGCCACCTGAATTTGGCATTCGTCATAGTGTTGCACCATCTTTTGTATACCCTCGTAGAAGAAGGTTGCCAGTTGAGAACTCGGTCACTCCCGGGCATCATCCATCAGCTCATCATTGCTCTCAAATTGCTGCGACCCCAACCATACTTTCATCTTTGCAAACAAATGTTGATCGCTCTGTACAATGTCGGTCCTCTAGGGAGGGTGGTCAAACACCTTCCATCGAAACTGCTGGAGTAACACTTGTTTTCATCCAGCAGTATGTGGGTGTGCATTGTCGTGGACCAAAACAATGCCTGAGGTCAATATTCCAACACCATTTCCTCACAACCTTCACTCATGACCTTCTCTCCATATACAGCACTATTTCTGCAATGGATTTTGGCTGTCCCATGAACCTCCACCTGCAAAAGCAAATTCCACCACAAACCTCACATTTGGCGGGAACTTTGATTATAGCAGCCATATTTCTCTACTTGGCATGTCGTGAGTCAACACATTATTTCTGCACATATGCGATGGCGCTGCAGTAAGCCATGTGCTCGTACCAATCAACCGGCCTATAGCCTATGTATTTTCATAGAAATGCCAGTGAATCAAATTAGTATTCGTACAACTGGCTCATTATATTGTTCAGATGCATTTGCAATGCATTCCAAAGAAAATTATTTGAATGGGGTGTGTCTTTTACTGTGGCATCTGTTGGCACAGCAAGGTAGCCTTGCTGATTAACATTTGAATATACCCTGTATGATTACATGTTTTTTATATGCGTAAATGCATGCCATGCCCTTGTTGTGTGCTGTGTATTTTGTGATTTTTTCCCTTGGCTGCACAGTCCCTGTATTAAAGCTGTATACAATGGGCTTTTTTTTATTCGGTAATTCGAACAGAAATGTATTCCTCTTTGAAGTCCTATTTAACCCAATGTTAAAAATTCATATGTTATTGAACCCAATGTTAAAAATTCATATGTAATTCGAATTTTCAATTGGATAGTTTGAAGGCAGCTGTCAAGGGTGGGCCATAGGGAAGAAAAAGTTTCTGTTTGCTGGTATTCAGTCTCCACTCTCTCCTCAATAACTTAGGATTTCTCACCCCTTTTGTGTGCAGGTGTTTGTCCTTGAACCCCCACTAGCCAATGATTTTTTATCTGCCTTCAGTTGTCAGTTGTGATTAGTCAGGGTATGATGTTTGCAATGTTGAAGCGTGCCACATTCAATCTCAAGCAAACGTTTTCACGCAATATTTTGTCAACCATTTAAAAATAAACATACAAAACCACAAACTTCTTTTGTTTTACATGTATGTGATTTTGTGTGTCAATAGAGTGTACGTACTTAAAGCATAATTGCTATTGTGAGAGAAATTGTTTTTTGCTTGCACTATAGGACCACACAAAAAAATACTGCAATTAAGGTCCACATTTTTGTTTACGCTGTAGTACAGTAGTTTGGTTTTATTGATTTTTTTTAATAATGCATGATTTTTGTTACTTTGAATTTTGGATAATTCAATTTTTTTGTATTACCTTGGAGTTTGAATTTTTTTAAAAAAAAAGTCCACTGTGCATGTATGGAAAAAGATTTTGTTGTTCTTATTGGATTTAACATAGAAATAGAAAAAACATTTCACCTCCATAATAGCAGTACATCGTGAATAAAACCAAAACATGCAGTGGAACATTTTCAGGGGACTAAGACCACAGATCTTGTAGATTTCGAGGACCAGGAAGGTAAAATGTATTGTGTGGGAAAATGCAAAATCATGATTTCATTGTATTTTTTTTTAAAAAAAAAGCATTGTGCAAGATCTTCCTTTTCATGTATGTATATTTATTGCATCTACATTCCATGTATTTACTTCCAGGCAAGCACAAACATCGCTGTATCCCCCAAGTGTCCATCAACAAAGAAGAAAGATGCCTCCAAGGTTGCTAAGTGGGCACTGAAGCAGATTCGTGATAGGTAAGTTTTTGCTGTTGGAACTATTATTATTCCTCAAAGTGCAAACATACATTGAACATTTACATCCACTTGGGGTGGCGATAACTTGAAAACTTTCACAAACAACACGTTAGCCGTACAACGTTCAAATTCTACCAGAACTGTTAGGAAATGTGAGTACCATGTGCTGAGCTCTTGTGATATTGTAGCAAAAGTGAAAATAACTTAACAGTGTCCAAAATCTCTCTCATGGTATACAGTGACACAGCTGTTCAAGGAAACTTTTGCCATGTCCTAAGTACCGGAACACAATACATTGGGGTTGCACATATCAAGGACCATTGTGAAGTAGTAGGGATGCCCAGAAATATCCAGATTCCGGAAAATTTAAAATCTTGATTTGGAAATTTTGCTATCTGTATTTCAGAGGGAATCCAGATTTCTCAATTCTTTGTGTCTGCACAAGAACTAACCATTATCCTTGTGAGCTGCCACTTTGGTAGAACAGTTTGAGTGAAGAGAGTTGTGAAAGCACTCTTGTGCATATGAGCAATATTTTGAAGAGTTCAGCACAATTAACCCTTTGTCTGGCGATTACATGCCGCAACGTGGTTATGAGGCATCCCGCTCATGTGCCTCGTTCTGTGTATGTACCAGACACCGGACAATCAAGTGGTTCTTTATTTAAATTGGAAGGAAAGCATTGCATGTGATGTAAAAAGATAGGTCTGATTTTTTCTGGTTTTGAATGTATACTGTGGTACAAAAAAAAACCTTGCATGCTGAACAGGTCTTAGAGTACGTACCTCCGAAAGCCAGATCCTCACATTTTCTACCCAGAATTTGGATTTTGCAATCCCTATTGTGAATATGTACTTTTGAAGCCCACAGATAGTACATGGAGAATACATGTACCATTGTTAGAGGCACATATTTTTGGTAAATAGAAAGGCAAAATTTCAGTACAAAAACAGTCAATTTCGGGTTCAAAAGTGGTAAATAAAATAAAATTTCGCTGTTAAAAGGGGTGAAAAAGCAGTATATAAAATTACATTTTGGTTTTAAAATTGTGAATATAACCCTAAATTTAATTTAAAAACTGCTCTTACTACACAAAATAAAGAAATCCCTTGTAATAACACATGTATGTCATTACCAGAATATTAAGTTTATTCCTGTATAAAGGGGTCCATTTTTGCTTCTCAAATATTTACAGCAGAATTAATCAATTTTCCGTGAATTGCATAACTCACAGGATAATTCTGACTTCAGAAAGTGTCGTGGCAGTAAATAAACTCTAAATTTCGGTTTAAAAGTGTGTTTCGTATTTTGCAGTTCATTTCGCATTATTTCGTGACAAGACAGGGTAGGAAAATGCACCTCACATCTTTCAGAAACATGAAAAATTAACATTACAATGTGTTATTTCACATTTCGTGTTTTCGTCAAAAACAAAATATGCATGCCTCTATCCATTGTTAATCTGAAAGTTTGAGGACATAACCCCTTTTACAATTCATAGCACAGCATTTTCAAATTACCCGTACCCAAATGTAATGCCCTGTATAGGGTAGTTTGAATGGATTACAAAGTTTGTATCAGAAATTTATATCTGATTAAGAAGGCTGGAATACCTTCCAATGTTAAGAGAGCAAGGTATAATCGAAAGGATAGGGAAGTCAAATTTTGGCACAGATTGGATAATTATGACTGGACTTACATTTTAATGAGAAGACGTGAGTACTAAAATGATTTCCACGAAGTTTACTTCGTTGGCCTCTGCCACCATACACTTGGGAAACTCGATGTTTTACTGTTGGGTTGACTTCCGGTTCCTGTTGTTTCCTCGCATACTGCTACTGGTGTAACCAGATCGTCAGTTACGTGTGATAGGTTTGAGTTGTTGCAAAATCAGGAGCCAAACATGATGTGCCTGACCACTCTCGATATTCAGCTCTTGCGGAAAGTGTATAATTGCGTGCGTCTCTTTGATTTTTGTGTCAATCATTGTGTGCACTGTATGCCTAACTGAAACTTTTTGGATCCTGTTTGTTAAAGTTGAGGTGCTTTGGTAGTCTGGTAGTGGGTAGGGATTTTTTTGCATTGGATAAGTGCTGTTGTATACGGATCTGCATCTGATGGATCTGCCAATGTAATGCGAGTTGCACTCACACTGGGCATCATATACTCCTGGGTTCTGGGTTGTCAAGTGGTGAAAGGAAAGATCTCTTGTGTTTGCTTAGGACACTGGCTATTTTGTTCACTGATGTGTGTGTGAGTTTGATGTAATGTTTCAGGGTCTTGGCTAGGCGGTTGGATGTAGTCTGGTGGTAAGGGAAGGCAATCCATTTCGTTTTATTGCTGCTGGCTGGGTGCTTTTGGTTAGGTTCGCACCTGCATTTCTGCTTTGCTACATCATGTAGAGAGTTGATGTACCGTGTACCCATTTTGAAGTCCTATGTCTGTAACCATGGTATCTTCTGCCTTCAAATCCTCTTCACTTGAGCAGTGTGAGAAAGCTCTTCTGTACCTTTATGTTTGGGTGGGTGGTTGGAAAGGGAGTGGATATATTGGTTCCCTGCCCCTGGTTTTCTGTGAACTGTGGTGGTGAATTTGTTGCCCCTCGTTTTGATGGTTAGATTTAGGAAATTGATAATGCCTTGGTTTTCCCATTCTATTGCGAATTTCAACCTGGGGTGAATGTTGCACAGTTTTTAAGTAGATCTATTTCTTCTTCCTTTTTTTTAAATGACAATGGTGTCATCAGCATATCTGCCATATCGTATGTACCGAAGTTCTGGTGAGCGAAGGATATCTTTTTCGGCTAGGTGCATCACAATGTTGGCTATGGGTGCAGACAGGGGGTTGCCCATGGCTAATCCTTCTGTTTCTTTCAAGTATTTATCTTCAAACTGAAAGTAGTTGTGCCCGAGGCAGATTTCCAATAACTTGGATACCTCAGACACATCCACTGGTGAGACCTTATTGGCAGCAAGCCATCTTTCCACTGAGGTGAGGGCTAGGTCAATCAGGATGGATATCGATAAGGTAGACGGTTGGTCAGGGTGGCTACTCACCAGGAATTCCTTGAATTCCAGGAATTATGCGTGAAGTTTTCTCCGTAGACGTTACAACTTTTATTAACCCAAATCCCATTGAATTTACACATATTTATAAATGCCCTGAGCCAAATTTTTGAGTTTAGCTTTTATTTTTATCGAAGAAGGAAAAGAAAGATGCGTGGAAAATAAAAAAGGATTCTCTCAATCGGTTAACTTAGTTATTTTTTCAGAACAATCTATCTGACAGACAAAATATTATTGCAAGATATCTTGATGTTGATTAGGTAAATTTGAGTTTTAAATTCTTGTACAATAGCATTTCTTCGTAGATTAGTACATCCCGTAGCATTTGTGAATTGTGTTTTTAGATGTATTTTGCGTCTGAATATATGAAATGGTAAATGTCAAATGTGCAGACTAAAATGTCGCAAAGCAGTGGCGTGCCGTGTTTTTATCAAGGCAAGCCTGCCTCTTGATGTACTATTGTTTATTTAAAAAATATATTCAGTGCTTCGGCTATCTAAATGGTCACCGCACGCTACTGGCTTTTGAGATATGTAAAGAGATTTTAGTCCTGAGAGACGCTTGTTGATTTTACTAATACAGGGTGTGGCATAAAAATGGGCTTTTTTAAATGCAATTAAACATACTACATTTTTTTAATTTTTTAAAAAAATACAAACACACCAACTACATCCTCAAATATTGCCATTTGCGAAATATGCAAAGTCGTGTTCATATTTTGAAAATTTCGCTTCAGTGCACTTCCCGTAGCTTCAAAGTTCTTCACCCACATCATGATTTTTTGGCCGATGGAATAAGATCATGTCTCCCGAGATTAAAATAACGTTCATATTCTCGTTTCGCAGAGGCAACTGTCACCATTTCTATAGAATGCCCTCACAGCTACAGCACGTTGAGCTCTGGTACAGTGATCCATGCCTGTAAAAATGCCACACATTGCTGATGCAAGTGACAATCAGTAAGTGTTAACGAACACCATTAAAGAAATTCTTCCAATGAAAACAAAAAGATCAATTTTTATGCCACTCCCTGTACTTATGGTAAGGGGCTTGGGCCCATATAATGTGGTGGATGGAAGTAACGTAAGCGCTGATACACCCACACTTTTAATTTCATTCATGGATTCATATACTGCATTCCTTTTGTGTTAGATTCGTACACCCAATGGCAAAGAGATGGTAGGCCAATTTTCAATTACCATTTTCAGTCATTCTTGTTTTCCACAATGTAAAGATAGTAAATTGAAATAAAATAATTAATAAGTAGAGTACAACCAACATCTGCTTAAAATCAAAGAGAATTCCGTTCCTTAAAACCACTCAGGATGTTTAGTAGGACTGAGCCGATATCGATGTATCGGGTGAAATTCATCTACTGATACCAGCCGATACTTTTCCGGCATATTGGTCTTTCACGGGGTATGCAAAATTCAAACTTTTTATTTATTTTGCACGAAAAACTTATATTTTGCAATTACAATATCTATTGTAATATTCAATGTAATTCTTGGATATTCTAAAGCAAATTTCTGGTAAATTGATGCATACATTGGAGAAGAATATTTAGACACCAATATTGGTCAATATTTTTAACAATTTTTAATTGTTACAATTTTCAAGTACCGGTTCAAAGTGGTATTGGCTCAGCCCTAATGTTTAGTAAAAAGAAGAAAAAAAGAATAGTGAAGGACAATTTGCCTACTATAGGGTGTTCCGTATAGGATGCCGAATTAGAAAATTAAATAGAAATAGGGAAAATATAATGAAAATAGTTATATTTCACATATATGTAAGCAGTAATATCTCCAATTTACATATAAAATACAATGTCAGACATATGTCCACCCCTACTGAGTCTGCATGCATTTATACGCTTCACAAAATTATTGATAACCCTCTCGCAGATGTCTGTACCGATGCCGCCAAATCACCTGTATGATTTCCATCTTCAGTTCCAAAAGGGTTCGTGGTTTCACGTTCCTGGATTATTCGAGGATTTTCGGAAGGAAACCACAACAAACGAGTCAAAACAATTGAGGCTACATTAATCGGCTTGACAACAGATACCAACATTGGTAAGAACAGGTCTGCCAACCTCAAAACAAAACAATAGCACTCCATTCAAATTCAGCATCCTATATGGAACATCCTTTATCATCTTTGCTGTTGGTTGTACCAGGTAATCCATTCCAAGGCACTAAAGAAGTGAAAGTTGACTGCATGTTTTATGTTTGGTTCAAATGTATGCTTAACTAATTGTTTTCTTCATGTGCAGGTACCAGCAGCGCACCGAAAATACAAGTTATGTGGATGCACTTGAAAGCATAAGTTCTCCCCCAGCGATCACCACCACATAGCACAGTCGGTGCACCAATTAGGATATGTTCTTGCTCAGTGCCCTGATCAGGCTGCAAGCAACACTCCACCGAGAACATGTTTACGTGGAAAAACATCAGGTGAACATTGAATCCCAATGGTGACATTCAGCAGATTGTGTAATGGAACTGAATGTAATATTATTGTATGTTGGAACTGAATTTAATATAAATAATAAACTTCTCATTTTGTTATAAGAAAAGTAATTTTTATTAGTGGATTTTTGTTACATTTCTGTAAAGAAAGAAAAACTGCAAAAGTTTGTTGCATTCTGAGAATTGTACAGTGTTAAGAGGCTTTATTTGTTATTAAAAATATATATAAAAAAGTAGGTGGACATGTTATTCCTTATGCCTTCTGATTTTTTCTGTTAATATTGCATAACTTGCAATAGTCAGAATCTTGATTGAATTGACTAACAATTTTCCACAGATGTGTGATTGTTGATGCAATCAAAATAGCATATGTAGTTTGTAACAGAAAAGGGTTTGTGTTTCATCGTGCATGTCAACTATATAGTAGGGATGGGGCAGATTAATCGGTATGATATCAGCCATATAGGCACATCTGTGTAAAATTTAAATATCTAAATATGCAACTTCTTTTCCATTGCAGTTATCTGTTTACACACACACTTATTATATAAGTGAATGAACCATTTGGAATTTTATATCGGATTGGTGAAACATACAGTTTTACAGTATTGGTCAATTTTTATATCAGATCTGGATCTTTAATTGGTATTGGCCAAAATTTCATATCTACCCATTCCTACTATATAGAACTTCAATAACATGCACGTTCAATTTCTCTAAAACGAAGATAAAACACAGTGGATGATATTCATTTACAACTTCCCTCAGTTTATTGCACAAAATCACCCATGCTGCCATATTTTCCATCAAGTCTTGGGGGGGTGATGTTAATTGCTGTACATAATGGTGCATAACTGTAGGTATCATCTGAAAGAAATTCAGGACTAGGTACCTCTCATGGAAGTGTGATTACTTTGACAGCAGTGGTTAATTCCGTCACCTTATAATCAAGGGGTCCAGGGTTTGATTTCTGGTGGAGTCACATTTGTAACTATAAGGCTAGTAATGATAGTCCGTCTGAGCATAAAATGAATTTAAAACTGACTCGTGAAAATGATCACAAGTATGTTAGGAAGTGCAACGGGTACTTTAAAATGCAGTAATATGTCATAGGCGTAGGGATGTGACGACCTCATCGCCCAGTGACTTGTTCACTGAAGTTAGTCAACCAACAGAGTGAAATGGTCAACATTTTGCTCTGTTGGGATTTACAGAGCTGTCCTGTCATGGCTCTATGAGCGTCCCACAATCGGCAGAAGTGGGGTATGGTTGGTGGACTACAATGTGATCCTCCCAGCTAGATCCAAGGTATCCACTGACCAACGACAGGTGCAGTCCTCCATTCATATTGGGGGTTAGGCGTAGCGCTGACAACTCTGCACTGTAAAAAGACATGTCAAGAAACAGCAATATGAGGCCATGGATGTTCCCAAGGTAAAATATTCCGGAGGTAAAATAGTCCCCCATTTGGATCTCCGGGTGGGGACTACTTTGGGAGGTCCCTGGACTAAGGATAAGATCTACATTAGGAATAAGGATATTTAATTAGGCACCTGGAATGTTCTGAGCCTTTACCGGCCTGGGTCATTTCAGTGTATTAATGAGATAGTTAAGTATAAATTAGATGTAGTAGGTGGCCAGGAGAAGGTATTTGTAAAACTAAAAATTATACTTTTTTCTATGGTGGTACTGAAAATCATAATTTTGGAACAGGCTTTTTCATAAATAATAGAATTATCTCGGCTCTTAAAACAGTAGAATATATTAATGATAGGATATCATATGCAGTTTTACAGGGTAGGTGGTGTAAAATTATTTTCATAAACATACATGCACCAATGGAAGATAAAGATGATAATACTAAAGATGATCTTTATGCAGAGTTAAAGCAGGTCTTTGATAAATTTTCTCAGTACGATATGAAAATTCTGTTAGGTGACTGTAATGCACAGATTGGCAAAGAAGAGACATTTAAACCCACGATTGGTAATGAGTCTTCATGAATTAAGTAATGATAATGGTATAAGATTGATTACTTTTGCAACCTCAAAGAATTTAATTGTGAAAAGTACCACTTTTAAACAAAGATATCCATAAATATACCTGGTCTTCTCCAGATGGTAAAACTCATAATCAGATAGATAATATTCTCATTGATAAGAGAAGGCATACTAGTATAATTGACATTGTGCACATAGAGGTGGGACTTTGCCAGAGACCATTATTTAGTAATTGCTAAATTAACTCGCAGTGATAAATCATAAGCAACAAAATCTAAAAGTTATATAATTTAATACAGGAAAATTTGCTAATGAAAGAATTAAGAAAGATTACCAAATTAAACTGTCAAATAGATTTGATGTTTTGCAGGATTTAAATGATGATGAAAATATAAATGAAACAGATGTAAATAAGAATTGGGAGCACATATGTAATGCAATAGAATCAGCAGCTAAAGAAAGTATAGGATACCATAAACCAAGAAAAAGTAAGCCATGGTTTGATAATGAATGTCATATGTTTATGTTTATATAATATCATGTTTAAAAAAGGTGATGAAATGAACTGCAATAATTACCGTGGAATTTCTCTACTTTCAACATATAAAATATTATCTAACATTCTTTTAACAAGACTAACCCCATATGCTAATGAAATTATAGGTGATTATCAATGTGGATTTAAACGTAACAGATCAACTACAGATCAAATTTTTCACATTAGACAGACACTTGAAAAAAGTGGGAATATAATCAAAATGTCAATCAGCTATTCATTGATTTCAAAAAAGCATATGATTCGGTCAAAAGAGATAAATTATATAATATATTAGTCGAGTTTGGAATACCTAAGAAGCTTGTTAGTATGATAAAAGTATGCACCAGTGAAACAGAAAGTAAAATTCGTGTGGGTATTAATGTGTCTGACAAATTTACAATTCATGATGGGTTAAACCAAGGAGATGCATTATCTCCATTGCTCTTTAATTTTGCCTTAGAATATGCTGTTAGGAAGGTAAAAGAAACTAACGAAGGACTAAAATTAAATGGTGTGACTCAGTTGTTAGCATATGCAGATGATGTAGACTTATTAGGGGACGATATAAATACAATTAAGAATAATGCTAAAATATTTTTCAAAGCAGCTAAAGAGATATGTTTTGAAGTTAGCAAAGAGAAAACTAAATATATGCTTACCAGTGGCGTAGCGTTATAGTATGCCCGTACGCCCGGCGTTCCCAGATTTAAAATTTCAAAAATGCTTAAATGCTGTGATTATAAAGTAAAACGTGACTAATTTCATATATGTTTGACCTTCATGGCATTATAATGGCTATTTTTCGCGATCCGCTTGCAACTCTCCACTCTCAACACTCGTTCTAGCATCTCTTTTCAATGCCTTTCCCAGCCGGACGCCGAGCAGGTTCGGCGTACATGACTCCTATATTCCTTGCTGCCTTTATGAAGGGAAAGCTTCCATTTCTACAGCACGCGCGTAAATAGGCTCTCTTACGCCGGCGTACGAGAGGTCTACCGTGATTGGTTCATGTGACCCTTCCTGCCTTCTGAAGCAGACCACAGCGGCAGAATTCCTACCCGGTTCTTCGCTCATGCAACCCGTGCTATGTGATGCTACAATACGCAATATTGACTGACGTAACTTTACCAATCTCAAATATACTGCTTCTTAATGGCCACTGCATTGTATAATTTATCGCACGAACAGCGATGTGTATTAGAAACTAAAAGATCAACACAGTTTTTGTCAAATAAGTTGGTGAAGTCCTCGTGATAGAAATTCAGCCTGTGGCTGCTCTACCACTTAACCCGCAAAACTATTATTTTCTTATTGTATTTTTTCGTTATTATCTAACTACTTAACATTGTGTGAATGGAAATGTTTAGCATTCATTTGAAAACTCTTAACATCGAATGGTCTCTGGAGAAAATTATTTTAAAATGTTTATCAGCATTCTCAAGATGTAATAAACAGTGGTCTGAATTACTAATTGGCACTGTTACGTCAGTAGAGTGTACGATATTTGGATCATCCACTCTGCTTTTCACAGTGCGCCAAGACGACAGAGGTTCCTGGTTCGAATCCCGGCGTGAGCACGGGTGTTCTTTGTCAGTGTCCCTGTATCAATATCATCACTCATATTCATATTCGCAATTAACCAAAAGTGGTAGAAAAGCGAAGTAAAATAAACCAAATCAATCAATAGGTGGATCGCCCACAACAATGACATCTACTGTTGTGCAGAGGCGCTTGTGATTCAGGTAGGTTTTTAATGACTTGCGTCATGCAGAAAGATATAAAAAAAGGTATAGAACACCAGAGTTCAAAACATCTGTGGCATAGTGAGGCATCTAATTTTCTAGCTAAAACATGCAATGATGATGTTTTATTGAAAACCCAGCTTACTTCAGGCAAATAATATCCGTGGCGACTAATACCATAAGTAAATTATTAAGCAAGAAAGGGCCGACTCTTCCTTCGGACTTGGCGTTCCCACTCGAAATGTCCATGCTACGCCACTGATGCTTACAGGCCGAAACCAAGTGTTAGGTAATAATCAAAATCTAATTATTGATAACAAGTTGTTTGAACCAGTTTCCAAATTCAAGAACTTAGGAATAATACTAACAAATGAAAATTATATTAAAGAGGAAATAAAAAGCAGGGTTCATTCAGGTAATGCATGTTACTTTTCTCTTCATAAACTTTTGTCTTCTCGTTTTATATCTAAGAGACAAAGTTAGAATATACAAAACAGTAATTTTGCCTGTATTTTTATATGGATGCGAAACTTGGTCCCTTACATTGAAAGAGGAACATAAATTGAGAGTATTTGAAAATAAGATCCTTAGGAAAATATTTGGACCTAAAAGGGATGAGGAGACAGGTGAGTGGAGAAGGTTACATAATTTAGGACTACATAATTTGTATTCATGTCCAGATATTATTAGAATGATTAAATCAAGAAGACTTAGGTGGGCAGGCCATGTGGCACGAAAGATTCTTGTTGGGAAACCTGATGGTAAGAGACCTGTAGGAAGGCCAAGACAAAGATGGAGGGTTAATGTTAAGATGGACCTAAAGGAAATCGGTAGGGATGGAAAAGAGTATATAGATCTTGCTCAAGATAGGGACAGATGGAAGGCCTGTGTTGCCATGAACCTTCAGGTTTAAGAAGGCTAGAGAGTTAGTTAGTAATACGAGGGTCACTATTTATATTTTGAGGCTAACAATGAAAAAACAGGAATTTGGCATTGAAAACTGCTTTATTGTTTTTCGAAGTATTCTCCTTTATGGTCAATACACTTTTGCATTAGTTTGAACCATTTGTCAAAGCAGTTTTTCCAATCTGCTTGAGACACCTCCATAATATGGTTTTTGAACGAATCAACGGCATCTTGCGCCGACGAAAATCGTTGTCCACGCAATTTATTCTTGACATTCGGGAACAAGAAGAAGTCATTGGGTGCCAAATCAGGACTGTACGGCGGATGACCCATCAATTCGATTTTTTGACTGTTCATAAAGTCGGTTGTTAGACGAGATGTGTGACAGCTGGCATTGTCTTGATGAAGAATGATCCGACGGGGTTTGTTTGTTTTCCGTATTTGACCGAAGACCTCTGGCAAACAAATTGTTGTGTACCATTCAGAGTTGACCGTTCTACGTTCCTCTAAAGGCACAGTTGCCACATGACCAGTTTTCCCGAAAAAACAGGCGACCATTTGTTTCGATGTGCTTTGAGCGCGAACAACTTTTGTTGGATTGGGTTCATCTTGAAACACCCATACAGTCGACTGCTGTTTACGTTCCGGCTCATATGCATATATCCATGATTCGTCACCTGTTACAATCTTATATACGTCTTTTGAAGCACCACGATTGTATTTATTGAGCATTTGTTTGCACCAATTGACGCGAGCGTCTTTTTGAGTTTTTGTCAAATTGTGTGGGATCCAACGAGAACATACCTTTCTCATAGCTAAATGATCATGTAATATTTTATATATGCTGGTGGAACTAATGCCTACGGTTGCCTCAATCTCACAGTATGTCACATGATGATCTTGCAGTATTAGGTTTTGCACAGCATCAATGTTTTCTTGAACAACAACTGATTTTGGACGACCTTCGCGAATCTCGTCGGTGAGCGAATGGCGGCCACGATTAAATTCATTATACCAGCGTTTCACAGTGGCAAAGGATGGGGCTTCATCGCCAAATGTGGAAGTAAGTTGATCGATGCACTCTTGTCTTGATAATCCACGTCGAAAATCGTAAAAAATCATCGCACGAAAATGTTCACGAGTTAATTCCATTTTATTGTTGTCGCGCAATCTCCAAGGCAACATAAACAACACAAATCAAGCTATTGACAAAACATTTGAAGTACGTTATGGTCAATAATGCCAGACGATTCCGTGCAAACGTCAATCAGTGTTGCCAAGGCTCAAAATATAAATAGTGGCCCTCGTATGTCATTGTTACTTTTTGCATATGTATTAAATAGAAGATATGCTGAAAAAACACGAATGTGTACGGTGATTGACAAATATAAAGCTTCAATTCATGTTTGGGAAATAAAAAGACACGGTTGATAATAATTAGACTTAATAGAACTTCTACAAGTAAGTTTTGCGAAAAAGGTAGTAACTTGCTTACATCTAATTATAAGGCTTCAAATTCTCCATGAACATCCTTGGAGTTACAACAACCACATATGTTACAAATTATCCATGTTATTCATATAACAGTAGCCATAAAAACAATACTTGCCTTTCATGTTTCAGTTCATAACAATAAACCATCTGCTTCAGTAAATTATGATTTGTCTGAAATAAGTTGTCTTAGGTTCAGACTAACAATAGCTGGAAATGTACAAGGTGCATTCAATAAATAACCGGAAAAGTAGTATAAAAAATCTAAAATACGACCGTCATTGTTATATGTTTATTATTTTGTGAAGGCATCTGTAAGTTATTTATAGCTGGGGCTGGCATGCCTGCCTCGCGCACGGGATGCTGGGCAACAGTTACACAAGATGGCGGCACCCTTACAGGAGTGCTCCAAGCTAGAGCAGCGAAGTGTCATGAGATTTTTTGTTGAGTGAAGGCATGAAACCGATAGAATACCATTGCCGCATGACAGTTCAGTATGGTGACAACTGTATGATTTGATCACAAGTGTACGAGTGGGCTGAGAAGTTCAAAAAGGGCCTACCCAGTGTCCAGGTCGCTCTGTCACAGAAACAAACATTGCTTCAAGTGGAGGATTTGCCAGAAAGATCATGTTAACTTTGTTTTGGGACCACAAGGGCCAATTCTCGAACATTACATGCCCAGAGGTCATAATGTAAACAGTACCATCTACTCCAACCTTTTGCGGGAAAAACTGAAATCAACCATTTTGCAGAGACAACGTGGTCTGGTGTCCACTGGTGTGTTTTTGCTCCATGACAATGCGAGACCACACACTGCCAAGCTTCCTGTGAAATCAGTGCCCTTATCAAATGCTGGCATTGAACTAGGCGGGAGGGGGGGGGGGGGGGGCTATGTTGAAACATAGTACTGTAGTTCTTTTGGTGCTTGTAATAAATATTTGTTAAAACATATTTCCGGTTATATATTGAATGAGCCTTGACTGATGGTTCAAGTGATATTAGAACTAAGCCCCGCGACAGGTTAAGTTTGCAGCAGGTATTATATATTAACCCGCGTGAAAACGGCGCTATGCATCTCCCGTGCCAGTCTTGCCTCAACTGCCGAATTGTTTATGTCACAGACACTGAGAAAATCGGCAGTATTGCAGCGGAACTACATTCTGCGTGCACGTTTGGGTCTATATATGCGAAAAGTTGCTGCAAACTTAACCTGTCGCGGGGCTTAAAAGCCTGGATGTTGCCCAAAATATCTATTTGCTTCAGTGAACAGATTCATACAGGGGATGGACAAAAATATGGAAACACCTTCAGAAATGCACGTTACCTTTATTAATATCGAGTAGGACCACCTTTGGCACGCAGAACGGCCTGCAGTTGACGTGGAATGGACAAATACAGGTCGTGTATGGTTGTCAAAGGGATGTTGTACCATTCTTCCTCCAAAGCAGCTGCAAGTTGTTGTAGAGACGATGGTGCTGGGTAGCTGGTTCGCACCTTGGTCTCCAAAACCAACCACAGGGGCTCAATAATATTGAGGTCTGGCGATTGTGGAGGCCATGGCAGATGTGACACATCATCTTCGTGCACATCAAACCAGTCCTGGACGATGTGAGCCGTATGAACAGGGGCTCTGTCATCTTGAAACACGGCATCACCATCTCGGAACAAAGTTTGCACCATGGGATGCAGCTGGTCACTCAAAATGGTTACGTAGTCCCTGGCAGTGACATGTCCATGAAAGGTGATGATGGGTCCGGCAGAATACCAGGAGATGGATGCCCAAATCATCACTGAACCACCGCCAAGCTTCACTCTCAATAACAGACAGTCTGTATCGTACGCTTGTGCTGGTGTTCTCCACACGTACACTCGGCCAGCAGTTGGAAACAATGTAAAGGATGACTCATCCGACCAGATTACAGTCTTCCACTGCTCCATTGTCCAGTTTTTATGGGCGTTGCACCACTGTCTCCATCTAGCAGCATTGTCAAGAGTCACGAGTGGTTTGGGAATTGCAGATCTCAGGGTAGCTACGATTTTTTGATTATGAAATTCCCTGACTTTTCCAGGTTTTCCAGACCAGAAATATTTTTTTTCCAGACATGTTGTCGTCATGATTTTTGCTTTTGAACCTCATGTTTTTCAATTAAATATGCAGGCACGTTAATTATTCTGAATATGAATATACACAGTTATTAGATGGAAATTTACCAAGTGATTAATATAATGCTATTCAATGAAAAAATAAATAACTATTGTACTTCCCCATTTTCACCAAGTCATTACAATTAAGGTGGTATAAAAAATCAATAAAAATGTGGCATATATCAAAGCTTTACAATGTAACCTGTATACAACCTCAATTATATCAATACAAATGAGAAACAACAGAAAATTAGGTCATGTACCTTTAGAAAATATGCAATAAGTTTAATGAATATATTTTTTAATTTATTGAAAATAGTACATATTACGGAAATTCAGAACTTGAATGGGGCCAGTGACCAACCATACACCTAAAAAAATATATACGCGGGCCATACTTTGGAATCAAATATCTCCATTATTTGAGTTTTCCACATGCTGGAACCAATTTTATATTACGGAAAACATCGAAATCTGTCTTAAAAGGTAACAGTTCCGAATGTTTTATGATTTTGTTTTCCAAATTTTCCTAGCAGGAAGATTAATTATCATAGAATTTTGGCAATCATTGTGACACGAAATTTGAACCTTCCTTTAAAAAAATTAGCACTATTTGGATTCGAAAAAAATTATTTATGTTAAAAAGAATAATTCAAAATGACCTTACTCAATCATACACGCTTCCCACGGACAAGGTATTCTCCGGTTGACAAGCGACAGTAAGTATCGTAAACTAGTGGGAATGAATGTAGAAATAAATCGGAACCTTAGTAGAGTGCATTCAGGGTCTTTATTTTAATTCTAAGACAACCAAACCAGATATTCCTAAAGTAACCACAAAAGCATATATTCACAAATTCTTAAGTAATCGCTAAAACTATGCAGTATGTGTTAACAGACATAAATCGAAATCGAACCATGTAAAAGTTGCATTTGTAGCATGATGAAATCGTAATAAAACAAAAGGAACACTTGGGCTCATTTTCACCACTTTTCAGCATAATTTAATTCTACACGCAACCAATATGTGAAATTACTATCGGCATGAAACCAACATTCCTAACCTAACAACGATGTGTGACCAGCGTACATTTAATTCCTCTATTTCGCACCAGTTTTAAAAAAATAAATTCGTTCTACATGCACAAAACACGTGCATATTCAAACAATGACGTCACTGATACTGCATAAAATCACTAATTTATCGAGTGTAACACATCTCTGCAATGTAAAAATTACGACAAGCAAGTGAACTAGTTGATCAGGTTGCTTCTGAACGGATCGCAAACGAAGGACTCAAATTCACAGAACGGGTTCATGGGGGTAGAGCCCCTTTGATTTTACTTGGCATCCTCACCCGTCCAGTGTGACGTCAACCACAGCCAGTTACATGAAATTCTGCTCTTCAAGCTTTATTGCAGATCCAAAACCAATGAACTGTCCAAACACCGACCTGCTCCGCTTCATGTATCAAAAGAGAACGGGTGTGTTCTTGAAGAAAGAAAATTTCCTCATCACACACACAAAGCTAAAGCAACATTTTTTCCACAAGAAAATCTGAGGATGGCTGGTGCGTAGGTTTCGTCTTGAGTAACTTGTTCTCTAAGGAAAAATCTGACGCCTCTCCAAATTCCGGTCTTGAACAGGTTCACAAGAACGAGTCGCAAAATGAACGGATCCAAGAACCTAGATCTGAGAGTGAATAAATATAGAATCGAAATGCGAAGGAACCATAATTTTGTACGTAACAGACTAGAAATCATAATGACGAGAGGAACAAGTTTCTGAACTGATTCTTTTGGGGGGACTGGAATCACAAGAACGAAGAACCGAATTCGGAAGTGGAAATGAACCACTCGTTCATTTTGTAACTGGTTCTCCTGCAACTCCAAAATGCACGTAAATTCCAGAAAATATGCAAAATTCCCTGACTATTCCCTGACTTTTCCCTGACCAACCAAATTCCCTGACTTTTCCCTGTTTTCCAGGTTTTCCAGTCGCGTAGCAACCCTGGATCTGCCATGAATACCCTGCTTGTGGAATTCTCTTCTGACTGTTTTGACTGTTTGACAGGGTTTATAAGCACTGTATTCAGCTCAGCAGTGACTTTTGGAGCCGTGGTGATCTTCTGCTTGGTCACAATCCTACCCAATGTGCGTCTGTCTCTGTCACGCAACACACACTTGCGTCCACGCTGGTGCTTCGCTGATGCAGTTTTTCCGGAAGTCTCGTAGGCAGTCATGATCTTCGAGACTGTGCCTCTTGATACACCAAACATTTCCACTACTTTCGTCACGGAAGCTCCCACCATACGCGCACCCACAATTTGCGCTTTTTGAAACTCTGTCAGCTCAGACATGATTCACGATAACCTGCACGGACCAGTCGCTGAACTGTAACTGGCCCATCTGTCAGGTTGGCCTGGGTGTATACCTCGCAGGAAGTGCCAGTGAACACAGCGCCACCTACCATTCAGACGCAAATCGTGTTTGAAATGGCTACCTGTTTTATACCAGGTGTTTCCATATTTCTGTCCATCCCCTGTAGGCTCTGTACATGTTTCAGGGTATTAAAGGGTGTCTCAAAAAGAACGCACAATTTAATTTTGTAATTAAATGTATAATTTATTGAAAAAGTGGTGTGATTTTTATTTCAAAGTATGGAATACAATATCGGACCATTGTCCCCCATGACGTTTCTGGCAAACCCTTATGTTTTTGACAAAATTTCTCATATTACTTTTGCACATTTGCCACTCAATTTCACCAACGATGTATCGAATCTCCACTTTCAGCTCCAGAATTGTTTGGGGATTATTGGCTAGATTTGGGATCTCGTGTACTTCCACAGAAAGAAATTTTGAGATCTCGGGGGAGGGGAGTTGCAGTTTCCTTTCCACGAGATCTAATAGCCACAACATTTCTTCCACAACAGGAGCTGATTCACATGAAGTGCCATCCTGCTGAAACCACATGTACTTGAGATTGAAACCATTTTAATTCCAGCCACAGAAACTGAGATCAAGTTGCAATAACGTTCACCATTGACCATTACTGCATTTCCAGGCTAATGTTTTTGAAGAATTCAGTCTGCAAATATTCGAAAATGAAGCTGATTTCTTCCTATTGGAGTATCATTGAAATCCAAATCTACACCAATAATCCTCAAAAAATTCCACAGCTGTAAATGGAGGTCCAACGTCATTAGCAAAATTGAGTTGCAAATGTACAAAAATGCGATGAAAAATTTTGTCAGAGTCATGTGGGACATTTGTCTGATATTGTGATAAGCCAAAAGTGGAAGAAAAATAGTGCAAAGCATGACACATTCTAATGTGTCTATATTTTTTTGTTTCGCCTGTCCACACTCCACATTGCTCCATATTTTTCAAAGACCATCAACTTTGTTTTATCTGTTTCCCTTACTGTACTGTGAGATGCATACGTATTACCAAGCAAATTGTCCATCACCATATTTTTTTATCTTTACCAGAAGATGTATGAGCATTGCTTAAAAACACGTAGAATGCAAGAGAAAAATTAATGAAAAGAGTCATGGAAAAATTGCTGAGCAGTACTGAGCATCCCACTGTCCAATGAAACAGTTGTGATCATATTTGATGAGATTAATTTTATCTCCTCAGCACTACAGCGTTAACTGAAAAGTGCACAATTTATTGGAAAAGTCGGAAGGAAAATCAATCATTTTTCAGAATTACATACATTGATACACGTAGATTTACAAACTTTTTTCCATGACACTTAATTTTAAAGGTTCTATTAATTTCGGTGGCCTCTGCCACCATCCACTTGGGAACTTGTTGCTTGACTGCTGGGCCGGCTTCCGGTTCCTGTTGCTTCGCTGTGCGCCACTGGTGTAGCCAGTTCATTGGATATGTTTGCTGGGCATGCTTGGTTTCAGTTGCTGCAGTAGCAGGACCCAAATGTGATGTGCCGGACTGCTGTCAAGTTTAGTTGATGTGGAAAATCCATAAAGCCATGGTAGCTCAGTTGTTAGGGCATCTGAACTACCATGCGAGAGGTGTTCAATCCGCAGGGGAGAACTGGGCTATTTTCCACCTGTTCAAGCAGCTGTGGCACCCACCCAGCTTCGTATAACGTGGGTACCTGGAGTAAACTCTGGGTTGGGGGGGGGGGGGGTAAAGGCAGCCAGGGACATGGTGCTGATCACATCACCCCCACCTTCGGCCGTGATCAAGAAAGTGTGGGGCCCTGACTCCAAACCCCCTATACGCCTTCATGGCGTGGTGCTGAGCACAGGGGAGCACTTTACTTCTTTTTTTTTTTTTTTTACTTTAGGAAAGTGCATAATTGCGTCTCTCATTGAATTTTGGTGTCCATTAGCATTTGTGATGTATGCCAGACTGAAACATGTTTCACCTTGTGTTCGTTGAACTTAGGTGCAACTACTGGGATTTTTTAGCATCTTTCAAGTGCTGTTGTATTCATACATTGATGGCTCTGGTCAATCAACATCAGCAAACGTAGGAGACAAACTGGTTACATCAGCGCTCCTAGCAACATGCAGGAAAACAACAGGCACCGGAAGCCAGCCCAGCAGTGAAGCAACAAGTTTGAATGGTCGCAGGCGCCACCAAAATTAATAGTACCTTTAAAAGTAAGTCTCGTGGAAAAAGTTACTAACTCGTTTACGTGTATGTATTATACAACTGCATATTTTAATCCCCAAACATGAACACGTACATTCACGTAAAAAAATTAATAGAACATCATTCTAATTTCACACCAGTACATCAAAGGTATAAGTAAAACTTTTATTTGTCTATAACAATGATGTAAATAATACATCTTTAAAATTTACAACCATGTTTTTATTGCATGTAACATATTTTCATAACATAGTATTCTGTGGTTGCAATAAGCATGTTCACATTTCAATTGGTATACTTATTCTGCTTGGACATTGTTAGAAACTGATTTTTTTAAGGAACTTTGAACCATGTGGTCCTTCCTATTGGTCTCACAACATTACTAGCAACTGACCAGCTTACAAGATTTTTACTTCAAGTACACAATGGTACAAATCTTCTGAAGTAATACTTTTTTTAAAAATTCATGCTTCTATGCACAACGTTAGCTTATTTGAGCTTTCCACAATTGTTTAATGAAAATACTTAATTATTATCCATCCTCGTATGATGTATTCTGCACATCACCAACTTCATTTCTTATTGTCAGTGCTTCAAGTCCATTGGTAATTTTATGCTTATCGTTGCTAAGAAACAACTTACGTTCTCGCCGTGATGTGTTGGGTGGTGAAAAGTACTTCTTTCGAAATGCGGACGATACTGCACCCATATCTACTTGTGTGTTGCATTCACCAGGGATCTGTAGAAACAAAAATGACATCTGAAGATGTTTACAATAAATATATAGATTATTTGCAGGTATTACAAAGTTCCCGTCATTTTAACTCTTTCGCTGCGGAATTCTCTGGCACACAATATCCCTTGACTGCATAATTAAATTTGAAAAAATATTTTTTTTATAAACAAATAGTTTTCACAATTACATTGCGTTATATATGAGAGAGAACTTACAAAATTCATTCTTGCACTGGAATACCATTCTGTAGTCTCTGGTGGTATGATATTTTGAAAAATTTTGAAATTTTGAAAAAAAAAATTTAGAAAGAATAATTTTAAAAAATTACATTGCAAAATATATTATAGAGAAATTACAAAAGTCATTCCTTGCACTGGCAAACCATTCTGTAGTCCCTGATGGTATGGTATTTTTCAAAACACGGGATGACACAGAGTGGTGGAGCGGCATGGAAATTCGTAAGTAGTATCAAGATACTGGGTGGTGAAAACTTCAGTTTGTTCTGCTGTGTGTTCAAATACTGAGCGGGGGAAATATTTGATAAAACAAGAAAATGGTGTGCTAAATACTGTACTGTCACCAAGTAACTTAGCACTTTCCTGTGTCGAACTTCCCGCACCTAGATCAATGCTGCTTTGCACTCTGCTCCATGATGTTACGGACGGCGGTACAAATTCTTCATCAGACACTACACAATCACTGTCACCAATTGAAGTCTCATAAAACCTGTCGCTATTATCGTCACAATTTAATTCACCTTCTGATTCAACAGTTGAGTAACATTATTATCAGACAAGTGTTGACGACTTGACGAAGCCATGTTGTTTACATTCGAACATGCATTTGAAACTGACATGTCAGAGCACTCAACGCTCGTATTCTAAACGGAGGCGTAATTAGCGACATCATACGGATATAAACAAAACTACAAGTTCAAATAGTTCCAAATACTATCAACAGATGTCTGAAGGCTACTAAAAGCGAAGTACTGTGGAAATGCGACACCCGCAGCGAGTGAAGTATGAACTCGCAATAATGCGACTTCCGCAGAGCAAGGCACCTGGCTTGCTGTGCATAAATGCGACGACCGCAGCGAAAGAGTTAACAGAACAAATTCCTTGACTCTTCCAGGTGATTTTAAAATAAATTTCCAGCCCATTCTGTGGTGTTCAACATGTTAAGAATCAAGTTTTAAGTGTAAGTGTTACTCAAGATAATAAAATTTCAACACTGCTCAAAATAAATGAACATAAATTAAAAATTTAACATCAAGAAGTTGGACTGACAACCAGGCATCCATAAAGTCCAGAACCAATTTATGCTTGCTAATTTTCTCTCCTGAATTTGTTTAAAATTCCTGGACCTTGAACAACCCTGCTGACAACATCCAGGAGAGATCCTAGGGACCACAGATTGTTGGGGGTTCCTCAGTACCCCATTCCCTGTATGTTTTTGCAACGTTACTACTCCAGGTGGTCTGTAATCTACTCCACAACTACTTTTTATGTTATACGAGGCGTATTCGTAAAGTAAGTACCGTTTGCAAATATTGCCGCTGTAGCGATGCAGTCGCGACCGTGTGAGTTCTCGCTGACGTCCTTCATCCATTAGCTAGCCACAGGCACGCGTGGGAGCAGATCATGTTTTTTTCGTAGTTTTCTGAAGGTTTGAAATGTTCAAGAAAATCAATCAGCCCGCCGACTGTGAAATCCGGTCTGTGATTTGTTTTCTCAATGCAAGAATGGTTGAATTCTTGCCTAGAGGACAGACCACCAACAAAGATGCCTGCTGTGACACATGAATCTGGCTGTGTCGTGCAATTCAAAACAAAAGAAGCGGAATGCTTAGCGAAGGCATTGTGTTGCTTCACGACAATGCTCGTCTGCATACGGCTCAACAAACTCAAAATGTCATTCGGCTGGGAACAATTTGTTCATCCGCCAACAGCCCAGACTTGGCACCAAGTGACTACCATCTTTCTTCATCTGAAGAAGTTTCTTGCTGGTCAGTGTTTCGATGATGATGATGACGTCGAAGCAGCAGTGCATGGATGGATTTCGTCACAGGCGGGAACATTCTATGATGATGGGATACAAAAACTAGTGCCACGCTACGACAAATGCTTGAACAATGTTGGAAACTACGTAGAAAAGTAGTTTAGGGTTTGTAGAATGCAATGCAAAAAAAAAAAAAAAGGTACAAAAATATTTTACTTTATTTTTTATATCCTTTCGGTACTTACTTTCCGAATACGCCTCGTAAATGCCATAAAATACTGTTTGGTTTTCAATAAGTTAGAGCAGTGCATGTTTACATCAACCTTAATGCTGCAAGGGGCAGTATCACATGTAACAAAGTGGCCAGTCAATTTGTGCCAACAGCAACGCTGTGAGTAGTGTGTATGCATCTCTCACAGATGGGAGTTCTTTCTTGTGCCATACATTCATCACATGATTCTAGCTATCTTATTCCATCGATTAATTTGAACGATTTGCTTTATTTTACTTTCTTTTTCTGCCACATTTGGCTAATCGCAAAAATTGGGATGAGTTATATGATGAAATTAATGAATGCACACCGATGCCCAGGCCAGGATTTTAACCCCAGTACCCTGGCGTCATAGTGTTATGCGTTAACCACTCCACCATGGAGACTGGCTCTTATTTCATTGAATATAAGCATTTAGCAAAATACCAGCATTTACTTCTATTTGTCAAGCTCACACTATGGTAAACAGTAGCAGCATCCCCTACAAAATCTCTCAATTTACTCTGGTTATTGTTACATTATAATAGACCCCCCCCCCCCCCCCCAATTACTAAGTAGGGCATTATATTCCAAATATTTTATTGCCAAATTATAGAGCACAGAATGCTCCAATAATTCTATGAGCACAAACACAGCCATCTCACCTATTGTAAATTGCTGCAAGGGCTGGACCCTCCAATGTGTTGTGTGCTTTTTTTTAGTGTTCTGTATATTCTTATCAAATGTGCTGATTTTACTTTCCGCAGACAGAATTTGAACTTTCCCAAAGATTTAATCATCCATGTTTGGAGCACATTTTTTTTAGCTTTTTGAGAAGAGTGAGCCTTTTCCACCGTTTCTGAGGAAGTTTGTAAACCATCTTTCCCTACCTTTTTAATGGATTGTGTACGTCCTTTACAACTTGCACTTTTAATTTTCAAAAGGCTCTTTACACCCTTTTTTTAACATTAAGGTAAGAGTTTTAGAAAAGGAGATTTTTCCTCATGCCGAAGCACCCAAAAAGTTTTACTAAATAAAACAATTGGCAGAAAGAGGGAATCTATACATGTACATGTCATTTCTGACATCATTTTGAACAGAATATGTATTTCAGGTTCTATTAATCAAGTCTAATGCATACATCAGATTTCACAACTCCAATCCCACCATAAGAGTCCATGTAATGCAGTAAAACCTTGTTAATCTGGAATAATGGGGGGATAAGTTGACCGGTTTAACAAAAGTCCGGATTAACTGAAATATCCTAAAAGAACAGTAGAGAGTGCATTAAAACTCAGTTTATAGCAGCAAAACACGTTTATTATGGTGTATTTAAAGGGCATTCCTTTGTCAATGCAGCTCCTTCCCAAAATTCGCAGGAAACAGAATTTCATCAGTGGCTTACTGCCTTTCTGTGGGAAGATCTCTCATGGACGTTGGATGTACGTATTCTTACCCGTTACGGACCAATATGACAAATGCGATTCTTGACTCCTAGCCACATTTAAAACCTTGCATTCTGCTTTTTTTTTTCCTGTCCGGATTAAGCAAAGTCCGGCTTATCGGGGTTCAGATTAACGAGGTTTTACTGTAGCTCATTTTACCAAAAAGTTACACATATTGGGTTCTCCAGTTTGACTTACAATGAAAGAAGAAAGTTAAAACTGACCTCAGGTTCTTGCACTTTCTCCAGTGTAAGTAGCCTCCGACTTGAGTGGCTGGTGAGCACCTGTTCAGAATTACTTTTCAATACGAAGCTTGGATGGTGAGGTAGTTTGTCTTCATTGTACTCACTCCTGAAAAAGAGAATAAATGGCATTAAAGAATTTAGTTCTGTCTGCACATAAATATCGTAAAATGAATACAGGGTGTTCCGCTTACGACTATAATAAAAGAAAAATTTGTAACATTGAAAGGACTAGTTCAAATGATGGAAAGTTGGAATCACCATGAAGAGTAACAGGAAGTTTTAAAGGTAGGTTGCGAACGTGCAGGAGCTATAGAGTAGTTCAAATTTTATTTGTTATTTGTAGCCATATATCTATTAGAGGTATTTTCCACTCTTATGGCGGCCGGTCCTAGTTCTGGGGCAAGGGAAGTGGGGAGCAGGGATTACACCGCACACCAACCAGACAACAGAAGTGGCATCAAGAGACATGACGCAGCGAGAAGAAGTACTACGTGAACTTTGTTCTACTGGCTGCTGCGTTTCTTATCGTGCTGGGTTGCTCGCTTCCCCACTTCCCTTGGCAGAACTATGACCAACCGCCATAACAATAGAAAGGACCTTTAGTCATTTACACCATGATTTTCATAGCTTCTTCATAATTTTGAAACTAACTACATTTGTAAAAGCAAAAATAATGGCCTGAAAAGGCATTGTGCAATGTTCAACTTGAAGTGCAATAAAATTATTCGTTCCCTTTGTTAATGTGACTTTTACAACATCCTGAACAAAGAAAAACTAATATCAGGCAATATTTGCTTCATTTGTCAGCTAAAAGAATTACATTATTGCTTAATATAATCTTCTCCAAATATTGTGACGAGTGAAAAATATATATGCTTTTACAATGTTATTTATATTGTTATTTTGACTATATCTAATCACACTGTAGAAGGGAAACTTACCATGCTGATACAACAAACTTTATGTACTGAATTTTCACTTGTCATTGTGTTTAGCACAGCATTTTGTTTGAATTACATTTCCATGTGCAACAAATATCGCATATATATGCCAATTTTATTTTTGGGACATCCAATAGACAAAAAGTGTAACGTGACACACATTTTTTGACCGATTTTTGGATTCAGTGAGTCGTAATTAGTTAAGAATACTATTAATATGACTTCTACAGAAAAAAATAAAATTTATTGGCTAGCAAAATCTATCAACGTTCATCAATTTTACTGCCTGTTTTGTATTTTTCGGTGTCTTTTGCCTGTCTGTTTTCAGAGTTTTTAGTGCCTATCGCCTCATCCTGGTTATAAGCCCTTATCCTCCTTTACTGTCCTGTAAAGATGTGAACGTGGAGAGTGTAAATAATACATGACACTAAAACTATCACATGGGAGATGTAACAATATATTATGAAATATTTTGATGACATTCAGTCAGTAATTAAGTTGTGGGAATTCTTTAGGTTTATAATGAAGAAACATTTTGTTTTCTTAAGAAGTAAGGAGACTTCATTTCTAAAATAAAATACGGGGTGTACACGATGAATCTCTGGGGTTTCGACACAATGTTAAAAATCAGAAAAGAAAGTTACGACAATCCAGTTTTTTGTATTTGGTGCCATATATGTTCAAGTTTGTGTTTTTTTTAAATTCGCGTGCATCATGCTTGGCGGCATTCTTGTTGCTTTTGTGAAAATGGCATCTTCTCAAGAGAAAGCATTGACAAGCCCATGGAAGTCGATCAGGCTAGCCACCATGTATCCCAGATATCACTTCTTCCTTCGGGGGTATGTTAAAGATGAAGTATACTCAACGAAGGTGCCAAACGTGAATTGTTGCTGCCCTGATGACGTGCTGCAGCACGAAGTGGAATACCGGTTGCACATTCTTTGTATTACTAAAGATGCGTACATAGAAGTGTGGTAACTTTTTGTAAGAAACTTTATGAGTTGCTCTTTGCAATAAAATTACCAAAAAATGTGTAGGTGTGTTTGTTTTAATTTCCCATCACTTCAACATCCCGGAGCTTCATCGTGTACACCCTGTATAATAACAGGCAAGTTACTGGATGGGTTTGAGCCCTGAAAAACTAGAAATGGCCAAATCTGGATAAAATTTTATCCAGATATCTGTGCTATTTGGATATTCAGATTATCCAGATATCCAAATTATCCAGATATTCAGATATCTGGATATTCAAATTAACCAGATATTCAGATATCTGGATATTCAAATTATCCAGATTATCCGTTGCATCTGAAACTGATATCAGATAATTTGACATCTGAATTTTGTGGCCAGCCCCACTGCAAACCAATATAAGTGGCGCCACAACCAATTACAAATTCAAAAATTCAAACTGTTCAAATCTGGCTCTGCATTTCTCTCACCAGCTCAAGAACTGACAGTATAAAATTACTTCATGACATCGTTACGGTCAATGGGTCCAGGTAAGAATATCATGAACCTTTTTTTTTCTTATCCGGTTTCTTTAACTGTAATACAATTTTGCTAAATGCTAACCTGTATACTGGAAGCCAACACACGAGATGACCTCCAAGCTTGAGATGCATTGCTGCAAATTGGAATAAATCTCTATAAAGCTCTCCAAGACCGTATTCTATCTTGGACGGAATGTGTCCCTCTAAATGCTCCTCACTGATCTGGTAACTCTTTGTGCTTCCTATCCTTTCAGTAGCTTCGCGAATTCCGTATGGAGCTACAAAAAAAGGAAACAATGTGTTTATAAGCAAAATAGATGGAAACAATAAAACAACAGAGCCTTCAACAAAGAAAGCATTGGCCTGGAGATATGGATATTTAATTTTTTCCAGAAACATGAAAGAGAAATATCATGCTGTAATGTTCATTTTTCATGTTTTTGAAACGTGCAAGGTGCATTTTCCTACCATGTTTTGTCACAAAATGGTGCGAAATGTACTGCAAAACTCTCAAACATGAAATTTAAGTGTTTATTTACTGACGCAACAATTTCTGAAGCCTGAAATATCCTATGAGTTATGCAAATCATGGAACAGTGGTAATTCTGTGTCAAACATTTGAGAAGCAAAAACGAAATAGTTTACATAGGAATACACTTAACACTAGGAGGACGGTGATTTCCTAACTACCTATTATGACCAACCTGTCATTTTGACGGGTACAGTTTTTCCATGCAATATTATTCACTGCTTTTATTCTGAAAGTGAAACAACACCTGTGTTTCTCTATTTCTTTTATTTTCACATCATTATAAACAGTCATTACAAATTCTGCCTCCTGAAGCGGCTAATAGAGGGTCACAAAAAGAACAAATTGTCTGGGTCAGAAGGACCATGTTATTCATATTCAGTGAAATCCTGGAAGACATGAAGTTAACTTAACAAAATTATAATTAAATATGTTCTGTACAAAAATATATAAATAAATCACCTGTGTATTTCTTGTATTTATTCCATTTATTTATTTATGAGTGTATTTTATTTATTTACTTATGGTGTATTTTTATTAACTTTTAAGTTTTTGTGTTTGTAGAAACATTTTTTTCTTACCATTTACACTACGTATGTTCTTTTCATTGGTGGGAGCTTTTCAAAAATATAATATCGCTATTCTGTTACACAAATTAGAAATACATGAACACTCACTTGGAAAGGAGGAAACGCCGGCCCCCCGTGATGTAGTGCTTAGCACATCATGCTATGACGCCAAGGGTTCTAGGTTTGAATCCCAACCTGGGCATGGATGTTTGTGAGTGTCCATTCATCAATTTCATCATACCATCACTCGTCTCCATCTTCACAATTAGCCCAAAATTGCACAAAAGCAAAATAAAATAAACAAAAATCAATAAAGGAGGAAACATCAATCTGCCGACACACACATGTATTGTCATCATCTTGCACATCTTCAACTGAAGAATAAATGTAGACAAGTTCGTCATTATCATTGTCATTATCTACTCTGCACTCATCATATTCATTAATATTGTCCTCTCCCTCAGATTCGACGTATGACAAATCACGGAGATAATGAGGTAGCTAGCTACATCACGATTCAGTAAGCCACGTTCGGGCGACATAGGACACTGCACTAAGCCAAATAGAGTAAGCGAATAGTTTGCCAATTTTTTACTGCAAGCTAATTCATTGACCTACCTGAAGTAACATTCAACTTGAAAATACGTCCCTTAGACGAACAACAATGAGCAAAGATTAATACTCACACTTAGAATACGCTATTGCTAATGACGGGTGATCATACTTATAGTAGTAATCCAATGTAGTAGTCTTCCCACATAAGATAAAAGTTTAACTTTTTACACAAGAGTAGAGCACTAAAATTTGTTAAAAGTCACAGAACATGGAAGCAAAATTAACATTGTCAAAATTACAATAAAAATAGGGTCACCCGTTCATGTTCCTTCATCAATTTCATCATAGAGGCAGAAACCTGACAAAAAATTAAAAATGACAGCCACCACCAGGCTATGACGTTTTTCAAGCACTCTAGGTGCAATATACAAATATTACACGCCACATTGCTTCGGTAAAACACAAACGCAACCTGGGATAAAGAAATAAGAAACTACTTACAATTTTTCGATTTCAGGCTTCAAGCCATCTTATTTTTAGTAGTGGTGATGATAATTTTTCACCTCATTCTTTATTGATATTTTTTCTTTCCAGAATGAAATACAAGTTGACATAATTTCTACAAAGTTTTATATTAACAAATTTGAATAGTTTTTTACAATATTGTCTGATTTTAACTCATTATTGAATAATTTGAAATAAAATAGGTTTTAAAAAAATCGCTACTATGTAGGGATATGGTTTGCTATGGTGAACAATAGATGTCTTTGGACTTATGAGGATTTTTCTAACATTTTTCTTTATTGTTTCTGAATGTTCTACTGTGGTGGAAATGAGTTAATATCTTGATCTTTTTTTACAGAATTTAGAATTTTATTTGAAATTGAGAAGATGAACCACATGTAGGAAGATAACAAAGTTTAATTTCTAATTGTCATAAAGAAAAATGTATGTAATTTCCTTTTATAGAAGTAATAAGAAAGCTAATTTTTTCTTGCCAAATGACTTTCATATCAATATCATTTGCATGATATTGATATAAGGCCAAGAACTGACTGGGAATTCAGGCATTTGTGCACATCTTAATTGACCAAATAAAGGAGCTGCGATGGTATAGTCTGTAAGGCATCTGATTGCCATGCATGAGACGAGGGTTCGATTCTAAGGGTTAGTGATCTGAGGCCAGAATTTTTCCAGCGTTGTCCATGCATAAAGTGACTCTGGGGTTCACACAGCCTCAAAGTAATAGGTACCTCGAGGGCAATACTGGGAGGTAAAGCCAGCCGGAGTGCGGGGCTGATCACGTCCCCCCAAAATGGTAAAAATCAAGAACGTGTGGGGACCTAAACCCAACAACCTCTAAAAGTGTCTTCATGGCATGACTCAATATGCACGGGAAACTTTACCTTCAAATACTTAAGGGTAAAAACAATGCCACGTCATCATTTGCTGTGAACCATCATGGCAAGGCTTCTAATTTCTACTATATAATTGTGAGTTAATGTTAATCTAATGTAAACACAACATATCCCCCCAAATACACAAAGACAATGAGCTTCTTTGAGGGAGATTTCACAATGAAGCCAAAAATGGCACATGTTGCATATCACTTGAGGATTAACCAATCAAATGCAAGATTGTGGGACCTGTTGTGCTTCGTGCCCAAGTGTCATGTGTCATATATTGCTTGTTACTTGGCAGTGAAATAAATACCCCTTGGAGTTGACGTGTTGGGACTCAGGTTTCTGGTGCTCCTGTGCCATCTGACGGAAAGGAACTATAAACCTATCAACTCTTTATTCCATGAAAAACTTAACTAACACGGATTTCCTTCATTCTAAACTGCATATTTACTTGCACATTCTGCACCACCGTTTTGGTGTATATTTCCATGCATATTGTAGGCATTTTAGTGCACAACTATCCGGACCCTAGTAATGTATAACAATAATCATAATCAGGGGTAGACAAAACTATAAATAATTCAGGCACCAGTCCCTTTTCTCAGGGGCCAGCCTTTTCTTTGCCAAATATGGGCTAAGAAAGCCATGAATCCAACTAAGAGAAACTACGAAATGTGATTTTTCTTGTATGTACGCATTGCTTGCATTGTAGAATTATCTCTTTTGTAGTCTACGGTTATTACAAGCATAAAAATGCAGTTTTTTGTTGTGACGTTTCAGGAAAACACACGCTCCTTTCATCCGACTATAACAACTTTGTCAGTATATTTTAAACTCAGTATCGGCACAATAGGTAACTATGGTGCTATGTTGAAAAGGAAATTTAAATTTACATATACTGATAACTTTATAATTGTTATATTGATAAAAATGAAAAGAAAAAAAAACTAGAAACAACAAAAATTACAATAGCATCAAATTATGCAATTATTTGAAAGAACATTTATATGAAGAAAACACTTCTTTACTGTCTCCTTGCGAGGCAGAGCAAGTCCTTCTCTAAATATTTGGGCATGCGTCAGTTCTACATCTGAGCACACTCAACATGTCAGATTCCTCAGTCAGGTCCACAAGATGGCTTCCTTCAATTTTCAAAACTTCACATTTGGCTTGTTCACATTCAAAATGCAGAAAATATTACACTCACTTGGTCTTATTTCTCATAACATTTCATTTTAGATAATGCAATATTCATTTACTAGCTAGTTAATGCTGATGCCAGCAGATAATAATTTCCTGCTCTCAATTATTAAACTAGGGACTTTACACCAGTTCCAAATCTTTTCTTTTTCGTTATACAGATTATTCCATTATAAAAGCATTTCCAAGCTTCTGTTATCAACAAAATGTCTCTATATAGTTTAAACAAACTATTAAAGATTAACTTATCAAGTATAATCTCTCAAAATATCCAGATTTTTAATGATATTAAACCTTCACCAATCGTCACATTTTTACTTATGTACCATCCATCATGAGATCCCTTTAAAGTCACAGACAACTAGTCTTAGAGCAACTAGTTCAAACCAGATTTTTTAGTATGAGTTATCTTCAATTGTTTTTGTTTTATATTTTTGTCCATAACTGCTTAACACCTTGAATGTTTGTGTTGTAAATGTACATATTTGCTCTGTTACAGCTATTTTACTATGTATATCACAATATACTTATCTAATGATTACAATTACCATTTTATGAATGTTGATATAAAATACCAAGTATGACATCATATAAGACATTGAACAATTTTAAAGAGTTGACCTTTGTATATAAACCTTGATGTCAATGCAAATGTACATAATTTCAATAAATTTAATTATAAATTTGAATGTAACTTATCTTGCTTGCCTGAAATAACACATATGATTGAAGATATTTGTTTTTTCATATTGTCAGTGAAAAATAACTGTTATGAATATGAATTCAGAATATTGCACAATTTGATAATTTTGTCATGATATACAAATTGGCTTTTTTAAACATCATATTTAATGAAATTAGTTTAAATAGTAATTTCAGACACTTAATTGCATTATATGAATAAAATTTTGAGCAATCATATGACTAAATTATTATAGATATAGCACAAATGTGGAACTTTGGACTTAGCCTAACCATTTTCAAATGTAGTTATGACAATGTATTATTTTTATTGTCATACGACATTTATTATTATTGATTGATTGATTGATTAGTTTTATTTTACTTCGCGTTTTGTGCCTCTTGGCTAATTTGCGAAGATGAAATGATGAAATTGATGAATGGACATTTACAAACAACCATGCCCGAGTGGGATTTAAACCCGGGACCCCTACAGTTGCAGCACGATGTGCTAACCACTCCGCCATGGGGTCCGACAGACATTTATTATTATTATTATTATTAGTTTGATTAAAGATACAGTTATAACAATAGTTAAAAAAATTTAACAAAAAAAGTTATACAATGGATGTTGTCAATGTTACATTGTTGTAATATAGTAACTTACTGTGAAATAAGCAGTCTGTTTTATTATTATTTCAGATAAAAAAGTTTTGATCACCTTTTATAAAAATTTATGAATCCCACATATTATCAGGCAGTTCAAAATCATCATTGCTTTCACAGAGATTGGTGTTTTCAGATCTTAGATCCCTAAGATACCCGAGTTACATTGTATTTTTACTACAGTGAACAGTACTCAACAAACACTAGAACATACAAAATATTTCCTGATAACACAAAATCTGTAGCGAGCAGAAACTTACTTACGATCTGTGATTATTGCATCCAGCTTCAAGGATGACTTCCACAAAGGCAAGGCTGCATCTGCCACCAACACATCCACATACAGATGCTCCTTCTTGTACTGTCTCAAGTTGGACCTCACTCCTTCGTCCTTTTCTCGTATTTTCTGAAATAAGATAATATTTTGTAAGTGAACAGACTCTCTGTGCAGTGAGAGATCTGTTTCTACATAAAAAAATCTATACGGCGTACGCTTTTAGAAGGAACATGAGTTCGGCCAATACCCAGCCAGTACTACTGCGCTATTGTCAAACTAACTGCTAGCGCAAGGGAAGGACAGAAGATTCGCGATGTGTCCATTATTTTGATAATGCATGCACAGTATATATGAGTACAGTGAAATAATATAGTGAATATTTCTACACAGGATCATAATATCATATCACTGTGGCATATACGAGAAACCCATACCTAAAAGAAGCTTGAAGGTATTTATTCATCACCGCTCTCGTCGTCTTCCTCGGTCTCTATGTCACTGATTTCACTCATTTCCGAGTCACTCTCCTGGAGGTTAATGAGTAGATTTTGCACCCTTGGTGCCTGTACTACTGGTGCTAGGTTTTGAGAGTGACATTATTTAAAATAAAAAGAACACACACTATTGCACGAAAGGGCTGTATTTAATGTTTTCACAAACTGTTCTTCGTGGCGCACGAGTGAATGATAAGTGAATAATTTTACACCGGCCTTGCTACGAAAACGCTGAACTCAAACTGACGCAGACTTTCAATGTTCGAAAACGCCCAGAACAATGAAGGGTCATTGTCTATATCGAGACGAATTTAACACCCACAGTTTTCCCTAGACACAACAACTCAGCTGTGTCAACAAGGTGGCAACGAAAAAAACAGGCGGAAGGAAATGAAAGGTGATGGATGTTTCCCTTGTTTCTTCAAGGAGAGATAACTCCGGCTGTAGGCGACGGAAATTCATGGGACTTGGACAGTCAGGTTCAAAATGTCTTTCCCCATCTTATGATGAGCCTTAAAGTGGCGAGTTTTATGAAAACTTCTTGCGCGCAAGAAAAATACAGAACAGGGCTTTTAACTTCCACGCCGCAGTCTCCTAACTGTACAACGTTGCACTCCTGCCATTGGCTGATCGCCACGCACACCCTCTGCGTGGCCCCGCCGATATCGCTTCTAAAAGCTTGCGTCGTATAGTGTGAAATGCTCTTAAGGCAAAGAGTGACAGTTTCGCAACCAGATATATATATATTTATTTACTATCGTTGGAATGGGCAATGCTATTGAAGAAACAAAACATGGCACACGGGGGTATGAATTTCTCCCGATGTTGCAAATGGAAGCGGTTTTTGAACTTGATTATTACGCAAAGTACAATCTGTAAAAAATATAATGAATAATTATTTGGAGGCTGCCATTTTACCTTACGGAAATACAAGGCTGCCATTTACCTTATGGAAATAGAACTTCGACTTAAGGTTAATCAAATGGAAGTTCCCAACACAAACAAAATATTTGATCTGTCCTCATTTTTCACTGGCCCTCTGGAAAAAGGAATATCAAATTTCTACTGTATTGCAAACTGAAAGCAGACCTAGTTACTTAAGGTCGAATCACACGGAACTGGATATCCAGTTAGTTGGTGCTGAACTGGCTACTTGCCCGGAAGTGATGGCTGCCTGGCTGGCTGTTGACTGGTTTGGAGAAATAGGACATGTTCTAATTGCTACTTGCTTTCCTCGACCTGGATTCTGTGGAACAGCCAATCAAAGCAAAGTTTCACCACGTGAAGATAATCTGTGAGTTTGCAAAGGGAAGTTTTTGTCTGTGGTTTCCGAGTATTGGCTGTTTTTGATACTTTCACGATAAAAAAAAAAAGGGCAGTTAATATTTAGGTATTTATGCAAAGCGATGAGATGTGTACGTGACAAATATGATTAGATGGAAATGAAAATCCTTATTATTACAAGTGCATTAAATTAAATGATTGATTTTTTTAAATTTGTGAATGAATCCTGCGAATTTCATGTTTGAATATGCATACTTGAGTTCATTAAATTGCTTGTTCGGTACGCATTGATTACCATACTTTTTTCGAGCCAATCTCTAGTCCATACTTTTCTTTTTTAATTTTTAATAAAAGCTCAAAGCAGTAATTCTTCTACAACATTCTTCAAATTGCTCGTCCATCTTTACAGATTGTCTGCTCTGAGCAATGTCTTATGGGAACAAAAGTCTATCGACAAGAATGCTAACAAGCATTGTGTGAGGCGAAAACTAGCAAATGGGTAGCCAGTCCAGCACCAACTAGGGCATTCCTACTGGAAATCCAGTTCTGTGTGATTCAGGCTTTACATACTTAGTTACTTATGACAAAATGTTGTACTTGGAAAAGTATCAACTACTACCAGTATTTATTTTCAGAGAAATGCTGATAAGAAAGAAAGAAAGAAAGAAAGAAAGAAAGAAAAAATGCCAGCGTGCATGCGTGAGTGTGTAACAGTGTGGGTGTCAAAAATTTTCTTTAACTTGCGTATACAGTGGAACCTCGATTTTACGTTTTTCAGGAGACCAAGCTGAAAAAAACTTAAAATGCGGGAAAATGTAAAATCGAGGAAAATTTCTTAACATTTTGATATGTTGGGACCATCAACACTGAATATATTAAGCGGGAAAAATGTAAACTACAGGAATGCAAAATCGGGGTTCCACTGTATACAGCTTCAGAAGTACTTATACCCATTTATATTATTAAGAATGAAAGACACACCTGGCTAGGCCTACTTGGACGTGACTTCCCATGAAGCATTAGGTAATCTATGTCTGTCCCCAGCACATAAGCACCAAACACAGCTGCAGCAACCAACAAGGAACCTGGAATTCCAAAATAATATAAACAAACAAAATAGAGCTATGATTTTTTACTGCATGTCAAACTCCTAAATATTTCATGTTCTAGAGTTAGTATATTAGATAAATTCTCTCAGGATATCAGCCAGGTCAGTTATGAATATACTTCTGCACTTTTGAGAGGTAACATCACTCTCATCTTTAGGATTCAATCCAGACTCTGTTCTAGAATGTGAGATTGACATTAGCTATCAAAAGCTCGGAAGCACATCACGAAGAACTGGCTTGGCTGATATCTTGAGAGAATCACTTCCTCATTCACCATCAGGAAGGCTTCAAGAATTATTCTAATATTGTCAGGAGACAGGCGTACACTGACTGATTGAAATTAAAAGTATGAATCTATCAGTATTATTCATGATGGTTGCGGTAAACGCGGTTTAAAATTACTTACGTGAAATTTTGAAGATTTCGCACTTCCGCATTGCACAATTTAATGGTTAAATCCTATTAATTTCGAAGATCCACTGTCTTCATTCACAAAAGGGTACGACAGTGGATCTTCAAAATTAATAGGATTTAACCATTAAATTGTGCAAGGCGGAAGTGCAAAATCTTCTAAATTTCAAGTAAGTAATTTTAAAACACAAAGCAAGTTGCATGCGCCAGTTCCGCCGAACGGGAGGAATCGCAACTACCGCCACCTGGGAACAAACAATGCAGTGACGCGGTACCATCTCCGCTTCAAACGCCGTACCCTTTTGTGAATGAAGACAGTGGATCTTCGAAATTAATAGGATTTAACCATTAAATTGTACAATGCGGAAGTGCGAAATCTTCTAAATTTCAAGTCTTTTGTGAATGAAGACAGTGGATCTTCGAAATTAATAGGATTTAACCATTAAATTGTACAATGCGGAAGTGCGAAATCTTCTAAATTTCAAGTCTTTTGTGAATGAAGACAGTGGATCTTCGAAATTAATAGGATTTAACCATTAAATTGTACAATGCGGAAGTGCGAAATCTTCTAAATTTCAAGTCTTTTGTGAATGAAGACAGTGGATCTTCAAAATTAATAGGATTTAACCATTAAATTGTGCAAGGCGGAAGTGCAAAATCTTCTAAATTTCAAGTAAGTAATTTTAAAACACAAAGCAAGTTGCATGCGCCAGTTCCGCCGAACGGGAGGAATCGCAACTACCGCCACCTGGGAACAAACAATGCAGTGACGCGGTACCATCTCCGCTTCAAACGCCGTACCCTTTTGTGAATGAAGACAGTGGATCTTCGAAATTAATAGGATTTAACCATTAAATTGTACAATGCGGAAGTGCGAAATCTTCTAAATTTCAAGTCTTTTGTGAATGAAGACAGTGGATCTTCGAAATTAATAGGATTTAACCATTAAATTGTACAATGCGGAAGTGCGAAATCTTCTAAATTTCAAGTCTTTTGTGAATGAAGACAGTGGATCTTCGAAATTAATAGGATTTAACCATTAAATTGTACAATGCGGAAGTGCGAAATCTTCTAAATTTCAAGTCTTTTGTGAATGAAGACAGTGGATCTTCAAAATTAATAGGATTTAACCATTAAATTGTACAATGCGGAAGTGCGAAATCTTCTAAATTTCAAGTAAGTAATTTTAAAACACATAACCAAGTTGCACGCGCCAGTGCCGCCGAACGGGAGGAATCGCAACTACCGCCACCCGGGAACAAACAATGCAGTGACGCGGTACCATCTCCGCTTCAAACGCCGTACCCTTTTGTGAATGAAGACAGTGGATCTTCGAAATTAATAGGATTTAACCATTAAATTGTACAATGCGGAAGTGCGAAATCTTCTAAATTTCAAGTCTTTTGTGAATGAAGACAGTGGATCTTCGAAATTAATAGGATTTAACCATTAAATTGTACAATGCGGAAGTGCGAAATCTTCTAAATTTCAAGTCTTTTGTGAATGAAGACAGTGGATCTTCGAAATTAATAGGATTTAACCATTAAATTGTACAATGCGGAAGTGCGAAATCTTCTAAATTTCAAGTAAGTAATTTTAAAACACATAACCAAGTTGCACGCGCCAGTGCCGCCGAACGGGAGGAATCGCAACTACCGCCACCCGGGAACAAACAATGCAGTGACGCGGTACCATCTCCGCTTCAAACGCCGTACCCTTTTGTGAATGAAGACAGTGGATCTTCGAAATTAATAGGATTTAACCATTAAATTGTACAATGCGGAAGTGCGAAATCTTCTAAATTTCAAGTCTTTTGTGAATGAAGACAGTGGATCTTCGAAATTAATAGGATTTAACCATTAAATTGTACAATGCGGAAGTGCGAAATCTTCTAAATTTCAAGTCTTTTGTGAATGAAGACAGTGGATCTTCGAAATTAATAGGATTTAACCATTAAATTGTACAATGCGGAAGTGCGAAATCTTCTAAATTTCAAGTAAGTAATTTTAAAACACATAACCAAGTTGCACGCGCCAGTGCCGCCGAATGGGAGGAATCGCAACTACCGCCACCCGGGAACAAACAATGCAGTGACGCGGTACCATCTCCGCTTCAAACGCCGTACCCTTTTGTGAATGAAGACAGTGGATCTTCGAAATTAATAGGATTTAACCATTAAATTGTACAATGCGGAAGTGCGAAATCTTCTAAATTTCAAGTCTTTTGAGAATGAAGACAGTGGATCTTCGAAATTAATAGGATTTAACCATTAAATTGTACAATGCGGAAGTGCGAAATCTTCTAAATTTCAAGTCTTTTGTGAATGAAGACAGTGGATCTTCGAAATTAATAGGATTTAACCATTAAATTGTACAATGCGGAAGTGCGAAATCTTCTAAATTTCAAGTCTTTTGTGAATGAAGACAGTGGATCTTCGAAATTAATAGGATTTAACCATTAAATTGTACAATTCGGAAGTGCGAAATCTTCTAAATTTGACGTAAGTAATATCAGTATTATGGCTATTTTCCAACCTTCATGTATTACAGGGAAAACTCACTTGTATAGAATAAAATACTGAATGTTGTGATGTTGGAATGTTTCAAATCTACACTATGCTGGAAAAACAGCAACACTCGTATCTTATTTAGGCATGGCACTAATGAATTACAAGGCTACAAATATACGAGGCACATTCGGAAATGCTTTACAAAAGTGATGATGTACAAATACCATGCAATCGGTGAGCACTCCCGCTCGTAGGGAGATGGACTGATGCTAGTAGACCATGCATACACTACATGCCAGGTGTATGCAGAATGGGTAGCGAGAAAACAGAGTTTGTCTCTTGTCAAGTGGGGAAACATGTGGACAAGATGGAAGGCGACTATCGCAGACACAGATGGGATGCGTGGTTTTTGTGGCACAAAGGCATCAAAAAGACAGAAATTCATAGAAGTTTCACTGTGGTGTGGTGGTCAGGATGCTCCTGCACAGAAGATCGTGTACAACTGGATGAAAAGGTTTACCAGCAGCATGGAAACTGAACACAAGAATGTGAGCATTGGTAGTTAGCTTAACATTGCGAATTCCAAGGAACACTGAAATCGTGTCAGTAGAGGCACATATTTTTGGTAAATAAAAAAGCAAACTTTTGATACAAAAAAAAAGTCAATTTCAGGTTCAAAAGTGGTAAATAAAATAAAATTTTGGTGTTATAGTGGTGAATAATCGGGTCAAAAGCAATATATAAATTTACAATTTAGTTTTAAAAATGTGAATGTAATCAAAAATTTAATTTAAAAACTCACTACACAAAATAAACCTATTTCTTGTAATAGCACTTTAGTTTATTCCTGTATAAAGGGGTCAATTTTTGTTTCTCAAATATTTACAGTAGAATTAATCACTTTTCCGTGAATTGCATAATTCACAGGATAATTCAAACTTCAGAAAGTCTCGTGCCACTAAATAAACTCTAAATTTCATGTTTACGAGTCCATTTTGCAGTTCATTTCACAACATTTCGTGATAAAACATGGCAGTAAAATGCACCTCACATCTCTCAAAAACTTGAAACATGAACATTACAGCATGTTATTTCACTTTCGTGTTTCTAGAAAAAATTAAATATGCATATCTCCAGGCCAATGCTTTTCTATTGAAGGCTCTGTTGTTTTGATCCATTTTTCTTACAAACATATTGTTTCCTCCTCTTGTAGCTCCATATGGAATTACAATGTGTTATTTCACATTTCGTGTTTTTGTCAAAAATGAAATAAGCTTGCCTCTATATGCCAGTATTGATTACAGTTGATATCCACCTAACCTTTGATGAAATGGAGTATGAGATTGGCTTGGGGTGTGCAATTATGCACACCATTATGCACGATGATTTGCACATGCAAAAGGTGTGCCCACATTGGGTTGCGTGGGACTTAACGCAGGCACAGGACAAAAGGATGGAAGACTGCCATCAACTACCAGAGATGTGTAAAGAAGAACCAGATTTCCTCGAGAAGCTGGTGACAAGTCATGGTATCATAACAACACACCAGACAAGAAATGCCAATCCATGCAATGGAAACATCCAAGAAATCCTCGGTCCAAGAAGTTTTGTGTAGCTCCATCTTCAGGCAGCTGTCCACAATGGTGGGGTACTAGTACCTGCAAAGAATGATTCTGTCAAACCATTATGAAGTAACAGGAAGATGGCCAAACCAGTGCACTGACATCGGTGGGGAGTATATTGAGACATCATGTGTATTGAAACATGTTGCATAATGAATAAGGTACAAAAAAATTCCAAATGCCTCTTCTATAATCATCTTTATTATGAGAAGTATTTACTGCACAACCTAACAGTACTCTAACATATGATTTTGGGTTTGATACTCTGATAGGGTCAACTATTGAAAAGCTACTTGCTGCTAGATGAGATGGGTAAAATTTAGATTTGAGATTTAGGCCCACTTTAGACCAAAGCATTTTCCTAAGCATCTTTCATAAGATTTAAGCCATGACCAAAATGCTACTGTGTAAAGTAAAAAAGTCTTATGGCATTTCACATGGCATTTCCCAAGGATAGCATTCCATAGCATTTTTCGTAGCATAACCAATCAGAAGTAAGCTCTAGGTCATGAGTGCAGATGCATTGGCGGCCGAGAGGAATAATGTTTCCTATTAAAAGGTATTAGGTACAGATCAATAGTGCTGCTTAAATACATACTTTGCAGCGTTTACTGTACATGTATGAATAAATATTTTAGTTGTTTCAATTGTAAACACCATGAACTTACCATAGGTGGTGTAACTCAATGTGCCTTTCCTGCTGTATATATTATACATTGTAATCACAAAAGCTTAACGAAATGTTACATGAAATGCTTCTGTGTAAGTACCATCTGCTGTAAGGTTTTGGAAACATTTACGTAGCATTTATGCTAGCAAAAATGTTAAAGGGAATGCTTCCGTCTAAAGTGGGTCTTGGGGGTTGGGGTGAAGCACCATCTGCTAAAATTTTGAGGGCCATGTCATAGCCTGACAGCAGTTCTTGTCTGCGGCACATCCACACTTACCAGTACCAACAAAGGGATCCATAACCAAGTGTCCTGGCTCTATCTGGGCTTGATTAGCCATCAGAAGTGAAAGCTGCGGGTCCATACTTGTGTTGCCGATGAACTTCCTCTTTTTCAGAGACAGTTCCGTTATTAACTTCCTCTGTCCATCAACAATCTATCAAAATGAGAAAATAAAACAAAATTAAATAAAAAAATGATTAATGCAAGGTGAAGAAAAGTGGAATGGAAACACTCATATCACCCTCTCTCTCTTTGCCTCTCTCTCTCTCACACACACAAACACAGGGTGGGCCAAAAGTGTGGTGTCGAAACACACCAATCCAATGTTGCAAAACATGATGTGGGTGGAGGAGAAAACCATCTAGACTGAGACCAAAATGGCAGCCATCTTATAGACAACTTCAATCTTCTTAATGGTTTATTGATTTAATATATTTTCACTTAATATATTTTCACAGGGGAGAGAAGAGAAAATCTCTCTCTCTCTCTCTCTCTTATCATCTTCTTCTCTTCTTTTCCCCCTTCCTTCTTCTCTCTCTCTCTCTTTCCTCAGAGAGAGAGAGATCAACAAAGAGAGAAGAGGAGAAGTACCGGGTGAGGACAAAAAGAAAGAGAAAAGGAAAAATCGAACCTTGAGTGATGTGGGGCCTATTCCCAACTTTCCCTCCTTCTCTCCAAACCCTCCTTCCCCCTTCATCCTCCCCCCCCCCCCAGTCTCATCTTCTCTCCTCTCCGCTGCCCGGGAACAGGGCGCAAAGAGGGCGAAAGTGGAGAGAGAGAAAAAGAAGACTATTCTTCTTCTCTTTCTTCTCAGAAGAGGAGACCACCCGTCTCTTCTTCGTCTCTCTCGGAGAGAAAGAGAGACCTTACTCAGGGGTACCAAAGAGAGAAGAAAGAAGGAGATTTCCCCTCTTCTCGTCTGTAACACCCACCCACACCCACACAGGGTGGGAAGGACCCCTCTCTTATACTTAATGCACCCTCCCTCTGTCTCTCTCTCTCCCTCTTTTTCTGCTTTCTTTCTCTTGCCCCTGCTCCCTCTTCTTTCTCTTCTCCACCCACACCCACCCCAACCTATGCACACCCACCTTCTGCCCTCCCTCAGAAGTTCTTTCTTTCTTTTCGCTCTTTCTTCCCGAAACTCACCATCACTACACTCTTATTCTCTCTCTCTCTCTTTCTCTGGTCTCGGGTAGAACTGGGGGCACACCCACCCACACCCTCTCTCTCTCTCCTTTTTCTCACTTCTCCACTTCTCCAACCCCTCCCTGGCAAGAGAGGGGGAGGGGGTGCCTTCCCTGGACCTTCCCCAACAAAAAAGAGAGAGGGAAAAGAGAGATTTTGTCCCTTTCCTTTTCTTCTCTCTTTCAAGGGTGGTGGTGAAAAGGGGGTGAAGAAAACGGAAAGATTAAGGCAGGTTCGAATCACGGCAGGGGGTTGTGGGGGGTAGGGGAAGGGCAACCACTACACCCCTACTTACTAGGGGTTGTGGGGGTAGCCCCCCTCCAGTTTTTCTGCCACTTTTGGGTAATCGCGAAGATGACAATGAATGATGATAACATGAAAGGACTACCACAAGCTCATATCTCACAGAGAACATTACTGGCCACGAGTCCAAATGCCAGTCTTGTATAGTCCGCACGTTTACTTCGTTAACGTCCAAAAACTGAAGAAAACGGCCACCATGAACGAGGATGGGGTTAAACAGCGAGAGAGTTGTTTTCATCCAATCACACTCAACCTTCAGCCAATGGGCGCAGCTGTCATTCTGCTAGTCTTCTCCACGTGCAGTCTCAGTCACATGACTGTGGATACACTGTTGCTGTAGTGTCAATTTGTTGTTTGCAACTTCAATGTGAAGACCTTTCTCCTTTCGCAGCTGGAAAGTAGATGTGGCAACCACTGTGCATTGAATGTGATTGTTGTAGCTGGTGAGCGCACTCAGTTGACTCCAAAACCAGCCGGTCGTTAACGAAGCTAGTGCGTCGACTTTACTGCAACTTTGCAGTCACAAGGGTGCATTATGTAAAAGTGAGGTTGACTTTAGGGTGTCTTCTCAAAATGTCACCCCAAGGGTGAGTGATGTGTCATATCAAAATGGGTTTGCATTTCACAAGAAGCACAAAGGTGTGTTCACACACACAAAATCAACGATCCCAAAACAAGACGTGGGCGAGGGGGGAATACAGTGTACGCCATGCTACCTAAATGGGCACTAAATTGACAACTGCCATCTTTGAGTCAACCTCATTTTCTAAAATAGAGACATCAAAATGGGTTAGAATTCCATGAGAAACATGATGGCGTGTTGACTTTTATTCTATCTTTAATCATTCTCACATAATTGGTTCGTTTCTAAAAGTTTTCTCAACTCGATTCATTCACCGTTAATTTTGGAACAACCAAAACACCAGAACATTTGAATTTGGGTTTAAAATGACCATCACTAATTTCACCATTCATCATCAATGTCGCAATTAACCCAAGAGGTAGAAAAGAAACATGATTATGTGAGAATGATTAAGTTACAATAAAATTGAACACACAATCATCCTTCTATGTGAAATTACAACCCTTTTTCATGTGTCACGTGACTGGCTTTCCAGCAGCCCTTTTTAGTGGAAGTAATAGATCACAGCTCGTTGGCAATTTTTACCATTTTGACAAACCAGCTGTACTTGCCTCTACTCAATAATTGCAAAACAAATAAAAGTCAGCTGATGATGATGTTCAGGGGAAGAAAAATACAGGTTGCCTCGTTGCCATGGCAATTGAAAATCTTCACCTGGCACCTGATTTTTTATATTGTTCTCATTTTTTTCTTAATATTTCGAGTTTGTTACAGAAATTTCCATTACCTTCTTTTAAATAATGAGTACAGTATGTGTTTTTAATGTTTGTGTGCTTTCTGTGTCACATGTATGATTAAATCGCAATAATAAACATGCTATTATATGTGATTGCACTGTTGCTAGCTGAATTTTAAAATATGTAGCATGTAGGTGATGTGATCAGCACCACACTCTGGCCATCTTTACCCCCAGGGTTGTCCCCAGGTACCCATTGATTAGAGGCTGGGCCATATACTGGGTGGCATGGAGCCGACTGACACATTTCAAATGATCATAGATAATATGTGAAAATAGGTAAAAATAAGTGAAACCATCTATAAATACATCCAAGTATGCTATTTATTACTTGCAGATTACAAGCTTATTTTTTTAAAACTACATCTGCAGATGGTCTCCGTTTACATCAATGCATTGCAAGCATGTCTGAAAGTTGCCCTACACGTGCCTCTGTAGGTCCTCATTAATAGCCGCAACTTCGTCAACAATGTCTTGTTTTAGTTTTTAATCGTCATGATAAGTTTCTTCAAATTTCTTCACCAAAGCCAATATGGTATTCTGAGAGGTACATGTCCATGTCGACAAACATTGAACTGTCTAAAGACATGCTGCACTCCTGTGACAAACTTCGTTTCATAATAACACAGGTAACACTTTGTTGCATTTTCCAACACACTATTGCAACTGACTATATGAAATGGCACCCTCTCCTCTACTGTTTCCCTTCCCACCAACCATGACAAGCTATTGTGCCGGCGCAATATTCAAACTTGAAATTTTTCATTCGGCTCTGTACCATCCTGTATTAGAATGTATTGCATAGTTATTCACCAATAGACCCTTCATTAGGAAGGTCACTGTGGTGCAAGAATTAACTAATTTTAATCCAATCCAGTATTAGTAATGGCTTCTTTAGCCTGTTTCCAACCAAAAAGCTAGTGTCAGTTTCCAAATTATTTTTAGCACCACAGAGAATCTAATAATCCACTTTCTATTAACATAAATATAGATAAAATTCCTTTTGTCTACCACTGAGCATGTGGTTTATGGAATGTCCACAGTCAGGCTCAAAACAACTGTCGTCTCTCATAATGCAGAATTAGATCCAAAAATATTGGTGAGTGCATATGGACCAGTATATTTTCCTGATTTGTCACAATGTACATATGTCCCAGTGATAATTTTAATACTAAGCAAACCCAATCATTTGTGAAGTACTGACACAAATATGAAGAAACACAAACAGAAAAGATATGTACAAATTTTATGAAAAAAATTCACCTTACCCATCTCCCAAAAAACAGATCATAAGGCTTCTCTGGAATGTGATTTGGATCTAGACCATAATACTCAATGTAATACAAGCACACATCGGGATCTTTCAACTTCACTGGGCCTTCAATTGGCAGGTAGCTGAAACTCTGTAATACAAAATACAACAACAATTAAAAATTATGCTTTAATAATTTTATTGTATATAGTATAAAACAGTGGTTCACAAAGTGTGCGCTGTGGCACCCTGACTTACAGGGGCACCACGAAATGTTACAATATTTTCACTGAAATGAGTGATTGTTATGAATATGTACTTATTTAGTACTTTTTACACATAAAATGTTTCTGAATTTGAAATATGTGTTTATTAACCACACCAACTAAGTGTTGCATTGTGTTAAATTCTCACTTGGGCGCTGCGGAAAAATCTTGAAACACTTATCCAAGGTGGGGTACAGGGGGCTCGACCCCCCCCCCCCCTGAAGAAAATTTTTCAGTTTAAAGTTTATAATAGATAAAATTAGGTTTTTGGTTTCTTGAATAGTGTGACAATAATTAAGAAGAGAAATAATTACCGACGCAAAAAGGAGATTGTTCTATAACCCTATTATTGTTAATAGCATGTATCCAAGGTGGGAATAATGGGCTGGAGCCCCCCCCCCCCCCCCCCCACCCAGGAAGTTTCTCAGTTTTCACTAGATACAATTAGGTTTTTGTCGTCTTGAATAATGTGACAATAATTTTAGGAGAGAAATACTTATCAAGGCAAGACGGAAAATGCTCTATAAAACTGTTGTTGTTAATATTGCACATAAATTTTTCTTGTGCTTTCGGTGATGTCGTAGCGAAGTTGAGTACTATGTAAAGACTTGTCGGCATTTGGATGTTGCACAACGAAGGTAGCACCACAAGTAGGACGATTCATTGTAATTTTTAATCTCTGGAAGGCACGAGAGGGAACGTTCTTGATAAGAGAAGGAGTCGAACTACTGGCAATATTTATGAATCGTTTTATCTGTGGAACGTTCTAGAATATAATGATATAAATACATGGCTTCAATTTCCTGGTTGATCTGTACAACAGAATCGGTTAATGAGACTTCAGAGGTAAGTCTGACAATTCAAACAGTCGATTAGTGATCAGTTAGTGTCCATTGGTTGCTTTATAAGATATAGTGATTCAAAAATACCGTAAAGTAACGAAGTCTACTACTAGTTCCAGTTCGGGTCCAAAGCTGATGACATTGACGACAGACGAACTTCCGGAGTCCCAGTGAAGTGCTAGTTCAGGTTGAGGGTCGAAGAGATCGAAGATCTCTCTGAAGTGAATATTTCAGCAGTACCGGGTATTGAAGCAGTTTATTAAAAAATAAATAAGCTGCAGAGATCGCCAATCAAAGTTTTGAGTGATGATTTAGTTGTGCCAGGTCCAAATTTTGTGTATGCAGTACGAGAATTTCATGGCATAAAAAAATACTTTTCTTTAAGCCTACTGGTCTCGACATACACTCAAAACACCTAACTACCATAAAGAGACAGCCGAAAATTTTATGAATGTCGAGATGAGAAAGCAATTTATTACTACTTTTTCTAATAACTTCCCTTTTTATAATTTTATGCTTGTTCTCAATAATGTGTTCCACGAGGCCAGTTTTAGGAACCCCTTCTTTAATATCTTTATCCTGCTCACCCCATCGGATTCGCATGCTCCTTCCCGTTTGTCCTACAAACAAAGAAAAAGTAGTAATAAATTAGACCGGAACATATATGAAGCAGCATATATATGCACAGGAAGTAGCAATAAGCTCAATAGGGATGATGGCAATTTGGAAGAGAGGTGGATACATAATGCCGGTAAAAATTACGCTAAGACCGCCGAATTTTTGAGAGTTGTAGGGGAACAACGCGAATTCTCATTGGATTGGTGACATTGCGGTTGAGGGGAATCAGTCCCATGGGGGAGGAGGTAATCTCCAACTCTGCATGTGTAGACCATTACCCACGCGCTTCACTTTGGGCACCTGGTTTTTAATCTTTGTTTTTAATATGAGTATTCTTTAAAATGTTTCACCTGGATAGGGATTTTTACGAATTTAATAACCAGGATTTTTAAATGTTTTATAACGATTCCTTTAACCATATTCCTATTTAACACTATTTCATGTGACACCATGTCTGGTGTCTAGAATTCTAGTTAGACCTGAAGGAGGAGGAAGTATTACCTCCGAAACGTCGTTACAGCACCTAGAATAGCGTAGTGTGGAAAACGGCATGCTTCTGCGCTCTCAGGCTGGTTCCACTCGAAAATGATCCGCTAGAGGCGCTGGTGTTGACCCCGGTGCTTGGTTTTCGACTGCTTATAATGGAAGTAAATGGAGTTTTCGCTGCAACGTCTGATTCTTTTACATGAAGCATTTCTATGAATGTAATAATTGCTATGATATTTGGTACAGTGGTCGCGAAGATATTAACGAACATTCTAGACAGTCGACCACGTCCTGTTATCGTCATACTTTCGTTAATAATACAGGAGAAAAATTGCGCATCGAATGTTCTTGGCAACTAAATTTTTGTGTATGAATTAGGTTCATTATCATTATCATCATCATTTCTTTTAAAGATATACACACTGAAGCATTTGTATTTTTTATATTACTGTCTCTTTTCTTCCGCTTTAAACTAATCGCGGCGATGATGATAATGATGATTGCATGAAACGACAAGGGGAACCCCACAAAACTTTCTTAGTGCCATCGACATGAGTGTAAGGCAACTTTCAAACCAATGGGACAAGCGACACGGGATGTTCACACTGTCGCACTAGTGACACACACTTCCAGACTGTAAAATAGCATTCATTGCACATGAGGGTCCAAACAGCAAACGACACGTTCATATGGCGTATTCGTGTGCTACTTGTTACTTCGGGCGGAAAGCTCCTTAAAGGAAGGGTGCTGAGACCGAAGCGACGCACTACAGGGGGAGTTCCCAACTAAGTGACAAGCGACATGGTGCCTTCAGTCTATTAGCAAGCGTTGCTTGCGAACAACAGATAGGCGACACGATAAACCACACATTACAACAACAGATCTAGGCGACACGATAAGCCACACGTATCGCTTTGTCGCTTCTGCGTCGCTCAAACTGGGCCATTTCCTCAATAGCTTGCAACATGTTGCCGTGGTTTGTTGTTCGCGCATACGCGATGCAATGAGTGTCTTGCTTTAGTGAGATTGCGCACCAAAACGACAAGCGGCACGCGACACTTATGGCTAGAGGATTTCACCAACCGAACGCTGGCCTGTGCTCCCCGTTATGCCGCTTCGATGTGAAATGTTGCTCTTGATTGGCTCCTTTCCAAGCAACATGTGTCACTTCGGTATGAAAGTTGCCTTGGACCGAATGACCCGTGTAGCTTTGGTGTGAAATCCTCGTATTGTTTGTCGCGTGTCGCTTTGGTGTAAAATCTCCTTGAAACGGTGCAGTCAGAGCTTGTGTCCCTACAGTTCGAAAGGCTGCATTGATTTCCGACTGTTCGCTTTCAAGCGACATTTGTGGTTTGTCGCCTCGGTATGAAATATCTCTCAGGATACTATTTATATTCTAATAACATAGAAAAATAAACTCTAATACACAATCCAAGACCTGACGTCCGGAATCACATTGCCATGTTTCTTCTTGTGTTACGCATGCTATTTATTTATTAATTTTATTTTACTTTTCTTTCCAAATTAATGTCATTTCGTGACTTCAAATCACTCTACAAATATAACTGTTTCCATCAATTCACTTATCGCCTTTCTAGAGAAACAAATCTACACAATATATTCCAAAAACTAACTAAGCCGCATTACTTTCATAACAAAATTAGCACCTGGGTCGATCGCACTGCCATCTACTTGTCATCGTCTCGGGGAACCAGTTTCTTGGGTCGTTTTCCACACTACGTTATTCAAGGGGCTGTAGCGTCGTCCAGATTAACATATACTCACTCACGTAAGTTTGAAAAGTTTTAATACTATTTTACATATTTATTTTGTATGATAATGTAAAGCATTGAAAAATATCTCAAAGGATGAGGTTTTACAATGCAGAAAACCTGGTGTAAATAAATCACAGATTTCATAAAATAAATTTTCAAAGTTTGGGTTGCATGATATTTGAAACACCCTGTATCTGGGGGAAATATGTACTATGTAATATAATCTGGGAGTATGATGACTTCTCTGCAGAAAGTAGAATTCGAGATATTCACAGTGTGGGGAAAAGGTAAAGATTTCTCGTCATGAACATCGGGTTTTTCTTAATTCCTCTCCTAAATTCTCCATAGCCCACGTCCTAACAAATACATTTAATTTCCCACCACTTAGTTCACAGAATATAGACGACTCCCTGTTCAAACCAGACATTCATACGGCAACTCACTTCTATTTTCTCCAATTTTTCTGCTGTGCTAAGCGTTTTGCAAAAAGTCTCCACCCACACACGGAATGAGAGGTTTGGCAGAAAATACGGCTTCATTTGATCTGGTGGAAATGCCCTGAGGTTGCTGTGAAGTTCGCCAACAGTTTTCCCTCTGGACCAAAGCTCATGGACAGATCGTAATGCAACAGATCTTGAGGCTATCTTTTTTGCTGCATCTTCTGAAGGGAGCTCCACAATGTAGAAAGGCTAGAAAAGAGGGAAAACCGCTTTTAACATACACAGTGATTTCTTATTAGGAACACATCAACATAATGGTTGGTATTTTTAATATTAAGCTGGCTAGTTGAAGGCATCCAAAAAATGTAAAGTTTATGAATATTATAGTGCCTAATATAAGAACACAACTCCTTGAAAAATTGAATTTTAATAATTAAAAAAAAAGTAATAAGAAATTTCAAAACACTAAAATGGAATTCAATCAATAGGAATGTTTTATCCGAATACACTTTACATAAAATTTTCATATTAGCATTTGGTTCCTACAGAAATAAACATTGAAAGTAGTGTAGAGGATTTGCAAGAAACTTCGAAAGGTATGATTTGAAAGGAAAGACGAGAAAGTATTTTTTTAAATATATATGTACCTACAATGCATTAACAACTTTTTAGTTGAACACACTCACAAAAAAGTTAAGTCTAGAAATCATACATTTGGCAACATGGCACTTGCTCATTTTTTTCAACATATGGACTCTATTTCTATGAGAGTTTTCTTGTGAACTTCAGAATTCTCTGAGTTTCTTAAGTGTGACTGGTTTATTTTATGCTGAAGGTTGAATTATAGTATCAGATGAACTTCATCATACCTCAGCATTGTTGTCAGAGTCCTTGCCCAATATTAACATTGTAATCATTCAACTCAGACCTGAAAAATCTTGAGAGAAATTGAGACTATTTTTTTAAATATTAAATATTAGTATCTAGACAGAATCTGTGTTTTATGCACTTACAAGTAAACACTAGTATATACAGGGTGTCTCAAAAGTAATATCACAAACTGACACAGGTGAAAGTACACGATAATAGAAGCAAAAGTCTCAGTAAATATGGGTCTGCAAACCAAGATAATCACGAATGTGTGATTACAAGCTGCCACTGACTTCATTGTTTGTAAACGTTGTCCTAGTTGGTAAAATGGTAATTATGTGTGCGAATGTGTGGATACAAGCCATCACTTACTTCAGTGTTTGTAAAAATCGTCCTAGTTGGTAAAGTACCAATAATACAGTATGAAAAAATCAGGAGATCTCATTGCTTTTATTGAACATTCTACTTATGTACTTTAACAAGGAATACAGCATTACTTTAGTATGTTCGATCTTACAATTACTGTTCACTCGTACCTGTTAAAGGAGGTGTTCTGGTAAAACGTCACTCTAGGAACACAATCTGTATCACTGAGACACTGAACTCGTTGGGAGGTGGCAAGGGTAGAGTGAATTGCGATGTAAAATTCTCCATACACTACTGCGGCTTACTGGCACTTGTGCGGCAACTCTCCTCGTCGAAGTTTCTGGAGTGTTCTATTGCTTCCCACACGATATCCTCAACTTAAGGCGTAATGCGTGCAGGTCTACCTGTTCTCCTACAATGTTCGAAGCTCTCATGTTCTTTGAGGCGTTGATGTACCCTACTAAATGTGCGACTCTCGGGGTGCCTTCGAGCAGAGTATTTTTCTTGGTACAAGCGTGCAGCCTCCCGTGCATTGCCGTTAGCCAAACCATACCCAAAATGAATATCCGCATACTCTTCGTTGCTGTAAGGTTCCATTTTCATTACGCAGTCCAGCACAACTGACGTGACTCCCACAGTACGATTAGACTGTGTACTGATTGTATTCATACGTCACCTCTCGGAAATGTTCTGTTTGATTGCAACACCACCTCTCGGAAATGTTCTGTTTTGTACACAGAGTAAAGCACTCTGTGTTTACAAAATGCAATCAATGACGGCTTGTACCCACACATTCGCACACATTATTAGCATTTTACAAACTAGGATGACGTTTACAAACAATGAAGTCAGTGGCGGATTGTAATCACACATTCGCGATTATTTCGAAAACGCCTCGTTTGCAGACCCATGTTTACTGAGACTTTTTTTCTTCTATTATCGTGTACTTTCAACTGTGTCAGTTTGCGCTATTACTTATGAGACACCCTGTATATTAAACCAAGTATAAACAATTCATCGTGAATACACAAAACAACTACAAATATAATGATAAATACCACAGAGCAAAATGGCCACTTACAAGGTCTGAAGGTTGGTCTATCCACCTGATGGGAATGTTATACATTGATAAAATTGAACGCAGTTCCTGTAGAGAGAAAAAAAAATATCTTGTATAATTCTTAACACTAACTTTAAAAAAAAAACAACCTGCTTATGACACTAAAAATTAGTAATAGTTGCACTTTATTTCAATAATTGTATGTTAGGTAACAACTGAAAAAGAAAATAATGGTATCAACTACCTTTTTTACATCTCCTAATGTACAATAAGGTAAGGTCAAGTTCATTGTGAACCTCACCACGAGGCACACACAAGGCACATTCTCAATCTTGTCCATGTATGAACCAGAGTTGCTCCCCAGTAGCCATTCATTTGAGGTTGGTTTAACCCCAAAATGCAATTTTATAATGCAAGGATATAACTGAAAGAATTCCAACTTTAGATCACTCGCCCCAAAAATCAAACCAGTCTACCACACGGCAGTTAATGAACTACCGAGCAGACCACCACATATCCAGTTTACAGTAATTTACAATAAGGGGAATAAGATGTCCACCAAGGTCTACTGTAAACCTATGGAAGGCTCTGCTTTTATACACAAGTTGTCCTACCATCGCACACAACAAAAACTCAATATCTGCTAGAACTTTGTACATAGACCTTACGTCGTTTATAAAGACAAAGTAGGCTTTGAGGAAGAAATTGCAACATTAAACGAGTTTAGCTGTGAAAAACATATTGCACCCTTGAGAGATGAATATGTAAAATTAAAATGACAGAAAAGAACACTTATACTTTTCAAAACAATGTAAGAAAAAAGAACAAAGGGAGGGGGGAGGAAGGGGTGCACTTTATCAAAGAGTTTCCAACAAAATCAACAGATTATGAAGAAATAAGGTTTTAAGCCCAAAATACTGCTATAAAATACAAAATTTAATTCCAACTATAAAACTTTACGACAATCCATTCATCAATTTCATCGTATTATCACTCAACCTCATGTTCACGATTAGCCAAAAGTGACAGAAAAGTGAATTAATTATATAATAAACCAAACTAAGCAATCAATCAAATGTACCTCCAGGAAATGAACCTGGAACCCCTTGATTACAAGGCAACAATGTTGCCACAATGCCATCAGGGAGGCACTAAAACAACTGTAAGGCCCTCCAAGTAGCAATCATCCACTCCACCAAGACCTCAGTCCATAAAAGATGGGAAAGGGTCTACATATCAGCCATGAGTGCAACTGCTTACCCTGGCCTGAACAAGACCAGCCAGTAATGTCTCCCATCCTCACCTCCCCTTGCCTCTACCACCACTCACAGTTTTCGACAAGCCTGGCGAAAGAACCATGCTTTTTTGGCACTCTCTACAACTTCCTTCTTGACCTGGGAGCACTATAGGCCACACTAACACCTGAAGATGCAGCTCACGGCCACAATTTTTTTTCATGTGTAGTGAGTGTTCCTGTTATACTTGTTACGAGGGACATTCCGAAAGCAAGTTTTGTCATTTTTTTTTCACACGGAATCTGTATTACAAAGTGAGAAAACACATTTCCTAAACAAAAGACAATCTTTCCTGATTTCACGATGGAAGGAGTGAGAGCAGAGGAGCGATCGTGCATGCGCAGAGTGCCGAAGAACAGAGATAAGCAGCAGACCGACGTGCCCGACCTCACTCAAGTGCAAACCAATATGGCAGAAAGACGTGTGCTGGAAATGTGGTCACAAATAGAAGTGCAGCATGCTATTGCCACACGCTAAGCAAACTGAAGTCCACCATTCGACGCAAGAGACCAGGATTGTTGGTAGACCCCACACAGCAAGGGTCACTGCAGAACACATTCGTCGTCTGGGAAGGGAGAGAATGAATCACCCAGCCTACAGCCTTGATCTTGCTTATCAGACTTCCACCTTTTTCCTGTGTTGAAGTCAGCACTATCGGGACGTCACTTCGGAAGCAACGAAGAGGTGCAACAGGCTGTGAAGAACTTCCTTAAAATCCAAGGGCACCGATTTTTATCAGGAGGGTTTCTTGAAATTGATTTCACGGTATGACAGTTGTATCAATGTCGGTGGCAACTATGTGGAAAAATAGCCAACAGATTGTATTTTGTTATGACATTGTATTCTTCTGTTTGTAATAAAGCTTCCCTGTGAAAAAAATGACGAAATTTACTTTCGGAACGTCCCTCGTACATATCACATTTTCAAGTGTTTTCATTTTATTATATTGCCACTTAATGTTTCTTCTCTATCTCCCTACTTTAACTTCGGCGATGATGATGAAATTAATGGATCAGTCGATCACTCAACATAATGTGCTATGATTGATTGAGTTGGTGTTTTAAGTCCACTTTATACACAGTAAGGCTACGTGGAACTGGACCTACAGTTTAAAGTGGGATCCGAACCACTACGTACCTCGACAGGGTAACAAAACTGGGACCCCTTGATTACAACGTGAAAATGCTACCACTGTGCCATTGGGGAGGCCCCTTATGTGCTATGAAGGCAACTGAAGTACGAATGAAACTGACAATACAGATAAAGTGAAAACACACATCCATTCCCTGAATCATAGCATGATATGCTAATCACTCCAAAACAGAAGCCAGTGAAATAGAGTATCTGCTACACTCTCATTTGTGGGAAAATTTGAGGCTCAACTTTAAAGATGCTTCATGTGAATAATTAAGGTTAAACATAGTGATCTTTACATTTATTTTAGTTTTCAGTGGGATAGGTTTAGTATTTCTATACATGCACAGAACATTTTTAATGTGAAAAGGCTTCAAACAATTAAGGTAACTACCATAACCATCAGCTTGAGAGGAAATATCTTTAAAATTAAGAATCTCTACAGTTCACAAAATCCAGAATTACATGCTCAAGGCTTCAAAGATTATTTTATACCAAATTCTTGTCTCATAACACTTAGGGCCGTTTAACCCACTGTACCCCTCGAGAATTATGTTGAATAGTTTTTAATCGAAAGATTTCGATGTTTACGTATTATAAAATTGGTTCCAGCACATGGAAAACACAAATAATGAATATATTTGATCCCACAGTATGGCCCGCGTAAGTAAAAACCTGCCATCTCATAGTAATCTCGCTGCTTTTTATTAAAAACTAAAATAGCAAAGGACCACGTTGAAAATTGCTATCAACTCCAAACCTAATTATAGTTGCTGTTGTGGAACATCATGTTGGGTGCTATGTTCACTTGCAAGAAGCCTTCAGGCTGTTCTGCTTTACTGTAAGATAAGATGCTAAGGTAACGGATGTACTTTACTCACAATAAACATCATAAACCACGCAAAATATTTCAGTTTCTTGATGGAGTATAGATGGTTACGGGCACCCAACATATTTATCCTCATCCTACATAGTTATGTAAAATCATACAGCATCCAGAAGTGAGGTCAGATTTGTTCATTACACAGGGCCGCAAATTAAATTCAATTTAATGTTGTTTTTTGTTTAATAGGTGAACTTTATTATTTGTGACATGCTGATCACGAATATGAAATTCGTTTTTCTCTATCACGCAAGGTTTTCTTACAAATCAAATTTCAAAATTTGGGCTTTGTCCAATATTGCATACTGTTTTATTATAATTTTTCTTTTCTTCAATCAGAATAAGTAGCTTATCACACTAAACGCATCAACATGTTTATTTTAAAATGAATATAGACAGACACAAAGGACCCATATAATATAGAAAACGACATATAGCAGCACATGATATAGGCTACACACAAGAAAATCATTACACAATACATATTTTTCAGTTCTGTTTAGCACGCTTCCTTCTGTAATCTTTCCTAACTTTCTTGTGATTTTCTTCTGGCGTTTCTCTGTACAATGCCCAACAGTAGTCAGCCATCATGCTAACACTCCAATGTCCTTGACCCCTTTCTCCATATCCCTTATGTCCTGATGGGACCATGTCCTTGTTCCTCACTTAATTCACCAAGATTTTGTGGAAAGTGTAATTTGAGATTCATGTTACAACCCAGCTCTTGAAATTTAAGTAACATATTCTCAACAACTTCTCTGTAATCAGGACTTTTGTGGTTCCCCAAGAAGTTCAACACTACTCTTTTAAATGCTATCCAAGCATCTCTTTCAGCTACAGTCATTGTTTCCTCGAAGTCTTTATCATTCATTAATTTCCTAATATCTGGTCCAACAAAAACACCTTCTTTCACTTTGCCGTACGACAGGAATGGAAATTTGTTGCATATGAACTGGAAACATTGTCCTTCCTTGTTAAGTGCCTTCGCAAATTGTTTAATCAGCCCTAATTTGATATGAAGAGGAGGAAGTACAACTTTCTCAGGACTGACTAAATGTTGTTGTACGATGTTATTTGAACCCGGGTTCAACGTTTTCCGTATTGGCCATTCTTTTCTTTCCCAGTGGTAATATCGTGCCCTACTATCCCACTCACAGATGTAACATGGCATTTTCGTATATCCACATTGTAGTCCAAGTAAAATGCTCAACACTTTAAGATCACCACACACCAACCAACCATGGTCTTCATATTTAATTTTATTAAGAACAAGTTGCATATTGCTGTAGGTTTCTTTTAGTGACACAGAATGAGCAATATTACATATTCCATTATGTAACAGAATTAATTTTTAACTTCTTTTATTCGAGTCAATGAATAGCCTCCAATCAGTTCAAATACAAGGAAAATTTAACTTAGTCAGCAAACCGGACACATCACAATAAAACACGAGAGAATCTTCTTTCGAGAAATAAGGCACAAACTCTTTTTCTCGGTGTCTGTACCAGGAAAATGTTGTTCCACGAGCCAGCAAGTTCTTTTCGTTAAGTCTGGAACCGAGAAGCTCAGCTGATTCTTTAGATAAATTTAGGTCTCTAACTAAATCATTGAGTTCGCTTTGAGTGAATGGTATAGGGTTTCCAGATCCGTGAGGGGGGTCATAAATGTCATCTTCCATTTCACTTTCTTCCACTGAATCACTTAGTGAACCAGGATCACTTACACACTCAAGACTTGATGGAGGTGTCGGTACAGGCAAGTCTGGACCATGCAACACAGCTCTCATTGCAGGGAAAATATTGGGATACACTATCCTCTTCTTGTTTCTAATATTTCGACCTACAATTTCACAGGAACATAAGTAACCATCATTGCTGTGATCCTGAGGCACCATCCACACCATGGGTATTGCAAATGGCATAGATGACCGCTTTCCCGTGCTTCAGTTTCGTAAAGATTCCACACATGATCTACATGTGTGGGGTCCATGATTTATCTTGATCTCCTAGTTTCATTTTAAAGTATGCGTAATATGCTCTTCTTACAAAATCTGTAATTTCCTGTCTCTGTACCCGGGGAACAAATTCACCGCAGATGTAGAAAAACATATCTGGGCTATTCAACCACGAGATGCCATGGCCACACATTGCAAATTAGGACTTTTGAGAGTTACATATAAAATTAATTTCAAATGATATATCAATGTTTTACATAGTATTATTTTCAGCATTTAGGCAAGAAACATATTAATTAATTTAAATAAAACAAAACTTCTCTGTATTTAAAGCTTGTTCGTCTTTATTACTTGTTGAATAATTTTGAAACGTATCAGTGACATCTAGCGACAATCACTTCAATTGCACTGAAAGGCGCATACCACAACCCACATATAAAAATCGTGAATTGTAAAAAATTCTTGCGTGATGTGAGAAAACTAATGCCAGTTTCAGCATCAGCAAGTTCAAATGCATGTAAAACACCCAAAATTATAAAAACAACAGAACCCATGCGGCCCTGTGTTATTAACAACAAATTTTGGTATCTCCATTACCACTGAATTATAAACCAAGAACAAAAAAATGATTACAATTTCAAAGACCATGGTATCAGATCAGAATATTCCATGATTCTCCTAAGTTTTATAGGACTACAGTGGAACCTTGACAACTCGAACTTGAAGTGAAAAAGAAAAAAATCGAGGTATCAAGGATTTCGACTTACCAAGGTTTGAGTTATTGAGGGCCAAAATAGCCGACTTCGAGTTATAGAGGTCTAAAGTTTACTGACCCTTCTGGACGTCAGCACTACGTATGCCTATAACCAGTGGTCGAAAATTTTTCTTCAGAGCTAGGCGCCAGGAAACCACCTACTATTAATTGTGGATACGATAAGAAGCTGAGCCAGCCCCTGTGGTGGAGTGGTTAGCACATTGCGCTACGATGCCAGGGGCCCCAGTTTCGAATCCCGGACTGGGCTTGGATATTTGTACGTGTCCATTCATCAATTTCATCATATCATCATATCATCATTCATCACCATCTTTGCAAATTAGCCAAAAGTGGCACAAAAAGCGAAGTAAAATAAAGCAAATCAATCAGTCTGTATAAGTTGAGCATCACCGTATTCAAAACATCGCTAAATTATGTGAGAAAGCTGGAAATGGGTGGTTGGGGGACAAAGAGTAAGGAATTGTTACTGATTCTATAGAATGTTCACATAAAAAAATTAATTTGCTAACTTACGGTGTACTGCAATTTGAACTTAGAATCTTGAAAGTTTCGTACACTAAAACTTAAAGACGGCAATATTACAGCAAAAGATCACAGTCGCCAAGCTGAAATTTTTAGTCGCCATGGCGACCGGCATTTTTCGAGCCCTGCCTATAACGTATGTAGCATCATTTTAAGTTAATACGTATACCCTACACTTCGACTTATTGAGGTCTGTGCGACTAAAACTTAAGAGTTATAGAGGTGATTAGAATTTAACTTTTGAGTTATTCAGCTCGAACGGCATCCCATGCACTGTACAAAACTTCATCTTATCAAGGTTTTGTTCGAGTTGTTGAGGTAAAATTAGTATTGAGTGTTATGGACAATTCAGGGGGATTACAAAAAAATTCGACATATCAAGGAATTCGAGATGTTATCAAGGTTCCACTGTATTAGGAAGTGGAAATGATTGTGGAAGTACATTTGAAGCTTGGGGAATTATCTAGCACAGTTAAAAGCTTCACTGTATATTATTTACTGGAGTGTTTGTGAATGTATATAAATTGCATATTTCACAACCAAAAATTATTACCATTAGCTTATACGCTTTACAGACAATTTTGCTACATTTTATAAGTGTTACATATAAAAACACATTTTCGTAAACGCTTTTCAAGCATCCAGGCTATGTCATCATATTCAAGTTGTTGTTTTTTTTTCGTTTTTTTTTTTTCATTTCTTAGGAGACACTACAAAGTACTTCATAATTCTATGAAATTAGTACACTGTGATTACTTCATGTCTAGAACCTTACATTTTGTGTGTGGAATGCCACACACGTAACGTTGTAATGCGCCACTGGCAGATTTTCACAAAGACTCAAAGGGGGATTTGTGCTTAGACCAGATGTTATGTGATTGAGTGTTCGAAGCAATTAGGGATGTTGTTTTAACTGCACAATGTAACGAAAGCATTTAGGGATATAATATCTGACCTAAGTTCCAATTGTTTATTCTGATGGTAAATTTCTCGTATCGGACAAACATCTGAAATTTGCTAGTTCATTTAATTTGAATATTCGTACATACGTATTGTGCATTGAGAAACATTGCTGATAGTGGCATTTCGCTCTATTTGCGACATATCTAGTAAGTTTTCTTTCTTTCTTTTTGCCTTCGGTAACACGCAAAATGGCGGTCACAGTATCACTACCGTACTCGGCATGCAGAGTTTCCACCCACTGCATCCAAATATACCTACGTAGCCCCACAAACCATTGACACATAGCCCCACGAACCGGTACTAGTTTACTATTGTTCGGACAGATTTCTTCATTTCTACAGAAGAAACTACTTACTGTAATAAGTTCCTGTAATATTGTCTAACATCTGGAAGGTGTTTTGTGTGATGTGGGAATGTTTCATAGTGGAAATTCAACCATTGACGCATAGCCCCACGAACCATTCATACATAGCTCCACGAACCATTTCCGGTAAGGTTAGGTTAGGTAGGGTCACAATAGTTAAAAATTGGTTTCGAAAAAATATGCGTAGCCCCACACACCATTCTCGCATAGCCCCACACACCATTCTCGCATAGCCCCACGAACCATTGACACATAGCCCCACAAACCATTTGCGGATACGAACGTTCTTCAATTACAAAAACACTTTTTTTTAAAAAAAAAAAAAAAAAAGATAAAAAAACGTGAATACACGTTAAAAAATGATCCACGAAGCAGATAGGTAAGTAGAAATGTCAAAAATTGACGAAACTCAGAAGTTATAGGTGTCCGAAGGATAGTAAACATTTACCGTTAAAAATTGGTTTAGAAAAAAAATATCACACACCATTCTCGCATAGTCCCATGAAATATTGACACACAGCCCTACAAACCATTTGCGGAAATGTACCTTTTTCACTTACAAAAACACGTGTTTGGAAACACTGACCGGGATTACGTCATCACACACAGGCTACATCCACTTGGAAGTGAATTGATGCAAGAGCTTTCGTGCATCGGTCACACATTTATATCGAAAAATAGATGATTTACCGGCAAAATTCAATGAACGATGCGAGAAAACCTTTCCCGAACTTCCACAAGTATAAAGAAACTGCATTCAGTAACTACTTTCTCCTGTAAATTTGAAGAAATCCGTTTGTCCGATACGAGAAATTTACCATACCGCCATTTGTTTACTGTCATCTGGATTCCTGCTGCTACTATGTCATGAGACATGAGGTGTGCGAGGTTTAGGCCCAAGTTCTGATTATTTAATTCCGAACTAATCAAGGTACACAACCATTTTTTACATGGTTCGCCTTCTATTTATGTCTGCAAACACACACATTTCAGTTTCAGTGATTACTTACTGCTTTATTTTTGGAGAACAATTTACCCCCATATACTCTATATTGTCCTGCACCATAACTGTGAGGTCTAAGACATCATGCTTTGGGCTCGGGCTACGCGATGTACGCAGGTTTGAGTCTCCTGAGGGAAGCGTAACTACTTTTCTGGAGATTTCGACCTGTGGCAATCAACCATAGTGAGTAAATTGGGAACTACGAATGAGTAGCGTAGCATAAGGTAAGAGTCTAGTTTACGGCCTTTTCCTAAGGAATATGTGTCATATATCGTTGGAAAGGTTATTTTATAAGGAATTGAACAAAGTAAATCCCAAGGCGAGGAAAAATTTCCTGGAGGAGAAAATCGAGAAAAAACGATGTTGTCCGGATATGCGTGATTGAACGTACCGAGGACATTTTTCGATGAAACACATATTTAGGGGTGAAATGAGTGCTAATGGAACCTAACCTAACAGGCCTGACCTAACCTTGTAGGCATACCTCGTTCCCGTGAATGGTTAGTGACAGAAACTGTAAAAAGAAAAACTTACTTACCCGGTAAATGTTTACTATCCTTCGGACACCTATAATTCTGAGTTTCGTCAATTATTGACATTTCTACTTACCTATGTGCTTCGCGGATAATTTTTTAACGTGCATTCACGTTTTTTTTTATCATTTTTTTAAAAAAAGAAGTGTTTTTGGTAACTGAAGAACGTACGTTTCCGCAAATGGCTTGTGGGGCTATGTGTCAATGGTTCGTGGGGCTATGCGAGAATGGTGTGTAGGACTATGCATATTTTTTTCGAAACCAATTTTTAACTATTGTAACCTATTGTGACCCTACCTAACCTAACCTTACCGGAAATGGTTCGTGGGGCTATGCGTCAATGGTTGAATTTCCGCTATGAAACATTCCCACATCACACAAAACACCTTCCAGATGTTAGACAATACTACAGGAACTTATTACGGTAAGTAGTTTTTTCTGTAGAAATGAAGAAATCTGTCCGAAGGATAGTAAACTAGTACCAAATCAAAATCCATTGATGTACGCTGGGTTTAATATCTTCACTATCTCATAATATCCTATGTTCGAACGTCCGTTATTCGGACTGGGGAAAATGTAGAAATCTTCAAAAACGAAAAACCATAATGTGGCCCCATTTCGAAAAGCATCCAGCACATACAACATGTAAATTAGTTGTAAAAGTTACAATACACGCCACTACATTGTAATTGTGTTGATCATCTTCGGCAAGAAACTCACCGGCAAGCGAAAATCCACAAGTTCATTCGCAAACCAAAGAACATATTTCTTCCATTGAGTCATTTTTATGCACATGTTTCTGTAACACGGAGTTGTTAAAATTCACTACAATGAGATAAGAGTTGGGATGTAGACGGTTCAAATCTCGTCACTGGTTTCTTTCAGCCATTAAGCACGGTACATGTCGACTTAAAACGTCAGCACAAATTAATTACCATTGTACCGTATGTTGATATATATTCTATTTCCTTCACTGTACTTTTCCATTCATTTTCTAGTCAATATATACAAAATCCACATTGATCTCTGATCCACATGTTCACAATCGCAAAAACACATCAAATCAAATTCGATCGACCAATCTGTGCGATCGACTTTTCATTTCGATTCGACAAACACAACAGCCCGATTGCCACAAAATCGTGAGTGGAGCTATTCGCGATTAAAATTAACCGATATGCCATCTGGTGGGGTTTTCAGGAAGTACTCTAAGTAGGATACGTTGTGTTGAAGTCGTTTAAAGCATGGGGAATATGCGAGAGACTAAGGTCTAGTATTCAGTTTTTTTTTGCTCTAAATCGTTTTATGGGTAAGAACAAATTAAAAGTTTTCATGTGTTTCCACCCCGTGGAATCAACAAAATGAAATTTGTTAATAAATCAGGGAAAACGTAATTGACAGACAGGGGCGGCGCCAGAATTTTTCGACCGGGTGGGCAGAAGCTCTATATTGATAAATTAGGGTGGGCAGTAAAACGTGAGATTGACTAACACGTATCCCCCCACTCCCTCTCTCTCTCACTCGAGATTACCCTCTTACCTTGTGTAGAAAGCGATTTGGACACAAGGAATTTATCAAACCCAATCATCGTATCCAGTAATTCATATCTTTTTACAGATCATTTGGGCTGTAAGTGTGACCTTTTCGAACACACTCAAATGTCAACCTCCCTCCTGAATAGTAGTACACCCTGAAAACTGTATTCTTGCAGGCAAATGCGTCTCTGGCGCCTGTAACCGCAATGAAGATTGTGTTTGTGTTTTGTGTCTCCTTGAGTGTTTGTGTTCCTCCCTTCATGACGCTCATCTAATTACCATTCAACCTCAACGTCACCATTGGTCAAAAGTAGCAGAAAATCAACTTGAAATATAACAATGAGTCAAATCAATTATAGAGTATCAATAGTTCATAGCACATCGAAAGTTGAGGTAGTAATTTCAACTCCACAATGCATCATTTTTTTAATCAAATCAGATAACTCCGCCAACAACGACGTGGTATTATCTAAATCTCAATATTTTTGTCCGTACGTGAAAGAAGTAGTTTAAATCTAAGGCCAATCCATGGGTGTCCGGAAGGAGGGGGTGTAAGGGGCACGCCCCCCTGGAAAATAGGTCTTACCTATAAACTTATACATTGCACACATATATTTCATTTCATTCACAGTAATTTATGTTAATGATTGAAAGGGTGCTACAGGAACATGATAGCTTCAATTTTAATAAGTGTCTTCTTTTTGAGGGCAGCACTATTATCGGGGCAATATGTCTCGTTTGCCTCCCCTTGAACAAATTACCATGCTTGCCCCTCCCTGGAAAAAATGCTGCACACATCCATGGGCCAATCATAATAATAGTGTATTCCACCTCTTAAATGGACGCATCTTATGTTATAATAAAATGATACGGTTGACGAAGTTATTTCTCTCCGATCGCATAACGCTCTTGTCTTATAATTAAGGGGTCCTGGGTTCAATCCCCAGTGGAAGCCAATACACACTCGTTAGGACTACAGTTTAACATTAAGATCTAGTGACAATTAGCCTATTTGGGCATGTGGAACTTTTAAAAAAATCCTGATTATTTATTTTGTTATTTAATTTGGCTGCCTCATTATAGGTCTCTGATACCCTCGAGTCAAGACTTCTTCCCACCCCTTCCTTCATCATCTTTGAAATTCATGCAAGTTAATCATAAGAACTGCATAACTGATTGTGAAAATTTATATGTTGGAGGAGACTTGTAAATAGTGTTAGAAACTAATAATATCAGTTCAGTAATTCTATAGATTTTTTCCAAAGCTACAAAACTGTTACATTAAAATTTGGTCACCTCGGTATGGTAGTGATTGTGATTACTCCTTATTAATTATTAGAACAAATTAGAAATTGTAATTTTAGAAACATTGCATTATTTGAAGGTGACAGTTATGTAAAAGAAACTGTGATAGAGTAAAGAAAGAGACACATCAAATTACCCACGGAGTGGTTATCGCAGTGCGTTATGATGCCAGGGGTCCCGGGTTCTATTCCCGGTCTGAGCATGGGTGTTTTTGTGAGTGTCCCTTCATCATCATCAGTCGTACTCATCATTGCGATTAAGGCAAACAAGATGTTTTTATTTGTTTATTGTTTATTACTTTGATCATACCCAGGCCGAGATTTATGTGGTGGTCCGGTGCTGACAACATCAAGAACTCACTCCCATCTACGTCGTCGCCTTGTAATCAAGGAGTCCCGGGTTCGATACTCGGTGGAGGCACATAGTGGTTCGGATCCCACTTTAAACTGTAGGTTCAGTCCCGATTAGCCTTACTGTGCACAAAGTAGACTTTAAACACCAAATCAATCAATCAATCACTCCCATCTATGCACAGTTTCAGTTGGTCTGTAACCTATAGCCCAAGTCATGCCAGATGGTTAGTTATCTTTTTTCTTCAATATATGGCTGATTTCAAAGCAATTTTTCCCCATTGAAGGCTGGAGCTGCAACCCTCCAAATCCTTCTAACTCCTGATTAACTCTTGATCATATAGCATACATAGGGTTGCCAGATTTATAAAATAAAAAATCGGGACATAAATTATATAGGCATGGATATAGTTAAATTTATTTTTTATAACAGTTTTAAACATTACAAAATAAATTGCTGTTTAAAGCATTGTTAATCCCTAATTTTTAACATTTTGACAAAATATATTAATAGTTATATAATATAATAATGATAATATAATAATATTTGAGTGAACTCTTGGCGTTGAGTATTTTCCAATGAATTACTATAAAATTAAGAACATGACTTATTCTCATTCATTCATTATTTCTTTAGCTAAATACAGGACAAATGGGCGTCCCGAGAACATTTTCCGGGATACCGGGACATTTCTTTAAAAAAGGGGACAATCCCGTATATACGGAACGTCTGGCAACCCTAAGCATACCTCATAATTGTGAAGATCCAATAAAACTTACTAAGCCTGTTGATTGCTTCTAATCATAACAGTGTTTATTGGATTACATTTTTTAAAAAATGAGTTCTGATAGCGCCCTTAGCTTTGCAATTACAAAATTAAGGAAGTAGAAACAAAAGCTTAAATTAATTTCATTCAATAAGGTATTCTCTCTAATCTTTGTAAACTTGCTTATTAGAGAATTCGTCAAATGACAGCAAACCTCGTTATGGGATGAAACTTGTGAACTTTCTAGTTTCTATTTACAATATTCACAAGTAAAATATACATGGAGTGAGGACTAGCCTATACTTACAGAACAGTTTACATTTCCCTAATTGTATATATTTATTTAATTTGATTAGGTGGGCAATCGGGTGGGCACAGGAATTTTTGGGTGGGCGCTTGCCCACCCGTGCCCACCCCTGTCGCCGTCCCTGTTGACAGAAGATTGGTATGAGGGATATAACACTGTAATTCGGCAAGGAAATTACGAAGAATGCACGAGTCTGCTTACTTTATTTTTCGAGAGATAAATATATATTACCATGAAAGTAAAGTTTTAAATTGTACTTTATAAATAAAGCTTTTTCTTTTTTTTTCTTCGAAAAATCATATAGCGTCTTACCCAATGCGTCCATGTATTACTGGTATTACGTATGTGTGAAGTTGTGAACAGGTGCAAGTCGATTAAGAGAGAAGATGAAAATAGTTTGAGAATGAATTAATGTCAAATTTAACCAGAAAAAAAGTGGACATGCTAATGTTACTGTTTCATTCAGTACGATGTCCTTTTTCAGTGAGTATAGCCTGGTCATGAAATCGTGAATATTATTATTAAACCAGCCTTTCTCTTTCGAGAAAGAACTGCAACGATATGTTCGCAATTTTCTCCTGTCCCAGCTTTTCAAGTACAAGTCAATTTAAATTCCTTTATTTCAAATAATTTACGAGAACCCCAGTTACAACATGACGTGCAGATGATACAGCACTGCTTTGGTCAACCAGTGCGTATACATAGGTTTCGTCTGCATTTTCAGTGTTATTTTTGCCTATCATAATTAAATATTTCGTTCTCAGTACAGCTTCACGTTTGTTAGAGTACCTGGAATTCACATCGCATTCGCAATATTTATAAATAATGCGTAATTTAAACGTTTTCTACCATACCAGTCATGACAACACGCTGCTATTTTGTACTGCTGCTGAATGTAAACAAAGATTTATCCTACTTAGAGCGGCCACATTGGAAGCGACACTAGCGCTCAGGTGGTAATTTTAATCGCGAATAGCCATAGAGTAGTGGGGTGCACAGACAGTATTTTCTATTTTGCCTGAATTTCATCTGTTTTTGAGTCCAAAACGGGCTCAAATCACTACGAAGAGTTTATCCGTCACATGCATTTCGTGGTCGTCACGAGTGACGGCGATGAAATGGGGCGTGGGTGGCAGTTGCCCCCCTCCACACACACTCACACTTTTTGGCACTTTCGCCCAATCCCTATGCTAAAGAAAGTAAACTGTCCTTGCACACCCAGGCTTGGAACCCAATCACCGCCACTGGTCGTCACCTTGTATAGTAGCTAAAACGCCAAGACTTCTGAAACCTCAGAAAATATGTGAACTACAGGCATAGAATCTATGATATGACCTGTAAAAAATATGACGAATAACCATTTTAGGAATCCCATGTATTCCTTATAGGGAATCAACTTCAACATCAAGTTACGGTTAACCAAATGGGAGTTTCGACTTTACTGCTGGGAAATCACTTCTTCAAACTGCCCTCTTCCTGTTGATATCATTTTCTATTCCATCGGAAGTTTGATATTCCCAAGATAACAAATCAAAAAATATTCCAATATGCCCAATGCATTTCTTCCTGCCTCCTGGCAGTGTTGCCAAACCTGGTGCGCATAAAAGAGCTAAATTTCACTTTAAATTGAGTTAAAACTGACTTTCAAGGAGCTAGATTTACTAAGTGCTTCCTAGAGTAATTTTAGTTGTCAAAGGAAGGGGTGGGGCGCTGCTATTCCGTTAATTCTAAATTGATGACAATTTATTCTTAGTTTTCACCATCTAGTTCCGGCGGCATCACCCATCTCATGGTCGTACGAAATCGAAAATAAAGGATTCCCTGATAACAATATTATGCCAATTTCACGTCAACACGGAGCTATAGAAAAAAGTAGATGGGGATATAAGAGGGGATGGGGCGACGCAGCCAATATAACAATATCACATCACCTGCAAAATGTATAATCCTGGCAAAAGTTGGTCTATGTGGGCCGGAACCAGTGATGGTATCATAGTGAGGCACAGGGGGTGGGCGTCTCAGTTCACAGGCAAACGAGTGCACGAAAGGAATCCACGACTTTTGCGACACCGTCGTACGCGACACTAGCATTTCTGCCGTCATATGCGACACTGTATGGAAAATATATTCCATGACAGTTGCGACACCGTCATCTGCGACACAAAGTGTAAATAGCTTCCTTTCACACTTTATCCAGGCTTAGGACTGGCAGCATCATGGAAGCTGGGTGTTTAAAATCTGGATGTATTTATCCTTTGTCAATATAGGAGCAGACTGCAATCCCTGGTCAATGTAGAAATGTAGAATGCGAAGTTTCTCTTGTAGTTGAACCAAAATCTTACAATTTTCATTCTAATTTCTGAACGTACGCCATTCTCCTCAAAAATCGCTTAAGATCTCTATGCATTTCATAGTCGGCTAACGCTCTTTGTATTCTCTCATCTAATGTAATGTACCGACGTCGTCTACGTTTCCCTTTAAGATTCAAGGCTCTCCTCTCACATAAGTAGTCATTGTACACAGCTTCAAATCTTAAAGTAGACGTTAGGACTTGACTTTTCCGTCAATACATTAACTGTATGGTTCCATCCCTCGACTGCAACTGTTAGTCCTGTGCCGCTGTTGGGAGCAGTTCCACATGGAAATGTCGAAAACAGAATTGTTCATCCACTGTTCAACGAAATAATACAAAAAAATTCTCAATATGTCGTGGTTTGGCGAATCTTCCATCACACACAGCCATCCATCATCGACGTCAGCCACAGGAAGGTAAGACAGAGCTGAAAACATTCTTATACACAGCCGCACGTCTGGATCTGTTTTGTAATCGTTTGTCAGTCCCAACTCCTGCACTTTTCGCCACAAACATTGGTTAAAGCGATAATTACAACCACTGATCTGAGCCTCGGGAAATACTTTCTTCAGAGACGTTATTGCTGCTGCATGTATTCAAATGACGCTAATTCTGGTGAACAAATGGATATTTCCACTTTGACATGAAAAACGTTTTAAATCCATTCATTTTATAGATAATGACACAAACATGAGATGTGCAAAATATCTCGGCGATATTTGTTTCCGTTCTCGAGAAACACGCCTTCAAACACCACTGAAATTCACCTCCTACGTCACGGATTTGAAAACGTCCTCCCCGCAGACACGAGGTCCTCTGACGTCATCACTTAGAAATGCGTGCAGGCAGGGCTTCTGCTCGTCCCGTCAACCTAGCATGAGCCGCGGAAGCGAGTAGTGTAAAATACAATAGGATGAGCACAAAAATCATACAAATGAAGAGCTCATATGATTAAACAGCCCGATTTGGCTACACTTAAAACTATGCCAAGATGCCCATATGCTCCAATCGGCCAAGTGTGCACATATTTAAATCTAAAGAATTTTGAGCCCTAGTGTACAAATGAAGAATCATACAGTGTACAAATGAAGAGCTCATATGATTAAACAGCCCGATTTGGCTACACTTAAAACAATGTCAAGATGTCTATATGAATCAATCGGCCATGTGTGCACACAGTTAAATCTAAAGAATTTTGAGCCCTAGTGTACAAATGAAGAAGCCTCAACAGACAGATTTGGCCAAGTGTGCAAAGGCTGAATCTCTCAGTTTGTTGTCTGTAAACTTGTCAAAAATATGCCCCTCTTGATATTGTTTTTGCTACACCTAAAACTAAACCAAAAGTACTCATATCCTCATACTCTTAACAACTTACAGATCTAATTCAATACAGAATTATCTTGGACAAAAGCAGGCTGCAAATTCTATTTTCTTCTTAATCTTTAATCAGTTTTATTGCTCGGGGCAATTATTTAGTTCAGAAATGCATCAATTTTCATGATCAAAATTGTCTGATAGACTAATACATTTCTGAGAAATTGCTTGCCGGGTAATAAATTATGCACGCCTGGGGGCTTTCATATGCTGGCACGCAAGAGATATAATCTACACAGCTAAAAGGGGGCATTAATGATATTTCTGTGTAATTCACTGAAAGAGCATAAAACTTCCATTAATATTTCTGTGTAATAGAGGGAAATTCTTAGTAAAAGAACATTACCATTTTGCATGTTGTCATGTATGCCTGAGCCCAATTCAGGTTTTGCCTTGTTCTGATAATATATACACGAGTGAGACTTATAGAATATTCATTGCACAGTTCAAAGTCCAACTTTGACTGTATTTAGCTGATATAGAGCTCATAACTCCTGGGTTCTGATACTCAATAGAATGTGGACATAGTCCCATGGCTTATATGCTTTGTAATCAAAAGCTTCTGGGTTTGAGGCCCCCCATGGAGAAGTGTTAATATTGCTGCCTTGTAAACAAGAGCTCTGGGTTTGAGCCCTGGTAAAATGTGTAGGCCTCCCCTGATGGCAAAGAGTTGGTATTGCTGCTTTGTAATCAAGAGGCTCCCGGGTTCGAGACCTGGTAAAGTGTGTGAGATTGAAATACATGTGGCAGAATAATATCCCCACACACGAGATTTTGAGAATATTCACTGCTAGCTGATATACAGCTGAGGTTTGATACCTGGTAAAGTGTGTTATACAACAGCATAATAGAGCAAAATTATTTTATATTGGGGATCACCAGAGCCTAGTTACTGCTGTTGTCTGGGTATAAAAGCACCAGCTCAGCCACTAACTGCTGTTATAATTGTTTTGGCATATTATCCATACTTCTGTTTTTTGGACCAAGAAATTTTATATAAATAAACAATAAAAATGCCAAACTTGAAATATTGCAATCAATGCAATAAAAATATATCTAGTTCTAATTGGGCTAGGCACCGGCATATTTGTGACCCTAAGAAATGCAGAAAGGCTACTAAATTGTGCCCAAGATGCCATAAAATATTAAGCAAGGCATATTACAAAAGGCATAAGTGTACTTGTTCTGCACAGTCATCAATATTGCCCTCACAACCATCTACATCTGGTCTGAAAAGGAAGCATGAAGCACCTGTTAATGCTAGAGCAGCAAAGCAGCCACGCTATGCACCACCTATCCATAGCAGTTTTAATGGCCAATTAAGGGATCACTTTCTTAAATCAGAGCCAAGATGTGACATTAAGAATTTTTTGAACAGTATAAATCCTGATGTGCAGGCAATTCTAAATGCACAAAATGGCTCTTATAAGCTGTCCCTCAAATTGTTTACACAATATAAGAAGCCAAATGGCACAAAATTTACACAGCCCCACATAACAGAAACTGTACCTATATATTCAAATGCAAATTTAGACAAAATAATAAGCAGTTTGATAGAGCAATTGAATATTAAACACTCTGAATTTGCAGCAAAAGAGTCAGGATGGAGCCTATGCGGATCTCCACACAAGTTATATATTAATATTTCTGAATTCAGCCCATTACAAGGTTCTACATATCTGCCATTACCTGCCAATATTAAAAACAAAAAAGCTGTGGTTAACATAGAAAATAATGATGAGAAATGCTTTCTGTGGTGTATTTTAGCTGCTTTGTATCCAGTTTTAAGGAATCCTCAGAGAATAACTTATTATAAACAACATGAACATGATTTTGATGAAGCAATGGAGGGCTTAGAATATCCAATGTCTGTTCAGAATATTGATAAATTTGAAAAAAAGGCCAGGGATATCAATGGTAAACAATTATCTATTAATGTTTTTATTTGTTCTACTGACCGTGGGAATTGCTTGATAGCACCTCTCAGAATCAGTACACTTGATGATGATTCTACTGTTCCGATTGATCTGCTCTTAATTGAAGGGGATGACACATATCATTACACTCTGATACACAGTCTTGAAGCTTTAGTCAGAAAACAAATAGACAAATTTAATAGAATATTCAAGTTGTGCCGAAGATGTTTAACTGTATTTGATGGTCAAAAAATGGTGAATGGGGTTCGTGAAAAAAATGCAGAAATTGCTAAAAACAAGTTAATTGAACATTTAAAATACTGTGGCAACCATAAACCTGTTCATATGCTTATGCCTAACACAAGTGAAAATGCCAAATTCAAAAAGTTTGAAACCTTGTTGGAACACCCAGCATATATAGTGTGTGATTTTGAATCAAACCTCAAACCCCTTGCATTCTGCAGCCCAGATCCTGATGAATCTTCAATTACATCATACCAGTTACATGAACCTTCTAGTTTTTATTATGTTGTTGTACAGGATGGTGTTGTTAGTGAAGAATATTTATACATGGGACCAGATGCCATCAAAGAATTTGAACATAGAATAGAAAATGAATGCCATAACATAGCATCTAATATCTTATTAAAATCAAAACCCATGTTGCCTTTAACAGAGGATCAGATTGAAGATTTCAACAATGCAGAAAAATGCCCGGTATGTGATTCTGAATTTTCAGATACAAATATCAAGGTGAAACACCATTCTCATACAGATGGTAAATTCAAAATGGCACTGTGTAATAACTGTAATATTAAAATCCAGAGACCAAAATTTGTCCCTATATTTTGCCATGGTGCATCCAATTATGATTTTCATCATCTGATTAGGTACAAGGGGTTTGACAAGCAGAATTTAAAATGCAATTGGATCTGATTCAGGATCAGGATATGTATCTGTTTATGGAACAATGTATAAGAGGAGGCATGATGCAATGTTCTCAGAGATATGCCAGAGCAAATAACAAGTATATTCAAATTATGATCCAGCACTGCCATCAAATTATATACTGTATGTAGATGCCAACAGCCTCTATGGTTATGCTATGATGGATAAATTGCCATATGCAGGGCTTGAGTGGGTTGAAGATTTCAATATTGAAGATCTTAAGGATTTTGATGACAGTAACTATGGCCTGTTCTTAGAGGTTGATCTGACAATTCCTGATGATTTACACAACAAATTTTCTGATCTGCCCCCAATTCCTGAGGTTGAGTGCTCACCTGGCTCTAAACAGAAGAAGCTAATGATGACTCTAGAGCCAAAACAGGATTATGTCATATATTATAAAAACCTCCAGTTCCTGATGAAACATGGTGTTCAAGTGACCAAAGTTGGCAAAGTTTTGAGGTCCAGGCACTCAAGATGGTTGAAGCCATATATTGATACAAACACAGAGCTTCGAACATCTGCAGTGAGCAAATTTGATAAGACCTTGTTCAAATTGATGGTAAATTCAGTGTATGGCAAAACCATAGAAAATGTCAGAAAACATACTGATGTTAAATTAATTACTGACCCCAGCCTGAGCAAAAAATTGATTGCAAAGCCTAATTTCAACTACAGAAGAATTTATGATGACAATATGGCACTCTTCAACATGAAAGAAACAAAGATTAAGTTTGATAAGCCTATTTATGTAGGGGCTGTGATATTAGAATTGGCCAAATTACACATGCTGGAGCTCTATTATGATGTGCTCAAGCCTTTTTATGGTGCTGTGTAAAACTGATGTACATGGACACAGATAGTTTTATCCTTGATATTCAGACAGAAGATGTTTATCAAGATATGTCACAGCCTGCATTGCTTGAATATTTTGATACCAGTGAACATTCAAAGATTCAGCCCCACAACAAAAAGGTGCCTGGCAAGTTAAAAGATGAGACACTTGGTGATGTTATTGTGGCATTTGCTGGGTTAAGGGCCAAGATGTACAGCATTGAAACATGTAGTGGTGTTGTTGCCAAAAAGGCCAAGGGCATTGGCAGAGTAACTGTGGACAAAGAGCTCCAATTTAAAGATTACAAAAATTGTCTCGAATCATGTAGCACAATCAGAACATCAGAATGCAGAATTCAGAGTGTGGATCACTTGTTGACTACAAATGTTGTAAGAAAAGTGGCTCTGGACCCACATGATGATAAGAGATGCATTTTATCATGTGGCATACATACTCTACCATGGGGTCATTGTGATTTGAAAAGTGGCAAACAATGCCCAATTACAAAGCATGATTTGAAATAAATAAACATGCCTATGAACTTATTTGGGTTCAAAAAACAGGCTATTATGGACCTGCCAACACCAACACCCTCTTCTGATATAATATCTAAACTAAGTGGCTTGTTAATTATTCATCTGAACAGCATACTTACAGATGTTGATGATAAAACAGGTAAAATATTGTACATATTTAACAATAATTTAAATCATTACCAATTACCTGTAGGTGGTCAATTACAATTTATTACATCTCCCGAGGGTAATGTTAAGATTTCAATAGGGAGAAATATTTACAGGATAAAGCACTCAAACATGGTTTCTGGCACTGTATATACTGTTTCTGCTGGTGACTGCTTATATATTGAGGTCCCGGGATCCTATGACAAGCTTATACCTTTTTTTATAGAATTAAGAATTAGATATTCAATAATAAATAACCACTAAATCAAAATGCCTAATGATATATTTGGCCATACAAGACATGAAGATCACAGTGATGAGATTCTGATGCTTGATGTCAAAGTCAAAAAATTAAGAAGTGATTTACAAGCTTTACAAACCACACTCAATGCCAGTCTTCAACTAGAAATTACAAATTTACAATCACAATGCATGGACCCTCTTCTTAAAATTGATTCAGAACTCAAATTGTTGCTTCAAAAATATACTGACCTGGCCACATTGGATAATTTTCAAAGTTTAGAGGAGGCTGTAGCAGCTCTTCAAGCCAAATTTAAGACCCAGGCCACCAACTCTGAGCAATTGAAACAACAATTGGAAGAGCAAATAAATAATGTCCAGACACAGCTCCAAACAATTGTCAAAAGCATAAAATCACAAGAAGATTTTGATCTAGTGATTTCCACTCTAAAAGAACAGATTCAATCACTACAGATACCTAATCTCTGACCCTCTGAACAATGCCATAGCCGAGGTTAAAGAAAAAATTGAGACACTTGAAAATTTTATGAACAACTTGCCATCTTCTGATGCTTTGAGTGCAATAACTCGGAGTGTTGCCAACATCAAGCTGCAACTTGAAACATATGAAGATTTTGAAAAAAATCAGAGTACCATAACCCATCTTGAGGGTACAATAGCAGCAGTGCAAAGTGATCTGACAAATGTACAAGAATCTCTAGAATCCCGCTTGCCTGGTATTGTAGATACCCTTGTCAGTGTCCAGCAACAGATCACAAAACTTGAAAACCTCAACACTGAACCTGAGCTATCTCATTTTCATCACTTGATCGATGATATCCAAACAAAGCTTGAAATTTTACAACAATCAACACCTACTCAGGCAGACATAGCCCTGCTTCAAGATGCTATGCAAAGTGTGGCTGATGCTTCTGAATTAAATAATATGAAATTGGCACTTGAATCCTTGCAGAATACTGTATCAAATCTGCCTACATCACAGGAACTTAAAAATATAAAGAGAGCTGTGAATCGCATATTGAAATCAGAAGATATCAAGAATATCCAGACAGAGATCAAACAACTTACTCAGACAGTGGCCACTCTACCAACTAATCAACATATTAATGAACTGCATGCCCTGTTTGAGGATATCAGAAGACAAGTCCATGATCTTACTGCTCAAAATTCAAAATTGGCAGTTGTTGAAAATTTACAGCAAATTGTAGCTAATATCAAGCAACAGCTAGGGACCATGGAATCCAACAAAGCAAATGCTTTGTCTGTTTTTGCCACCCAGCTACAAGAGATTGTGCAACAATACAAGAAACTTGTTGTGGACATAAAGATCAAGCCAGGCCATGATGATGTTGTTAGGACTATCAATGAGCACCTTGAATCTGTAACAAGTAGATTGCTTACAGCAGAAAGAGAAATAACTGGCATAATCGAGAATCCTAAACATACAGTAATTCTTGAATTGTACAGTATCCCCAACAAAGAATATGATTCACCATTTACACCAGGTGGCAAAATATATATGCTGTCCCCTGCACAATTTTATTACCAGTTTTTTGTTGGGGGCACACTTAGACCAATCAAGATCAAATATTGGCTTCAACCACAGGCACACCACTACCCTACCTTATCAATAACAAATGCTGATAACAAAGCAAAAATCACCAGTGTAGAGTTAGAGGATTTTACAGACCCCAATACATTGGAAACATCTTATGCTGAAGATGATGGCTCTCTGGAATTTAATATACAAATAGGAGACAAACTGTATTTAGAAAATCCTGTAGTATCAGCTGCTGAACACCCTATAGTTGCAATATTCTTGTTTACATACTATGTCTAGACAAATTATTGTTGATGAATTACACAGACAAGCCAGACATAATAATAAGAGAAAGCCAGTGGTTACAAAAGGCATAGATGATTTATGGCAGTGTGACTTGGTTGAAATGGCAAGTGGACAGCTGAAAAACTTAGACAAGATCAACAAGGGCTACAAATATCTACTCACTGTCATAGATACATTTTCAAAATTTGCCTGGGCTGTGCCACTCAAATCCAAGACTGGAAAATGTGTTACAGAAGCCTTCAGGACAATCATCAATCAGAGTGGAAGATCACCGCGCTATTTGCAAACAGATAATGGCAAAGAATTCTATAATTCTGTGTTCCAACAATTTATTAAAAGCCAGTCAATACAACATTACTCGAGTTACAGTGATCTCAAGGCCTCTATTGTTGAAAGATTCAACAAAACCCTAAAAAATCATTTGTATAAACAATTTACCCTCCAAGGTAATTATAAATGGCTCACAATCCTACCAGAACTTCTACATAAATATAACAACTCGGTCCATTCCACAATCAACATGAAACCCTCTGAGGTAACTTCATCTGATGAGCAAAAATTGATCAGCACTGTTTATTATCCTAGATACCAGCCAACAACAAGAAAAGCCAAATACAAGGTGGGTGATCAAGTAAGAATCAGCAAATATAAGCACTTATTCAAAAGAGGCTTTACCAGAAACTGGAGCACTGAATTATTTACAGTGGTTCAAGTTAAACCTGGGACCCGATACACATATATAATAAAAGATCACCGAGGAGAAATTCTCAAAGGCAGATTCTATGAAGAAGAACTCAGCAAAACTAAGCAGCCTGACACATATCTCATAGAAAAAATCATCCGCAGAAAAGGCAACAAGATACTGGTGAAATGGCTAGGACTTCCAGAACACAGCTGGATCGAGGCAAACAAAGTGATACTATGAGCACCTGGGATGTTATAAAGAGGCTGCCAGAGCCTGAACAGCAGAATAAGAGAAATGGAATGCTGCTGCCTGATAATATTAGATGTCTTATTGTCGGGCCATCGGCTTGTGGTAAAACTACACTAATGATTGATAATTTTTTATTGGCACCCAACTGGTTAGACTGGAAAAACAGGCACTTGTATGTCTTCTCTAAGAGCTTGGAACAATTAAAATATCAGCAGCTGATGAAGCTATATGATGGACTGGATATTGCCACTTTTGAATCAGATGTTAAGCCACTTCATGAATGTCTCGATAATTCTGTTGTTCTGTTTGATGATATTATACTGGATAATCAAAACAAGGTTAGAAATTTCTTTACACAGGGCCGACACAAAAACATTGATTGCTTCTACCTGGCACAGACTTTTTCTAAAATTCCGAAGCAGCTGATCCGAGACAACAGCAATTTTATATGTGTGTTTCATCAAGATCATACCAACCTCAAACACATACATGATGAATATGTAGGTGGGGACTTGAGCTACAATGATTTTTCCAAGATTTGCAGTAGGTGCTGGAATCAAGACAGTTATGGGTTTGTCACAATTGATATGACAAGGAAACCCAAATACAGAAATAAAATCAACAATTTTCTAGACATTGAAACATATATAAATAACCATGAAAAGGCCAATTATTGATGATCTTAAATTAAGAGATTATCTTGTAAAAAGATTTAAGGGATGGAAATCAGAGAACCGAGGAATCTATGAACAACACAAGCAAACAGAACAGCCTATTATTGATGCTATTAGTGAATTAGGTAAAAATATCAAAACTGTTACAGAGCAAAATCAAAATTTGATCACAGAGCTTGTACCTGTAGCTGCTAGGAACATATTAGATTATCCAATCACCCCACTTTCTAGTATTCATAGACCTAGTCCTGTTGCTCCTCGAAGAATTGAAGCTACTCAGGATCCTATTGAATTGGGTCTTCTTGCTCAAAAATATTTAAGCACACCTAAAGACAACAAAGATGAGGTCTTTGGCTTATATGCTGACACAGAGCGTGATGGTAGCATCATACATAGAATTGGCAATTTTAGAGTAACATTTATGGGAGATGATCTGATTGTATATTCAGAATCTCATCTTGGAGAAAGAGTTGGTTTTGTTAAGTACCCTGGCACACCTGGATTGTGGGAACTGATGACTAGGAAAAGGCCTGGCAGCTATACAGATCAAGACTATGAGCATTACAAAGAAATATTAATAAAATCAGATGCTCTATACCAGAACAATGATCCCACACAAAAAAGAGTCAAGTCTAGCAGTGGAGCAAAATACAACAACTTAATCAAGCCCATATGGTCACAGATCAAGACAGGTAGTGGAATCAAACAATACAACACCCTGCCTAAAGAATTTGTGTGGGTTGATGATGTCAGGAAACTTGTAGATAGGTTGCTGGTGATAGCTGGGGAAGAAAATGCTGGCAACCACAATTTTTACAATGAAAAGGTTGGAATTATGGACATGATAAGCACCAAATTGTCTAATTTTGTAGTGAATGACACTAAGGGCATAGGATATCTTATAAAAATTATTAATACTCTACCCCCCAAATTTTGGAATATCTCTGAGGGTCGGGGGCTGGTTAATGACATCATAAACAAGCTGCCATTTGAACTACACATTCCAGGCTATCAGTATTGTGGTCCCGGTACAAAATTGGACCATAGATTAAACAGAGGTGATCCTGGTGTTAATCCCCTAGATGCTGCTTGTAGAGACCATGACATAGCATACAACACACATTCTGATCTTGACAAGAGACATGTTGCAGACAAAAAATTAGAAGAGGCTGCATTTGGTAGATTTGTAAGCAAAGATGCTTCTTTAAGTGAAAGAATAGCAGCATTTGGGACCACCATAGCTATGAACACCAAACAAAAACTGGGGTGGGGGCTGTGAATATGTATATAATAAACTTAGGATGAACGCCAAGGGTGTTATGTATCAGATACCTTATGCAGGTCTTAAATCTCTTAAAACTATTGATAGTCTTCTAACCAAAAAGCAGCGCAAGAAAAAAAAATTCTTGTCTTGCCAAGAGCCATGGTATGAAATTATTACTTAGTTCCCCCCCAATTAAAAAAATTACAGCAATCTAGAAAAAAATTGCATACAGGTGGTTTCATATTTACTATCCCGGCCATCTTAGCAGCTTTGGGGGCTGTTGGGAGCTTGGCTGGGGGATCAGCTGCTATAGCAAAAACAGTAATAGATGCCAAGAAGAATAAGGCAGAATTAGATGAATTGAAGCGCCATAATCTGGCTATGGAGAAACAAGGCAAAGGTGTTAAGAGAGATAAGTTTAAAAAAAACAAGAGCCGCTTACAAACCAAGATATTGAAGCTTTAATCAAGTCACTGGGCATCAAAAATTTTAGAGGTGTGTACATGTCTGATTCTTTACCAGAACAACCACTCAACAAAGAGTGTGGCATAGTTAATTTGGATAAGTACAAAAATCAGGGCACTCACTGGATCTGTTATCTTAAATATTTAAAAGATGAGGCATTTGTGTTTGATTCATTTGGAGGTGTTCCACCTGAAAATTTAGTAAAATATCTAAAATCAGCTAATCTTTATTACAATAATGCCCGTGTTCAAAATTTCAAAGATGTTAATTGTGGACATCTGTGTTTATCTGTTCTTAGATATCTGTCTCAAATAAATAAACCATCAATTGAAGATTTTCAAAAAGCCTTGTGGTATCTGAAACATCATGGGGGTATTCCATCTCACCAGCCAAAATTCAATATTGAAACTTAGATTACATGATGATATATATCCCAAAACAATAGCTCTCAGAGCATTTTTGGCATGTACTTGATCCCTAATATTACACACCACAACAACACAATTGCAGTAGGGGATCAAAAAATTGTCATCACTCCAGGGCAGTATAATCTGTCCACTTTAAATGCTCAGTTACCCAGAGGTATAGTATTAACTCAAAATTCTGTCACTCACAGAGTAGAGATTGTATCTGCTACAGAAACAGTGGATCTGGGTACTATAGGAGAGCTGTTAGGCTTTGAGAACAACACAAAACTTGAACCGGCCATTAAACACACTGCTATTAATATACCTAAATTCTTAGCCATAGAGACTCTGAATATTCACTGTAATGTGGCCGAGGGTATGATCACCAAATCAAATGGCATAGGCAGTCACAAACAAACTGGCATCATTGCAACATTCAAACCTAACTCTGAATTTATGGAGCCAATCATCTACACTCCATCCCCAACATTATATTTTCCTGTGTGCCATAATAGAATAGATTGAATTGAATTGATGGTCACTAATGAAAAAGAAGAATTAGTTGATTTTGCTGGAGCCACAACAACTACTATCATAGAGATTAATATTTAAATAAAAATACATACAAAAAAAAATGGAAAATATTGAGAGTTATGAGCTACAATCATTCCCCCCAAACAGGAGGACCTTTGCAAATTTAAATCAACCCAACACAGAGATTGAGGTTGATCTTGATGTAGGGGATGGCTTTATACACCCCCACAGAGCAGATCTATACATCAAGTTTGATGTTGTAAAGCTCGATGGTACAGATTATCCTGCAACTTCAAATATAAGATTGGTAGACAATTTTGTGCCACATCTGTTCTCTGAAATTGAGATCAGAAAACATGGTGTTGTTATAAACAGAGTAGATTACCCTGGTATTACTTCTACAGCTTTGGCCACACTAAAATTATCCAAAACCGAGGCTTCTTACTACAAAATAGGTGGATTTGAGGCTGGTGATAAAATATTATCCAAGAGCCACACAGTGCTGTTTCCCATGCGCCTGTTGCCAGGATTCTTCTCAGATTACAAAGATATTATGTGGAAGGGTGGTTTAAGAATCACATTTAGAAGAGCTGCCAATGATAATAATGCTTTGATGAGGTACAGTACATTAAACTCTACAGGGGAAGCTCTGCCTAATACCCTACCTGATGAAGGCAAGTGCCTTATTCAGACTATGGAGCTAAGAATTCCAGTTGTTGAATATGAAGCCAGTTATGTTCTTAAACACAAAGCAGATATCCTAAAAAATCCACAGGTGCCTTTACAATTTTATACATATCAATGTGTGCAGAACCCTGCCACTGGTAGCTATTATGAGTTTGATGCTACAAATTCATTCTCCAGTATACAATATGACATGCCAGATTTTGTAGTGGTACTGTTTCAGACTGGAAGACACAATAATCAAGAAAAAAATTCAAGTAAGTTTGATAGCTGCAACATCAAGAACATTTATCTTCAAAATGGCAGAAATGAGGTGTTCCCTAGAGAAAATTATAATTTAGACATGTCCAAGGATGATTTCCTTAAATTATATGAAGCATTTACAGCATACAAAAGGGTCACTACTGGCAATACTGACATGTATTACACACCAGATGAATTCAAAGCACAGAGACCCATGTTTGTCATCAACACTTCAAAAAGGAAACAAGTTGTGGTTAATGACAGGACAAACATTAAAATTATCTGTGAATTCCATGATACACTCCCTGATGACACCATATGTAGTGTTATTCTTATAGGTGAAAAATCATATGTTTATGATGTAAGAAATGAGAGAGTCACAGAGCAATTCTAGAAGGCCTCTGCATATTACATTGTCTTAGTACTAGATATGCAAGTTGAGGCTGGTGTTCAATTGAACTTAATCCAGAAGTAAATATGTGTGGGTGTGGGTGGGTGTGGGTGGGTGTGGGTGGCTTTTTGGCTTAATTTTAAGTATATCCAAAACAATATCAAGAGGGGCATATTTTTGACAAGCTTATGGACAAAAATCTGGCAGATGCAGCTTTTGTAAGTGTAGGCAAATCAATCTGAGGGGGGTCATACTTTCAAGGGAAATTCCCGAGGGCATTTTTACAAAAATCTTGGGTTAGACAGGGTGCCACACTTGAGCAAAAAGCTCATATGGGCATGTTGAGCTAGTTTTAAGTGTAGCCAAATCGGCCTGACGGGGGCTCATACTTTATCGAGTTTATAATAGCATCAATTACACTACTGAAGCGACTGCAAAGTGACTTGTTACTGTGTAAAACAAGTATCCTGTAACTTCCAGTGCAAAAATCTGTGCTCCATTTCTTGGAGATGAATTATGCCCTAGCAGTATAGCAGTATTTACTATAATTCAGCCACTCGGTAGAGGGTTTTCCCATTAGGGTGACAAAGCAAAACTTGTAACGGTCAATGGCTGAACACGTGAACAGCCTTGTTCATTGCGAATACATAGGTTGGTTCTGACTGGCAAGAACTTAATGTTATAGGAATGCCTTTTCTGGAATTACAATTATTTTCGTCATAATATTTTCTTCGCAAATTTTAAGATAATACGTTTAGAACACTCTGCTTTACACGCCAATTTCTGCAATATAAGAGGTGATACAGTATAAAAAGGTACGGGAAGTTTTTAAATTTCTACAGTAAATGACAGTTTTCTTCAGTTAATATATATATTGCCAATTTTTGTATTTATCCTACTTTTATTTCACTTTTCCGTTACTTTCTTTAACCGCAACGGTGAGAACGCATGGTTAATTTAGTATGTATAGTAGAATGACAGCACTTCGTTCCTACGCGTCAGCAAAAATTCGATGCGACTGGTGTTATGTTACATCCGGTGTAGCGGGGTACGAGCTGTTTTATTGTTGAGTCAGCAGAACGTGTCTGATCACGTTGAAGACATCGGAAGCGGTGGGGGAGGGGGTCAATGGATTTGTCACGTTGTTTCTTGATGTATGCTAACCTAACACGTGCGTATGTTTGTGTGTGTGTGTGTGTGTGTGTGTGTGTGTGTGGAGGAAATGCGCGCGCAACCATTGCGGATGATGCAAGGACATGAAGAAATGATTTAAAGATGGCGCCGAAGGTGCTGTACCCCCGAAAGCTTAGCGGCTAAGGTTATTGCTCTGTAAAACAAGAGGCGTCGAGGGTTCGATTCCTGGTAGAGTCAATATTGATTGATTGATAGATTGAGTTAGTTTTTTTCAAGTCCGTTTTATACACGGCAAGACTAATCAGGATTGGACCTACAGTTGAAAAGTGGTGATTCGGACCACTATGTGCCTCCACCGAGTATCGAACCTGGGACCCCCTTGATTACAAGGCGACGATGTCAATATTGAATGGTCTCGATTAGCCTGTGTGTAAATAAAGGCAACAAAAATGGTTGAGTTCGAAAATCGAGTTGGGTTAGTGGTTAATGTTGTCACCTGGCAATGAACAGGTCGCGGGTTCGATTCTCTAGGTAGTTAAATGAGGCCAATTGTTTAGTCCCGCCATTCTAGGTCCGCGATTAGTCCATCGGTGCATAAATAGTGTTTGAATAAAATCAATATGGCGGCCTTGGGTTAGTGGTTAATGTTGTCGCCTGGCAATGAAGAGGTCGCGGGTTCGATTTTCTAGGTAGTTAAATGAGGCCAATTGTTTTGTCCCGCCATTATAGGTCCCGATTAGTCCATCTGTGCATAAATAGTATTTGAATAAAATCAATATGGCGGCCGCGTTTTGTGTTTAGCGGCGGCGGCGGCGCGGGGCGGAGCGGGGCGGCGCGGCGCGGAGCGGGGCGGCGCGGCGCGGGGGGTGTTTTTTATTCCGCGAGATGTTTTAACCAAGTGGTTGAGGGTTCGATTCCCAATGTTGGTGAAAATTGGATATTCAATTGTATTTGTTTAAAAGTTCCGATTAGCTTTTTGTGCACAAAGAGAAAATGAACTAATTGGAAATAGGATGTTTATGCTGCAATGAAAAGGTCCCGGGTTCGATTCACAATGTCAAATTGGCTGATAATGATGTTGTTTTTAAAATAATAAAAAAAAGAAGTGTGTTGAGTCCCCATTAGTATTTATGCAGGAACAGATATTAAAAATCAAAACAAAATGGTTGTGACTGGTGTTTAGTATTCGAAAGGTTCCAGGTTCGAGTTTCTAGTTATATATATATATATATATATATTTTAGTTTACAGAATTAGTTCCCATTTATTGCATTTTGGCGAACACGTCCTCCCCCTTTGTGGCATTTGGACATGTGGGAGATATACATAGAAATTGTTGTCAAAGTGCCTAATAATGATTTTCTGTTTAAATAAAAAAGAAGTGTGTTATCAGTCCCGATTAGCACGAACAGATATTCAAAAACAAAACAAAATAGCTGATATTGTTGTTTAGTATTCAAAAGGTTTTGGGTTCCAATGCTGGCAAATTTGCAGAATAACATTGATTTGTTTAAAAAGTGAGTTACTATTCCCGATTATTTTTGATACACAAATAGAAAATGGGGTGATTTTGGAGTTTTGCAACCAAGGGGGGTCGAGGGTTCGAGTTTCACTAGGGGCTAATGTTGGCGTTTTTAACGCAGTCCCGATTAACCGTAATGCATAAAGCTGTTTCAACGAATAACGAACCTGGAACTTTTTGATTACAATGCAAAGACTTTACCACTAATGTATGCTATGTTTTAAAACCAAAAATAAATAATAGTATCGAATTTTTTAAAAAAATGCGTTACCAGTCTCGATTAGCCATTATGCACAAAGAGATGTGTTTTGAAACCAAGGGGGTCGAGGGTTCGATTACAACTGGGTATGTGTGTTGAGGAAACTAAAGGTCAACAGGCATGGAAAGTTTTTACTCGCCATCTCAAAATAAGTTTTTGGGCTTGGTACAGGTAGCTTTTTGTAGAAAGCCCCACAACGGCATCAACGTGGCTACCATCTGTGGGGGCCTCTTTTTTTTTAAGTTGGAGAGGGGCACAAAGCCGTTTGTACCATACAACGTTGCACCGAGGAACCAACTTGTCAACTAGTCACTCACTCCAGCATTAAAGTGCACAACATAATATCAGATTTGCACTGATAATAAGCAAAAAATTATAGCGGCTGCATAATTATATTTCAATGACAGCAAATGGTTTCAAATGAATGGTTTTCACTTTATTTTTTACTAAGTAACAGATTTGGTAATGAAAAGCTTTAACATTTGCATATAATATGAGATTTCTTTTGGTATCCAGTTTGTATGTTGACCAAATCACAGATATACTATTACTAAGGATAGCATTAACTTAATCTAATAAAAATATATTCCACTGCATTACAAAATTAACTCATTCTGTTTTCTGTTGTTTGAATCCATATGGTAAAGTGTCGAAACTTGATGCACATCTTTTTCTTTTGGTATATACCACCTGAAAAACCCTTATTTCCGGCTTACTAACAACGGAATGTGTTTTTGTGCGTACGATTTTGTTCGAGTTGAGTAAAGTTAAAGAGGAGGTGTTGTTGAGAATAGCATTGGTGAGTGATTCGAAATTGATTGTGCTGCTGTTTTTATGGTTTAGACATATGCCTTTCACCTTGCAAACAGTAGTAACATTAGTATTGTCTGGATTTACTACCTCAAATGCATAACTTTTCGGCCCACTGGATGAAAATGCTCTGATATAAGCATTTTTCCCATAGAGTTCTAGTTCATTTGTTAACTCCCCTAGGTAGTCTCCAACAGGCAGATCAACATCACCTGGCCTTTGAATATAAATAACACTATCGGTATCATAGTATAATACATTTTCGCCTAATGTATCCAAATATTCATTAAGCTCTAATCGTGCATGGGTTGTAGTGTATGCTGCAATAACTACTTTTACAGTCGATAATGGAAGTGCAGATTCTTCGAGATATTGCCAGTGAACTATCAACATATCTTCATTTATAGGTATAACTTGATGTACTTCAACATTGGGATTCTCTAGTTTATCGAAAAAATCCTTAGGATTGTTGATAATACTAACTTGACCAGGGTTCTCTCTCTGTCCAAATTTCATTTCAGCACATATTCTGTTTTCATCCAACAACACACCCTCCTTTTCAAAATAGTCAGCTATGTATTTTTTTCTTTTTTTTTTTGGATTCTTCATCAATACACCACAATGGCCAGCCGCTTGCTTCAACTTTTGCTTTGAGAAATGTATTGATGTACTCTGCAAAAACACCACCTGATTTTTTTGCAGGATCATATTGTTCAACATTATATTCCCATACCTCATGTAATTCTAAAATTTTGTATTTCTTTTGAACTGCCTTCTGAACTTCATCCACAACCCAGGTTCCAGTTATAGCTCTTTCCCTAGCAGTATGGTTACATTCCGCCTGGTTTATTTCATCGGCACAAGTTCTACATAGAGGGAAAGTTAATTTTGAATTGGTTCGATATGGTAACACAGGATGGTACAGATCTGTCGGTGGAAGTATTGTTGCTTTGACAAGCCCTTCAAAGGAATAAATATCGGGGCATTTTTCCCCCACATAAATTTTCACCGGATGGCCAACTGGAAACTTTTTAACTTTCCAACAATAAGGGTACAGGCTACATACATCCTTATATTCAATTGTTTCATTTTCTTTCACAGTGTAATGTAGTTTGGTAGCATTAGTTCTACCACCATAAAACGCCTCCCGGGGAATTATGGGAGCTTTAATTGATAACAGATGTTTTTCAACATAATGTTTCATGGTTTTGTTATTTCTCAACTGCTGGTGAAATTCGCACCCCCACATCTCATGGACAATGTAGTTAAGTGCTTTTAATCTGGTAATTTTATTTTCTGTTCTTTCATACCGAAAAGACAAAGTATCATATAGGTCATCATGAAGAGGTTCTGTACGTGAAGTAGGGAAACATTTGACACAACCATGTGTTCTGCATCCTTGATATTCAAATACATGCTCTTGCCCCTTTTGATCTTTAAAATATCCATCTACTTTCAAATTTCCTCCAACTTTTACTTCTGGTCCTCTGGCTGCATGTTGGATTTCGATTTTATGTTTTTTTTCCTCCCATACCAACCATTGAATAGCCTCTATAGACTGAATATCACACCATCTGTATCCGTTTTTAGGAATAATTCCTATATGTTCTGCTTTCAAAAATCTTTTACGGAATACTTTATTACAAGCTGAAGCGATGGTGATGGCTTCCAATAATGGGTTCACTGTTGTTTCTTTTTCAAAAGTGGTCATGAATTTCAAACAGGCAGCACGTAGTACATTAACATCTTCTACACAGTATTTTCTCAACTCCTTCTGCATATCGAAAACTACCCCTGTTTTCTGTTGTTCACTATGCCATTCCAAAAAACTGGTTCTCTGATTCTCCATCATTGAATCAACAGCGTAAAATTCAGTACCAGGGATACATCCGACATATTCTTTATTTTTCAAAGTATTAAAAAAATGAGGAAAATACCCTTTGGACATTGGGAGATCAAATGCTTTCGGTAATTTGTTGAGCGCCATTGGAATAAAGTTGAGAGAATCTATGAAATGGATATTGTGCATCTTCAAAGATAATATTTTGGCTCCATTCATGATAACAGACGGTGTCAATTTCATTTTTTCGATCATAGTTTGCAGTACAAAGTGCGAATCATACCCTCTACTATTGTGTGCAATACACACAATATTGTTAATTTTGGTGCGGTGAGCTGAAACAAATTGCAGAAAATTGTAAACAGGTTCTGTACTATCAAAAATGTGCTGTTTTTTCCCGCATACACTGTACCATTGAGACATATCTTTGTTCTCAATGCAATTATAGCATACATTTTGGCACACCAAAAGATTTGGAATATGCAGAAAATTGTTTTCAGTGCCTTCTAGTTTTGTGTCCTGCCTCGATTCAATATCGTAGAAAACAAGCATTGCTTTTTTTGATATAAGAGAAGATATTTGTTTGCTATAAATTTTTTGGATGTGACATAGATGTTCAGATGGTACTATATTTTTACAGCTGACACAGAATTTCTCCCCACATATATGAGGATTTCTGTTTGTACGGATAGCATACGCTTTCAGGCATTTTTCACAACATTTTACTGTCTGACAAAGAGAGTTTTTTCTATTGTAACATGTTTTATGATTATTGTAACATTTTTGACCATAGAAAAATCTGTTACAATCAGTGCACTTTATTTTGGTTTCTGAAACAGTACATTTGGGCTTTTCTTGGCATTGTGAACAAACAGCTGTACAGGATCCTAGATGTCTAGAAACATGATCATATTTTTTATGGCAAGTTTCACAATAGAAATTAGCGGAGAATGCAGCTGTAAGAGATGTTATAACATTAAAATGGTTGTTTATGTACACCAAATTTAAAGTTTCGCGCCTAGGTAATAAAGGACCTTCATATATCACATCACTCCCGGAAAATCCATTATGTACGGTAATCTTGAAATCAGATAAATAGTCCTGAAATTTTTTAATTTCGGTAGTTCCTCCACCACCATTCAAATTTTCCCCAGCTTCTCTGCACAGTTTATCACTTCTTCTTCCATGACACATTTATTTTGTCTAACATACTGATAATGTTTTTTAGGTTCATTTTTGTAAACATTAATACCTCTTGCCACAACCAACGCATAAGCCAAACACCTGCTATCGGAATTTTTAATAGTTATAATTCCTTTTTTTAGTTTACAGAATTGTTCCCCATTCATTGGTTTTTGGCGAATACGTCCTCCCCCTCGTGGCATTTGGACATGATGGAGATATACATAGAAATTGTTGTCAGAAAGAAATGTTGTATTGCTCTGCAATACTTTTTCCAATGCTGCCCACAATATCTCCATATTTATCGCCTGTGCTCTCCCGAAAAGATAACCAAAAAGGGCGATCAGGGTGATCTTCATTTCTGATAGTAATACCAACTTGGTCATGCTCGGCCACATCACGTAGAACATATTGGATCAGTTCTTGCAATCCCTCCTGAAACCATATCACCGGATTCTCATTGTGTGGTGCCCCCCGCAACCGAGCACGCACCATTCGTCCTTCCATATTGAATCTTTGGTAACGCCTTTTTGTCTCTTCTATAACTTCAACATGATGTAACACTGCATCATCGCCACCGCCTACCTGTCTGCACACTTCCGCTTCCTGAATACAACCCCGAAGAACCATTTGGCATAACGCTGGCGAAATATGATTTGTACATTGCTCCAATTCTCTAGTCTCTAAAACAGATTCTAAATGGAAAATTATCTCCACATTTTTCATCGGTTGTTCCAATACACCCAAATATCCCTGTATCCTGGTTGTTATACTTGTTAGGAAACATTTCAACATGTTGGTTGGTCTCACTAGAAATAGAGACAGAGGGTCTGGATTGATTGCTATTAATAGCAGTAGAGGTAGAGGGGGTAGATTGGTTGAGGTCATGAACAGTACTATGAACAGTAGGAGAGACATTTTGTTTGTGCTTATTATGCTCTTGTGAATAATCAACCCCAGTTGATTTATTAGCATTATTTTCCCCCAATTCATTGGCAATAGCAACAAAAATATCCTGAGTATCAATGTTTACAGATTTGTCTATGTTGTCAATCGATTTATTTGCTCCATCTGTACCCGAGGACAAATCCAGATCACTGAGCATACACTGAGTGGATATATAGCTACTCTGACTATATTCACCAATTTCATTTCTGATTGTATTCAAAACCTCTTGGGTGCTTATTTCAATACCCCTCTCAAAATTAGCAGTGCCTGCATTTTCCATTGAGGTGGAGGGCGTAGATTGGATGTACTCACTATAACTATCATAACTATGAACAGTAGTAGAAACATTTTGTTTGTGCTTATTATGCTCTTGTGAATAATCAACCCCAGTTGATTTATTAGCATTATTTTCCCCCAATTCATTGGCAATAGCAACAAAAATATCCTGAGTATCAATGTTTACAGATTTGTCTATGTTGTCAATCGAGTTATTTGCTCCATCTGTAGCCAAGGCCAAATCCAGATCACTGAGCATACCCTGAGTGGATATATAGCTACTCTGACTATATTCACCAATTTCATTTCTGATTGTATTCAAAACCTCTTGGGTGCTTATTTCAATACCCCTCTCAAAATTAGCAGTGCCTGCATTTTCCATTGAGGTGGAGGGCGTAGATTGGATGTACTCACTATAACTATCATAACTATGAACAGTAGTAGAAACATTTTGTTTGTGCTTATTATGCTTTTGTGAATAATCAACCCCAGTTGATTTATTAGCATTATTTTCCCCCAATTCATTGGCAATAGCAACAAAAATATCCTGAGTATCAATGTTTACAGATTTGTCTATGTTGTCAATCGAGTTATTTGCTCCATCTGTAGCCAAGGCCAAATCCAGATCACTGAGCATACCCTGAGTGGATATATAGCTACTCTGACTATATTCACCAATTTCATTTCTGATTGTATTCAAAACCTCTTGGGTGCTTATTTCAATACCCCTCTCAAAATTAGCAGTGCCTGCATTTTCCATTGAGGTGGAGGGCGTAGATTGGATGTAGTCACTATAACTACCATAACTGTAAACAGTAGAAGAGACATTTTGTTTGTGCTTATTATGCTTTTGTGAATAATCAACTCCAGTTGATTTATTAGCAATGTCTTCCCCCAATTCATTGGCAACAGCAACAAAAATATCCTGAGTATCAATGTTTACGGATTTGTCTATGTTGTCAATCGAATTATTTCCCCCAGCTGTACCCAAGGCCAAATCCAAATCATTGAGCACACCCTGGGTGGATATACAGCTACTTTGACTAAATTCTCCGATTTCATTTCTGATTTTATTCAACACCTCTTGGGTGCTTATTTCAATAACCCTCTCAAAATTAGTAGTACTTCCAGTTTCCATTTTTCGAAGATATCTGAAAATTATAAAGTTCAAAATTACCTAACAACATGTGTTTTTATTTTCTATAAATACACAATAACTGTAGAGTCACCCCTTTATAGCTTATCTGTGAATAATATGTATTTACATAAAAAAAACCTCAAACTATATTGTTTACAGTTCAACAAGAATGTGTTGAAAACATACTTTAAACACACTTTAAACTGTAGGACCAATCCCAGTTTGCCTATCTGTGTATAATATGGCTTTTTTAAACAATCATTTATTTATTTATTATTTTTTTTTTTTGCACAAAAGCAGATTGGGGCTGGAGACAATTTTACAAACACGGTTTTATATAGATAAATAGATAATATCGACCCCGCTTCAAACTGTAGTTCCAGTCCCAATTAGCCTATCTGTGTATATTATGGCTTTTTTAAACACATACAGAAATCCAGTTCCGATTACCCCATCTGTGCAGAAAGCAGCCTTCTAAACAATTTTTTTTTCTGCATACAGCGGCTGATTGGAACTGGTGACAATTTAAAAAAATTATATAGATACATATAGCTCTGCTTCAAACTGTGGGGTCCAGTCCCGATTACCCCTTTTTGTGCATAAAACGGTCTACTAAACAGTTCATCTTTTTGCGCACAATAGCTGATTGGGACTGGCCTTCTAAACAATTTCTTTTTTTACGCACAGCGGCTGATTGCGACTGGTGACACAGTTTTAAAAACAAATGTAAATAGATACATATGTCTACGCTTCAAACTATATGTAGAGTCCCGATTACCCCATCTATGCATAAAGCGGGCTTCCAAACAATTTCTATTTTTGCGCACAACGGCTGATTGGGATTGGTAACAGTTTTAAAAGAGTGATTTTATATAGATACATATGGTACCGCTTCAAACTGTAGGTCCAGCCCCGATTACCCCATCTATGCATAAAGCGGCATTCTAAACAATTTCTCTGTTTGCGCACTGCCGCTGATTGGGACTGGTGACACAGTTTCTAAAAACTAATATAAATAGATACATATCACTCCGCTTCAAACTGTAGGTCCAGTCCCGATTACCCCATCTGTGCATAAAGCGGCCTTCTAAACAATTTTTTCTTTGCGCACTGTGACTGATTGGGACTGGTGACACAGTTTTAAAAACTAATTTAAATAGATAGATATCACTCCGCTTCAAACTGTAGGTCCAGCCCCGATTAGCCCCATCTGTGCATAAAGCGGCCTTCTAAACAATTTCTCATTTTGCGCACAGCGGCTGATTGGGATTAGTGAGAGTTTTTAAAAACTAATTTAAATAGATAGATATGATTCCGCTTCAAACTGTAGGTCCAGCCCCGATTACCCCATCTATGCATAAAACGGGCTTCTAAACAATTTCTCTGTTTGCGCACTGCGGCTGATTGGAACTAGTGACAGTTTTTAAAAACTAATTTAAATACATACATATGACACCGCTTCAAACTGTAGATCCAGTCCCGATTACCCTCATCTGTGCATAAAACGGCCATCTAAACAATTTCTCGTTTTGCACACAGCGGCTGATTGGGATTAGTGACAGTTTTTAAAAACTAATTTAAATAGATAGATATAATTCCGCTTCAAACTGTAGGTCCACCCCTGATTACCCCATCTGTGCATAAAGCGGCCATCTAAACAATTTCTCTGTTTGCGCACAGCGGTTGATTGGGGCTGGTGACACAGTTTTTAAAACAAATTTATATAGATACATATAACCCCGCTTTGATTCGAACCCTAGAATTTTTTATTCTGCTGTCATATCCACTATCAACTTGGTTTAATTATCGTTGGTGATATAAGTTGGTTTCGAGCTAACTTGTTTCAAACTGCTTACCAGACTCACGAATGGTTCGCACTAGAGATTAAAATTAGTAACCATTAGAGAAGTAGGGTAAGCAGCTTGAAATAACAGTTAACTAGAAAAACAAACTTATATCACGCACTTACCTCCAGTTGCATTGTGGGATTGCAGCAGAAATAAAAAGGTATAGCAGCGAAACAATCGGCTTAACTTTTTCTCACTACAGAGCACAGCAAACTGAGTTTTTGAAACTATTTTTGAACTTAAAAATACTGAATAATCACTTTCTGCTGGATGGGGGCAAAAGTTGGACTTTACTACCTGTGACTCGGGGAATTCTTAAATGCACCTTTTCTAACAAATGAACTAGAACTCTATGGGAAAAATGCTTATATCAGAGCATTTTCATCCAGTGGGCCGAAAAGTTATGCATTTGAGGTAGTAAATCCAGACAATACTAATGTTACTACTGTTTGCAAGGTGAAAGGCATATGTCTAAACCATAAAAACAGCAGCACAATCAATTTCGAATCACTCACCAATGCTATTCTCAACAACACCTCCTCTTTAACTTTACTCAACTCGAACAAAATCGTACGCACAAAAACACATTCCGTTGTTAGTAAGCCGGAAATAAGGGTTTTTCAGGTGGTATATACCAAAAGAAAAAGATGTGCATCAAGTTTCGACACTTTACCATATGGATTCAAACAACAGAAAACAGAATGAGTTAATTTTGTAATGCAGTGGAATATATTTTTATTAGATTAAGTTAATGCTATCCTTAGTAATAGTATATCTGTGATTTGGTCAACATACAAACTGGATACCAAAAGAAATCTCATATTATATGCAAATGTTAAAGCTTTTCATTACCAAATCTGTTACTTAGTAAAAAATAAAGTGAAAACCATTCATTTGAAACCATTTGCTGTCATTGAAATATAATTATGCAGCCGCTATAATTTTTTGCTTATTATCAGTGCAAATCTGATATTATGTTGTGCACTTTAATGCTGGAGTGAGTGACTAGTTGACAAGTTGGTTCCTCGGTGCAACGTTGTATGGTACAAACGGCTTTGTGCCCCTCTCCAACTTAAAAAAAAAGAGGCCCCCACAGATGGTAGCCACGTTGATGCCGTTGTGGGGCTTTCTACAAAAAGCTACCTGTACCAAGCCCAAAAACTTATTTTGAGATGGCGAGTAAAAACTTTCCATGCCTGTTGACCTTTAGTTTCCTCAACACACATACCCAGTTGTAATCGAACCCTCGACCCCCTTGGTTTCAAAACACATCTCTTTGTGCATAATGGCTAATCGAGACTGGTAACGCATTTTTTTAAAAAATTCGATACTATTATTTATTTTTGGTTTTAAAACATAGCATACATTAGTGGTAAAGTCTTTGCATTGTAATCAAAAAGTTCCAGGTTCGTTATTCGTTGAAACAGCTTTATGCATTACGGTTAATCGGGACTGCGTTAAAAACGCCAACATTAGCCCCTAGTGAAACTCGAACCCTCGACCCCCCTTGGTTGCAAAACTCCAAAATCACCCCATTTTCTATTTGTGTATCAAAAATAATCGGGAATAGTAACTCACTTTTTAAACAAATCAATGTTATTCTGCAAATTTGCCAGCATTGGAACCCAAAACCTTTTGAATACTAAACAACAATATCAGCTATTTTGTTTTGTTTTTGAATATCTGTTCGTGCTAATCGGGACTGATAACACACTTCTTTTTTATTTAAACAGAAAATCATTATTAGGCACTTTGACAACAATTTCTATGTATATCTCCCACATGTCCAAATGCCACAAAGGGGGAGGACGTGTTCGCCAAAATGCAATAAATGGGAACTAATTCTGTAAACTAAAAAAAAAAATATATATATATATATAACTAGAAACTCGAACCTGGAACCTTTCGAATACTAAACACCAGTCACAGCCATTTTGTTTTGATTTTTAATATCTGTTCCTGCATAAATACTAATGGGGACTCAACACACTTCTTTTTTTTTATTATTTTAAAAACAACATCATTATCAGCCAATTTGACATTGTGAATCGAACCCGGGACCTTTTCATTACAGCATAAACATCCTATTTCCAATTAGTTCATTTTCTCTTTGTGCACAAAAAGCTAATCGGAACTTTTAAACAAATACAATTGAATATCCAATTTTCACCAACATTGGGAATCGAACCCTCAACCACTTGGTTAAAACATCTCGCGGAATAAAAAACACCCCCCGCGCCGCGCCGCCCCGCTCCGCCCCGCGCCGCCTCCGCCGCTAAACACAAAACGCGGCCGCCATATTGATTTTATTCAAATACTATTTATGCACAGATGGACTAATCGGGACCTATAATGGCAGGACAAAACAATTGGCCTCATTTAACTACCTAGAAAATCGAACCCGCGACCTCTTCATTGCCAGGCGACAACATTAACCACTAACCCAAGGCCGCCATATTGATTTTATTCAAACACTATTTATGCACAGATGGACTAATCGCGGACCTAGAATGGCGGGACTAAACAATTGGCCTCATTTAACTACCTAGAGAATCGAACCCGCGACCTGTTCATTGCCAGGTGGCAACATTAACCACTAACCCAACTCGATTTTCGAACTCAACCATTTTTGTTGCCTTTATTTACACACAGGCTAATCGAGACCATTCAATATTGACATCGTCGCCTTGTAATCAAGGGGGTCCCAGGTTCGATACTCGGTGGAGGCACATAGTGGTTCGAATCACCACTTTTCAACTGTAGGTCCAATCCTGATTAGTCTTGCCGTGCATAAAACGGACTTGAAAAAAACTAACTCAATCTATCAATCAATCAATATTGACTCTACCAGGAATCGAACCCTCGACGCCTCTTGTTTTACAGAGCAATAACCTTAGCCGCTAAGCTTTCGGGGGTACAGCACCTTCGGCGCCATCTTTAAATCATTTCTTCATGTCCTTGCATCATACGCAATGGTTGCGCGCGCATTTCCTCCACACACACACACACACACACACACAAACAAACATACGCACGTGTTAGGTTAGCATACATCAAGAAACAACGTGACAAATCCATTGACCCCCCTCCCTCACCGCTTCCGATGTCTTCAACGTGATCAGACACGTTCTGCTGACTCAACAATAAAACAGCTCGTACCCCGCTACACCGGATGTAACATAACACCAGTCGCATCGAATTTTTGCTGACGCGTAGGAATGAAGTGGTGTCATTCTACTTGTATCTTCTCTAACATCACATTTCTTCCACTTTTGGCTAATCGCTACAATGAAGATGAATTACTACAAGCAGTATTCGAAGTCGGGGTGTAGGAGGACACCCCCATCCACACACACACACCACCACCACCACCAACAAGCACAATCTAAGTATCACCCAACCTGCCACGATACGATCCGAACTTTTTCTTCTGTCCCATCTCATTTCGAAAATATTCACTTGTCCCATTTCCTTTTATGAGACGAAACGGAAAATGTCTCGTCTCGTGAGCAACACTAACAATAGAAGCATCCCCCTAGCTGTCCCCAAAGTCTCTAGCAAACATCCTCCCATGTAGCAATTTCCAGTTCAATGAAATGGCACTCACAAGGAAACAGTCATGCCCAGGTCAAGAGTCAAACCTGGAACATGCGACTTCCTCAGATAAATCATGAATTTTGTGTATAATAATTACAAAGCCAGTTCATTCCTGGTAATTCTGAATCAGCGGTTTGGTTTGCATATGTAAGCAGGATAATATTCAGCTTTCGAGGGCTCGTACCGTCGAAACGAGGAGTCAAAAATAAAATATTAAGAAAGCTTTTTTTGTTTATAATGATAAGCCTTTGCATACGTTGTTAGTTCTATATTTTTCGAGACTTGAGACGAGAACGAGAATCGCCCTCCCAAACCGAGACGGATGTATCGAGACGAGACTGTCAATGAGACATTTACAAATAAACACGAGACAGACATTTACAACTCTCAACGAGAACGAGACCAAGGCTGCCATGTCTCGTCTCGATAGGATCCTTAGTGGTGAAGTTGTGAACCAACCAATTAATACGTTCGGGGTAACGAGATGAAGCGGCTTTTTTCGCAGTACAAAATTCAAACCGTATATCGTACCATTTCAGTATGGGATATTGTTATACACATGGGCGTATATATGGTTCACGTGTGTGTGTGTGTGGGGGGGGGGGGATGAATCAACTTTTGGTATGATTAGGGTTGCTTTATTTCGTAAGTGAAAATCCAGGACACTAATGGCCGGAAGCTTGTTGGGGAGCAGGGGGTGCTGGACCCGACAAAGTTTCTGTGTATGTAGTCACGAAGTCACGCTAGTATTGATACTTTTCTGTTCATCTTGTGTCACTGCGTTTTTAAAAACCAAATATCTTTAAGATGACTCGAGGAGGGGTGGGGGGGGGATAACTGATTTGACAGTCTTAAATCTCAATGCAGTTTCTTATCGCAGAAATTCCGAAACTATCAGGAAATTGCAGACATTTGCTCTGCAGTCCCATCTGGTGTGTGGAATTACGTAATTTCCTTCCCATCCGTATCCGGTCCTAATTTAAGAGAATAAAATAAGTCCGAAGAATTTTTTATGAACAAGCGGATGAACAGGTAACTCTGGTAATATTACTGAACCAAAGGGGGGTGGACCCATTGAACCCCCCCCCTTAAATCCACCCTTGGTTATACACATTATTTTCTTGTAATAATTATCCATAAACTAATTATTAATATGTACTGTGAAACTAATGTAATCTTCTCAGTGCATTTTCCCTTAATTGCCCAAAAATATTTTATCATAACTTGCGTAACAGAAATGAAACACAAACTGAAATTGCTTTGTGGAAAATAAAGTAAAATAGGCTTTATAAATAAAGTGAAAATTCTTATTTTGCACTACATAGGTTACGGTAAATTTCGATAAATATAAGTTTAAAATATATATTTTTTTGAACGTTTGGTCAGCAACCAATTTTACAAGCAATACTTTTCGCATGACCTGAGAACACGAACGCAGCAGAACCCTTTCATTTATCTTGCACGTGAGCAGCAGGGATATTTCATGGAAGAATGATCATTACAAAGCATAGATTTCCTTTTCACTATCGCTCCTTCTTCCATTACTTAAATCTGTACAGATTTGTAAAACTGCCGCACACGTTTGCTCACCGTGGGCTACCCGCAGTAAACTGGAAGCTCGAAACAGAGGACAAGCGAGCTCTCTCTAAGTCGTGACGTATTAACATGGCGGGACGTGTTTTCAGCGCAACGCTAGCCTCGCAACTTTGGAAGTCTCGTTTCTGCCTTAAACTGAACGCAGAGAAACGCGAGAACTTGCCGGGGTCATTTTTCCAGGGTGTAGATTCTAAAATTGTTGTAAAAAAAATTGAGTCAAAATGTCCATTATAAATCGTAGGGGAAAATCCAAGCAGGGTCGCTTATGACGGGAGAAAACCAGTTTTTGCTTTAGTGTCGCAAATGACGGTGTCGGAAATGTCGGAACTCTGCACGAAAGAGCCTGGCTCCAAGAGAGCTAAGTTGGCAACAATGACTCGGAGGGAAAAGCTGGACGGAGACTGTCTCGCATGTCCTTACAACACTTTTTCTTATCGCGAGGCTGGCAACGCTGGCGGGGAGGGGCTGGAAAGTCTGTGCCAGGACTTTATCGATGGCCAGGATGGTTGTAGGGGAGAGAGAGGAAGTTTAACATTATGCTTGTGGGAATATTATTTTACTTGTTCTCTTGGTAATACCAAACTTCCGATAACGTACACGAACGATGATGATCTGATGTTTTGTCAGAAAAGTTGAAACTTTCATTTGAGTAGCCGTAACTTGAAGTTGCTTGTTCATAAGAAATACCGGTACATAGGATTCTGTAAATACTTATTCATTGTATTTCTTACAGATCAACTTGAAAACCCGCTTCCACTTGCAACATGGGAGAGAAATTCATACGCTCTTCTTCAAAGGGAGCTTTTTCAGTAACGTTACCCATTCCGACGATATTGAAAGAAATGCACAATAGCTACAAATATTCCGTTGGTTTATAAATCTGCCGCTTTTCATAATTGTACTACAGCGCTGCTGCTGATAGGGGAATGAGCCCCTCCCGAAATAAAATTCTGGCTAGGGGCCTGCTTGCAGGTACGAAACCCGGCAGGCTTCAAAGTTGGAAACAGAAGCATCGAATTTCTACGGGCGTTTGCAGAGACCGGCTGTGATTGCTACTAAAAAAAATCTAGATATCCTATGCAAGAAAGTATGAATTTCTCCACATGAACCAAGGGAAAGCGTCTTTTAAAGTTGATTATTAAGCCAGATACGATGTTTGAAAAATATCATGAATAAGAATTTTTAAAACCCCATGTATTCCTTACGGGGGGAAAAAACGCAACAACTTCAAGTTACAGCTAATCCGCTTGACAATCAAATCATCTGTTCTCTTTCCATTTACGGGCCTCCCCGGTGGCGTAGTGGTAACGTCGTCGCCTTGTAATCAAGGGGTACCGGGTTCGATAACCGTTGAGGCCTCATACTCTAAACTGTAGGTCCAGTCCCGATTAGCCTTACTGTGAACAAACTGAACTTAAAATACAAAATCAAGCAATCTTTCCATTCATATTTTTTTCTGTGCAATCCGAAGTTTTATATTCCCAAGAGAACAAATAAAATAATATTCTCTCTCTCACAAGCAACCAGCGCCAGACCTCCCACTACGCAGCTGTCAGCGTTGAAAGCGGGCAGAGGAAGGAGAAGAGGTGGTCAACCAGTGATGAGAAACACATGTTCCTTTCCCTTCAGAGGAAATGGAAGGAAAGAGATTCCTGCAATGTAAACAGTTCCCTGTTCGAAAGTTAGCGCTAAAATAAGGGTTGGTGGCTTTGCACGTCCATTATGGAGGACTCAAGGATGCCCGTGAAACACGTGTCAAGTGGGAATCGACACATATTTTACTTATAAAAATTTCATAAAGTAAAATTTCCCATCCTTTAATTTTCGAGTGAAATTGCCGTGTCATACAATTTGTATTGGACTCAGTGAAGCATTCTGAAATGGGTAAACACAACACGAAAACAATTTATCTACAGTATAGCTTCTAATAACCTCTTATCTTAATGAATTCAGAAGTAACCAAAATGATTTACACCCAAGCACTTCAAATTATATTTCAATTATTTAAAACGTTTACACATCGTCAGCACATGAAAGCACACAATTTATTTTAGATTAGCAATTAATTCGTAATCAATACATTGAATTATTTGTGGCTATTCTGGCTTGATATAATGATAAAATTGCCACATATTAAAAAAAGTATTTATGAAGAACGAAAATGTACAATATTTTACTTTCACATTTACAAAACACATGGACGTCCGGAAGGGGCGCAAGGGGTGGGGGGCACTGCCCAACCTGGAAAATGAATGTCCACTTAAAATGTATATATTTCACACATAATTTCATTTCAGTCACAGTAATTTATGTTAATTATTAGAAATTCGTTGAAGAAACATGATAATGTTAGACTGAAATAGTGTTTCTTGAGTAGGCATCACTATTATGGGGGGGGGAAATATGCCTCCTTTGCCCCCCTGGAAATAATTACCTTACTTGCCCCTCCCTGGAAAAAATCCTGCGGACGTCCATGACAAAACACAGATCAATTTTCATTTATTGCGAATTATCGTTTCCGCTTAACACCTCCTCTCCCCTCATGAAGACTCCCTCAAAAACAAGGAAAAATTAGCAAGATAAATAATGCAAAATTATTTTTTCAAGCTTGAATTATTGAAATGTCTTCCTCTTCTCCTCATTTTAGTTTTGGAAATTCCATTCCTTGCTGCTAAGAATTAACTCCCATTTTCGCTAACCATGATACAGTCAAATATATGATTTTTTTAGCAGCTTCCTTACAATTACAATTCCTTTTCATAGAAATGTAATGGATAATTTTAAAAGAAAAAACTAATTATCCCTACTCTTTACATGTGTAGCTACCAAACCAGGATAAATATTATTTTCTGGTAGCAGTTCCTTTTCCTTCGTCTGCTTTCGTAAATATCGATGCAACGAAAGTGTAAATCTGCTCATTTTGTGAAATAGTGCTTCAAAATATAAAACCTCCGCCATGCAAAGCTTTGGCACCAATTATCTTTTAATAATAATAATAATAATAATAATGATAATAATAATAATAAATCGTCTTTATTAGAGCGGGCGTGTTTCGGCCTCTACGGCCGTTCTTACCATAGACCCCACAGACCCTTGTCTGGGAGGCAAAATCATCGAATATCTTAGGAATTACTGTAATAATACAAACAGGACTTGCGTTATATCTTAACTACTGCTTAATTTCCCCCAACATAGATGCTGAAAAAAAAACCGTATCTTCTCCGCCCTCCGCACACAGTCATCCGCCGTCACCGTCAGTCAGAACCATTGGTCATCTCAGAAGAGAGAAGAGAAGAGGGAAGAGGTTAGCGCACCACTTCCCACGCTGGTGAGCTAATCTTGGGAAGAGTCGGGTCAAATGTGAAGCATTGTTAAGAATTTATGAACAAAAAGCGGATTTATATCCTGAAATGTAGTGTTTTATTGTGCACTAAGGAAGATTCGAACATTTTCCGTTTTCTGCTGTTAAGAGGTGTGCTCCTTGAACCACCTTCAGGCGACGCCTCTGTTTTGTTTACTCGCAAATTTGTTTGTGCATTTGTCACAGATTGGGTGCACTTGTGGTGATAAAATGCAATGACCAAGCGCTGTGCTCGAATCATCATTTTGGCCCCTTAGCGAGGAAACTGCCTGTAAGTGTGTATGTGGTTAATTTGTTTGACATTGTTCATGTATACATTGATGTTATTTTTCATAGTTATTCTACTGAAGTACAGTATATATTTAAACATCAAGACAACGAACTTAAATAAATGAATACTGCATGTAAATATGATGTATATGCCAGTTTTGTTTTTCAGGCTGTACACAACAGTAACCTACCGGCACCATTTTTCTTGTGAAAATAAAATTAATAGGCTTTTATACCCAACTTGAAAATTACCTTACGCACTTCTCATGGACAAGATATTCTCCGTCGACAAGCGACAGTAAATGTCGTAGAAGCGTGGGAATGAATGTAGAAGTAAATCGGAACCTTAGTAGAATGCATTTAGGAACTTTATTTTAATGCTAAGGGAACCAAACCTAACCTGCCTAATCTAACCACTAAAGCATATATTGAACAAAACCTTAAGTAATCGCTAAAACTCCGCAGTATGTGATAACAGACGTACATCGAAATCGAACCATGTAAAAATTGCATTCGTAGCATAATGAAATCGCAATAAAACAAAAGGAACTTGGGCCCTAAGTTCAATACACCGGTACATACAAAAAGAAAGAATGAATACAAAATATCTATACTCTTTTGGTACATAAAATGTAACATGTTGAACCAGCATTTGTTTTTATGTTTCCAGCATCAGGAATGCATGATACATCTGTCCACCTTTGATTTTCCAACACTTCTCAATGTTTTGCTGAAAATATGTATGTTTAGGAAAAGCAGGTTCAGTACTTTTGTAGTGTGGAAATAAGTTTTCTTATTACACGGATTATCCAACGAATTCAGTAAACAAATTATGATTTTTTGTGTTAACGCTTGTTTCTCCTCTATTGTAACAGTGTTTTTTCTTTATTCACACCAGTTGTTAGGAAGTTAGGGTCAATATGTGTTTCTAAATTTTATTGGTGGAAAATTACTGTTAGATTTAATGCCCGTTTCAAAATAATAATAGAAGTAATCACTTTTCTGTTAGCCCATACTTTGTGGTTCCTTGCAAGCAATTTAACTTTCAAATTGGTGACAATAGTTGAAACAATATGAAAATTACTTGTATAAAAAAACATGGCACCATAGGAGGAAAATATAACTTTTGAGAATACATTATAATGCAAATAGCTTCGTAAATACATGTTTCCAGGCTGTAGAAACTTTTTTATATTACCTTGAAAGCACTGAATGTTTACAAGGAATATAATAACTTCCCCTAAGTGTGATGGATCAACTCTTATTAGGGTCATTCCATGCCAAATCAACAAAGTTCACAACCTGACCATCTCAGAATTTTCTGAAACTCTACTATTTGGTAGTCTTCATGAAGATATGAAATCCTGAGAAATTGTAGCTTCCTGTGTGGCGTAGTTATGGACTTTTGGGGGCTCGAAAATACTAAACATTGTCGATATTTAGTCTGCGCTCTAGACTTGCATGGATAATTGCTCTTACCCTAATTGACGTAGAGTGCTGGTTGTCGTCTTGTTTGAAAGGACATGAAATAAGCTTTCCAACGGTGTAACACATCACTATATTTAGGATAAAATCTTTTCAAGGTCATCCACTTTGACCTTTGGACCTTGAACTTTTGAAGATGCATATCTGCTATTTCCTTGGAACTGAATTATATTGTTAACACGAGGTTACACTATAACATAACCAAATTTGAAGTTGGGACGATTATGGGATAATTAAAGAAAAACAATTTAATTAGTATAAGTGTATTTTTCAGCTGGTCATTTTTAGTGGGAGTTTGCAACATTGTTGTAATTTACTTTTAAGAATAATATGATTATCTACAGTAGTGAAAAATGTACAAGAATTTTTGTTTTCTGAGAAATAACTCACATGCACCATAGTTCACAGGTTGTTCTTCAGTATTCATTCATTCAGTGCATGGCAAGCTGGCTTTCGTCCGTTGTTAAAGTGTACATTCTTCTCGTAGCAGTGGAAGGATCCACTTTTGTTAGAACATTGCACGTTGGGCCACATAAAAATGATCCTGATGGTCCGTGAGGTTGAAGAAAGTTAATTTGTAAATCACCGGTGTCTTCAGACACTTTATGAACACACACTAGCCACCAGTTGCTATTATATACACAAGTAAAATATCTAGTAATATCTGTGAATTCTAAGGCATTTTAACATATTATGAAACGATGTTCTATAAATTCATCACATGCAGAATAACGTTTCATATGTATGACATGTTTTGTAAAAGGAAGTATTGCATGAACAATTTTGATTCCTGAAATGGAATTAACTTGAGCAAATCTGTCACACAACATAGAAAAATCATCCTCATGGTAGGCAACATCGATTAAGTTTTTGCGATTTTTGTAGTATGCTGCTGCTCCATCAGAAAAGTAAAATATCTTGACCAGGTTGTCAGAACCAAATTTATCCCTCAAAAATGTAATAAGTACTTTCTGGAGTAAGTGAACTAATGCTTTATCATGATATGGCAACCAAATTTTCAGTTATGATTGTCGAAGTATTGGGATTTTCATAATAAGTAGTGAATGGATGTATTGTTGTTGCTTGACCATTGTTCCAATGAAAACCTTGTGAGGCAGCTTGCAACACACAGGAGTAATTTTCTGCAAACTCACAAAGTACAATGTAGTGCCTACCAAGAACTGTTTCTTTTAAATGCTTGAGAAATTAAACTTGTTGGCATGAAAGAATTTCCGATCAGGTGCACATTTTTTTCGACTAGAATTTCTATGAATTCTGCAGACTTCATTGATGTTTCAAGTGTTGATCTGTCTGTGGATATCCACTGTTTGTTCCTGCTTTGGTGTTAATTTCCAGGTGATACTTATTAATTTCAAAATGTGGACTGTCAAGGTTTCCACGGATCTCAAAATCTTCAAGGCTTTCTAATCTGGATGATGCCATGATGCTGGTGATCAAGGTATCTTACTTAAAAAAAGTCAGCTCAAATTAGAACTGTCACACTAAACACACTATCTATTCAACATTCTACCACACTTGTTTCAAACAACACTGCTGCACACATTCTTCACTTTCTAGTTGCAGAAGTGTTGCAGATTAGCAAGTCTGCAATGCAAGACTGCAGTGTTGCAAACTCCCACTTGAAATGACCGGCTGAAAAAATACACTTATACTAATTAAATTGTTTTTCTTTAATTATCCCATAATCGTCCCAACTTCAAATTTGGTTATGTTATAGTGTAACCTTGTGTTAACAATATATTTCAGTTCCAAAGAAATAGCAGATATGCATCTTCAAAAGTTCAAGGTCTAAAGGTCAAAGTGGATGACCTTGAAAAGATTTTATCCTAAATATAGTGATGTGATACACCATTGGAAAGCTTATTTCATGTCCTTTCAAACAAGATGACAACCAGCACTCTACGTCAATTATGGTAAGAGCAATTATCCATGCAAGTCTAGAGCGCAGACTAAATATCGACAATTTTTAGTATTTTCGAGCCCCCAAAAGTCCATAACTACGCCACACAGGAAGCTACAATTTCTCAGGATTTCATATCTTCATGAAGACTACCAAATAGTAGAGTTTCAGAAAAATCCGAGATGGTCGGGTCAGAAATGACACTTTTTTTTGTTGATTTGGCATGGAATGACCCATTATCAGACTCATAAAATGCTTTAGAAAAAATTAAACCGATGCATTGAGGTAAGTGAAACCTTATTTTTACAGAAGAAAGGGTATAAGCTTTCTTTATGGAGACTAGCCTTGTTGAAGTGTAATATCATCATGTACTTTCGGTACCTTTGACCCTCTGTACTCCCTCGAGAAAGTGAAATATGTTGCGTGGTTTTAGATTAGGTCGTTTATGAATGTTTTCCGTTATTTTTAGCTCATGGAGTTGTGTTATTGTGGAATAAAGTATGTTTGTTTCCTTAGTGTCTTACCTTTCCATGAAGCAGAACAGCCCGAAAGCTTTGCGCAAGTTAATATAGCTCCCATCATGACATTCTGTAACAGCTACTAGGAGTTTTAGGTTTTGAGTTGGTAGCAATTTCTGATGTGTTCTTTCGCTATTTTAGTGTGCTTGCTCCCCCTTCCAGAGTCCTTCATTATTGTACTTTTACCTAGAAATTTAGTGGAGAGGAATCTTGTCGCCTTTATTAAATGATTAAGTATTTTCAAGCCAATTAAAGTTCAAAGCAACTACGGGGGAAGGGAGTACAGTGGTGCAATCACAAGGGGCAAAGGGGGCAAACATTGAGGTAAAAGAAAGCAAGACTAGTAGAATCTAAGAGTATCAGGACAAAAGAATTCTTAAGATGAAATTAGTTTTCATGTCTTTCTTGCATTATTTCTTCCAGATGGAAGAGCACCTGCTGGGGGACACAGAGGGGCAATTGCCCCCTCAATATCAAATTTTATACAAATGAAAATACATTCCGTGAAATTATCTTGCTCGCATCGCTCGCAATGCCAGCTTTTCCTGCAGTTTTGTCAAGTTCAGAGCTGTAGTTAGGAGGTGGCGGGAGTTGGCCTTGGGCACCGAACGATCTAAATGAAAAAAGAAATATAGAAGAGTTTGCCATGGTACTCCATGAATTTTTTTGTGCCGTATTAAATCAATATTGTTTTCAGTTTGCAAAAATTTGGATCTAAAAATTTTCTTGCGAGCGCAGTAGTGCATTGTGAATTACCAAACAGATAAGTTATAATTCCTAAGCACTTCAGGCTGTTGCTGTTAAATAGTTTTGTCTTAATTGTATGAATACAATTGTTTGGAGGAAAAGGAGCAGGGTACAATTTATTTATTCGTTATGCTGCCTCAATGTTGCTGCATTATATATATATATATATATATATATCAGTACAATTAATCTAAAACAGTGATAAAATGAGGTTTTTCTTTCTCGACTGAAATTTCATCAAGGCTTTTGCCCCCCCTTCCTAATCAGAGGGTCTGCGCATGCCTATGATATGAAATGGTACTATTACATATTATTATGTGGTCATTTTTTAAAATAGATAATAACAGTTCTGTTTCTATCAATAGAGTTCATTATTTTATAATTGGAAAAGTGGAAGTGTAGTTAGTTGTATGTCTCATAATGCACCAAAGTTTCCTTTTTCTTCTCGTTCCAGGTTTGGTAATGTGAATATACAACTGTGAACGCCAATACTCTACTTCATGCTTTCCACAGTGGATGATATTTAAGGAACTTGCAATTTTTGGTAATATTTGAGAAGTCCTGTATATTGTATGACATATTCCACTAGGAAATCTTGCAAAAGAACAATGGAAGGCAGCAAAATAGAAACATCTGATTGTGATTTCTCTTCAGAAAACAGGTAAGAATTTTTTTTTTTGCTTGCAACATATATTTTTATGATTTCCTGTTTATGTTTTTACAAATAAATGAAGTATTTATAAAGGGTGTCTACCAGTCAAGAGAAAGTAAAGAAATCAACAAGTTGGTCAAGAAGTCAATAAAAAGGCTAGAAATTATACTCTTGTCAAAAAAATTTGCTATTAAAATGATTTATTTATTTTATTTTTCTTCACTTTTTCTGCCCCTTTGGCTAATTATGAGGATGAGTATAAGATAAGATGAATGAAGGAGAATCACAAATATATAGGGAAGACAACACAAGCCCACATAAGATTATACTGGCTGTGGGTCTACATGCCAGAACCTCGCTAGTCTGCCAAATGCAGTCCAGGATGCATTAGTAGATAAAGCAAGTCTAATTCTCTTGTTAAATACAGCTTCAGTTTTCATCTTAACTGGCTAATTGTTAGGGTTATTCTCATTAAATAAATATTTATTTCCTTAATTGCTAATTTCCAATTTACCTACAGCGCAGAAGGAATTACTTGGCAGTGACATCATCTCCCACCTTCACCTCTCTTCCAGAAGCGAAGGCTCATTTGCTAGAGCGGACGACAAGGTGACGTGCAAACCAATCAAAATCATTCCGGAAGGGGTGATGCGGGCGTGCAAACCCACACACTGCTACATTAGTCTTTCGAAACAAACGGCAGCTACGAGCGAGTGATTGCAGGGTATTTTGCTTCTTTGTTAGCAAGTTTTTTTTTCTTCTGGTTTTGTCATTGTTGTACAATGAGCAGTGGCATAAAGAAAGGTAAGCCCTTGCACAACGATGCAAGGGAAATAGTTTTCAATGTGTATAAGTACTTTGATTGCAATGAAAACAAAACCACAGCTGTTCACAGAACGTCTATGGCGACAGGTGTCAGTGAAAGATCTGTGTGGAGAATTTTGAAGGAGAAAGACAAAAGTGTTGTGAGTGCGAGTGGGAAACCTTTTTCAACGCTGGGCGAAAACCAACCAAAAGCCCAGCAACGTGTCACAAATCTGGATTCTTTTGATGAAGCAGTCATGCGCTGAACAATCCATGATTTATACATGAAAGATATTGTTGTCACCGTACATAAACTTTTAGAAGGAACTGCAAGGAAATATTAATTTTAAGGATTCGCGTTGGTTGTTGCGTATGATCATAAGAAAATTAGGGTTCAGATTTAAAAAGCACAGCGTAGGCAGCAGGAAGCTAATCCTTGAACGAAACAGCATCGTTGCGTTTCGGCAATCATTTTTGCGTGAAGTTAAAGAATTGCGCAGAGAGCAACCCTGCCGGTCTTTCATTTACATGGATGAGAAAGTTTTGTGACCACTCACCACACTGTCCCCAAAGTTTGGCTGGATTCCAAAGATTTGGGGGGGGGGGGTTAAAAGTGCCAACAGGAAAGGGTCCCAGACTCATTATTGTGCATGCCAGTGGTGAAAGTGGATTTGTGGAGGTGGTGAAGTTAGTGTTCCTTTCAAAAACAACTTCTGGGGACTATCATGTGAAGATGAACACTAACAATTTTATGTTGTGGTTCAAAAAACAGCTTCTTCCCAATCTGCCGCCAAACTCTGTTATTGTGTGTGACAATGCTCCGTACCACAAGTTAGTGGAAAAAATCCCAACATCAAACAGCAGGAAGGATGAAATGAAGTCGTGGCTGTCATCTCAGAATAATCCGCATGCAGAAGGTTTGCTGAAAGCATCATATAAACATCTAGCAGTGCTAACATTAAATTGAAGATTCGTAGTTTGCACTGCGATCTTTACTGCTCGTACTCTTACTCGTGCCATGATTCCTTTCATAGTAGTTGGCAACGCTGACTTAGCAGGGAGTGACGTCACTGCTAGGTTATTCCTTTCTGGCTGTAAAGTAGGACTTAAATAAATAAAGGTTAAGAAAAACAAAAAAAAGTCAAGAATTTTAAGATTTGTTATTTTGGTAGACATCCTATCACATTATGTTCATAGTGTACCAAGAAACTAAATAATCTAAATTAGTGGGTACCCGTAGCAAGTAAACATCATGGATTTTGCTTGAAATGTAGGGATCTGTAAGTAAGACTTCGTCTTCTTCTTTTTGGCATGGTTTTATTAATTGGAATATGTGAACATACAGGAAGTAATGGTGATAGTTGGGCTACATATCTACCACCATAGACTCCTTGTCAGTTCAAACAAGCATCCCAACACTTAATAGATTGCGGATTGTGAGCAAGGAATGCCTGTTGGTTGCAGAACCAGTCTTAAACGGCATGCGAGATGTCAGCATCATTAGTAAAGCTGTGGGTCTTTAGAACTTTTTTTAGTAGTCTGAAGATGTGGTACTCACAGGGTGCAAGGTCAGGAATATAATGTGGGTGGAGGGTTGTGATTAAGTCTGTGCTGTTTCTAGTGAGTTTTTTTACCTATATGTTTTTGTCATGTTAGTAGAAAATATGAAGTGTGTGTAAGTGATTTTATAGTATATCAGATTTGTGAAGTGGAACTGCTCCAGAGTGCTTCAGGCCAGCTTTGAGGAACATGCGCTTTTTGTTGGTGGTGAGAGTTGTTTACTTTGACAATGTATTATGCTGTTTGACAACATTAATAAGCATTTTGAAACAAAGACGTAATAAAGAAGAAGGGATATAATAAACAGATCATTAGAAGTACAAGAAATATATTTTAAAAAATTAAAATGTGGTGAAATATTTGTGAAAAGCAAGGATGAGTGCCACACTCACCCATGACTGATAATGTGACTTAAGAGTGTGTCACCGATTATGGGTTAACACTTTCCCCTGTCAAAAATTAATTAAGTAACTGCTTGCTTGGCCTGTTTGGACGAATCCATGTCGTGGCTGTACGTATTCAACTTGCTTCATCATGTACATCATAGCAGACTGACACTTTCTGATAATAACAGCTTACGTCCTAACATACAGTGCCATCTGTATTAAGAAACTGTGGCGCAACAGCCCATTGAGAGCCTAGGCTAACCTACCAACTGCCAGCCTCATTCCCACTTTGGAAGGGAGGGAGATAATCCAACCAGTTACGGGGTGACATGTGGTCAGCACGTCGAACCCCCAGTTGTTGTAGGTTTTTCATGATTGGTGTGAAAAATGCAGGCTTGACCAGGACTCGAACCTAGGTCTCTAGCATTCCGTTCCATTGCTCTACCACTGAGCTACCAAGCCGGGCTGGCTTCACCTGATTCCACACAGGTAAAACAGCAGAAGTGAAAAATCAGGTGAAGCTAGGCTGACTTGGTAGAGTAATGGAACAGAATGCCAGAGACCCAGGTTCGAGTCCTGGTCGAACCTGCATTTTTCGTTAACAGTTCTACATAGTACATCTCCTGAATGTGCCTAATTTAATGATTCTTACCATCGTTTGTGTACTTCACGAAACCTTGGTTTCAAAGGTGCAACTCACGTTGTCGTTATAAGCAGGGGTAGAAAAATACATGGTTCCTGAAAATTTTCACCTGGCACCTGTTTTTCAAATTCAGTGCCAAAAAATATATTTTGAAAATATTTCAAGTTCGTTTATGGGAATTCACATTACATTTTTTTAAAAAAATTATGAGAGGCTCTGTTTCTGTGCCACGTGTATAAATCAGAATAATCAACATGCTTTTTTAATTTATTCACTGTTGCTCGCCAAATTTTAAAATTGTTCATGCTGCTGCCAGTTTAGCAGCCTTTAAGAAGGCCACTCTGGTGCAATAATTAATTACTTTTGATGTAATCTTGTATTAATTAATAAGTTAAAGGTTTTAAGATCACATTTTAAAACGTGTAGCTTTACCTTAGTTGAATTCATGGCTTCCGTAGACCATATTTGCCCCCCCAATTAATTTTAATTTTTTCTACTCCTTGTTATGAGGATTTTGATATGTAAAATAACACAGAGTTTCAGATTGCTAGTGAAAACTCATGCAGGGAAGAAGATTTTTAAAATCGTAGCCCAAGATAGTGTATATTTTTGAAGAAACAACTGTAAGGTGTTACATGCTTTTCATATAATTGAAAACTTCATTGTACATTCTTGATACTGGAATTTCAACTAATAATTTCCAAGATTTATGTGACTTTCAAAGTCTCAAAATATTAAGTATGTGCTGCTCATTTAGCCAGCGCCAAGACATTTTTTCTTTTAAATTTTCAGGATCGCTGACTCAAACTCATACCCAAAAATAGCTACGTGGCTGTAGAAGCCACTTCTGCATTCAGCTTCCTCATATTAGTAAAGATTGGGTACTATTTCTGTAACAAAACATGTGTAGAACAGTGTTATTAATTCTCAAACCAATGGCAGTGTCAGTCGTGTATCACATGTCGTTGCAGTTCCAGTACCAGTGTGAACAGTTAAAATGCCACCAGACCCATTAATGCAATGGAAAAATAATAACTTATTTAATTTTATTTGAAATCACTACGAAGAAGTCTTCTTTGCATCATTTTGGGTAATTTTACACATGTGTTAGTCCACATTTTAGTCCATATTTAGCGAAGTGTTAGTCCATATGTATGTACATAAAGTCACTTGTTAGCACATATTAATCCCAGCCCTGGTAATAATGCATGGAGTTTAAAACTCGACGTTAGATAGAGCTGAGTTCTCTAATTTCCTTGTTCTACAAACAGCTGTGTGCCTCAGCGCACTGTAGCGATTTTTCTATCGAACAGATTAGCAACACTGGTTCTCGCATTCTGCTGCGCCGATCACGGCAGAGATTCCTGGGTCAGGCTATATCTTTTTTGTTGAATGCTCCTGCTGTCCATGCAGTTCTGATTACTTACGTTTGGGAGAATTATAATCAGATGTCTTCACATATTCAGTCAGCTTGGGTTCCAACATGGCGTGGGTGTTCTTTGTGATTTTCCTTTCATCAATTTCGTCTAATTGTCACTCATTTCCATTGTCGTGATTCAAAGCTAGAAGTGGTAAAAGAAAGCAGTAACAAACACAAAAAAAATCAAGCAGAAATGCAGTGCTAAATACAAAAAAATATAAGCGGAAAACATATACAAAAATACAAACACAACTTATTTTGTACATTTGTGTCTTTTGCATACATTAGTGAGGTAATATGGTTCAGTTTCTTTTCCTTTATGCCAACCTCCATAGGGGAATGATTAGCACACCATACTTTGATGGCATTGGTCCCAGGTTTGGATCCCGGCCTTGGCATGGGTGTTCTTTGCGAGTGTCCATTCATCTTCATCAATTTAATCATGTTATTACTCATTCTCATTGTTGTGATTAGCTGAAAGTGGCAGAAAAGTAACACTAAATTTAATAAAAAAAGTCCAATCAAACCTTTTCCTTTACATGTATACAACATTTTGTAAGCTGAAGAAAATATGTATGTGATTAGTTTGGGTAGATGATGTTAGAACCACACTATTTGAGGCGTTTCTTCTGTACATGTACATAACACCTCTTAAGACGAAAACTCACTTACAGTAACTTAAATTTGAAACCAATACTTTTGGGACTTCGGTTTTGGTGTAAAATTTACTACAATGGAGCAAAAACAATAGACTTTCATTTAATCTTGACAAATGTCAGGTAATATCTATAACAAACGCTCAAACAACAAGAAACTTCCACTATCAGATGGAAGGATATCAAATAACAAGAATCACTAAATTCACGGATCTTGGTGTCACATATGGCTCAAATCTATGTTTTAAAGATCATATCCATTATATCATTAACCAAGTGTGTAATTAATTAAGATTCATAAAAAGATGTGGGGAAGATCTGGAAAGTACATCAATAGTAATAACTTTGTATGTCTCCCTAGTACGCTCACTCATAGAATATGCATCGGTAATATGGCAGCCCTTGGACAAAAAAATATGAGAGAAGTAGAGATGATTCAGTCCAAATTCTTGAGGTATCTAAAGTACAAAAAAGACAAAATGTACCCTAAATTCACTCCATGCTCTGAGCTTGTATCACACTTTAATATTGAAAAAAATTGAAGAAAGGTTTCATCTACATTTGATGAGCACGCTATAAATTGTAAATAATAAAATAGCCTGTATGGGGTTAGCATCTGCATTACTATATTGCGTGCCTCAAATGAGAACCAGATCGAAACCCGGGTTGTTTCATGTGTCAAAATCTTGAACAATCTCTGCACTCATTCAAAAGAGCCCTATGGCTCAGTGGAGAAAGGATTGAGGAGCTTGTTTGTTAGCAATCAGTAAAACAATTTATGTAATGGACAATCTGTGTGTATGCCTTAATAGAACAATGTTCTGTGGCATCATTTGTTTAATAAATATCTTGATTGAATTTTCCTACACCTGGTGCACGATGTTATTGTTATTAAAAATGTTTTCTTGTGTTGTTGCATTTACAGATTGAGTGGAAGCAACCAGGGCACAAGCTCGATGGATTATATCAGGATAATGGAAGAAATGCCACCATTGTATCAACCAATAAAGAAGTAGTTGAAAACTCAGTACTTGAAATGTGTTCTACGGAATATATGGAAGAGTTAGATCTCATTGATGATAAAAAGTGTGTTTTACCTGCAATGGATGCAGAACCTGAGAATTCAGGAGATCCAAATGAGGTTGATTTTGACAGTGATCGAATGTCAAAAGTGATAAAAACTGAATTGCCATTTGAAGGGGAAAGCTACAGTTATAGTGTACCACTTGTCGATGGCACAGGGGTTCAAGTTAAGAGTGAAGGATTGTCCGTGGGCGCATGTGATCTACGTGTGGAGGAAGTGTATATTAAGGAGAGACTTTCACCAGGTCTGGATTTCCTTCCAGAAACTGAAATAGATCCAGATAATACCAGGTTCGTAATTCTTTGTTATTGTCTCATTGTGCATAGAGTGAATTTGTACATCAATTAATAGGTTGAGCTCGGATTATAGGTTAAAAATGCATTTTTCTCGTTACATATAAATAAGAAGTTACATCAGCATTTCGTTAAAAAAATACAACAACTGATTAAGTTTTATAAATGCACGGCCGTGAAATTAGGTGGGTGGCACAAGTTAGCACTGTTGCCACATCAGAGCACAACCTCATGTGTTCGGAGGTTTAAGAGAATGAAAGATCTCATAGGGTTGGGCTTTGTAGTCCATACGGGACAAACTGACAGTATTTGCTCTAATGTTCAGGGATGACACAAAAGTGCCCTGGAGAGAGACAACAGACCCCAGTTGATGTTGCCACACAGTGTGCAGGAACCATTGACTTTCGTCCCGCTAGCTTTGCTTTTCCCATATGTGGCACTAGCGCAAATCTGGCCAGCCATCTTATTTTCATGTCTGTGCTTTTAGTGCGTAAAATAGCCTATTTTCCTGAAGTTTATGCACCTAAATGAACCCACTCTTTTTTTTAAGGTCTTTGTACATTTTTAAAGGTTTTAGAGCATTTGTATATCTTGCAGAGGTATTTTCTCTGTTGGTGATGAGAAAATTCAATGACTAAGTTATTTAAGCCTACTTACTCTCTGTTGATTTCCTTCTCTCCAAGACCATGACATTTTTTCAACAAAGCAAAATGTCTGGTGCCATTGTTGCTGCTACAGTCCAAAGCAAACTTCTGATTCATGCTGGCTTCCTTCCTTTTGTGTCAGTTCGGTGCTTTGTGGCATTCACAGCTTGCAATGTAAAATTTAAGCATTCAAATTTGCGTCACTGACTATGTTTCTGTTGAAAGATCATTTTCACCATCTTAGATGATCCTCACGGACGAAAGGTGGAATTTGACTGTGGATAACATGGAAAAGATTCTCTTGTGCTATCAACTAAGTGTGATCCTGCGAGGTTACCTAAATTTCGAGAGCTAGCATTGCTCTCATCTTTAGGGTAGAAGTGAACAATGACACAATAAGAAGATGGGAGCAACGTTAGCTCTTGAAACCTTGCTTGGTCTCACCTGGTAGATAGCCCGAGAGAATCCTTTCATCATTTGTCACGAGGAAAGCTTCAAGACTTAACTTCATGGAAAAGATTGCCATGTATTGAGCTGTAAATTATGGAAAATTCATTTTTCATATGAACAAGTAACTTTATATAATGAAGCTTTTTCTTTTTCCTTTTTAAAGTTTGGTTAAAAAGCATTAAAAAAAATATAGTGACAGGATTTTAATACTTGACTCACCAGAAATTGAAATTACAAGATATAACAATTGAAGATTTATGAAATCTCATTGCAATGGGCAGTGCTCGAAAAATCTTCTTCAGAGCTAGGTGCCAGGAAATCACCTAGTAGCAATTGTGCATAGTACGGTGTTTCAAAAGTCGCGCAACCCAAACTTTGAAAATGTATATCTTGAAAAGTGTAAGAGATATTTACACCGGGTTTTCTGCATTATAAAGCCTCATCCATTGAGATATTTTTCAATGCTAAAAAATTATCAATTTACGCCACACAGAAAATTAGATAAATGAAAAACTGGCGAAAGGCAGTGTTAAAATTTTTCCAGAAATGCATTTTTGAGTGAGAAAAATATGTAAGAAATTATCAAAGTGTTATAATTAGATGTCGGATGCCATGTCAATCTGTCATTTGCGACCAATATTGATCATTTGCAGCATTTGATAGATTTTTGACTGGCGATTTTATGGGTTGAGTGGTGAAAAAGTGCCATTTTTGGTACATATCCTCCGAAAATGGCAACACTAGCAGGTTGAAATTTTGTCAACAGACGCATGCAACTTGTGCTTATATATTGGCCATACTCCATGACACGGGTTAGGTGGCAGAACAGCCTTAGGCTGAAGCTCGCCCGCGGAAATAAAGAATCATCAAAATTTTGTACATAATACAGCAAAAGGTCACAGTCCCCAGGCTGAAAATTTTAGTTGCCCTGGCGACCGGCGTTGCCACGTTGCCGCAGCCAACGTACAGTCCCGACATGAGCCCAGCGTACTTTTTCTATTCCCCCAAGCTCAAAAGAAGCTTGAAAGGTTGCCGTTTTGACGATCTTTTGGCCATCCAAGCAGCAACGACGGGGGTTCAGAGTGGGTTGTTGGAAGCTTACTTCCAGGAGGCGTACGCTGCATGGAAATCACGCTGGCAGCAGTGTGTCGATAGCCAAGAAGAGTACTTTGAAGAATTTTAACGAGTTGTACCAATTAGATCAATAAGTTTTATTTCCTGACCCAGTCTCATTATTTTCCGGACAAACCTTGTATATAAGTTTTAAGGCCATTTCCCACGATTTTTTCCCATTGTAATGCTATGTTCTGCAACAGCAAGAAAAGCAGTGCCATTCTGTCGGAATTGGATCATGCATCTCCCATTACATGGGATGTGTATCAGCAGTATTTGTTGGGAGAGAAATAATAGAAAATAACTGAGCACTGCAAATCCATAATGTAAAAATATAAAAAGGAAAGTTAAAAATTGTACTTACGTATGTGAGTATAGTGCTCTTTTTTATATTCTGGATTTGTGAGTAACACGCGACAAACCTATAAAATGCTATAAATCCATAATGTAATTTTGATCTCACTTTCTACTATTACAGAATAAATAAGGTTGTTAAAAAGTGAAAGCTTTGGGATGCTAAACATGGTGAAAGGAGAGGGGTGGTGGTGGCATGGTTTGGTGACTTATTGTATACACAAGAGGATATTATTTTCTTGGTCCACATAGCAACAGGTGACTCATTGAATAGGTATGATGTCATTCACTCTTGATCGGCATAGCAACATCTTTACGACCTACAACTAGGAAAGTAATTTCTTAAAACTGGATTGTACTGCACGTTATATATGAGATATAATTGTTTGTCACATTATCAAAAACCAGGGTGCACATTATACATGCACGTGCATTATACACACATAAATATGGTATATGCTTGCAAGTTTGATTATTTTGCCCAAGTGCACCTTTAGGTAGCACGTATGATAGACTTAAATAATAACTTTTCCACCACTACATTCCCGGAGAATCAGTCATTTGTGTGCAGATAATTATGCACTGGCTTCAACAAAGGTGTATTTAAAATTATCCACCAAATAACACATTAAAAGTAATGAACTCTGATACTGTTCACAACTTTTTTTTTTTTTTTTTGCAAAACTGGTGAGCATGCTGATGCAAACACGTGTCCAGCTTGAGGTTGAGAGTGTTAGGTGCTACCTACTATCCATGACAAGAATTTTGAGCCCTCTTTTAAGTGCTTGTCAAATTGTACTCCATGGGAGGAAAGAAGTAAAATATATCTCATTGGAAAGCCAGAAGTGTCTGCTTTTAGACAAAAGCAAGATAAATTGATTTTAGCTCTGTCTGTTCTCTATTCAAACAAAAATGTTCATAAAAGGGTAGTTTTTTCGTGTGTTTTTTATGTAAGTCTAATTCAATTGTGTGTAGGTTCTTGTAAACCAGTCGTAAATATATGAAATTTCTTGTGATTGAAGCTTGTTTATGTGGAAATATCTCAGCCATATATAATGTTGCTATCATTTGTGGAACATCCCAATTAATGTTTAATAACAGTGTTGCAATCTCGGTAACAGTTAACCCAATGGCGATGCAAAGCATATCCAAATGATGAGCATGGAATAAAAATCAAATTTCCATTCCTTATCTTTTCATATTCTGCGAATCGAAAACTACAGACAGAATTGTTTTTCTTGGCAACTGGCTTGCACTTTTTCCTTCTCGTTGCTACGACGAAGTGCACTTTGTTGCCACACACCGCCGGTAGCCCTTTAAACTTTGTGTCTAGCCAGCAGCTTTGACACTGAAAGTAAGCCAAAAGTTTTGGTTACAAAGCAAATTGTTGTGCACAGGGAAGCATTGTTCAGATACTGTAATTGACGATTGCAAATTTTATTATATCGCTCTTGTGTTCCTACCATGAATTATTGCCTTAACTCACACACATACATAAGATCCCTTACATGCACTTTTTCTTTCCTGTTTTCCTTTGTTATGAAGTTGCTATACATCACAGGCACGTTATTTTTTAATGCAGAGGAGACTGCGAAGCCAGACGTCAAATCGTGCTCTTCATTTCACTTACTCTGTTGTAATGAGCGACATAAAATTATACACATACGGAGAAAATGACGTTCATATAAAGATTGGAAAAAAGCTAGAAAATGTAACAAAAACTAAAGTATACAAAGAAAATGTCTTTCATTCATAATATGACAAATTGTTTATTCATTATTTAACACTGCTACAATGCTTTGGATCGGACCAACGGAACGCACTTCCAATATTCCTGCAGGCCGTGTAGTGAGGCGGCAATGCTGTACAAATCACCTGCAGCCCGCGGAGTCTGACATTGGCCGCATCTCGCCATACGTCATCTGCGCATTTTCCATTTTAGGAGTATTCAATAATAATTTATATCTGTGGTCATACTTCAGATACACACGTTAACCTTCTGGATTTGGATCAAATGTTTCATATGAACGGCTTTTTACAATTTCATTGAATTTGCAATTATGCATTTCAAGATTGCACGTTTGCCTAAAATTTCTATTTTTGAAGAATCTAGTAAAGATCTTCATTTGACTTTTTCCACAGAGGTGCCAAAATAATCAATCTTTAAGTACAAAAAATCTCAATTTTATATCAATAGTTGATTATGAACTGTATGATGTTTCTTGTGATTGAAGCTTGTTTATGTGGAAATATCTCAGCCATATATAATGTTGCTATCATTTGTGGAACAGCCACAATTAATGTTTAATAACAGTGTTGCAATCTCGGTAATCTTCTTGCAAAGTGGAAGAAAAAATACACTTTTTAGTAAATTTTTCATTATAATAAGTAAATGCAATGAAGAATAATTTTCAGATGATGCTTATTAAAAAATAGACACTTGAAGCTTTCCAATGAGGTATATTTGACTTTTTTCCACCTACGGAATACAATTTTACAAGCACGTAAACAGAGGGTTCAATTTTTTTGTCACGGATAGTAAGTTCTAGGTTCGAGTCCCGGTTCTTGGTATAGACATATGTATGTTATTTGATTGATTGAATTGGTCTATTTTACGTTGCAATTCTTCCACTTTTGGCTAATTGCAATAATGAATGTAAGTGGTTATATGGTGACATTTATGGAACACACAAGGGATTCGAACTCAGGCTCCCTGGTGTCATAGCGTGCTGTATTAACCACTCCGGGATGTAATTTGTGAATGTCCCTTCTTCAAGTACGTGTCCAGCTTCTTTTGCAAGAAAAATTGGCATCAAGTATCGAACCTAGTCTGTGGTGAAATACATACTTTTCAAGGGATCATGATATGGAGAAATGCACCATCTAGGAAGTGTGATATATGAAAGTCCATTGGAAGGATGGGGTTATTACAATAACTTAAACGATGATCATGCAAAGTTAATGATAAAAAAAAAAATAATGAGGCAAATTCCTGTATAAATGCCAGCTTGTGCATGTATATACAGATATTTTTGTCAGCTACAAAGCATAATTTTAACTATTTGGTCTAGGAATTAATTCGTGCGCCTGGACAAGAGATGGCGTAACGAGCGTATCGTCCCACAGTTCCGTGTATCCACACATGCGTTGAAAACTCCTGTCAGCGCGCATCGTTCGTAGTATAGGGCAGTTGATTGACGCATCAACAACAGCATTTTGTAGTCAACTGAACATGGCGCAGTTCGTGCCAGATAAAGTGTTTTTGCGGGGTGTTCTGCTTCATTACTTTAACATGCAGAAAAGTGCTACCGAAAGTCATCGTATTTTGGTGGAAGTGTATGATGACCGTGCGCTAGCTGAGCGAACGTGTCAGAAGTGGTTTGCACGGTTTAGAAGTGGCGATTTCGTCCTGGAAGACCAAGAGCGACCTGGACAGCCAAAAAATTTGAAGACGAAGAATTGAGAGCATTGCTCAATCAGGATTCGTGTCAAACGCAGGAAGAACTTGCAGAAGCATTAGGCGTTGATCAAACAACAGTTTCCAAACGCCTCAAAGCCATGGGAATGATTCAAAAGATGTCACATTGGGTTCCACATGAATTGAAAGACAGAGACGTTGAAAGACGAAAAACCATTTGCGAATTGCTGCTTCAAAGACAGAAAAGAAAGGGGTTTTTGCATCGCATTGTTACTGGCGATGAGAGAACCCGAAACGAAAATGCCTGGGTGAAGCCAGGTGAACCAGGTCCATCACAACCGAAACGAGATATTCACTGTGTAAAGGTTATGCTGTGCATATGGTGGGATATGAAAGGTGTGGTGTACTATGAGCTGCTGCAACCGGGTGAAACTATTAATGGAGAATGTTATCGACGACAATTAATGCGTTTGAAGCAAGCTCTGTCCAGGAAACGACCAGAATGGGAGAACAAACATGATAAACTTCTTTTTCAACATGATAACACTCGCCCACATGTCGCAAAACCGGTCAAAACCTATTTAGAAAATGTCGGATGAGAAGTTTAACCCACCTGCCGTATTCACCAGACATTGCTCCTTCGGACTACTACTTGTTCGATTGCATGAATAACGATTTGGTTGGAGAGCGGTTCACTTCTTCAGAAGATATCGAAAAATGGGTCTCTGACTGGATCGCTTCAAAGGATGTGGACTTCTTTTGCCACGGAATCCGTAACTTGCCTGACAGATGGGCAAAAGTGGTGGCTCGTGATGGACAATATTTTTCTTAAGGTATTTATGTATTTTGTGTTTGAACTACAGCTTCAATGTGTGCGTAACAACCACACGAATTAATTCCTAGACCAAATATATCAAACATTATTGTGTGAAAACAAGATTAGTTACAGACACAACACCGTTATAAAATTTTGCACACATTTTTGCAACTTTTACTCACTGATCTACATTTTCGTTTTTAAGCCGACCTCTGTGTTGGAATGGTTAGCACAGTGCACTACTATGCCAGAGTCCTAGGTTCGAATCCCAGCCTGGGTATGTGAGTATTCCTTCATCAATTTCATCATGTCATCACTTATCCTCATTGTCGTGATTAGCCAAAAGTGGAAGAAAAGCGACACTAAATAACAAAAATCAATTAAAATCACTGTTATAAAATCTAATTTATTTTTGTCCTATTAATAATGGCATGAAACTATTTAGGAATAATGATTTCATTCCAAAGCACATTTTTTAAATTAATTTTTCTTTCACTTTTAATGTAGTGTATGTCATAAGTGTTAAAACAAAAGTTTACAACCAATAAGATCATAGACGCAAAAAAGCTGAGTGTTGTGTCAAACTTGCACTTCTATAGGAAAATAATTTTTAATTTAAAAAACATAGATTCTTAAATAAAATTGGCCATAACATTTCTACACTCAATGTCACTCCTCCATTGTTGTTATTATTTTGGAGAGAGATAATTGTAACCACAGAGAATTTCCTACCCAGTTGTATCGATAGATCTATGCATATTTTACATCGAGCTTTACCACACACTTTTAGTTTGAAAATGACATCCATACCTATATCATCACAGATTCATAATCCATGAATAGTGGCACCGTATTGAACAGCACATGAACCCTATCTTTTTCGCAGCAGACGCCACAGGGCAAATGCAGTGTGATTTTCAATTGTTACCAGCTGGAACGTTGCTACTTCTCAACTCTGCATCCAGGAATGGCCATAAAACTGTGTGATGTAGCTGGTCAACATTTGCTACTACTCGTATGTTGAGCATTCTCTGTTGGCACTCATCATTTGCATTACGCACTGTATTGAGGTAAATCTGCCTCCACCTTCCATTGGCAATACTGGGGTGTCTTCTTGCAAGTCATGTCTTGAACCACAGACCACAGTTTATAGTCCAGAGTGTGGAGAACTGAACTGACAATGGTCAATCTTAGTGGGAAATATAATTGGGTGCATTTGTCTAAAGTCACTCTGGGTTGTTCAAGCCTTAAAAGTAGGGAGTGGATTTTTAGCTAAAAGCTTTTTTTTTATCTCTTCAGAAGTTGACCATACTCTGTATGAGTGCCGCCCATATGACTGCAAGGCAGGGTGCATAAAAATCATTTTTGTTTTTTTTTTTTTATTTAAATCATTTTTTAAATTTTATTTTATAAAAGAAACATGCTTAAAATTGCTTGCATGGTTTTTGGCACCATGCACGTAGATATATGTTTTTTATAAAAAGCCTTTTTCTAGTAAACGGCCCTGTAAAATATTTGAACAGTTTGATTAAAGCAAATAATAAATATACATAAACATACATTTTTCTGTTTCTGATGCTGTAACTACTATGGAAATGTTTGTTGAGTTTGTTAATGAAACTAATAATAATTTCAGTAACTTTTCTTCCAGTGAAACTAGAACATTCTGCATATACTCTATAATTGTAACTCAAAATATTAACTTTAATATTTTTATAATCTTTGTAGCTGAATTTTGGAGATTTTTTAATGATAGTTCGAAAAAGATCAGCTGCCATGTTTATTTGTAGTTTAATGTTGTTGACACTATTTATGGTTTTAACATGATTAGTATTTTTGTATATTTTTCTGCACAAAATGTTTGCTGTTTTTGCCCATAAAATTATTGAATTTTAAATCAAGATAAATCCTGTGTTTACATTTCCTTTCATATGAGCTTCACACCATCAGTACATATATTTTATTTCCTTTTTTTCTGTCTTAGAACCTAATAATCACCATTAAATCATTAGGAAAGTAATGTACTTTCACCTTTCTGATATCTACAAAATTCTTATGTACATTATTCTATAAAAATAAAAATATATAAATAACTTCCCACCAAGTTATTTATATATTTTTATTTTAATTGATATTGAGTAAAACGCACCATTGTAATATGTTCATTATTCTATAAATTATTTTATTTACATTTTATTACATTACATTTATGTACAATTTTTTTTAAAAAAATTACCTGATTTCAATCAATACACCCTCCTGGAAAGTAATCTTCAAAGTCTTATTTCACTTAAAAATGCATAATTTTCCTTTAGATCTTAAAACACATATTTTTAGGGAAAGAACATAAACTTTATATATTTTAGACATTCTGGACAAAATATAATTTTCAACTTCTTTATGTAAATATGTATTTTGAAGTTAACACTGGAAAGACGGGACCCGTCATTTTGACGGGTGACCCTATTTTTATTGTAATTTTGACAATGTTAATTTTACTCCACAGTTTCCATGTTCTGTGACTTTTAACAAATATTAATGCTCTACACTTGTGTAAAAAGTTAAACTTTTATCACAAGTGTGAAGGCTACTACATTGGAATACTACTATAAGTACGATCACCCGTCATTTAGACGGGTACAGTTTATAAGTAGATACATCTGTTAGCAATAGCGTATTCTAAGTGTGAGTGAACTTAGTTCATCTTGGGTCATTGCTGTTCGTATAATAGATGTATTTTCAAGTTGAATGTTAGTTCCGATAGGTCAACGAATTATCTAGAGTAAAATATTGGCAACCTCTTCCCTTACTCTATTTGGCTCAGTGCAGCATCCAATATGTCGCCCGAACGTGGCTTACTGGGTCACGATGTAGTTACCTTATTATATCCGTGATTTGTTAAATGTCGAATCTGAGGGACAGGACAATATTTGTGAATATGATGAGTGGAGAGTAGATAATGACAATTCCGGAATAGATGTTCATTACATGCGACTTGCAAACTTGTCTACAATTATTCTTCAGATGAAGATGTGCAAGATGATGGCAATACATGTGAGGGTCAGCAGATTGGTGTTTCCTCCTTTATTGATTTCTATTGATTGATTTCCTTTATTTTACTTCGCTTCTGTGTCACTTTTGGCTAATTGCGAATATGGGGATGAGTGACGATACAATGAAATTGTTGAATGGACACTCACAAAATTCCATTCCTAGGCTGGGATTTGAACCCAGAAAACCTGGCATCGTAGCGCAATGTGCTAACCACTACGCCACGGGGGCCGGTATTTCCTCCTTTCCAAGGGAGTGTTCATGTATTTCTAATTTTTGTGATAGAATTATATTCTTCAAAACTTCCCACCAATGATAAAAGCATACATAATATAAATGGTAAGGAAAATGTTTCTACAAACACAAGAATATGAAGAAAGAATAAAATATACACTATACGTAAATACATAAAACACACTCATAAATAAATAAATAAATGAAATAAATGCATGAAATACACATACACACCATGATGTTGACAGGTGATTAATTTATATATTTATGGGCAGAATATATTTAATTATAATTTTGAAAAAAGTTAACTCCACGCCTACCATGATTTAAGTGAATATGAATAACACAGTCCTTCTGACCAGACAATTTGTTCCTTTTCTGCCCCTCTATTAGCCACTGTAGGAGGCGGAAATTGTAACGAATGATTATAATGATGTGAAAATAAATGAAAGAGAGAAGGTTGAGTCGTTTTACCCTCAGAATAGAAGCAGTGAAATTATTGCATGGAAAAACTGTACCCGTCAAAATGACGAGTTCATCCTAATAGGCAGCTAGGTAATCACAGTCCTCCTAGTGTTAATGCGTAAAATAGTCAAAATATGCTGTAAATTTCTATCCTGTTTGGGACTCCAAAACACACCGGTCACTACTGTCCTTTACCAGAGTGCTACTGAAGCATGCAAGCTTTGATAGTGGATTGCACAGATAGGTACATAGGAATCAAAAGGAACAGGAATCGTTCTCTGGTCGGCAGGTCAATTGTTGTACATGCTACCTCCACTATGGATCAGCGATATCGAGTGAACGCGTGGTGCCACGTAGTAAATTTTTTTGTTAAATGCCTTTTGCTTGTTCGTCGATTTTTCTGATGGCTGAAAAGTTTGAACAATGTGCAGGTGTGAAATTCTGTTAGGGAGATCAGCAGGAGGAATGGTTGTAATGCTTGAAACAGCTTACAAGGAAGCTACTCTGGGGAAAACACAAGTTTACGAGTGGTTTTCCTGCTTCAGGAATGGTGAATTGTCACTTGCAGACCAATCTTGCTCAGGGTGACCCTGAACCTCCTGAACAGATGAAAACATCGAGAGAATTTGTGGACGACTGTCACAGAACAATTGAACTGTTAACCAGGCAGGTGTTTTACCTTCAAGTTCTGAAATGTTTGCGTGATGCAGTGAGACGAAAATGCTCAGAGTTGTGGCAAAATGGGTAGTGGTGGCTTCACCATGACAATGTGCCAGTGCACAAAGCCTTGAATGTGAAACAATTTTTAACCAAAAGCAGCATGACCCAGCTTATCCACTTGCCATATTCACCCAATGTCACTCCGTGGGACTTTTTTTTATTCTCCGAATGAAGAAATCCTCAAAGGAAAATATTTTATGGATGTGGAGGAGGTTAAGAAAAAACGATGGAGGTATTAAAAGGTATCACTTTGGAAGAGTTTCAGGACTGCTTTGAAAAGTGAAAAATACGTTTAGACTGTTGCATCGCATCAAATGGACAGTACTTTGAAGGAGATTAAATTTTTAACACCTTAAAATACATACAGCATTTTTTATTATAAAATTCTGGTTTCTTTTGCCCCTCACCAGCTTTTGTCAGGTGTGATGTAGCTTTAAATGTGCATTCACAACAACAAGTGCTAATAGGAGTCCCAGTATGTCAAATAAAGGACGTCCTAAGTGTCCGCAATATTATTTTGATTCAACTAGAACAATTGTTGTACTGGACATTCCACTGAAAAAAATAATCTGGTTCTGAAAATTCTTTCTGTCACAAGACCAGTTCATATAATTGGCACCACCCAATGAATACACGTTTCGTAAACACTACCTCCTACAGCGTTATGAAGAAACTGTGCAAAATGTTGTGGGCCAGTTGGCCATTTTGAATTAAAATATTTTTTTTTACTTTTAGTCACATTTCCACTATTTTTAGAACATAGAAAAATAAATATTTTTCAGTTTTTTAGCACCTAAGAATCCACTCCATACTTATAAGCTGGTGCAGAATTCCGTTGAAAGTTTCACGTCTGACTGTGAAAGATAATGTTGCAGAGATCCTTTACCATTGTCTCCTGGTGCACTCAGGCTGATATTTTTATCCCTTTCTCACAGAAATGGTGCTCAGTGATGACATCATAATTCACTCCTCTGTACCCGTGGAGCCTTCACTCTAGCATCTTGTAAACTTGCAGCCCATCCCCGTCATTTTTCAAGGTGAAAGCTTCCTCCACAGTAAACATTTTTTCATCGAACAGATTCCTTGTCTGCCCATATTCTGTACAACAGATGACAAAATATATCTCTGTGTGGATTATTTAGCCTACCCTACAGGTCATAGATGCATGCCAGGTAATAGGAGTGTAAAGTGTTTTGGTGGTATGGGAATCGGTTGGCTGTTAGAAACCCCTAGACTTCTTGAGAGGTCATCCAATCCAGGTTACGTAATAGTAGATATAAGTAAAACCACGGAATACAAGTGAAATTTTCAACTCTCTCCAGAAACTTTGAATCGCCAAGAGGTTCGTGTATCGTACAATACTCATTTCTTTGACTCTGGAACAGTGAATGAAAGGTCCAGGCAGAAATATTAATGCAACGTAAGAACTGTGCAACTAGTAAAATCAGTGGTGGCCCATATGCACGAGAAAGTTACCTATATGTAATTTCTAAGCTTTCAGTTCTAGGTCTCTTCCTAACACACGAGACATGGAGAGGTTTTGGAAATGCTCATTCATAAGTCATCACTGTTTGCTTCCATACAGGGTTTATGTGCATCGGCCCCATTGATTTTACATTACGCAGTCCTTACATTGCATGACTGTTCCTGCCTGGACCTTTCGTTCACTGTTCCAGTGTCAAAGAAATGCTGGATAGTACGATATGCGAAGCTCGTGGCGATTCAAAGTTTCTGTAAAGACTTGAAAATTTCACTTGCGTTCCGTGGTTTTACTTATATCTACTATTACGTAACCTGGATTGGCTAACATCTCGAGAAGTCTAGGAGTTTCTAACAGCCGACCGATTGCCAAACCACCAAATCACTTTACACTCCTATTACCTAGCATATATCTGTGACCTGTAGGGCAGGCTAAATGATGCCACACAGAGATATCTTTTATTCACAATTTTTTACACTCTTCCCCTTCTCCTTGTAATCAAGGGGTCCCGGGTTCGATACCCGGTGGAGGCACAAGTGGTTCGGATCCCACTTTAAACTGTAGGTCCAGTCCCGATTAGCCTTACTGTGCATAAAGTGGACTTAAAACACCAACTCAAACTCAAACTCTTCCCCTTCTCCGTAAATACAGTGTTCCATTACAAATCCAGTACAAATATGCTCCAAGTTGTCTTTTGCTTCATTACAGAATAATGCACTTTTGTGGATTTCACTCGATGAGTGCACTATTTATCATAGCGCAAACCTGCTCTCACAGTTTATCATGCAAGCAGCGTTGCCAACCATACGGTCCTGACCGTACATGTATGGAAATTTCATGGCATGTACGGTCCAGACGTTGGTCCATATGCTAAATGTATGGCTTGCCAAAATCTGAACTTGCTGTTTTATCCCTCCTACATTCAAAAGTCGACCGTGAACGTGTTTTCAGTTAAACAAATCTGATAAAATTGAAGAACAGGAACCTCTTGTCTACATCGACTTGTTACTCAGTGCATTGACAATGACTGTACATGAGCGAACTTTGTCTGATTTGTTGTTTTAAGTTCACTTTATACACAGAAAGGCTAATTGGGGCTGGGCGTACAGTTTAAAGTGAGATCCAAACCAATGTGCCATGTACCTCCACTGGGTGTCAGAACTGGGACACCTTGACTGCAAATCAGGTAGGCCCTGAACTATATAATCCAACAGTAAAAATGAATAAGTCTGTGTGAAATATGTCATCATATGATTCTAAACCTGGACCCAAATCAATATTCCAAGACGATCAAAACAACTGAGTTACCTTTGGTTGCTAATCTTTGGTAAGTCGGTCATTTTCCTTTTGTGTGTTGTTTACAGAGGCAGTAGCCACTATGTTTGATGCCAAAACTAGGGGTGCAAGGAAAGTTTACTTTTGTTTGGCAGACGAACCACAGTACAGAGGTATATTTGCCATTTCACTCTGTGTGCTAATTTCTTGTAAAAAATTTATTTTGTTCAGATACGATTGTTTGCAAATGTGCCTCATTCATTATGTAAGGGCAGTACGTGGCAAATTAGAAATTTTAAGTCAAGTTTTACAAACACAAATTACCCAATTCAAGGACATTTAGGTGATCTCAACTTAGATTCCTCCCATCTAAAGTACGCCACTATACCTGCCGCAAAATTAGTTTGGTATTGACAGCTGAAGGAACAAGTGTCACGGTGTTGATATATCATGCGGTACGGTACGCAGTGCAGTCGTCTGATGCTGTGTCGAGGAAAACGTGTTATGAAAAGGAACAACAATGATGAAATGTGTTATTGTTTTTTGAGGAAAACGGAATAACAATGATGAATTGTTTCCTTTCTTCATTTCCATTTCCCTTACAACATGAACAAATTAACAAAACGAGCATTGTTTACAGGTTACCTTTTCAATAATCATTTCTTTCCGAAGTTGCCGTTAAAGTCTGCCTGTCTTTCAATTATACCGCAACTGAATTGCACAAAGTTCAGTTGGTGGGGCATCTGACTTTCACGCGTGAGCTCCGTGGTGGTTTGTGGAACTTTTTCAAATATCCCGAGTGGCTCCGGGGTCGACTCAACACAAGTGAGTACCTGGGGCAAACCTGCGGTAAAGGCTGTTGGTGAAGCACATCACCACATCACCTCCATAATATGGCCTAGGTCGAGGTCGAGAATGTGTGGAGCTCTACCTCCACATCCCCATATGCCTCCATACTTTACTTTATTTTGCGCCCATTATTTTTTTTGTATGAGAATCCCAGATATTTTATGACTGTCCTTAAAGATGTTTCCCCACCTTGAAAAAATGCCGAATCTTTCAACGAAATGCGCAGTTTCCCAACAGTGGACTGATCTTTCTTCCTATAATAAGAGTAAATATGGCGACGAATAGCAATAGGTTGGTTGAATTCCCAGGCAGCCGAGTTTTATGTATAAGGGATTTGTAAGTTGTTGTAACGCTATGACACATGCTTGAATTTACATGGCGTCTATGTTGAAAAATATAGGACAGTTCTGTGTGTCTCTCTGTGTCTATGTCTGTCCTGAACGATTCCGAACTGGGTATTTATATCTCCAACAAAACTGGCCTGCCCCCACCCACTGGGGCAAAGGCCCTTTTGTTAGTTTTGAACAAGAACGCTGTTCGAGGAGAACTAACCGTTGAATTCCCTGGCTACCGAGCAAGAAACGATCTTGGAAGAGCATTTTGGTACGACTGGGTATATGATGCATTTGAAATTCATTTTGTGTGGAGTAGTAAGGGGTACACCCATGTCAGCCTCCCATCCATGTAGTACGTCCAGGACTGAATTTTGAAAACTAGTAAGACTCTGGCATATGGACTCATGGCCAGTATAATTCTCTGTGGGGCTCATGTTGTGTTTGTGATTGTCCCTTCATCCATTTCATCTTATCACCATTCATCCTCATCTTTGTGATTAGCCAAAATGGCAGAAAACTGAAGTAAAATAAAAAATCAGTGTGTGCTGTAATGCAGTGTGAAAACTTCTACAGAAACCTTATTACCTAATTATGTGCACAAAGGTGTAGTTGGAAGTGGTAAAAAAAAGTCTTATTTTGAAAAAAAAAAATTTCCTGTGGTTTTTTTGGTTGGGCTTTTTACACAAAAGTGTCTCAAATCAATCAAAATACAGGAGTTCGCAGTATTTTTCCTATTCCATGGTTTTTGTTTATTTCCCTGCTGTAAAATAGACACTCATTTCTAAATATAAAATACAATTTCAATATGAAATTCGTAGCTAGACATAAACAGTGTTTTGAAAAAAGCTGGCTTTTTTGAATGGGCAGTTCTTTCCGAGTGTTGTCTTCATACGAGGCATATTCGTAAAGTAAGTACCGTTTACAAATATTGCCGCTGTAGCGATGCAGTCGCGACCGTGTGAGTTCTCACTGATCCTTCATCCGTTAGTTAGCCACAGGCATGCGTGGGAGCAGGTTTTCTGAAGGTTTGAAATGTTCAAGGAAATCAATCGGTCCGCCGACTGTGAAGTCCGGTCTGTGATTTGTTTTCTCAATGCAAGAATGGTTGAATTCTTGCCTAGAGGACAAACCACCAACAAAGATTCTTGCTGTGACACATTAATCCGGCTGCGTCGTGCAATTCCAAACAAAAGACGCGGAATGCTTAGCGAAGGCATTGTGTTGCTTGACGAGAATGCTCGTCCGCATACGGCCGCAAACTCAAAATGTCATCACATCATTCGGTTGGGAACAATTTGTTCATCCGCCAACAGCCCTGACTTGGCACCAAGTGACTACCATCTCTTTCTTCATCTTCATCAGCGTTTCGACAAGGATGATGACGTCGAAGCAGCAGTGCATGGATGGCTTTCGTCACCGGCGGAAACATTCTATGATGATGGGATACAAAAACTAGTGCCACGCTACGACAAATGCTTGAACAATGGTGGAAACTACGTAGAAAAGTAGTTTAATGTCTGTAGAATGCAATGCAAATAAAAAGAGGTGAGAACTTTATTTTTTACACCCTTTCGGTACTTACTTTCCGAATACGCCTCGTATTTCGGTAGGCTTATTAACCTTTACTCGGAATCTGTTGCATATATGCAACAACAAACATAAGGGCGTTGTCGTAATTTGTTACATATACACGTATGTAACATGCAGCTTAAAATAAAATTCCCGTGCTTTTAGCATGTTGATACTTTCATGAGAGGATGGAAACACTGACAAAACCTTCTCCAAAGGTTTATAGTCATCCTGTGAATGAAAAGTTTCTCCTTGCAACACATCAAGGTCACATTTTCGAAGTTTGCTTTGACAGGGAGACGATAAACATGTGCAGTTTATGACTTGATTTTTCTCGTGGTGCAGGACGTGAAATGTGACTTGTCGGTGATAAGAAGAGCGACCCTAGCTTTTGTCTGAAGCTTCCAAGGAGGTGTGTCGGATAGACTGGAAGGCATCTTTTGGCCCGAAGAGAGGCTAAAAATAGATGAAGCTAAAATGCAAGTGGTTGGTCACACGTGACGCCACAACCGAACAAAGGCAGATATCTGGGACATGCCATAAGGCAAGAAAAGCAGATTTGTGGGAAATTGAAGCTTTGCCAGCTGAAATTCCTCCCAGCATGCATTGCACCAACCTTTCACTGCCCCCCCCCCCTTTTAGCGTCAAAGACAGGTCCCATCAGACCAGACCAGAGTAGTACGTTGAGAAGTTTGTTGGGGGGGGGGGGGTGCGTGGATGTTTTCCAATTCCTAGTTTGGCTCGTGCTTGCTTCTTGTGATCTGTGTCATGCTCTTATCGTAACACCGTCCAGCTTAGTTCAGGGGTAGAGCATGAGATACCTAGGGCAATTAAACTTGAATAACAACGTTAATGTTGAAAGAAAGGAAACAACTTATATAACTCAACTGAGAGTAATAAACCCTCATAGCTTATATTCTAAAATCATGTGATTATACATATTAGGTACATGTGGTTCTCTTTCCAATTCAATTTCTGTATTTGAAGGTATATATATTTCCAAAGGTTTCTTCTTCTTCTTATACCATAAATAGGCTTCTTCTATATAGTACATGTATGTTTCTTCTTCTTATGTACTTATTCTTCTTGTATGTACCTAACTAAGCTTATATATATATATATATATATATATATATATATATATATATATATATATATATATAGGATAAAAGCAAGGAGGGCCAAAAGGGCTAAGTAAAAATCAAAGAAGGTAAAAGGAAACACTCACCGGACAGTAGAAAAATTCAAAATTTTCGCTAATTTCATAGCATCATCGGTGTGAGGAGAAATAGACGGAACCGGAAGTTCTATTTCTCCTCACACCGATGATGCTATGAAATTAGCGAAAATTTTGAATTTTTCTACTGTCCGGTGAGTGTTTCCTTTTACCTTCTTTGATTTATATATATATATATATATATATATATATATATATATATAACATGTACAAACTTCCTCTTCTTATGTACATAAATAGGCTTCTTATTAAGTACTTATTGGTTAGTTGTCATGTTTGTTAACAAATTATAATTATATTTACATGTATATACTTCCCCTTATTGTTACTTTCTCCCACATCTCTGATATACCGGATTGTTCTCACGGATATCCTTGTATATATATCCCTGGGAATATCTGAAAGATCTAGCTTCGTTGGTCAGAACTCATTTTCTTCCTTAGCTAAATCATGCTTCAGATCTAATGGGTCAGGAACCCAAACTGGCAGTTGTATAATCTCTCCACCTTCCTTCCTTTGCTCCTCCAGCACAGCTTCACGGGTTTTCCGACCAGCCCGTTTCCTGCGTTTCTTCGGCATTGGCCCAACTATCTATTTACCCCCCCTTCGGGTTGCTGTTTAAGACTAATGTGCCACCACCGACTAACTAATGCAACCAAAAAATGGATAATTAAGGATCGCGTCCAGCTCACGCGCTCAGCTCATTCCAGTGCCGCAATCCAATATGTGCAACTCGATAGTGCTCTAGGGCTGCCCAGAAGATGGTGCCACCAAAGAAAAAATAAAAGCTCTGATAAAACTTTTCTTTCTATCAGAAGGTAAAGACCCAAATTGAACGTCATTTCTCAACTTCTTAACTCTCCTGATGCAAACAGGCGTGATTAATATAGCGATCCTTTCATTCTTGCACCTTTTCCACAATTCATTGTTGTTCTGTTATGATCAATCAAACATCAGTTATAATACCTTTGCAATATTTACATTTGGTTTTAGTTTAATTTCATCTTATATTAGTCCTCTTATTTGATACAATTTCCATATCTACCTCGTGCTGTCATCTGTTGTTCACTTCTTCAACTATTTACAATTCATTTCATTCCTGCAGGTACGTGACATCTGCGAATCCACGTTTTTCCGTTCATTCGGCTCTTTGTCCAAGCATGACCAGAAAACGGCGATTGAGCGACAGGGAGATCAGTGAATTTTTAGATGACACCGACACTGAATGTGAGAGTACAGGACCAGAGGTTGACGAAGCGGATGAAGTCTCTGATGATATTGATTGGGAGAATGCATCCGATTCTTCTTCGGATGAAAACGATGCTCCCATCCCATCAACATCAACTTCGACAACCTGGGGCCCACGCCACGCTCATGTTCAGGGTCCAACTCCTTTCCCCTTCATTGGCCGGTCTGGTCCTAAGACGCCTGATTTGACGCAAGACTCTTCGCCATTTGATTCCTTTCGCCTATTCTGGACGGATGCTCTTTTCGACCTTCTGCTGGTAGAATCCAACAGATACTATCAGCAGTTTGTGGATAAAAACCATCTGGGCAGGGTAGAGCCACCCATCACCCTAGGCGAATTGTTCTTTTTCTTGGCACTTTGGCTTTATTTTGGACATAACAAGCATGACTACATCGGCTCGTACTGGCAAAAAAATCTATTTCATACGCCTTGGGTCGGCCGTGTTCTGTCCCGCAACCGTTTCCGGCATATCCTTCGTTTCTTGCACTTTGCCGACAATTCTTGTCCTCCACAAGACAACAGCGACCGAATGTGGAAACTGAGACGGACTTTGGAACATTTCAGACAAAGGTACTTTGACTTATACCATCCGACGGAACAGGTAGCCATTGACGAGGCTAATGTTCTCTTCAAGGGTAAGGTGCTATTCAAACAATATATTCCAAAGAAGCAGAAGCGATTTGGCACAAAGCTCTTCTTGCTCTGTGACTCTTCTGGATATACTGTTGACATTGTAGTTTATCTGGGAAAGGACAAAGCAAGACAGACTCAAACTATGACAGCCACCCATGCCCTGGTCATGGAACTAAGTAAGAGAGTTCAAGGAATTGGTCATAAACTTTTTATGGACAATTACTTTTCCTCCCCCGAACTTTTTGATGATCTCGCAACAAAGCGTGTTCAATGTTGTGGGACTGTCAACAAGAATAGGCGGTCCATGCCCACTGACTTTAGGACGAGCAAGACGAAACGTGGTGACCTGGACGTTCGTACAAAGGGAGACTTGATAGCTGTACGTTGGCGCGACAAACATGATGTCCTTATGTTGACAAATTTCCACAGACCCCCTGCACAAGGGAACTTTCTTGACGACCACGGTAACCCTTTGAAACCCGAGATAATATTGGAATATAACAGACATGTAGGTTACGTCGACAAGGCTGACAGGATGACATGTTCATATCTGACTGACAGAAGGACATTAAAGTGGACCAACAAACTGTTCTTCTACCTCCTGAACCAGTCTATCCTCAATGCACACATCCTCCTTAAACAGGTCTCCCAGAATCGCACACATAGAGATTTCCGGGTAAGTTTGATCGAAGAGCTGGTTCAACGGGGGATTATGGAGCAGGCTGGTCCTTCTAGACCTTTGCCTGGTGCTGATCTTCCACCTCCCCAGATGGTAAGATTAGAAGCATCGGCTAACAAGCATTGGCCTAGAAAGGCTACTACACGCTCAAGGTGCAAATTGTGCTACCGGAAGAAGATTAATAAAACTACATTCATTCAGTGTAAGGAGTGCAAAGTGTACTTGTGCATCGATCCGTGCTTCGAGATTTTCCACGTGTCAAACTAGGTGGTGAGTACCTATATTGCATAACACTAATTATTTCGGTGTGAATATTCTAAATAACTACCCATTGATCATGTCTCTTTTTCAAACGGTTTGCCTACAATTCTAACCCAAGCTAATATTTTTGACATTGCATTGTTCCACATATTGTCTCATATTTCACCTTGTATGACAGCCGGGACATGAAACAAGTTTCATTTCATTGCCAAAGGTCCATTCAATAAAAGGAAAGCTAAAGTTCGCATCCTTTTCCCATAAAAATTGGGGAAAAAGAGGGCAAAGTCTAGATTTTTATTTTTTTCATGGAAATTTGGGGGGTGAGACCCCCACACCCCATCTTTCGCACTTGGGCATTCTGAATTAGCATGGGTTGTATGCCCTGATGTTTTAGCTTCCAAGCAAAAGTTGTCCGAGTACATAGGTCAAATAGTCTAGGAAAGTTGTCCGAGTACATAGGTCAAATAGTCTAGGAGTTATAATAATTTCATGTGCACTATGCAAATTAGCATTTTTCGTATAAAAACAGAGTTCCACATATTGCCTCATATTTCACCTTGTATAACAGCCAGGAACATGAAACAAGTTTCATTTTGTTGCCAAAGGTCCATTCTATTAAAAGAAGGCAAAAGTTCATGTCCTTTCCCCATAAGAGTGGGGAAAGAGGGGGAAAAGTCTATATATATTTTATTTTTTCGTGGAAATTCCCCATCTTTCTCACTTGGGGATTCTGAATTAGGATGGCTTGCATGGCCTGATGTTTTAGCTTCCAAACAAAAATTGTCCAAGGTACCTAGTCTTACCATAAATACTGTCACAAAGTTTTAAGTAAATTGACACAAAATGCTGAAAGATATTTTAATATCCTAATAACATTACTGAAATGGATGTATGACAAATCAAAATCACAAATCAATATTCATAATGGCCGCCCTTAGCACGCACACATTCCGTAAGTCTTTGTGGCCACGCATCAATTGAATTACGCAACACATCGACTGGAAAATGAGCAACTGCCTTCAGAAGAGACCGACCGCTTTAAACTTTCAATATTGGGATGTCTCTTTTTGCAAGCCTTCTCCTGAAGCTTGGACCACAATTTGTAGTCCAAAGGGTATAGGTCCGGACTTGCAGAAGTCCAATCTAAAGTGGAAATGAAGTCTGGAACATTTGCTATGAGGGCATGCTCCATTGCTGTGAAAAGGGGTCAAAACATCAGCCAAAGTGTACCAGCAGACAGTGCTTGAGAAACTAGTCAAGAATCTCAACAACACCCTCTTCCATGGTCAGAACTGGAGCTTCTAGCAGGATTCAGCCCCAACATATGGGGCCCGAACAACACAGCAGTGGCTGGAGGCAAATGTACCAGACTTAATTTCCACTTCGGATTGGGCTTCTGCAAGTCCGGACCTATACCCTTTGGACTACAAATTGTGGTCCAAGGTTCAGGAGATGCCTTGCAAGAAGAGACATCCCAATATTGAAAGTTTAAAAGCGGTCTCTTCTGAAGGCAGTTGCTCATTTTCCAGTCGATGTGTTGCGTAATTCAATTGATGCGTGGCCACAAAGACTAGGAATAGTCCAGGAGTTATAATAATTTCATGTGCACTATGCCAATGAGCATTTTTTTTTTTTTTGCAAGAAAGCAGAGTTCCACAAATTGCCTCATATTTCACCTTGTATGACAGCCAGGAACATGAAACAAGTTACATTTTGTTGCCAAAGGTCCATTCTATGAAAAGAAGGCTAAAGTTTGCATCCTTTTCGCATAAGAGTGGGGAAAGAGGGGGCAAAGTCCAGAGTTTTATTTTTTATTGAAATTTTGGGGGTGCGACCCTCCACACCCCGTCTTTCTTGCTTGGGCATTCTCAATTAGCATGGGTTGCATGCCCTGATGTTTTAGCCTTCAAACAAAAATTGCCCGAAGTAGATAGGTCGAATAGTCTAGGAGTTATAACGTATTTTCTCCGATAAGTGTGAGAAGAAGAAAATTGCTGGGAAATGCCTCGACGAAACAGAGGTTACTTTCTGAAAACCCGCCCAGCGGTTGAAGGTTAAATATTTCTATGTAGTGTAAACATGTTCACATAACTAAGAGTAGTTTTGTATGTGTTTTTAATAGAACCTAATAGCATGATTAGTATGATACGATTTTCGATGCTTGAATTTGTTATACGAACGTGTACATGAAGCAAAAAAGAAAATACTGCTCTTCTTTTGAAAATCTAGTATGAAATCTCTTTACACTAAATTTTGTGTTTAGTAAAATATGTATATTTGTATTCTGCCTTTCCAGTACATCTTGTATCATTTGGTTAAATGGCTACTAAACCTGGTCACAGAGCAACTAGTGGTGTATTTTGTCTGCTTGTTGCAAAATTCTCAACCTTTGTGAAACCACAACCCAGTAAATTTATTTCTTACAAGTCGGTGCCCTGATCCAAACTTTTTCACTCATAAATACATTTGTGATCTTTAAAGTTTATATGGAAATTAATATGCACCCTTAATTAATATTAATATATCAACTATGGCATAATCATAGTTCAATAAGTATAGACTTGCTGTCAAATATAAAATTAGATTTAAATTTGTCGTCACCCCCTGGGACCTTTTGCGGCCCGGCAGTTGAAAAGCACTGGCACTGAAACTGAAGCAGATTCAAATAACACTGGCCGCAAATGGAAAAAAAATCTACTTAAGAAATGTGGACTGGACCTACAGTTTGAGATGAGATCTGAAGCACTCTTCCTCCAATGAGGATTGAACCTCGGACCCCTTCTTATTACAAGGCAACAGCATTACTTTATTGCACTCCAGAGGCCCATTCATGATTATAAAAGGAACCTTCTATCAAAAATCTGGCCTTTTCCCAACAACAGTACTTGCAATTTTTTTTCTGTGATTTACAGGCTAAATTAAATCTTAATCTCTGATGAAGTAGCTATCACTCTTGTTAAGTATAGAGGACATTCAGACCGAAGCAACACATGACAGTGGGGGGTGTCACATTGAAGTGACAAATGAAATGGGCCCCTTCAGTCTGTAAGCAAGCATCCACCATGCATGCACAAACAAGACCGAGGTGGCATGATTCGCACCATTGAAGGACCTTTCAGACTGAAGTCACAGATGACAAGCGGCGCAGTCTCCTTCAGTATAAAACAAAACATTAACCATGCATATAAGAACAACAGACCGAAGCGGCACGATGCATGCCATTAAACAGTGTAGTCCGAGCAACATACAAGTGACATGTTTAGCTCGTTGTTGCACTTTGGTTCAAAAGGTTGAATGGATTACTGAAGATCTGCGTCCAAGTGACACATGTCACTTGTTGCTTTGGTCTGAAAGTTCCCTGAGATAACGGTACAGGCCAAATGACAAGTAACACTTGCAGCTTACGTTGCTTCGGTCCGAAATGGGTTGATTTCCAAGAGCCACGTCTTGCTTCCGACTCAGAGCTCCGTTAAACAGGACATACACATATTCATGGTGAACAGTAAAGATTTTTTTATTGTTCCGAAACATTGAATATTTTGATATTAACATTTGTTTCATATTTTATGACATCAACATTTAAATTGAGACACAAACATGCAAAAGCTTGTTTTAAGCCGATTTCATGGTCAAATGTGCTCATTAGGACTACACGTTTAGTTTTAACCCTAGCTTACCTGTACAAGAAACTTACATACTGAGGGAGGGGCAACTCATAGGCCCACACTTTTTTATATCACTAAAATACAAGAAACCATTTTATTATTGAATTACTGCTTCCTTTGCTGATTATATATGTGCAGTTATTTATTAATTATAATAATTACAAAAATTACTACCATTTATAAGAAAATAACCAATTTTTTCGTAAGTGTCTCGCATATATTTTATCATTCACTAAAACTCACAAAATCCATAATATTTTTTTATTAATCCTTTTTTGTTTGTAAAAGTGCAGTTGTTTATTAAATATAACAATTACAATAATTACCATCATTACCAACCAATTGTACACAGTCACTGGCATGAGTGGCTCGAATGAGACTGATTCGAAGATGGCGCTGATAATCAAACCAAGTATATTTTGCCTCCTATTTACATTACATTTATGTTTTTACGAGCAAAAGTAATACAGAAATATTGGAAACATCCTAGAGAACAGTGTAATTTATTTTCAAGCAGTTGAAAAATATATAAAATTGATGTGGTGGGCCTGCTAGACCCCCCCCCCCACCCCAAATGTGAAAGAGAAAATGTGTGTAAACCCTGAAGATCAGCAAAAGGTTTGTGTATCATACAATCCAGAGAGGCTGAACATTTCACAATCGATGCCCAGGGTACTTAGTGAAGACCTTGGACTTTGACCTTACTGGCAGAGTACTGGATATTTCCTGATGTCACAATTGAAGAACCAGATGGGATTGAAATTGGGATGGCTCCTTCAGCAGAACGGCAGCAGTGGGTATCTTAATATTCTCTTCACCTATAAGTAAGTTTTCACCATTGAAGAGTTTTAACTGCCAAAATGTCAGGGTATATTCTTCAAGCTCTTGAAAGGTTCGTGAGAGAGTTCCCAAAGTTCGGAGAGGCCACCACCCTTACTCACCCTTACTCAGTCCTGATTAGATGGGAGGTGAGTTATGAGTGTTCCACAAAGTTCATTTTTGTATGCAAGAAGCAATGCCCAAGTACATGTTGAAAGTGTCCTGGACCCTCTTGTGATGCTGTTGAACCAAACCATCTTCAGTGATGAACTCTGAAGCTTCCAGCATGATTCTGCTCCAGCTCATAAAGCAAGGATGACGTGTCAGTGGCTTTTGGCGAGTGTACCCAATTTCATCTCCACTGCTGATTGTCCATTTGCTAGCATTCATCTCAATCCCGTGAACTACAAACTGTGGTCAGTGCTCAAGGGGATTGTCTGGAAGAAGAGGCACCCTACAATTGAAACCTTAAAGCACTTCTTGATGGCAGAATTGTCAGATTTTCCCATTGAAACCATCTGTGCTGAATAGTTTATTGACCGGAGACTTTGAGCCTGTAATATTCTAAAAGGAATTTAAAAATCACAAACCATATTCAGCTTATTCACAAAATAGTGTGTGACAGTATTTACAGCTAGACTAGATAGACACAGTTACGAATGATTGAAGAAGATTGTCTTGAGAGAAAGACACTATTATAGAAAAGAAATACCAAAGTTTAGAACATAGCATTTAGTGTCTGAAAATGTAACTTTTATTTTCTAAACATGTTCCATCTACTTTTTCCAGGTGTGCTGACAATAAGAATTTTGAAATTTCTTCAATCCCTTCAAAGACCAAGAAAGGCGTCTATTACAACATTCATTGGAAAACATTTAAGAAACAATCTCATCTTGTAGAACAGGAAAGAATACAATCATTTTCTTGCAATCTTTGTGAGAAGTCATTCGTCTCGGTGAGGGAGCTTCAAAGCCATGAAATAAGTCATTCAGAAGATCGCCCGTATATTTGCAATTTTTGTGGAAAATCATTTAAGAGAGAACATCATCATCTAAAACATGTAAAAATACACACAGGAGTGCGTGCATTTTGTTGTAGTCATTGTGGAAAGTCATTTGTGACCAAATATGAGCTTTCTAAGCATGAGGTTATACATTCAGACGCTCGCCCTTACATTTGCAGCACCTGTGGAAAGTCGTTTAAGAGAAGTCAGTGTCTCACAAAACATCAAGGAACACACACAGGTGTTCGGCCATTTTCTTGTGATCTTTGTGGAAAGTCATTCATTCAGAAAAGTGATCTTGCAGTCCATGGAAAAAGTCATTCAGAAGATCATCCCTATAGTTGCAGCACTTGTGGCAAATCGTTTAAGACAAAAAAATATCTTCCAAAACATGTAAAAGAAATGCACACAGAAGTTTGTTGTACTCTTTGTGGAGAATCATTTTCGAACCAATATTATCTTTCTATGCATGAGGAGGCTATGCATTGAGGAGCTTGCACTTACATTTATGGCACCTGTCGAAAGTCATTTAAGAAGAATCATAGCCTCACAGTACACAGAAGAATACACACAGGTGTTCGACCATTTTCTTGCAGTCTTTGTGGGAAGTTTTTCATCCGGACAGATGAACGATAAGCGATGAAAGAAAATCGTCCCTACAGTTGCAAAACTTGTGGAAAATCATTTAAGAGAAAACACGATTTTCCAAAACATTATAAAGTACACTCCTATTTTCTTGTGGCCTTTGTGAGAAATCATTTCCAGAAAAAGGTCGCCTTACAAGTCATGAAAGGACACTAGGAAGATCATCACTCATATTGTTGCAATACATGTGGAAAAGCTTAAAGAAAGGAAAAGTACCTTTAAACATGAAAAAGAACTTTAACGCATTTGTCGATTTAGATGTAACCTTTGTCGAAAACCATTTGTTCAGCTATAAATGTGATCTCCTACTTCATGAAGAAGAACATGTATAACTTGAATAGTTTTTATGTGATTTTTGTGGGAACACTTACTATTTAAAACGTTCTCATTTATTTGGAACATAAAAAGAAACATGTTACAAGTCAGCCTAATGTCTAGTAATGGTTGTGACAAATCTTTCATGTAAAATGCTATTTTCTAAAAAAATATATATTTGTATTCTTTGTATTCAGTCTATATGTGTATCTTTTCAGTTTTCCACCATACATACCCATATGATTAGATAAAAAGATAATCAAATTGGAAATGTGGTGAAATACACAGGGTTTAGTAAGAAAAACTAACCTCCTTCATTTTACCAGACATTCTCACTCTGTCTAGAAGTATTCTTCTTCACACGACCTTTCACTCCCCTTCCCATCCAGCCATGTTATGTCACCTCTCCATCCCCACTGTTCTTCTTATTAAGACAGTTGCAATAGGAATTGTGAACAAGCAAGCATCTTGAAAAAATGCTGTATTCAACACGGAAGCAAGTGGCCATAGTGTATGCATACAGAGGCACCAGCTCTATCCAGGCAACATGGACAAGTTTCCACATTGTCCAGTTCCACCCCCCCCCCCCCCCCACCATCCCCCTAAATGTGCCTCATGGCATGGTGCAAAGCACGTGGAACTTTACATTACCTTACCCTGCTGAAAATTGCATCCTGCAACGCCAAGGGGGCTTTGACGTCACTTGGTGTTATAGCTCAGGGTGGTTCATGGATACTCAATAATACATTTCTGAATGTATATTATCTATGTCCAACCTCTAAGATACTGAGTCCTAAGAGCTAAGTTGTAAGTTCAAATCCAATAAGTAAGTGAATAGAGATAATCTAAGGCTCCATACTATAGAAGAATATAGTAAAGTCCTTTTCACCTAAGATTGGCAGAAGCGACACCATCAGTGTCAGGCATCAATTCCCCTAGTACATGATGCTGTTTCCTAAAAGGGAGGGTTTTTATACCATTCCACTCAGCGTGTCTCGATACTTGCTTTAACCTTCAAGCAACCTTCTCTATTCCAGTGGCCATTTTCACCTAAGTCCATTTCCTACTGTCTTGCCCTTCAGAGGACAAGCTATCAGGGCGATCATTATCTCAAGCATGTGGAGGGGATGGGTGAACACATGTGCATGTGGAGACCTTCGGTGAGGACACTAGCGATTGCTATCTGACCTCGTTCTCTCTAATGACAGATTAACTCACACTTGTGTTTGCTAGGCCACATCCTGTTATTCAACTGTGCTGTTTACCAGATGAGGGAAAGATGGTATCTTTCGTTTGACTTTTCCTAGAGGAAGTATCGGACTCGCTATCTCTGTGGCTTGTTTGGTAGAAAAGCCTGCACAATAAGGATTTTACTTAATGCAACTAAATGTTTGAGACTGGTGTCACTATTGCCAATACAATAAAGAATTTTGCGTGTTACATAACTCCCCACCTTATCTTAGATGGTCTCCATCTAATGTCAGTTACATCCTAAAATTCAACTGCCCTCGTATATGGAAAAAAATTAAAAAGGAAAATAATAAAAAATAATTTGAAATTTGAAATAATAACGAAACTGAATAACAAAACAAACTGATAATGTAAAACATAATTAAGTAATACATAAAATACCTGAAATAACAAAATGAATATTGATACTAGTGAATGATATAGAGGGCATATCATTTAAATGGCTACATATTCCTAACGTTTTTCCCTAAAGTCCTAACTAATTGTGTACTTATAATTGAAAATGTAGATTCTCATTGATCCTAACTAAATATTAAAATACTCATCAATTACGTAATAAAAATGAATTTTCATTTAATCTACCAGGATCCTAAGATCGTAGTTACTTAACCTAGATAGTTATTTATACATTCAGTGTCTGTGTAGAGTTACAGTACACTTCTTGAATACATAATAAACATGTTACATATGTGTTTCATCTTTTGTTACAAATGTTGATTATGTCTACATGACAGTGGTAAGTTTCATATCTAAGTGTGTGTACTCCTTCTTCATGCACATAGGAGTTAAAAAGTGTTCATTCGATTCATATCATTGATTACAAATTTACTCATTTCTCAAACTGGAGACTGCATTCAGCCGAATTGAAATATGTTTGTGTCACACAACAGGTTGTCACTGGGGATTGAAGTATGCCTGGGTCAGTCTGAGGTTGTCTGGATACAACTGGGGATATTTTGGGGAGAATCTCACTTCACTGGGAAAATAAAACTGGGTAGAGTAAGTTCTTCCTAGCCTGGGTCATTGGTTGTCCATCTCTGGGATTTGGCAGCATCATCCACTCAAGAATAAAGGGATGGATATGGAATCTGTAACTGAGAAGAGTCTATGAGCAAATTGGTTTTCCTTAATTATTCCATAATACATTCGTAGATAGGTGGGCCTTTCGGGACCTCATAGCGGTTGCTCTCATGGCAACTGGAACATTGACATTTCTATGTTTCCTAACATTTATGCCATATACAGGATGTCATTTTAATGCCACCCACGGACCACAGAAACGTATAGAGCACATCAAAACAAACAACTTTTCTCAGTAACATTTTACTAGTTGGTGCATCGTTTTGGTGCTACAGCCGTACAAAAAAGACAGTTTTGCCGCCTGGATGCTGGCAACCCAACACAACATTTGATCATATCTGTGACGTCATTTCCTGCGGCAGCGCACTGCAGGGTTGCAAGGAACACACAAATTTTGTGAAAAATGACAAAATACCAACCACATTATTAGCTGTAAAACGAGGCGAGAAACGCGTCCAATAGGCCGAACATCATAGCCTACCAGCCAGAAGATCAGCAGTCATCTCAGGAGAAGGGGGAAGTGAACCAATGATATGAGAGATGGTAAAAATGTATTCAAAATGAAGTGTCAATATCGGATTTTGTCTCAGCCTACATGTCAAATATCAACAACAATAAATTTTATTGGGCTTACAGCTTACATGTGGCTGTTTACACCCTGTTACATGTCAATTATATTTGCAAATCTCGTTGCAAGGTTGATATCTACAGGTTTGTGTCGAGATGCCTTGTGGTACTTTTGTGCTGATAACGAAAGAATCCGAGGTTCACGTTGTTACATTACGGCTAAATCACGTACTACCAAAGTAACGATCTAATGATGAATCAGTAGCAAATATACTGCCCTGTTCATAGTTGCAAACTATTACATGTGTATCCGGTGCGTAGATAAACACATTCGTCGGAGAACTTGTATTACTACTACCATTTTTGCCACTTGCCTCATATTGCCCTGAATATACTAATTATTGCTTACGTTTGGAATTTTGAGTTCTTTCATTTATATTTTGTCATCTGTTCAGCGTGTCACAGACAACTAGTATCAGAAGGACGAAGTGGATAGACTAAATTGTAGATGCCAACTTGGTAACTAGATTTGCAAATATTTGACATGTAAGCTGAGACAAAATTCGATATGACCACTTCCACTTGAATTATATTTTCTTTCTACCATTTTTCGTGTCGTTTGTTTACTTCCTGTTAGGTTACAGAATGTATTTTCTCGTTTTGTTTTACAGTACATAATGTGGCTGATTGTAGTTATGTCATTTTTCACAGAATGTGTTTTCCTGGCAACCCTGGAACGCATTGCTTCACGATGGGATATGATGTCACAAATGCAATCAATGTTGTGTGTGGTTGCCAGCATTCAGGTGGCAAAATGGTTTTTTTTGAACGACTAGCGCCGAAACAATGCACCAACGAGAAAAATGTTATTGAGAAAAGTTGTTTGTTTTGATGTCCTCTATACGTTTCCGTGGTCCGTAAGCGCCATTAAAATGACACCCTGTATAATCCAGAAAAAAAGACTGAACAAGAGACAAGTTGTTATGGAGAGCCAAATATATATAGACAATATGGAATCTGATTTGTTACTCTCTGGAAGTTCTATGTCAATCGAGATTCTACAGATAGGGGTATCTTGTATATCTAGGGTACATTCATAGCTTGTTCGATTAGTCTGTGAGTAATCTACCCAATTAATAGGTAATATCCTTGAAATTTGTGCTTTCGTAGGATTTGGAAGTATACATGGAAATTGAGCTTGATAACATGAATTAAAGATGCAAAGATTACACTGACATCCTAATTGGATCACCAGTGTTCCAAAAGGAGATTCCCATTGAAAACTGAAAAGAATACACTCACATTTTACATTAATTTCAACATTAGAAGGGATTAATAAAAGATAAGTGGAAACATTAAACAGAATTGGGGAAATAATCCACGGATTTTCAATGCATTTCAAGCGACAGTATTTTACTTGTTTAGGCACGTCGTTTTGAATATTTGAAAGTATGCATCGATTTTATGGGAAATCTCTAAAAGGAATTTTAAAACAAAGGGTGTCTTAAGAAAAATCACAAAGAGGTTTGTATAATGTTTTACCTTTGGTGTCATATATAACGTTAAAAGTGGATAGCGGTGTAATGCAAGTCTTGTCGTAGTATTGCAAAGGTAGCGGTCTAAAATTATATGCAACATAATTTGCAGATTTGTGTACAGGTGGTACTAAAGCAGTTGTGGAACTACAATGGGGATATTATAATATTGTCCTAATTTACTCACAGGAATAGCTAGAGTATAGTTATAATTATTTGTTCTTCGGATTGTAGTCTTTAAATGATCTTGCAATAATTGAAATGGAATTAATGCAGGGTGTGGAATTTTTCTTTGACAAGAGGAGGTAAGAACATGAAATAACTCGGGTATGTCATTCAGGGGTAAATCCTTAATAGTAACCCAATTTTCAGCTGGGAAGTATTGAATACGGTCGTAAATTTCATTAATGTCTGTGTCTTTTAAGAATAAAGTCCTTATATGTGTTTTAGTGGCTCTAAAATAACTCCATCCTTGTACTGCTGGGTCGATTAAAATGGAAGTATTTCCTAGTGAAGTGGGTAAATTTTCCCAATAGATTGAAGTGATAGGAGTATACTGCAATCGATATATTAAGGGAACTGAAGTTTCATATAGAATGGGAAAGTCCACTTGATTTTTATATAGGCTGGAAGATATAAAAGTGCTCATGGTTAGTCCATTAATAGTCGTGGCGAGAGACATCATAAGGAGTAAATGTATGGTCAGTAATGCTGTCATGGTTAAATGTGCTGGAACACGTCCAGGATTGTGTCTACACGGTTTAGGTATTAGTCTATTCCTAGTTGGAATATGGAGTCTAGGAATTTCATCGTTAATGAAAAAGATGAGATTAGGATGAGAGTGATTAATTCATCTAAATATTGTAGTTGCCTTGCAGCAACATTTCTTGTACTGTTTCCCTATACAATACAGGATTATCCCAAACAAAATAAGAATTAGTGGGACTATTATATAGATAAGAATATCTTCTAATGTGTCTAGACCAAAACTTAGGGCTTCAACATTGTTAATTTGATTGAGATCAACCATTTGAGTGGTTAACAGTCAAAATTTATATATAGTCCATGCAATCAAAATAGTGAGACCTATATTCCATATTTTTATAAGTGAAGTTTTAACGTGACTGCTTCCTGAGTAAGGAAGATTTTCCAAGTCTTCTAAGTTGTCTAAATTACTTATGTCATTTGTCATGGGTTCAATTTTCAATTTGAGTTGTAATCTTTAGGAAAGGAATATTTTCTGGCCACGCTGTATCTAAATAAATTCAGAAGCTTTTGTCCCAGCAAATAGTACATCGATCTTCATGGTTGGAATTCATCGCTTGTTTTACTTGAAGAAGAAAAAGTTCGGGGGATGAATGTTTCTTTAGTTATAGTGAGAGAGCAGTGGCAAGGCAATGTTATTTCTAGTGCTCCCGGTTCATTAGCATACATATGGAGATTAAACGTCACGTTATGGCACTCGCCTGTTATCACGGAAGGTGGATTTGTTATGACATAATGGTCTGGAGCTATTTCAGTAATGATAACATTATTTCCGTCATAGCACTGAAACATGCAGTATCTTGCTAGTTCTTTTATAGTGGCACCTTGTCGTATCTTTTGTGAACAAGAGTTTCCTAATGTTGCATCGTGGCCATAACGTGGAATATAACACATTGGTGAATTGTGTGGATCACATGTGGATAAAAAAGGTTCCTGATAGAAGACAAATAGATTGAGAACTTGTTGCTGAAAATAGAGATGGGTGTATTATATTGCAAGTATTATTTTTCCATCAAAAACGGGCTGCTAGGAATTCTAATATTACATTTTCACCAATTCTCGTAATGGGGATTGTGAATAAGCAGTGGGCCAAGGGCATAGATTGGAACTGCTAACTGGTATCCCCCTTTTCCCTAAGGTAAATTGTAAATGTTTTAAATCTCTTCTCAAAACTTGAGGTGTGATTAAAATTAAGGGAATTTTATTAGCAAAACATGAGGTTCTTATTTCTCTTAATTCTGAATTTCTGGAGTTACTTATAATGAGTTGGTGTAAAATAACTGACTGTAAGGCAAGACGATAAAATGTATATGTGGTAGCATTTTCATCCGTAATTAGTTCTGAAGATACATCCATAATTCTAGTTCGTAGGAGATTTATTTTGTTTTTCCATGGTTACAAGTGTATCGTTTGTCTGACTAATGGATTCATGAATCTGAGTTCTTATGACATGTAGTTGCTGGTGTTCTCCTTTTAAGCTTGAAGTAATTTTATGAAGTTCAGAATTAAGTGTCTGTTCGTTTACTAAGAGTTGTTGGAATTGTTGTTCACTGACAATTCTGCAACACCAACTTGCAAAGTTTCCAATTAAATTTAGACCTAAGCCTCTTTTAACTCTTTCAAAGTCATCTGTAGGAGTGAGTGTTGAATACTATTTCTGTGGTATTTAGATGCGTTAACATTAAAGATTGATAATCACTTATCAATTTATCCAGTGTATTGAATACCTGCATATCATGATATGTGTGTACCTGATTGATCTGTACCCCTTTGGTAAGGTCCACTATTGTTGGGTTGATTACCATAGCTGGCGTGAGATCTTTGGTGTATGACGGAGGGACACTACCCTGTACAATGTCACCTGCGGGAGCTGTTTCCAGTATGCTCCAGGCATCAATTTTATGGTCGGGCTAGACCACGTCCAGTCCAAAATGAAAAGCAACAGAAGGAGTGGCATCATGGACATTTCTGGAACTAAAAAACGTATGAGTGACACAATTCTCACTAAGAATCACTCCCCTTAGCAGGTATTGCTTCGTCTCTAAGCAAAAAAGAAAGTAATCCCTGAGAAAAATTTATTAACATATAACTATACAGATAAAATAACACAAGAATTCAAATAAACAGTAACACATATAAAATGGAATAATAAACTTAACCCCGAGTGGTTAGCACATCGCGCTGCGACGCCAAGGGTCCCAGGTTCGAATCCTGGTCGGGCTTGGTTGTTTGTGAATGTCCATTCATCACTCATCCCCATCTTCGCAAATTAGCCAAGAGGCACAAAACGTGAAGTAAAATAAACAAAATCAAATCAAAATAAAGTTAACCTAAAGGATCTACATTATAATGGAGGCATAGGAAAAAAATATTCCTCATAAAGGCCGAGTCAGGCCTCCAGGTATAAGGGCCAAAAATGTAGAAAACCATCCTTCAAATCGAAGTGTGTATGTAGGGTCCATAGGTCACCTGCATTCTTGATGATTCGGCGAATACTTCATCGGAAAGACTGTGTAAAGTCTCGAAGCCAGCCCCCTCGCAAGGAGAGAGAGAGAAGGTGTGTTAATGCAAGTCTCAAAAACATGATTGTCAGAAATGACACAAAAGTAGGAGGGGGTTCCTCGAGGTAAGACTACATCTAACACATTAAAATCTTCTTGCATATAGGGGTTGCGAGGTGCAACAAACATCATGGGAAAATCAAAGACCAGGAAATTGTAGAGGAGGCCTCTACTTCACCGTCATAGGTGGGTGGAACAAATAATAGTTGGATATCCACCGCGTCTGTCATTCGTACTGGTTGTTGGGATGGAAAAATATCTGACAGGAGGTCAAAATCAAAGGCGGCAGGAGATGAGGTGAATGGAATATCCTCATCCAAGGGCACATCCATATCAAGTAATTCATTTCATACTGGAGAATGAAGAAAGGGAATCTTAGAGAGACTGGAAATACTTACTTCATCTGCTTCATCCATCTCTACATCCATTGTGGAGTTAACTTGTTTAATAAGCAAAAAAGTCCTCGGTCTTATCAGGGATACGAAAATCGCAATCAAACTTCCAGTTCAATGAGTACTTCTCATAACATGTAGCTACAAAATCACATAACTTTAAAAACGATGAAAACAAAAAGTCCTCTTTTTCTGTCAAGGTAGCGTCACAGGCCTGGACATATTTAATGAACAACAAAAGTTCACTTTGAATTGCATCCTCACATACATAAGAGGCGATACTGCCTACTTCTGGCAAGGTAAAAATATCATATCCCAACCTGGTTATCCAAGTATCTACGTTATTGGCCATTACTTGAAGAAAAGGGGCGATTTAGTTGCAAATTCTGACACTTAAAAGGAATACTTACTGTATACATAATCTAACTCTACAGAGGCGTTACTTATCAAACTAATCGCGATATACAAAATAACACTATGCTGGAAATATAGGTATGCTTGGAAATTGAAAATAACTTTATGGAATGTATAGGCCTATACAAAATGGTACGCAGGTATTGTCAGAATTGGAGATGTCATTTAAGAAGTAGCCCTTTGCAAGAATTCATCCACTTCTTTCAGGAACTGTATCACTACGTCATTTGTTTTAGAGTCTGCATGAATAGGAAATTGTCTGTATATGCCTGCTTTAATGTGCATGCGCACAAAGTTTTGTACAATTTCTGTGCAATCATCAAAAAATTTCATCGCTGTTTGTGTTTTGTACATAAGCGATAAATACCGGTTGATTTTCTTAATTTTATGGGTTTCTAGCACTTTGGAAACTGGCACATTTAATTGGGTCGCTAATTCCTCAACAACTGACTGGAATTGAGGTCCATCAGAAGTAATTAGCAATGGAACATCGTATATGATAATTTTACCGTGAGACATAAGGAAGGGTTAAAATAAGCCAAAATACATTACATCTGATTTACTAACACACAATTAGAGTATAAGAATGAACTAAGTTTAGTCTTTTAAGCTAGTATCATACAGCTAGATTGGAGTTTCCTTATAATAACCAATAAAAATGGCTAAAGAAGCGATAATTCGTCATCTGTTGTAAAAAAAAGGTAGGTCTTAACGAAGTTAAGAATGTAGGAGGGTGCAAGGTGAGGTACTTTGATCGTGTGGCAAGGTGCGAAAATGAATCCTATTCCACGAGGAGGATATTTAACTAAAAAAAAATAAGCCGAGTTTAGCAAATTTAAAAAAAGTTCTGCTGCTAATAGCCTATCATTCAAATGAAAGATAAATCACATTCTACCTTCGGTTTCTAATGCCGTGTTATACGATATTCAAAAAATGCAAGTCCTGAAATAAAAAAATAAAAAAAAGACGTAATGTATTTTTTTTTCCCCAGAATCGAGGGGTGTTGTATAGTGTTGGAATTGACAAAGTCTTCACGGCTCCTGCCGGAAGCAGATAAGATTAGCTCTGTCGCTGCAGTCTTCCGATCTTTATCAAAGGGAGGAGGAAAATTAGTCTGGGACTGCTGTGAGCCGTAATATTGAACAAATGGTTTCGGGTTGGAATTTTAGCCAGCTTTGCATTCGTCCTTTTCTCATCTACAGGGCCATTAAGCGAAAAATGAACAATTTTAAAGATTTATAGATTTCATGATAGGGGCTTGAAATTTGAAAGGTGTGACATCTGTCACGTATGCTTCAAGAATCTGATGCGTATTTACACATCAAACTATCCTTTTTATTCCTTTTATGTCATCTAAGCTATATCTCGTGACCAAAATTTCTTCATTCGAGCTAGATTGACTCGTAAGACCTTTTTACCTTTGACTTTCTCTACATCGTATACATTTCTACCTCTGGAAAGCTCATTGATCGGAGTGATAGTCATTGGAAATGAGTGCTTCATTATCACTTTTATCAACTCCAGATCTGAAAATTCACTTCCGCTTCTAACTTTGTCCAGTGGCAAGAATATTTCCACTAAAAGACAGATATAAAATCTGATTCTTTCGCCATGTTCCATACTGAAAGACTTACGCAGAGGGTGTAGCATGGTCCATGGGACTCGTGAGGGTCTATTCCTTTGAAACTAAAATGCAGCGTGCAAAATGGTGCCAGGGGATTACTTGATATTCCAAAATATGAAGCTACTAAAAATGAGAGGGAAGTGTGTGTTATTGCTTGCGAGAATGAGAGCGTTGTTCTAGGCTGCAGGGAGAATGATTTGGCAGTGGCTTGAGGCCAGTGTACCCAATTTCATCTCCCTGCTGATTGTCCATTTGCTAGCCTTGTTCTCAATCCCCTGAACTACAAACTGTGGTCAGTGCTAGAGGGAATTGTCTGCAAGAAGAGACTCTCTACAATTCAAACCTTAAAGAACTCCTTGATTGCAGCATTTGCGGATTTTCCCATTGAGACCATCTGTGCTGAATAGTTTATAGGCCAGAGAGACTTCAAGGCTGTGTGTAATATAAATATGTAACATTCTAAAGGGAAATTAAAAAATAGCAAACCATTTTCAGCTTATTCACAAAATAGTGTGTGACAGTATTTACAGCTAGACTAGGTAGACACAGTTACGAATGATTGAAGAAGATTTGCACTTTTATTTTTTTTTAACATGTTCCATCTATTTTTTGCAGGTGTACTGACAATAAGAAAACTGAAATTTCTTCAGTCACTTCAAAGACCAAAAAAGGAGTCCATCCTTGCAGCATTTGTTGCAAAACATTTAAGAAAAAATCTCTGCTCATAGCACACGAAAGAATACATACAGGTGTCCAACCATTTTCTTGCAATATTTGTGGGAAGTCGTTCACCTGGGCAAATGGTCTTAGAAGCCATAAAATAATTCATTCAGAAGATCACCCCTATAGTTGCAGTACTTGTGGAAACTCATTTAAGAGAAAAAACTATCTTCGAATTCATGTAAAAATACACACAGGAGTGCGTGCATTTTGTTGTAGTCGTTGTGGAAAGTCATTTGTGAACAAAGATGAGCTTTCTCGGCATGTGGTTATACATTCAGATGCTCGCCCTTACATTTGCAGCACCTGTGGAAAGTCATTTAAGAGAAATCCGTGTCTCAAAAAACACGAAAGAATACACACAGGTGTTAGGCCATTTTCTTGCAGTCTTTGTGGGAAGTCATTCACTCAGGCATGTACTCTTAGAAGCCATGAAAGAATTCATTCAAAGGATTGATCCTATAGTTGCAGCACTTGTGGCAAAACGTTATCTTCCAAAACATGTAAAAATACACACAGAAGTTTGTTGTAATATTTGTGGAAAATCATTTTTGAACCAATATTATCTTTCTATGCATGAGGAGGCTATGCATTGAGGAGCTTGTACTTACATTTAAGGCACCTGTGGAAAGTCATTTAAGAAGAATCATAACCTCACGGGACACAGAAGAATACACACAGGTATCACCTATTTTCTTGCAGTCTCTGTGAGAAATCATTTCCAGTAAAAGGTCACCTTACAAGCCATGAAAGGACACTAGGGAGATCATCACCCATATTGGTGCAGTACATGTGGAAAATCTTGAAGAAAGGAAAATTTAAAAGTAACATGAAAATGAACATTAAAGCATTCATCGATTTAGATGTAACCTTTGTGGAAAACCATTTGTTCAGAAATGTGATCTTACAAAAGTCAAAAGGATTCATTCAGTTGTGGAAAACCATTCAGCTATAAACGTGATCTACTTCATGAAGAAGAACATGTATCACTTGAATAGTTTTTTGTGGGAAGATGTACTACTTAAACATTTTAATTTATTTGGATCATAAAAAGAAACATGTTATAGGTTATCCTGCTATCTAGTAATGGTTGTGGAAAATCTTTTCATGTACAATGCTATTTTCTAAAATATATATATATATGTATTCTTTGTATTCAGTCTATATGTGTATCTTTTCAGTTTCCCACCATACATACCCATATGATTAGATAAAAAGATAATCAAGTTGGAAATGTGGTGAAATATACAGGGTTGAGTAAGAAAAACTGACCTGCCTCATTTTACCAGACATTCTCACTGTCTAAAACTATTCTTCCAGACACGACCTTGAGCCATGTCATGTCACGTCACCTCTCCCTCCCCACTGTATGGCGGGCACCTGTTCTTATTAAGGCAGTTGCGATCGGAATTGTGAACAAGCAAGCATCTTGAAAAAAATGCTGTATTCAACATGGAAGCGAGCGGCCATAGTGTATGTATACAGAGGCACCATCTCTATCCAGGCAACATGGGAATTATTCAGGGACAAGTTTCCACATTGCCCCATGCCAGCAAAATAGCACCATTCAAGATTTGGTGAGGAAATGGCACACAACTGAATCCTAGGGATGGCCAAATATTGCATAATTTTCTATCTGAATTTCAAATATCCAGATATACAATTTATCTGGATATTCAGATTATCTGAAATATCCATATTATTCAAATATCTGGACAGTTTTATTGTTTATCTGTTGTACCTGCTCTCCTTGCATTCTTTTATTTTTCATGTTCGTACACCTTCCACGAGATTCTCAACAAATCTGTCATCCAATGTGTTGGTTTATTCCTTTATGGATTCTCAGATATTCTTAAAACTTTACCAAAAAAAAAAAAAAACCAGAACTCTGCATTATTAAGTTCAGTATTTACCATGTTTGCTTATCTTTCAACGTGGGTCATTTATGCAAGAATAATCTTGAACCTTTATTTTGTAATCATTTCCTTAATTTCAGAAACCATTCATACCAGCAGAAGAGCTTAGGAAACTTGAAAACGTAAATACATGGATTATCTGAGCTATCTAAATATCCATATTATCTGGATATTCAGTAATTTTAAATCCAGATATCCATTATCTGGAGTTTGTGGCCATCCCTATAATGAACCATAGCATTGGTCTTAACAAGAGCAGTGTGGCAAGCTTTGGCAATGCAGTGTCATATTCTCCCATGTTATCTGGTTTACCACTGGTAAACCATCTTCTTTTATGTGGATAGAAATTGCAGCAAAATTTGAAGTTGTCAGACTTCTGTTTTTGTTTTACTTGCATATGTGCATTGGTATTTTATTTCTAATGTATCTAACCATAGCCTGCTATGGTCCTTCCAACCTCGGCACTCTACCAGTTCCTATGTTATTACAAGAACTTATAATTTCTGCCGCTACTCACATAATGGCACTGATGCCACCAGACCCATCTGCTTCTACCAAAGACACCTCTAAAGCAGTTGAACTGAAGGACTGAGTGGGCTTGCGATTTAAGTAGGTCTTTCATACCTTTCTGTTGTTGAGGAAGCAGTGCATTTGAACGCAATGGTAATGAAGAATCTGCAGATAAGTTCACTTCCAACACAATTGTGATGAAGAATCTGCAGATAAGTTTTTGATTGATTGAGTTAGTGTTTTAAGTCCACTTTATGCACAGTAAGGCTAATTGGGACTGAACCTACAGTTTAACCTTTAGCCACCCAGGCCTCTTTCGCATGTAACCCCCTTGCTGCCCAAGCTGATTTTCAGCAAAATGCCGAGTTTTATAAAAATGACTGTAGATCGAACGCTAATTGCCGTAGAGAGACAAGTGATATAGTTTTACTTGGAATGAACCATACATTCGGACTATATAAAATTTATGCACATTCGGCATATATATGGAGGGAGGGGGGGAAGGAAACTGAAAATTCAAGATTTTTTTTAAAAAAATGGGGGTTTCCCCCACCCCGACAAAAAGTACAAGACATTGTAACAATACACATGGAAATAATCGCTAGAGTTTTAGGAACACAAAAATAATTGCACTATTATCATATGATAATAGAACACGACTTGTACCCCCAAAACGACATGTCTTCGTGCCACTGACTCTTTCAGAATATACGTAAGTGAAAATTTGGTCAAAAAGTAATTGGAAGAGAAGAGAAGCCATGGTCGACTACAGTGGCGTGCCCAGGATTTTCGAAAGGGAGGGGTTACGTACACTTTTTTTGGTAGTCAGCTCTCATTTTGCCAGATTTTCCTACCTTTGATGTTCTTTTTTTTTAGGAATACTGGACCAAAAGGGGGGGTTATAACCCCCACCAACCCCCCCTTGGGCACGCCACTGGTCGACTATAAGCCTTTTTGAAACACTGCAGACACTATTAGCACTAATGGCACTTGTACAGCTCGTTTCCACAAACACACACATTCACAAACTAATTGTTGAGGTCGTATAACAAACTTCACACAAACAAAGCCAACTGATGTATGCACGAAACCACCACCACTGAGCTACGGGATGTTGCTCGAATGATAGCCAGGAAAGAGTGATGAAAGCATGCCAAATCTTGCCCTTTCTTGCATCTGCCGCACCTTTCTATTTTTAAACAATGCAGGTCACATTGCAGCAACTTGAAAAACATGTGCTTGGCAACAAGGACCAGTTTTCATCTTGCTTTAGAACTTTTCTTTGTAATAGTGCAGTTTTCATCAACCCCTCTTCCACCCCTCCCCCCCCCCCCTCCTTGTGGCGACATGGGAAAAATTCCTTGTGACCTGTCTAGTTTCCAGTGGTGAAGAAAAGAATTGCTAACAAATCTGGCCTTTGTTTGTCAGATTTATTTTTCCTTTGTGAGGAAGCCGCACAAAAAAGGCCGCCATTTTCCCACTTTTTTTTGTTCGACACCAAGACATGCAAGAGTCATCATTGTTTAATATGTCTGTTAACAATAATGTAAAAGAAGAGAATCACAAATCCAGCCAAAAATAGCGACATTATAACGTAAAAACTACGAGCATGCTAGAGGATCTCGATCGAGACGCTCGGGATGCAAGGGGTTACATGTAGGATCTCGATCAAGATGCTCGGGATGCAATAGGTTAAAGTGGGATCCGAACCACTATCTGCCTCCACCCGGGTATCGAACCCAGAACCTCTTGATTACAAGGCGACGTGGTACTACTGTGCCATCGGGGAGGCCCTGCAGATAAGTTCACTTTCAACACAATTGTAATGAAGAATCTGCAGATAAGTTCACTTTCAACACAATTGTCATGAAGAATCTGCAGATAAATTCACTTTCAACACAATTGTAATGAAGAATCTGCAGATATGTTCACTTTCAACACAATTGGAATGAAGAATCTACAAATAAGTTCACTTATGTCTTCAGAATGATCATTAGTAGTGAAACAGAACAACACATTGCACTTTCTCAAAGCCAGCAGTATGCTCTGTTCTTGCAGGTGTCGCTTTAACACAGTCTGGGTAAGAGAGCACAGCATTATTTATGAATTTTCTGAATAGTTCATGAAACAAACACCACTAAAAGTGTGTGATGGATAGTGCATCATTCGATTTTTGTATTTTTTATAAATTTAGTCCATAAGTGCTGAACTACAGGATGAGGTAGGTGTTGGATTTGGAGCAAGGCATGATTTCTATAATTTTCTTTGTTACAAATCCAGCAATAAGAGAGGGAAAGAAGCTCAATTTCTGTCAAGGAGCTCAAATGAAAGCTATTAATAATAATGATGATAATAATAATGTAACAGAGTAATTGTTTTATGCTCTGAATATCAAAACGTAAATAACTTATATATGTACAAAAATGGTACCCCTGGAAAGGGAGTCGTGAAAATATCATTTGGTTCATTGTGTTTTCATGTGAAAAATAAAATATCAAAGTATATATTCATTACCCTCCCTGGCGAAGCATTGTATCCCCACTCAAGGGAAAAATGTTATTTGTTCTGCTGGAAAATAATTTTGTCCCCTCCCCCTGAAAAATAAAATGTTTCGATCTTGGATGTAGTGGAAGTGATGTGAACCTGGGTGAGAACCAGACCCTCTTGTGGAGGAACACCGATGGATTTTTTTTCCTGAGATGACCAGGTTCTTTCTTTCTTAATTAATGTATTTAAAATTCACAGCAAGGTGAAATAATTATTTTTCTTGTAAAAGAATGCACAGTAGTATGAAAACATGGCATGCTATGAAACCATGGATAATTGTTCCCTACCCAACTTCCAGCAGCAAAGTTGGATATAATTAATCACAAACTTTCTTTTGGAACAAATCCCAGGTTAACATTACAATTCATTCATGATAATACTGGCATTTCACTGCTACTTTGGAAGTTAAACTACTGTTTCCATGTAGCTTACATTTTACAGCTGTCCTTGTTTTAACTTATATTAAGAGAGGTTCTACTCACTTTGTAGCAATAGTAAAGATAACTTCGGACATACACAATGAGGCATCCACATAATAACAGTGTAAATTAACACAGGTGGTCATGCAAAGTCCGCTCTGTTCGGGTCAGGGTTGAATGCCTCTAGCAGAGAAAAGTGAAGTTTCAGCAAGCACAGAAAATCGTATTTGTGAGGGTGAAAGTGCTGGAAGGATCGTAGCAGGCTATGTCTAATATATAATAAATATATGCAATAAATAAGAATTATTGCAGTAAACCATGTTAAATTTTCAGAATAAGCCACTACAATGATGTGGTGTTTTTTGGTACACAGCCCTATATTGTCACCTGCTCTTTTGAAAAGAAAGCTGGTCGAGTACTTCTTGCCTAATGTTGTACCTTTTGAGGTATAAACTATTTTTTTTCAAGCTGGATATGTACACTGCAATCCTTGTATTAATGTAAGAAATATTGAGTCATAACCAGGAAGTTGATTTTTAGGTGCTAAAAAAAATTACTTAATCCATTTCACCTACACATTCACTCTTCAGAATCTGACCAACTTTACACAGTTTCTGGCACCCCATGTTTTTCAAACAGATTTTGAAATTTGTCCTTAACACCTGCAAGCATGTCCCTCATAGAGAATTCAGTTTCCTTTCAACTGCACTATCGCCCTTCACTATTTTGCAAAACTGTTGAGTGAAAGTTTTCAGTTTTTCTATCATGCCCCACAAAAGCTTATATTTTGCAGACAGGAACCCCAAATTGCATTGTAAACATCAATCTTTAAAAAAATATTGACATATCGCAATGGATGATACGTCGCTTTTGTCAAACTCATTCACAACAGGCAAAAGCTTCAAAATTATTTATATAGTGTAGTATACAAGACACGTGACCATGGGTAAAGGAGGAAGCAAAATACTTGGATTCTTTGTTTAAACACATCAATTCTCGAAGGTGATTTAACAAAAAGTTTCGTACCATTAGAGACTAATTTATCAGCATCTGGATACAAACCTCAGATTGTTTCACACGATCTGTGTAGTTAACGTATGACACACGTGGCGTGTATCATATTTGTGAAGCTTACGGAAAGAGTGTCACCCGGCATCTTCATGTAGGCTGCACTATCTGTAAGGAAAAGCAATATACAGGGTTTTCCAAAAGGTCATTTCGGGCATTTTGGATGAGCACCAGCACTGGAAAGCCATTCCGGGTTTTAGAATGAGACTGCAGGAATGGATCAATGTTAATGGTGCTCAGTTGGGTGTGTGGCGAGGAGTGTTGCCAGATAAAACTTCAAAGACTGCTGTGAAGTACAAACTTTATTTCACTGAAATATCTGTGTTTGTTACAAAATTATAGTGAATTTAAATGTGGGAAGGACTTTGGAAAACCCTGTATTGTCGTACTTGACACCATTTGGCCAGTCTTTTCGTGGACCCATTGAATAATCTTGCAATTGTCACATGGTTTGCAGAAGCTACAGTCGGGCTGCGATAAGAAGCAGTGTGCAATCAGAACACAGAACGGCAGAACGTGACCAAATTCTGTCTCCTCGTTAGCTGCCATGTGGCTGGGGGTTTTCTGCGTTGCCACGTTCGCACAAACAGGCAGACAGGCTAATCAGCTGTTGGCAAGCTAAGGGAAAAAATAAAATGTCACGCGAAATTAAGCATGTACGTATCAGTATGCTATTTTATGTTATTTCCGTCGTAAAGTGATAAATTAACGAATCTAGAAGTTTGAATCTGAAGTTTCTTGTAGGTTAACGTTAACTTCCCGTGTGAATTTTACTTTCTGGCAAGCATGAAACATTTTCTCTTCCTGCTCTACACAGCAACCGAAAACCTTCACTGAAAGAACCTTTGTTGTGTTTTTATTATGGTACATTGCAAGCATCAGCTACCGGCATCTTTTTACTTGTGTTGTATCGTATCACAATTACCAAGAAAAGAAAATGCGTCTTGTGTAATGAACAACTGTGGCAAATCGTTCTCCTTTGATTTCATGCCGCCTCTCTTTGCCATCTTTGTCATGCTGCAGCGTTCGTCTTTTTTGCAACTCGATACCGACCGCAGCTATACCCGCCTATTGTTTTTGTATACGAAACTCGCCCTTTGTTTTATAAAGACATGGAATTTATACTTCTGTAACATTGTTGAAGCTTCAGAACGTTCAAATGAAATGTATTTCTTGAAAATTAGGGTGAATTACGTATAAACAAATTACGTACAACTTGGTTTCGTTAACAGGTTTTTAAATTATATTTTGCGGAAACTACAAAAATTCACCTCTAAAACAGAATTTCACAGAACTGAGTTACTGTATTACGGAGAAGAATTTATCAAGAACAAATCAAATGTGTGTGAATTGATTGATTGAGTTGGTGTTTTAAAGTCCACTTTATGCACACTACGGCTAATCTAGAATGGACCTACAGTTGGAAGTGGGATCCAAACCACCATGTGCCTCGACAGGGTATCGAACCTAGGACTACTTGATTACAAGGCGACAATGCTTACCCTACCACTGTACCATCGGGGAGGCACATGTGGGTGTGTGAAGTGAGATAATTTGGGAAGCTACATGAGAATACAGGCTCTGGCAATACAGAGTTCAATAAATTACAACGAAACGCTTGGCAATTGCTCGATTTTCGTAACATTAATGATACATTTGGTACATGTGTTATTAATGCTTCGAGCTACCTGTATGTAAAAACATAAAAAATGAATGAAAGAACAGAAGTAGTTAACGTTGTTCCTTGAAATATGAACAGAGTCGGAATGAGAACAATGAAAGGGTCCCGTTGTTGACTTTAACCAGATGTTTAATCCTGCACGTGTTTCTGTGGGCTTGCAAAAATTCTGAAGTAGGTCAATCCGGCAACGGCACGTCACTACCAGAGTGGGTGGTTCCACGCCGGTTGCTAGCGCATCCCGACTTTAGTTCTTTGGACTAGAGCAAAAACGAAATTTTCTAAGCATTTTCATCAGTTTTCAGTACCCCCATACTCGAGGAAAGATAATGTTTTCAATTGAACTAATTCCAACAGAAATGAAACCAACTGCCCCTATATTAAAAAAAAAATGTGAGGAATCCGATTTTCAAGAGTCTACCACTCTCTGACCTGCAGGTTCGTCGCCATCTTGAAAAAAATGGATCCAAAATTCACCTTGAAAAGTAAAAATAATATCTTGAAAACGGTGCATTGTACACAAAAAGTGAACATAAACAAAATGAAAGTGCAGAAAATTTGCTAAATTATGTTTTTTTGTTTGATAGAGCTATCATAAATCTTAATTGAATTACAAAGCTTCAAACTTTTTCTTTAATGTTTAGAATTAGCTTAAAAGTTTGTTTCCGACACAAATAACAGCAACTATGTAAGAAACTATGCAATTTATGTCCTAAAGTCACTGGACCAAATTCATAGCTCATGATTTCCTCTAGACAATGTTCTTTGTTTTGTACCTTTAGATTCAGGGGTTGAGGAGATATGTAGTTTAATGCAGAGTCACGTGTTTCCCTATATTTTACGTGTTCCATGTGTTATGGTATTGGTTAGAATGTAATATATATTTTTTCTGCATTGTTTCGTTCACTTGTGTTTGTTACATGTTGCTTTTGTTGTTCAAAAATGACCCAGTAGCAGCGATTAGGTCTAAACTGAAGGGGTGGGGAGAGGGCAAGTATGGTTTACTTTCTACTTTACTGCAATTAGAAAGCATCGTATTGAAAAAGGAATTAGGACAGATGATTTTGGGTTAAAATCACTGGTAGATAAGGCTTAGCATTAAGGGACCATAGTGTGGGGGCAAAAAGTTTGTGTGTTAGGGTTGACTACTCCCCATGCCCTCCACCCCTAATCGCCACCACTGTCAATATATTGAACTAACATGATATGGTAAAATACGGTTCTAAACCGGTCACTTTGCCTACTTAAGAGTCCATTTCATAATTTTTCGTAGATACCTGGTGATAACATGTTCAATTTGATCATTTCTGCACATACAGATATGCACTTGTAGCACAGGTGTTGCCTCTGATGCAGCAAAAGGAGAACATATGCGTAACCGATTGAAGATCTAAACTCAACTTCCCAATACGCTTGGCTTGAATGAAATTCTGAAGAATATCGAGCATCCTAATGTATTGCAGCCACAGAGCAGCAGTGTCCTGTTATCTTTCAGAGTTGAACCAAATGCTGATCAAGATTCTTCACCACTAGAGCTTTAAGTTACATTAGTGTTTACTTTGGAATTGAGCAGGCCAATGATTATTGAATGCATTCGCATTTTCAATATTATTTTTTTTACCTAGCAACACTGCCATATTTGAAAACTTGTTTTTCATGTGATTTTGTTCATCACATATCTTACGAAAAACTACACTACTTCACTCCTGGTTTGAATTGATATGATATATTTAGAAGTGTACCATGCATGCAATGTCAGTATAAAAGGCTATAGAAAAATCACAACTTTCTATCCCTACTACATTCATGTTGTATACCTGATAGAAGTAAGTACAATACACAATGACTACTAATCGTAGAAAATTGATCAGGCTCTATGGTGAAGTGGTTAGCACATCATGCTATGAAGCCAAGAGTCCCATGTTTGATTCTTTGTCTGGGCATGTGTCTCCTTTGTGAGTGTCTCTTCTTGAGTTTCATCATGTCACTTATCTTCATGTCTGCTATTGGTCAAAAGTGGCAGAAAAGCAAACTAAAATAAACCAAAACAACCAACCAAGCATTACAGATTCTCTAAGACTTACCAGATGAGGAATCCAATATTGTTGTTCTCCCTCCAGAGGCAGCAAAAGTTACAAATAAAGAAGGTGATTATATTATCTGTAGTCCAAAAATTATAAAATAGACTAATAGGAAGACTTCAACATGAATCACTCAACTTAACTTATGTTTTTAACATGGAAGTCAACAAATTTCGAACACATTACAATACAAAAAATTAATTTCCATAGCAACCCGCTCCCATCCAATTATGATATTTAGCACAGAAATAGTCAATTGATGTCTTCAAAGCATATATTTTTTTTTCAAAAAAATTAAAAGTGATGTTTTTGAGATTTTTCGAAAAACTTTTTTTTCAAGTTTCCTAAAAATTACAAAATTCAAATACCACAGTCATGTTGTATTTCAAATTAAAGCTCCCTATGTCAAATTGTTTTTACAGCTGTTTAAAGATTTCAAAATGTTGTCAAATTTTGGGATTTTTGCTTTTTTGAAAGTCTAACTAAGTTTAAGGGCATGAAGAGTGGTTTCAATGTCCAGCCGGATGCGAGGTTCAAAACAGCCCCTCCCCCACCGAGCTGAGGAAAAAAAGGTCTGTGTGCTGGATGGTTGTGATAGGGGGAGACAAAACTTAGCATTAAGACAACTTATGGGAGTATTATTTTTACTTGTTCTCTTGTGAATACCAAGATTCCGATGGCATAGAAAAACTCTTGAATGGAAATCTTAAAATCATTGAAGATTTGATTTGTTGTTGAAAAATTCCATAAATTCCCATTTAATTAGCCAGAAGTTGAATTTGTTGCATCTTTTTCTCCATCATGAATGTGTGCGAATCTTGTTCATCATGTTTTTCAAACATCTTATCTAGCTTAACCCATTAACGCCGAAACAGCATTTCAAGTATTTTTTTTTTAAATGCCATAGTGGAGGTCCAAATAAGTTGAAAGAAACGTTTTTCTTGTCAAAACATTGTTTGTTTGCCTTGATTACAGTCTGGCAGATTTTCCTGCCACCAGGCATTTAAGATAACAATTTCAACTACTTTTTAACTTTCTTTGTGGTTATTTTGTTTTTCTATTTATCTACTTAACAAGATTTTTTTATTCATTGGTGTCTATAGCATAACTTATGTGTAGGTAATATATACAAACACATAAACATACAATAGGTCCAAAAATGTGCTCTAAATATATTTCTAAAAGTTACATTTTTTTTAGCACATAGTTCAACATGAAGCAGAATTATCAATCAACCTCTTGTGAACATCAGTTAAAATCTGCTCCATAATGCATGCCAAGCCTTGAAGTACTCAGGATGGAGAGCAGATACACATTTACCACAATTGTATGTAGTACGTCCTGAACATTTCTTATATCATGAATTAGGTGTATTGCTCTTCACAATCCAATGTCCAGTGTTATCATATTGGAGTGCATGCTGTATCTCTTTTTTAAAAAAATGATGACCTGGTAACCCTTCTTGGTGCTCCTAACTGCTTGATGAGTAAGTCTTACTTTGTAGTAATGGTCATTGGTCATTTTCATGTTATCAGCAAAATGTAGGTGGCACATTATGTGATCAAATGTATCATCGTATCTCATGGCACCAGATATCATTTCATTGTGCATATTTAATGCATCACTCAATACATACTGCAGTTTGGTTACCTACAATACTCAGAAACAAGAAGTATTCTAATGAAAGTTTAGATTTTTTTATTTTGTTATTGGCTCAGTACGTAGATTTTTCTAAATTGCATAATGTTTAGTTTGTTCCACAATCACATAAATAAAATGTGCTGATAACATCAATCCAGAGATGGTCCAAGTGTACTTGCATAATCCACAGCAGTTGGAGGGAACCATGGATGAAAATCTGGTGCTTTGCTTCCAACATGCCTTTTGGACAATATTCATTTTCTTTCTTCCTCGTATTTGCGCTTTTGTGGTTGTGAATTTCCATTACCAGGATTCTTCAAAATTCCTGCGTATCTCTGGGACAGTACATCTCCTTTTGTTCGGAGAATTATTCTCCCTAGCAAGTGTTCTTGTAGTTCTTCTGTTTCATCATCTGTTTTTTCCAAGTTAACATCTGTATCTGCTCCAGAGTCTTCAACTGGCGGCAGAAAAGCAATGATCCAGTAGCATGCCCAGGATTCTAGAAAAGGGGGGGGGGGGGGGTTTAGTAGTCAGCCCTCATTTTGCCATAATTTCCTTCTTTTGTCATCCTCTTTTTTAGGAATACTGGGCCAAAGGAGGTTATGACCCCACCAACTCCCCTCCCTTAGGCATGTCACTGAGACATGTAACAATAATTGATAAAACATGTACCTAAATATGTAGTGTCAATGAATATGTAATATTAATAATAATCGAGTATCAAAGCAATGTCAGGAATTCTATTATTTGAACATATTCAGCATAATTTTAAGGACATAAGTTGTTCAAATTATTTTTTTTTATTAAATTTATAAACCCAAAGAAGCACAGCAACACATACATATTTTAAGAAACCAATTTTGTCAATCTAATTACTTTTCACATCGCAAATTATTGTAGAATACGTAAATGTAGGGGCAGATTCAAGATGAATTAATACATACAGGACTTATGTTTTGTTACAGAGTGAAACACTAGGTACTTTTCCATGTTTTCAGCTGTCATTCACTGCCATGAAACTCCAGTATCTTTCGATCAATAACGTAACACAGTCCCCGTATTTTTTGGTCTTCAGCTTGTCTTCTTTCGACTTGGCATTCAATTTTTAGGTGATCGTAAGCACTATACATCGCATTGATTAGAAAATATGGCATCACATGAGCTACAAATATTCTTCATCATGTTTCCAGAAATCGGAAATATAGAAAAAGGATCAAGATAGGAAAAAGTTACCGAAATATGTTGTTTTATATAAAGTAAATTAGCAAATATGTAATGTCCAGCCAAATATGTAACTAAAACTTATGCAAAATCATTTTCCTGTTCTAAGTATGTCTCTAGAAAGGAATAGAATACGTACGAGTAAGTACATTCAAATCCAGGCTCTAATGATGACCCTAATTGCAACATAATCGATTAGAGTTTACGAGCTGTATCTTTGCGGGTGACCTTGGCTATTATGCTCAGAGAGACAGAGTGAGAGATATCCGTAGTTGCCACCTACTCACGTTTGATTGGTCGACAGCAAGGACAGAACTCAAGGAGAATGACGTGCAGCGACTGAGCTCCTCCCCTTGCTACTGCGCAACCGGGTTTGGTCAAGGTTCACCCGCAAAGTTACAGCTCGTCAACTGTAGCAAATAAAGAAGTTATGATCATTTAAAAATAGGGAATGACTTATCACACACCCTGTAGGGACAGGCATGAAGTACTGAAGCAGATTATCTCAAGTAGAAAACAAAACACTATTAGGGGAAAGAAAGACCAAAACTTTATATCATAGCATTTAGTGTCTGAAATTTGCACTTTTATTTTTTTTAACATGTTCCATCTATTTTTTGCAGGTGTACTGACAATAAGAAAACTGAAATTTCTTCAGTTGCTTCATCAAAGACCAAGAAAGGAGTTCACCCTTGCAGCTGTTGTTGGAAAACATTTAAGAAAAAATCTGATCTCCTAAGACATGAAATAATACACACAGGTGTTCGAACATTTTCTTGCAATCTTTGTGGGAAGTCATTCGCCCGGGCAGCTGATCTTAGAAGCCATGAAGTAATTCATTCAGAAGATCGTCCCTATAGTTGCAATATTTGTGGAAAATCATTTAAGAGAAAAAACGAATGTCAACAACATGTAAAAACACACACAGGAGGGCTTGAATTTTGTTGTAGTCATTGCGGAAAGTCATTTGTGAACAAAGATGGTCTTTTGAAGCATGAGACTATGCATTCAGGAGCTCGTCCCCATGTGTGCAACACCTGTGGAAAGTCATTTAATATAAAACAGACTCTGAAAATACACGAAAGAATGCACACTGGTGTTCGACCATTTTCTTGTGATCTTTGTGGGAAGACATTCATTCATAAGAATGGTCTCATAATCCACAGCAAAATTCATTCCGAAGACTGCCCCTACAGTTGCGATATTTGTGGAAAGTCATTTAAGAGAAAACATGATGTTCTGAAACATGTGAAAATTCACATGGAAGCCTATGCATTTCATTGTAAGCTTTGTGGAAAATCATTTTGCAACACAGATGATCTTTCTAAGCATGAGACTATCCATTCAAAAGCTCGTGTTTACATGTGCACCACTTGTGAAAAGCCATTTCACAAAAGAGCTTACCTCAAAATACATGAAAGAATACACACGGGTGTTCGACCATTTTCTTGTGAACTTTGTGGGAAGTCATTCATTCAGAAAAGCGATCTTACAAACCATGAAAATACTCATTCAGAAGATCGTCCCTACATTTGCAATTTTTGTGGAAAATCATTTAAGAGAAAAATTGATCTTCCAAAACATATAAAAACACACACACAATTGCATGAATTTTTTTGTAAACTTTGTGGAAAGTCATTTGCGAACAAAACTAATCTTTCTAACCACGAGGCTATCCATTCAGGAGTTCGCAATTACATTTGCAGCACCTGTGGAAAGTCATTTACGAGAAATGATTCCCTTGCAGCACACAAAATAATACACACAGGTGTTCGATCATTTTTTTGCAGTCTTTGTGGAAAGTCATTCATCCGTGCAGCTGATCTTAGAAGCCATGAAAAAATTCATTCAGAAGATCGCCCCTACAGTTGTAAAATTTGTGGAAAAACATTTAAGAGAAAATATGATCTTCCAAAACATGAAAGAATACATACAGGTGTTGGCCTATTTTCTTGCGCTGTTTGTGATAAAGTATTTGCACAAAAAGGTAGCCTTAAAAGCCATGAAAGGACACATCTTTCAAGATGAAAAAACACATTAAAGCATTTGCCCATTTAGACATAATCTTTGTAGAAAAGCATTTGTCCAGAAATCGCGAGAATTCATTCGGGCGATTGACCATACAGTTGTGGAAAATCATTCAACTAAAAACTTGAAACCATTAATTCATGAAGAAAAGGTTACATCACTTCAGCATGGTTGCAATTTTTTTTGCTTGAAACAATGCAATTAAAACAGATCACGCTAGTGTATTAAAATCGGGAACGTTTATTGTGAAGTGCAATGCTGTGTGTCATATATTAAGTTGCTTTATATATATACACAGAGTGTCATTTTAATGGCACCCACGGACCACGGAAATGTATAGAGGACATCAAAACAAACAACATTTCTCAGTAATATTTTTCTCATTGGTGCATCATTTCAGTGCTACAGTCGTTCAAAAAAGCCTGTTTTGCCACCTGAATGCTGGCAACCACACACATCATTTGATTGCATTTGTGACATGTACCATCGTGAAGCGATGTGTTTCAGGGTTACCAGGAACACACATATTCTGTGAAATATGACATATCTGCAATCAGCCACATTATGTAAAACAAAACGAGAAAACACGTTCTGTAACCTAACAGGAAATAAACAAACTATACGAAAAATGGCAGAAAGAAAATAGAATTCAAATGGAAGTGGTCATATCGAATTTTGTCTCAACTTATATGTCAAATATTTGCAAATCTAGTTACCAAGTTGGCATCTACAATTTAGTCCATCCACTTCGTCCTTCTGATACTAGTTGTCTGTGACACACTGAACAGATGACAAAATATAAATGAAAGAACTCAAAATTCCAAAGGTAAGCAACACATAATATAATGTACAGGGTCATCCGTTTGCGATGTAGCTGTAGCTTTTATGTTAATGTATATGTATCGATGCAATTTGCGGTAATGTACATGGCAAAGATGGGAGTTTGCAACAATGACTTCCACGAGACAACGCAGCAGTAGTTCATAGTGCAATCAGCAGATGGCATGTATAGAGGCGGTACGCACGCGCTCAGTGTTCAGTGTTGATACAGAGTGGAGTGAAGATGGTCGTTACACCACAACAACGCGCTCAGTGTGTCGTGTGGTATGCCAAATTTTCGAGTGTAGTAGAGACCCAGCGAGCTTTCAAATGACAGTATAACGTTAGGCATGCCCCATCACATCGGGACATTGTGAAATGGTACCACATGTTTTTGGAAAATGGATTGCAGTTGCCGCACACAGGTGGAAGGCAGCGTGATCACAAGGAGGAGGCCATTCGACAAGCCATGATGCGGGGTCCACGTAAGTCACTCAGTCGCTTATCAGCGGAGCAGAATACACCATACACAACATGTCGCAGGATTGTGAGGCGTTATCTGAAGATGCATCCCTACCGTATGCAGCGCATGCAAGCTTTGACACAGCGGAATTACGACGATCGACTCAAGTTTGTTACGATGATGTGTGAGCGGCAGGAAGGTGACAATCAATGGTTAAAACGTTGGATGTTCACGGACGAAGCCACATTCCATGTGAGTAGGCAAGTAAACATGCATAACTGCATTATCTTGGGAACAGAAAATCCACATGTCTCATACGAACTGGAAAGAGCCAGCCCGAAAGTGGATGTGTGGTGTGGAGTGACCTATGAGAAAGTCTATGGACCATTCTTTTTTGCGGAGGAGACTGTTTGCGCCGTCAATTATCTTGACATGTTCGAGCAGTATGTGCTCCCTCAATTACAGCAAGACGGGATACTGGACACCATTATCTATCAACAGGACGGTGCTCCACCGCATTGGGCTCTCACAGTGAGGGAACGATTGAACCTGATATTCAATGATCGCTGGTGCGGCCGTGGTGGACCTATCCCATGGCCTCCCCAATAGCCCTGACCTAACCCCTCCAGATTTTTTTGTATGGGGCTACGTCAAGTCAATCGTGTATGCACAAAGACCACAGAATCTTGCTGACCTACAGAGGATGATTACAGCTGCCTTTCAGCAAATCACTCCAGAAATGCTGCGTGCCACGTGGCACGCTATGGATTCCCGGTATGATTTGTGCCGCATGCACGATGGTGGACATGTTGAGTGCTAATGTGCTGTGACATAAACTCCCGACTCTCCTACACATGTCTGTACCGTTTACAACCAATAAATGTTCATAGTTTCTAGTTAATAGCGTTTTACTTTTCTGACATCCCAAACGGATGACCCTGTATATTCAGGGCATAATGAGGCAGTGGCAAAAATGGTAGTAGTAATACAAGTTCTTCGACGAATGTGTTTATCTACGCACCGGATACACATGTAATAGTTTGCAACTATGAACAGGGCAGTATATTCGCTACTGATTCATCATTAGATCATTACTTTGGTAGTACGTGATTTAGCCATAATGTAACAACGTGAACCTCGGATTCTTTTGTTATCAGCACAAAAGTACCACAAGGCATCTCGACACAAACCTGTAGATATCAACCTTGCAATGAGATTTGCAAATATTTGACATGTAGCTGGGCGTAAACAGCTACATGTAAGCTGTAAGTCCAATAAAATTTATTGTTGTTGATATTTGACATGTAGACTGAGATAAACTCTGATATTGACACTTCATTTTGAATGTTTTTTTTTTTTTTTTTACTATTTCTCATATCATTGGTTCACTTCCCCCCTTCCCCTGAGATGACTGCTGATCTTCTGGCTGGTAGGCTATGATGTCCAGTCTACTGGATGTGTTACTCGCTTCATTTTACAGCTAGTAATGTGGTTGGTAGTTTGTTATTTTTCACAAAATTTGTGTGTTCCTTGCAACCCTGCCATGTGCTGTTTTGCCGCAGGAAATGACGTCACAGATACAATCAAATGTTGTGTTGGGTTGCCAGCATCTAGGCGGCAAATCAGGTTTTTTTGAACGACTGTAGCACCGAAACTATGCGCCAGCGAAAAAAATGTTACTGAGAAAAGTTGTTTGTCTTGATGTTCTGCCTACATTTCTGTGGTCCGTGGCGCCATTAAAATGACACCCTGTGTATATATACAGGATGTCCCATAAGTAATAGTGCAAACTGACACAGGTGAAAGTACACAATAATAGAAGCAAAAAAGTCTCAGTAAACATGGGTCTGCAATTGAGCCATTTTCGAGATAATCGCGAATGTGTGATTACATGCTGCCACTGACTTCATTGTTTGTAAACATCATCCTAGTTGGTAAAATGCTAATAATGTGTGCGAATGTGTGGTTAGAAGCTGTCACTGATTGCATTTTGTAAACAGAGAGTGCTTTGCTCCTTGCACGTTCTGAGGTTTGCTTACAAAAGAGAACATTTCCGAAAGGTGGCGTTGTAATCGTACTGTGGGAGTCACGTCAGTTGTGCTGTACTGCGTAGTGCAAATGGAACCTTATAGCAATGAAGAGTACATTTTACCAACTAGGACGACGTTCACAAACAATGAAGCCAGTGGCGCCTTGTAACCACACATTCACAATTATCTCGAAAACGGCTCGTTTGCAGACCCATGTTTACTGAGACTTTTTTTCTTCTCTTATCGTGTACTTACACCTGTGTCAGTTTGCGCTATTACTTTTGAGACACCCTGTATATCATATGATGACAACATATGAATGCTATCAAAATGTAACAGAGGGAGCTTAGGGTGGTTGTTGTTGCTTTAAGCCTCTCCTAGCCCAAATGCTCACTCAATAATCAATGTACTTTTTCTGTATTTTGTCCATTTGTATCCACATGGTGAAGCAGGCATCGCCAGAAAGAGTAGTTACAAAATGATCATGAGTTAGCTGGAATTGAGAATTGAAAAAGCATTACATCTGATGTTTTGTACCTTTCATCTTTCATGATGATACAAGCACTTGACACTGAATAAAGATGGTGATGATTTGTTGAAGAACACCAGACGTTTTGGCAATGCAAGGGCATTAAACATCTGATTATATCGCATATCAGTTGGTTCTGCGTCATCTGTAAAAATTAAACAAATAAATAAATAAAATAAAATTTCATTTGACATACACTATAGAAAATAATAAATGGAAAAACTAAAAATACATCAGTGCATGTAGGAGAATCAATCAAGAGGCAAGATGAATAGACCCAAAAAATTATCTCTTCTCACTTCATTCATAAAATACTAGAGTTTGCAACACTGTTTATATTGTCAACAATTAATTATTACGAATATAACCTATCTTCCAAATCTTCAAATTCATCTGCATCATGAAATCGTTGCTAACTTCAAACTCTGAGGTGGAATCCTCATGCAGAATATCTGCTATGCAGTCTGGATCTAATGACGCCAATCTAAACAATGCAAAGTAACTTCAAACCGACAACAGTCACAGGTGCGAGATAAAAATAGCACATGAGTCACCTACGGATCGGAACTTCAACAGAGGGGCTTCAATGAACACGCACATGAGACGAAGTATGAACATAGCCCATCGTTCAGTCAGCAAAGCGATTGCATACTGCAGGATGGGCTATGCCCGTCGTTCGTCCACATTGACTGTAAGTGCACTGCGGGCTATGCCCATTGTAAGACCCCAATGTGTTAAAGGGCATGATGCAAAAAGAGAGTTTAAATTCTGTTGTTTTTTTTTCAATGGTTGATAGAACTTACATCCAACATTGGCATATTCTGGAAATTGAACTGGTTTAGAGCAACACTTCTTATTTTTATTGTATGTATTGATTATACACCCATCTAGATTAATTATATGCACTGGAAATAACACCAATGCAGGCAAGTAAAGCAAAACAGTTGTCAAACTTCAAATTTTATGGCAATTTGCTGTTTCATAAAATGTCCCTTTTTACCTAAAATTGGACCTGGATTTCCCTGCACCGAGGTAAATTCCCCTTCATGTAGCAACACTGCCTCTGCCAAACCCAAACGCAGCACAGAAAGCAGGAAGGAACCAGCAGTTTTCTCTGCCAACACTCGTTAGACGGGTGGAACTGACCACATTTTTTCCCCCTTTAATAGCCACTAGCTTTGGCTCCCTCGCTCTCCCTGCATACAATTGGGGAGGAAACCCAGTATTCAGAAGGGTGGGATGGAGAACGATCAGTGGCATACATAAACCGGTCTTTAAGTTTTTTTTTTTTTTTCATAATTTACTTAAATTCTGGCTTACATGCTTGTTTTACTAGTTTCCATAATATAATAAAGCTAAATTATATAAATATATGAAAGAAGTTGGTTTGCCGGCGGTAAACACACCATTGACGTCTGAATTAGATTCAGCACTAAAGAACTACGTAAACCAGTCCACTAGTTTTCAGGGTAACTTTGAAGTATACTCAAAGTGTCTTGTGAAGAAACTAAATTAGTAATCATGATAGATTATGTTTCTATTATAGCAGAGGAAACAACAAATATTTAATCATTATTTCAAATGGTTCTTGTGCTTTGCTATGTAAAATCCAAATGGTCCTGATGCAAAATCTCTGTCAGACTTCATTAAAGAGATTCTCTCTGTTGTATTACCAACATTCAAGACATATCCCAATGTCATGATGGCACGATTGTAATGAGTGGATCATATTCCAGTGTTCAGACACTAGTGAAGAAGGAATATTCTCTTACATACCATGTCCATTTTTATGCAGCAAGCTGCAACCATCAGGTAGGGATATTCTTATTGAAATGCCCTAATTTTTTCAAATTCTCTGCAACATAAGCATTCTGGATGAAATTGTGGGAAGAAGAGTAGATCTGAATGAAATGCCCTAATTTTTTAGAAATTCTCTGCAACATAAGCATTCTGGATGAAATTGTGGGAAGAAGAGTGCCTAGTGGTTCCTCAACTACATGGAACATCATATCATATCTAGTCAAAAATATTAGGAGCACAAAGGGAATTTGAATGAATGTCTTGAGAAAATTGAATAGGCAACAATGCAATGCTATTGCACAAACTAGAGTAGTTTGCCTTAAAATGAAGCAACCAGATTTCCTCTTTTGGCTCGAAATACTCAACAATATAATGCTGCATGTTGAGATATTGTAATCACAACTGCAAAAACGTTCCATTGATGCACTTCCAGCAAAGGAGGCAATATTTGCTTTAAAAAATACCTTCCAAAATGTAAAACGTGGATAAATTTGGCTGGGAAAAATAGACATTCCATTCATTCAGCAAGAGAAGCAAGGACGATTTTTGTTAGCCACAAAATGCTGTTGCCAAAGATGTCTGTAACTTAACCTCAATACCCTACCAAAATCCTTATTTATAATCAGTACTAAAGTGTTAAAAGTTTAAACATTATTGTCTAATATATTTATAATGATCAAACTGTACTCAATTGAAATAACTTCATTATCATTGTGTGTATATCTGTACTGTATGTGTTTTGTGATGTACCTTTATCTACTCATGATCATAACCAACATACTGGACCTCCCCAGTGCCATAGTGGTAACGTCATGACCTTGTAATCAAGGGGTCCTGGGTTCGATACCTGGTGGAGGTACATAGTTGTTTGGATCTCACTTTAAACTATACGTCCAGTCCTGATTAGCCTTCTGTGCATAAGGTGGACTTCCAACATACTGACCTCAGCCTTTAATCTTATATCATATTTCACACGTTGTGTTGCAAAATAATTACACTTACACTTATTGTACTAACATAACAATTAACACTTCTTAATATATGTGTGTTTCACTAAATAACTACTATTCTATTGCTACCTTAAATTTCCTTGTTTAAGACTTTCAGCATGAGTTTACAATACCGGACCACTCTCCAATTTCTATAAAATTTTGCATACTCACTAATTGAGACCTCCTAATCACGAATCTGCATCTAATAATTGGCGGTCAAGCATAGAAATTGTAAAATAACTTGTAGAAGTTGTAGAATAACCTTGTTAAATACTACGATGATTCTCCATACAATGCAATTGACAACCATGTTTCTTTTGTAATTCGCTACGATCTTCCTTGTCGCACAACAGTTTTCCTCCCTTGCGTTCCGACGTCATATGAGGAATGCCTACAATGTTAGGTTAGGCCTGTTAGGTTAGGTTTCATTAGCATAAATACAACGAATAATTATTATTTACGCTAAGAGAACTAAACACACTAAAATTGAAAAGCTTTCTGCCTTGAAGTCAGAACACAAGGTTGGTCAAGTGTTGTGCAATAAGTAAGACCCAATTCGTTATGCTGTCTCCAGCATTGCCACACTGTTCCGTTCTCAGTTTCATTGTGTTCAGCATGGAAGAATAGCAGGACACACGCACAACAGTTTTCCTACCTTGTGTTCGAGGAATGCCTACGAGGTTAGGTTAGTCGTGTTAGCTTAGGTTCCATTAGTATAAATACAATGAAAAATTATTATTTAGGAATGTGAACTCGTTTGATTATGTAAGTTTGGCAATGGTGTATTGCATTCTGATTTCTTCATGTTGGGAAAATAGCATCTTCAGTGGAGCTGATGTTCTTACGGTACGTTACGTTAGGAAAACATTGTTTATTTTGTTTTTCTCTAGATTTCCATACTTGACCGCCAATTATTACATGCAGATTCGTGATTAGGAGGTCTCAATTAGTGAGTAGGCGAAATTTTATTGGAATTGTAAACTCGTTCCAGACTTTCATTCTTTCAGTTACTTTTAAATACACTCCCATCCACTTCAATAACACACATATCCCAAACACAAAATAAAGCAGCAACTACAATCTTAAAAGATAATATTTATATAAAATTGCAACTTATTTTATTGTGTACTTATGTTAACAAGGCCTGTTCTAGTTACCAGAACAAGTTTTGTAAAAAAAGCCTTGTAATCAAAGTACACAAACCAAACAATGTTCATACTTATTATAATACATGTAATATCATAAATAAAGTACACATGAAAGAAAAAATGGGGAACCGTTAAATTCGGAGCAAAAGATGGCCTGATTTATGTTTAAGGTGCAAAGAGTGCATTTCTTTTAATTATAACACCATTAAGCCTTGTTTCCATGATATAAAAACTCAATATGCTGACCAAGGCAGAAATTTATTTTATTATAAAACATAAACTAAACGTAACGTTTCAACCTTCTAGCAAGGTCTTCTTCAGACTCTGTACCAAGTACAAATGTAACCAGGTGTGTATGCGAGTGGAGGATGGCTGCTTCAGTGATTTCTCCCCCTTTTTTTTTGTAATGTTATTGATATCCAGACCAGAGAGAGATTTCCAATAATTATCCTACTGCACACACACTTCTTAGGTCGGAACATTTTGAAGAATATAATTATGTATTTCCGGATGAACATTGAATATAAAAACCACATTTGCGGCCAATTTGTTTCAAGAAAATAACATTGAGCATGTATTTATTTTATTTTATTTATATTATATCTTGTATCTCATACTATCTATTGTATTTTATATTATATTATGCCTGTAGTTTTATAGATGTATTCTAATTGTACATGTACAATGTGACAATTCCAAACTTTTGTATAAGTTGAACGGATGCTAATAAATCAATCAATCAATACTTGCATATAAAAATACAAAATATCTCATTTCTTGATAAATCAAGATTGAGAACATAACTGCAAGTACTGTACTCTTCACAACTTGTTAATTGACTGCCCCAAAAGAATTCAAAGTCCTGAATTCGTAAACTTAGCAACATTGCACTTGAGCTCCAGCTGAGGGTAGCCAACTTCAAGTTGGCCATTCAATTAGATGAAAAACACTGTGGTGAAAGGTTTCCAATTTCGCACATTCCATGAATTTAGAAACTACAAACCGCTAATATAATACACACACTCAAACAGAAATAGTAAATTGGATTAAGAATCTTGATGAATTTTTACCTTTCTGCATGCTCGACTTGAAATTATATAAGTTAAAACACTGAATAGGGTTTTTCTCCACCTGGATGAAATCGTCATCAAGTTTGAGCAGAAAGAGGCAAAATTCTGAGGAGTTTGTGCGACATTTTATTCACAATACTCTGCATGATATTAGACTGTTCTCAAAAAATCATCTTTTTCACAACTTGTGGAGAAAATGTGCTTGGAACACAGGAAGGTGGATGTTTTCACACACGTCAACATGTTTTTAAGTGCACATTATCAGTAAGTTATTGTAGAGAAGTTGGTTAGATGTGGTATCCATATTTTTCGTCAAGCATGAAAGGTCGTGGGTTCAAATCTAACCCCCTCCACTTTTTTTTTTGTGTGTGTGTGTGTGTGTGTGTGTGTGTGTGTGTGTGTGTGTGTGTGTGTGTGTGTGTGTGTGTGTGTGTGTGTGTGTGTGTGTGTGTGTGTGTGGTAGTAGTAGTAGTAGTAGTAGCTGAATTCAGAACACTGTAAAATGTTAATCCGATGCACACTTCGAGGGATGCTCCTTCTGCGCATTTTTCCTTGGAAGCTTAAGCTTTTGTTCATAAGTTGTGTTAACACACACATTATGAACAATTCACATATTGCATGTATTCAGGATTCTGTATATAATGTTATTTATTATTATTATTGTTGTTAATGCTCTTCACTGCACACCTAAAGTATTGATTGTTCGATATACTACCTCACACACACACAGACTGAGAGCATTATGTTAAACAGTAATGTAGTGCAGCACTGTAATGAAGGGTAGAGTTTAATAAGTTTAACTTGCTAAAATTTGTTATGATATGTCTGTTCCTTCGTACAGACTGATGTTAATACCCTCACCTCCATCTTCTAATGCTTCTAAAACTAATAGTAAATCACCAATTTGTATAAGGAAATGGCTATTGCGACCGAGGTGATAAAATCTACTAATAACTGTCGCTAGTGAGTGACATCTAAAAAATGCAAAGCAGAGAATGATCGTTAATTCACCACTGCTTTGTATCCAAAATACTTGTCTTATTTCAATGGAAAGCATTTGAATTATCAATCTTTCCACTAAATTCGCAATATTCAGAACAACCACCATCAGACTTAGCTCTACCTATCTTGGTTCTGCACATTCCACGTGACACAAGATTGTCTTCTTCTACCATCTAAATAGCTTCCAGAAATGCTGCACCTTTTACTCTTTCCTTTCACCTCATGAAATACACAGACCAATGTTAATTTCCAAGCATGGTGGATAAACTTTACGCCCAACATTGAAAAAAAGTCATGCCTCCATGGAGCATTGAACGTATGACCACTCTCTTTAGGATCAAGCATGCTACCTCTACTCCAAGTAGCTCACGTTAAACTTAGCTACCAGTTTGAAAAAGGGTCATTCCACATCAAATCAACACAAAAAACTAAGATTTTGACACCCATAAATTCTGATTTCGATGAAATTTGGTATACACCCTTCCTTTATGGTTGAAAGAAACCGCCTAAATTTTTTTTCACTATCTCAAACGGTTTTCATTTTACAGCACTTTGAAATGTCATCAAATCAGTGTTGTCTGTCGCTCTTGACACCCTCAACACAAGATACCTGAAATTTTAGGCAATTTCCAAAAAACGTAAAATTTTCGTTAGAAGTAATAAGAAAACAAAAAAAAAATATTTTTTTTTTGTTGAGGAAGAGCATGTCTTTGCAATGATTTTCAACATCAAAAGTTTTTGGTTCCATCATACCCACATGATGAAAATTCAGATTTTCATAATCTAGTTTTCCCACCACAAAAATTAGGCTACAAATCCATTATTAGTCTTTTTATAGGCATTTGTAAAATTTTTTGAGTGCTGATGTATTTTTTTCTGAAATCCTCATTATTTCATTGAACTTTGTGTAAAATTTCAAAGAGATCTGATGATTAGTTAAGGAGAAAAGAATTAAAATGTAAGCAAGGGTATCTTGTGTTGAGGGTCTCAAGAGCAACAGACAACACTGATTTGATGACATTTCAAAGTGCTGTAAAATGAAAACCGTTTGAGATAGAGTGAAAAAAATGTAGGGGTTTCTTTCAACCATAAAGGAAGGGTGTATACCAAATTTCATCGAAATCTGAGTTGGTGGGTGTCATGACCTCGTTGAAATGGCATGGAATGACCCAAAAGACAATGCAACATGATGTCATGTCAATAATTTCCTCATGGGAATTGGGAAATTACAGAAATCCCAAAGTAGAAAAGTATTCAGCGAAACTCCAATTGGGAAGAATGATGAATATTTCTATTGATGTTTTGTCACATTTTGTGTTTTGAACAAGCAATTGTTTAGCTAGGAAGTTTTTTCTCCTTGTTTGTTGAAAGTAGAATCTGGAAAGCAAAAAGGAGGCAGTTGAAGCACACCTTGGTTGCCAAAGAACAAACTTTTTTGCACAGGGTTATTCAACTTCTGAAATACATGAAATATGGGTGAAATTAAAAAATGGAAAATGTTATAAGTGCATATTTACAAATTAGAAACTATGAAAAATCTATTTTCTTGGTGGAAAATCTCAGAAAATGTCATTGGTCTTGGTCATTTTCAATATGTCAACCTGATTTTTCTGTGTTGTAAAGTGGAGGTATGGGACTATATACTACCCCCCCCCCCCCCCCCCAGCAAGGAAAATTTATGTAAGCAGCTTCTTTCCCACCAACTTACCGTATTTACGCGTGTATAATGCGCACTCTGGTTTTGGATGGGTAAAAGTGACAAAAAATTATATCTCGTAATAATGCGCAGAACAATCCAGTTTCAAGAAATGGCTTTCTTAGTTGTAGGTTGTAAATCTGTTGCTATGCTGATCAAGAGTGAATGACGTCATAACCATTCAATTGCTCATTCCTTCTTTTTCAAAATATATACTTTTTCTTTCCGTGACTAATGTAACATTTATACGAGGCACATTCAGGACCTTCCAAGTAGCAGTTAGCAGCACAAGATTTCTTCCATTAAGGAATTTACACACTCCATGTATGTCATGTTATTTGGCCAGTACCAAATAACCAAAGTACCATAAAAATCAGAACGTTCTGATTTTTTTGATGAACTTATTTTAACTGCATTTCACATTAGTGTCGTTATCTTGTATGGAATACTGTTTCCATATTCAGAAACTGCAGGATTCAAGCTTTACAATGATATATAACATGATAGGGTTCCGTAAACATGAAAAATCAATGCAAGTGTCCAAAATCATGGAATGACCCTGTACGGTTTCATATTGGGTGTCTGAATTACTCCATGCATAATACACACCACAGTTTTTAGGGGCAAAAAGTTTGGAAAAAAGTGTGCATTATACATGAGTAAATACGGTATTCAATGGTCATGTTTAATCCTATAAGTATTCCCCAGTTATCCTAAAGGCTTGAGCAAACAACCCGCATGTAAGACTTTCCAATTGACACTACACTACAGAAATGTGTATGTCTCAGTCTCAACCCTCAAACAAAGTGCTTGGGGAAAAACGTGAGCAATGTGGTGTAAAGGGATCACGTTATCTTGCAGAATGGAAGGTCGTGGGTTCAAAGCTCCTTCTTTGTAGAAACTTTTTCGGAAAGTAAAAAGCTTTGACAAGAATGCTTATCATTTCTAGGGAATTTCCATTGATATTTAAGCAATTCACATATAACATACCAGGAAGACGTTTGAATCTTAGTATGCAGGATGCAACGTGGAATGCGCAGAAACATGTGAAGTAAATTCTGAGGTGGGCAGTTCCAAACATTTAATATAGCAAGAAACTTAGTGTTTGAATCATGGAAAATCCGACGTGTATATTTTAGGTCCCTATTGAAGGGCACAAAAAAAGCAAAGAACATCCTATGTGTGTATGTATTTGTATTGTTGTTTCATGTCCAATTTAACGCACAGATAGGCTAATCAGGACTGGACTTGCAATTTAAACCAATGTTGTTAGAGGTCCAGAAACCCATAAATTCCAATGGGTTATATTGAGTTCCGCTGCAAGACCAGAACCTTTTTTCTCGCACAATTTAAATTCGATCTAAGTTGCGTATTGTTTCATTGAAGAAATGTACCTGGACCGTATTTAAATTGACCCGGAAAGTTGGTTCCGGGACAGTATTTAAATTGATCTGAAAAAGGTTCCTGGACAGTATTTTAAATTCATCCGGAAAAAGGTCCTGGACGGAGTTGAAATATTTTAAACAAAAAGTTTTTTGCGGTCTAGAACCCATTAACACTTACTGATTGTCTCTCCTGGGCCGGAATAGAATTTATTAAAAATTCATGGACTTTTATCAACCCTGGTTTAAACTGAAATCCAAACCACTATGCAATGTGCCTCCACCGGTTATCGAACCTGGGACTCCTTGATTACAACATCCTGTTTAAGAACAGATAATTATGACATGAATTCTTAATGTGTGTTAACATAATTTATGACAGCCGAATGAAAAAGAAAGGTTTTGAATGTCGTTGAACTTATGATTAGTACTACACCAGAAAAAAATCATGCAAGCTGACCAGAAGGATCCCTTGAGGAATGCACACTGGTTTAATACAATCTTATATTACATTATTACCGGTAATTATTATTATCGGTGAAAAATTATAATCTTTCTTGACGAAAAAGTATAACAGGGCGACCGTCTAACCAACTGCTCCATGAGATCGTTAATGATAAGTTCCATAAAATACGTTGATCTCGAAACCAGCCTTGCGCCAGACTTCCAAACCATTTTTCGCCACAGATCAAGGAAAAGATGCACTTAGCAGAATCGTCCGGTATTATGCAAGGTATCTTTATTGAAATTTGGCCTTAAAATACTGAGAAATTTGCCTCTGTGCATTAAAATGTCACCGCAATTCTCTCCAAGTGGAGGAGAACCTGTTCAGTGTTTCAAACTCTACATGATTTTCCCTACTTTCAATTTCAGAATGAAGAATCGTAAACAGAAATTCAATACTCGCATTTATACTTACGAGTTTTGTTTATAATTATGTGTTGTATTACTAGTTTAAGGTTTCTAACATCATGGATTGTGAAAGAATGAAAGAAATTCACAAGAGCTTTTTCATTTAGATAGAAGAACTGTTGCAAAGTTTGCTACTGCATGTTGACTCTAAAGTGCTATGTTGCCAAATTAACGAATTCAGGACTTTGAATTTTTTCAGGGTGGACAAATAAGGTCTTCGAGAAGAATTTCCATAGGACATTTAGTGAAATATTCAAGTTAGTGAATTATTTAAAATTCTGATGACTATGTTTGAGGCTGCAGGGTGTTTTTTCAACATCAAACACAACAAAATATTTCTACATAGCGCCATGTTGTCCACTGAAAAGCAATTCATAAGAAATATAGACAATTTTAACAACGTAAGGGAGAAATTCTGTAATAAAATTGAATGCAGAATGGACTTTGTGTATCAAAATATTGTGTAAAATTGTAATGTAAGAATTTTGTAACAAGTGACATTGTTCAAAAGCATCAAGCATATTTTTTTGTATAATTGTAATGTAATGATATACATTAATTTTATACATTAGTCATAAAAACATATACTGTATACATATTAAAGATTATGCTATGCTAAGTTATATTGTGCATCATCAATTGTTATTACATTATGAACTTATCCAGTGGGGACAAATCTTCATTGACCACTCAAAACTACATCCCTTCATCCTTCATAGTTAAGGCTTGGCTGGACCTTTGGCCAATGCTAGGGCAGCTGTTTTCAAATATTCATCTTTCAAAAAACCGCTAGGATATTCCAAAATCTTAAAAATTGTATCTGCTTACAATTTTTTCTAGAGCATTTACTTGAATCAACGTGTGATTTGCCTTCTCTGTTGCAGGGATATAGTTTCAGGCTTCATAAGTCCAGCCTAGCCTTAACCCTTTCGAGGCGGATGATGAAATATTCGTCCTGCATGGAAATCCCCCAAGGATGGGGCTCATTTGAAGCAAAATGTAACATTTTGGAAAATGTTTTGTTAAAAATATTGTAATAACATGAAACATGCAAATGAGGGCTCGTTTTATTCAGAATTTCCAAGCCTTTCGTTCTGTAAGGTAAGTATGGCGATGTGTACCTATTTTCGGAAGAAACGGACAGAGAAATTTCCAAATTTTGGGTTTTTTTTAATTTTTTTTTTTTCAAAATTTGGCTAGCTCCCATTTGCTAGCACCCATTGATCTTGGCAAACCGCCACTAGTCGCTGATTGCCCCAAGTTATATAAAGGCGAATACAAAGTATCAAAATAATAATACAAATACTACATTTTTAAAAAGAAGAAGAAGAGAATAGCTCAAAATCAAGCAGAATTGCTATCACAACTGGCCGCAGAGACGTCATCAGAAATGCGATCAGCGCAAATCGCCACTATTTGGTGATTGCCCAAGTAATATAAAGGCGAATACAATAGTACAAATAGTAAATTTTATAAAAAAGAAAGAAAGAACTGAAAATCAAGCCCATCCGGTAGCGCCCATCATTCTGGGCAAACCACCACTGGTTGCTGATTGACCCAAGTTATATAAAGGCGAATAAACGATAATACAAATAGTAAATTTAAAAGAAAGAAAAAATTAATAATCAAGGAAAATTTTCATCACAACTGGCCGCAGAGACGTCATCAGACAGGCGCCCATCGATCAGGGGAAACGTGAGTGGTTACTGATAGTCCAAGTTATATAAAGGCGAATACGATAGCACAACAATCAGCCTGGCGACACGACAATGACGTCAGAGTCTACCCAGCAATGATGGCAGATGTGAGGTGGATGGTTGAAGATTAAAGACAAAAAGATTCCGTGTTTTTTTTTTATTCGGTTTCTTGTTTATTGAACATTTATTATGAACAGATATATGTGTTTGCCGATATATTCTTCATCCATCCTTCAGTCACTTTTGTCATCTGGAGGCTCCGCCTCGAAAGGGTTAAAGGAGAATCACACCAAAGACACACATCTAGTTTTAATATAGATATTAAATTTATGTAAATTACAGTAATGTTATTAATGTTTGTTAGTTTCTTACTTCATAGTTGTATCTTTTGCATGATAATTGTTTAACACCATTGGTATCTATAAGTGAGAATACACTTTGGGTGCGCACATGGAAGTTCAGACCACCAGCCACCACTGGTGTGGTGTGTCTGCCACGCACATTGTTGGTCCACTATTCTTCAACTCCATAGTCAACACAGATGTATACTTGTGAGATGAGGCGGACCCATTTTTTGTGACAACTTTGTATTATCATGATAGTACTAACTACTAAAAATAGAAATATGAATACACAAACCCTGAGCAATATGGCTGAGTATTAAAACTTTCAGGGGGAAGAACTTCAAATCTATAGATCTTGAATGGTGAAAATGTTTCTGGGAAACAATTTTAAAATGGCCTATGAAGTTGTACGCTTACTGCTTTCAGTCAAGAAAATTGAGAACTTGATGTGACTTAGGGAGGTCGCAGACTGAAGCAGAAAGAGACATGTGTCGTTTGGATAGAGTGGCGTAGTGCAGTTCTATGGGGCCCCCCCTGCAAGTAAAATATTAGGGGTTAGTGACAAAAAAAAATTGCCAGAGTGGGATGGACGTACAATAGTTAGCTAGTCCACAAAATTTAAATATGTAAGAAAAATAAACTTACAAAGTTACACAAAATAATGACCACTTTTAACTCATAAGGTTTGGTTTGAGTTGGTGTTTTAAGTCCACTTTATGCACAGTAAGGCTAATCGGGACTGGACCTACAGTTTAAAGTGGGATCCGAACCACTTGTGCCTCCACCGGGAATCGAACCCGGGACTCCTTGATTACAAGGCAATGACGCTACCACTGCGCCATGAGGGAGGCCATTAACTCATAAGGTGTACTCTGCATAGCAGAGGAGGGGATGGCCCTTAGGGCAAAGGGGTAATTGCCCCTGGGCTCCACCTCCTACTGAGTTTGTTGGCCCCTATGATGTAAAACGTAACGGGTGTAGATAATGTGGGAAATTCATTCATTATATGAAATGGCTTGGGGCCCCCCCTTGAAAATACTTAGCATTAGGTTACATTATAAATATCACGTATAAAACTAATATTATATAATATAATAAAAGGTCATGAATTACCAAGTTTGATGTTTACTGTGTAGTAATAAGACATCGACTGGTTGAGTACCTGAATCTTTCTACTGGATTTATAACTAGACAATTGACACATTATCGATTTTTATCTGCGGAGCAGGTAAGTTAATTCTACAATTCGGAGGGGATCCGGGCCCCTCTGGCTGAGACAATACGCCACTGCTTATTATCGTAGACGTCGTCATATGATGTTACTGGGAACCAGATTTCTGTTTCCTTTTGTAAATCGATTTTTTTATAAGCGACACTATCTGTGGAATTTCTGTGATTATATAAAATTTCAGGAGCACATTGCGGGGTTCATACACCTCTCCCCACATTGCAGGAGTTGCGGGGGCAGCTGCTACGCCACTGTTTGGAAACCAACCATCAGGAATAGATACAACCTTTTGAACTGAAGCAATATGATAAGCTGCACATGTTGCTTGGACTGGGCCTCAATGCCATAAATTGTGTCATCTCTTTATGTGTTATATTGCATACAAAAATTTCATAAAGCAGACCTTGGTTACATGTAAGAGAGCTGATGGAAACTAACCTAGAAAACAGCAACTTTTTCACATGTACCTCTCATGTCACACACTCATTCATACATTTTTATAAACCCACAAATTGCATGAATAACATCCGAGTTTAACGTTTCTATTCAGTTTATGCATTATAAAGGGTTTTCCGTATAGGATGCCAAATTTGAATCGAGTGCTATTGCTTTGTTTCAAGATTGGCAGACTTGTTCTTACCAATGTTGCTATATGTGTCGTCCAGTGGCGTGCGGTGACATTTAAACTAGGGTACGCAACATGGGCCAACCGAAATGAATTATGGGCCAACCCCCCCCCCCCCTTCTGTGGCCATCATGATATTCAGAAAATAACTTTTTTCTACAATTTTATAATGGTAAATTTCTCATCCTTGTATCAATATTCAAATGTAACGAGGTAAAATATATGTATGATATTTTATATTCGCAAATATATTCATGTAATAAATTTGATAAATCTCGGTATCGTCTACTATTTCACAACACCTTTCACAGAGGAAACCCACGAATAAGGCCAACAATAAAGCTTCACTGTTTTTCTACCCAGTCAATCACTCTGTAGAGATATTTTTTCTTCTCAAAAATCAAAATGCCTAATATACTGCTTACCATCCTTCACAACTCCTGCCTGAAACAATTTTTCCAAATCAGGAACAGACCTTCCATTTCGGATTGTTTACACTTTTTTCGTAAATTCCGAAAATCCCTTCTCCAGTATGTCATCAGTAACTCCCGGTCCCCCTATTTTATCACTTCACAGCACCGACAAACAATAGAGATCCTGTAATGTAAATAATATGAACGAAACACTCGCTGCAAATTTCAAACGACAGAAGAAAGCAAAAGTCAACCTCCCACGGTACGTTGTGTCCGGTCCCGCTATGCCCGAAAACCACACGTTCTTGTGGACGAATGAATCGGAGTTGCCAGTCGACAAAGTATTTTGTAGAAGGGAGATAATTAAGGACAAGTAGAAAATACGTCAGCATACATCCCAGAATATTTCAAAAGCTAAACTACCGTACATCACTTTGCAATGTCTGGCGGGAGGGGAGGGGCTCATTCTAATCCCATTGTAAGCATTGTGTTTTATTATGTTTTTCTTTTATCATTCATTCATATCGTCGGGTCAACAATCAACACCCATGCTATGGAACTCAAAGGAAATGTTGATCCCGAAAGGAGATAAACAGATACTTTCATACTCTGAGAATTGTGCGAAACTTGAAAATTGTTCACATATTTTACTCTCGACACAGTGGCAGTCCATTCTGGTCCTCACCTCCCTATACGAAAAAAAACAAAAAAAAAAACTTGCTAGCGTAACTTTAACCTCACATAAATATTTTATATGTGATAGTTTACATTTATATTAAATATGATCTTCCACCACTACATATTCTTGCCCTCCTGTCTGATTCCTGCATCACTTTTTATAATGTATTTTTATTGCAACCGAACAGTGATCTATCTACGCGTGGCTGCTAAATGCTAGTAAGCTAAGCATTCCAGAAAAAAAATATGTTGACTACTGTCAACACTGCATACGCTGTCAAAATCTTGGGTACCCTCAAAGCTTAGAACCGGGAAAGAAGTGAGAGAGAGGGAAGCGCGGGCAGACCCAAACACATGACCGGGGCTGATATGAGCCAATGGGGTTACCTTCCGAATTTCTAGGGTACCAAGCAGAAGAAACAGCGTCTTTCTGCGGAAATCGGCAGGGACGCAGATCGGGTGGTTGCCGAAGTCACAATCGGGATCATTCGGGACTGCCTTCAGGAAGGCAGCAGCGTGTTCGTGCGGAAATCGGAATTTCTTGCAGTGGAACTGCTTTCGGAGCGATAATTGTTGAATTTTCATGTTCGGGGAAGACGAAAAAATGTTTATTTTTTCTTACTGTGTTGTGGGTACACAGTGCGTACCTTGCGTATCCTAAATGCACGCCGCTGGTGTTGTCATGCCGATTAATGTAGCCTCAATTGTTTTGACTCGTTTGTTGTGGTTATGATATGGAACTCCATGAAAAATTCCCGCAACGAGATCTCTTTGCATGGTGACCAGGATTGGCCGGCAAGGTCATGTGATCTTACACCCTGTGATTTCTTCTTATGGAGGTTTGTGAAATCACAGTTGTATGTCAACAAATCACGAACCCTTTTGGAACAGGCGGAAGTCATACGGGTGATTGGAGGCATCGGGACAGACATCTGCGAGATCAATAATTTTGTGGAGCGTATATATGCATGCAGACTCAGTAGTATATTTACATCCTAAGAAAACTTAAACTCATACATAAAAAGAGTAATTGAACTACAGGGTGGTGCATATTGTGTCTACCAATATAAGTTGGCAACCCTGTCAAAACCCAGGTGCGCATGCGCAGAAGTTTCCCATGCTTAGGCAACTGCAAGTTTCGCACTTAGTCTGCCATGGAACGTTGGCCGGTTCAGACACGAGTCGTGGCAGTAGGGGCGTTCATCTGAACGGGCCCCATTCAGCAGGGAGGTGCAGTCTGGCGTTCGGAAAAGTTCGGAACCATTCGTAAACCTCCACGGATGACGTCAGCCACGGGACATGTCAAAGACGAGCACCAGCAACGGTATAGGAAATCACACTTCTTCCGTGTTTTCGGAAATAAATTTGTTTTAAAATCGAATGAATGTTCTAGTGTGTGTATATAAATAAATGGATATGTATAGAGCAGACTATATCTAGTAAACTATGTCGCTGAAAGTTAACTATCAATAGAATTACATGTAATGAAAAGCGGGAAAGCCGGCTCGGAGGCGGAGCAGAAGTTTGTTCAGAATTTTCTATTTGAGTGGTGTAAATTCGTGTTTATGGGAGTGGAAAGTTATAATTAGAGCCAAAATGACCACAAAGTTGTCCTTTGTAAAACATTGTGTGGGGTGTTAGGGCGAAGTTGTTGGATAAATCACTGGGGCCGAGATATTACAACTTCATGTTTATAATCCAAAAGTTACTTTTTTAGCACTTTCATCCTGCAGTGTTTGCAGTTTCTTTATTTGTTCTTCAGCACATTTTATTTTCTTTTTCAGAGTTTCCAACACACTATCTTGTTGGAGATTGGGTATATTTCCAGTACTCAAAGTCTCTGAATTATGTGCCATGCAAATTCTTTTGCGAGGAGACAACTCTTCAAGTGTGTCCGCTGCTCGCTTTCGAATCTGACGTTTATTGGCACGTAAACTCCGATCAATTATGCCATTTGGCTATTGAACACTACTACAATTCACCACACAACCACGCAAATTTAAACATGATACAGCGTTTCTATTAAGCTGCGGTCTACAGGTAATAATACTCAGCAGTTCTGCTTTTAAGTTCGGTTCGTAATCGGCATACAGAAAATGCGATGAGCACACTGTCCGGGTTTTGGTGTTAACAGGATCTAATCTCTTCACTTTGAAACCCACATCTTGCACGTAATCGGATCCTTTAGAAACGAAAAATAGCTTACACCCAGGCACTTATCCAGGAATTCCTTTCGGCGATGTGGGTGAACATCATTTTTTAAGGGATATTGTATGTTTAAGGCCAGTGGTGGCAATTTGGTTCTAAAACTGGGGGGTTTGCAAGGAAAGTTTACTTTCTCTTGATAGACAAAGCTTAACATTAGGAGGACATAGTGTGGAGACAAGAAAATGGGGAGCAACTACCCCTTAAATCGTCTTCTAGAATACAGTTGGATCGCGAAACAATTAATGCACAGTGAAAACCCTTCCGTTCCCAACACATCTAATGTTTCGTCTCCCAATATGGTTAAATGCTTACTTATTTATCTCCAGTGATGTGCCCAACGGAGGATTGGTGGGGTCATAGCCCCATTTGAACGTCAAAGACAGGAAAAGATGGCAAAATGAGGACTGACCACCAAAAATAGTATACGTAACCACTTTCCCTTCCGAAAATCCTGGGAACGCCACTCGTTATCTCGGACACATTTTTTGAAATCAAGTCCCCAGAAGTTTTTATGATTTCATATTGGAGACTGAAGTAAAGAGCCTTGTACACGATCAAATACATCATGAACAAGTCCTTGAATTGAACGCTTAAAAGGAAATGACGTCAGAGACAACGCAATTTTTCTCATTGGATCCAAGGTCCGGTCATAGTATATCTATTTAGGAATGGTTCTAATTAACGCATATTTATCCTCATTATATTCTAAAATGTTCCGCAGATAAACGATTCATAGATATTGCCAGTAGTTCGACTCCTCTTATTCAAGAACATTCCCTCTCGCGTCTTCCAGAGATTAAAAATTACAACAAATCGCCCTACGTGTGGAGCTACCTGTGTTTACAGCTGCCAAATACTGACAAGTCTCTACATAATGCTCAAGTTCACTGCGACGACACTGATAGCTCAAGTAAAGTTTACGTGCAATATTATCAACAACAGGGTAATTCTCCGTCTTGCTTTCATAAGTATTTATCTCCTTAAATTATCGTCACATTATTCAAGAAGATAAAAACCTAATTTTATGTAGTGTAAACTGAAAAATTACCTGAAGAGACTCGAGCCACCTGATCCCCATCTTGGGTACGCGCTAGTAACAATAACAGGATTATAGAACATTGTCAGTCATATTATTGACGAAGCCGAAAGCCTAATTTTATCTAATGTAAACTGAAAACTTTTCCTGGAGAGGGGGGGGGTCAAGCCCCCTAAACCCCACTTTGGATGCGTGCTATTATCAATAACAGGGTTACAGAACATTCTCAGTCTTGCCTTGATAATTATTTCTCTCCTTAAATTATCGTCACATTATCTTATTTCACACAACAAGAAACCAAAATCCTCATTTTATCTAGTTTAAACCGAAAACTTTTGCTTAGATACGTGCCTGTCCTACTGTATTTCTTGCGTTGTTCGGGCACAAAGCAACAGCACAATTGCGCGGCATTTTCCTGAAATGTTATTGTTGTTGAAAAAAATTCTCCACTGTCACACAAGAGTTACAGAAAAAGAAAACACAAGGCACTTTCACACAAATGCAGATCCTATAACAAGCGGAAAGGTCTGTGACAGCGTCAGTTCTGTCCCGTGAGTGACGTCAGGGTTGGGAACGCCCACGACCCTCTTTTTTCAGCTTCGGGAGGGAAGACTGCGCTACTTTCTCAACTATATATATACTTACTTTGCCATTCAGGAGATGCAGTAGGTACTGCACTGGGAAGCATCAGGGTGCCAGAAAATCTGCCTCCTTCGACCTGAATACTTCTGTTTCTGCACGTTGCCATTGGCTCTCTATTGTCTGACCCATCGTATCATGTTGTGATGCTCTGGCACTGGTTGATGGTGACCCTCATTGGGCCTTCGTCGCAGTGTCTCCTGCATCTTCTGAATGGGACCCAGGACCCAGGGTTGCCAACTTATATTGGTAGATACAATATGCACCACCCTGTAGTAACAGCAAAAACTTGATGAAATTTCTTTTGGCAGGCTCAAACTTAATGTTTTTATAACCTACGTGGGCGAATCAAAAAATAACTTACGCCCAAGCCGTGTTCCTGTACTAAAAGAGATAAAATAATTATGCTTGGTGGCAACACTGTCCAGAATGTATTCTTCCCATACCCAAAGCAGCCATGTTGCATCTGGTTTAGTATGCGAGTAGTCACCGTGTGAATATGGCACGTCGTATTGAGGTGGCATCCAACATTGAGGTGCACTCTGACATCCGATTTTTGTGGGCATGAAGACATAATCAGAGTGAAATCCATTGCCAAATTGTCGAGGTGTATGGTGAGAATGCAATGTCACACCCCCTGATCAGAAAATGGTGCCAGATGTTCGAAGAGGAAAGAACGAACATGAACGACGAACAGCGTGTTGGGCAGCCTGCATCTGTGAACGCTATCGACAAAATGGAGCATGTGAATGCAATTATCCTTGCCAACTGCCACGTGAAAATTAAAAGAAATTGCAAGTGAACTGAACATATCCTACGATAGTGTGTGTATGCTGATTCATGACCAGTTGGGTGCATCGTAAACTGGCTCTCACTGGGTGCTGCGATTGCTAACCGATGAGCACAAAAGTCAACGCAATTGAAATTGGATGGAATTTTTACACACAAGATAGAAAAAACTGGTCACACGAATCGAAAAGTGCTTGGAATACTTTAGTGACTATGTCGAAAGAAGTTAAATGTTCCTCCATTCTTATCCAATAATTATTTTCTTTCTAATGTGTTTTGTTTCTTTTATACAGGGGGTGTAACTTACATTTGATTTGCCCTAGAACTTACAAGTTTCTTCTGAACACTTGAATGTAAACTATCAGCACTATGCGATGAAAACTTAAGTGGAAAATAGCCTGCTGTTGTCTTGGCTCGGTGAGATTGGATCAGTTGCAGAATGGTGTCCTTGATTCCGCATGGCTGCACCCTTTTCGGCAGGGAAATCTTTGATCACTGGACCAATGATTTTTCAGTTTGTTTGTTAGATAGTTAAGAAATGGTTTCAATTCCATTTTCATTGAGGGAGATAAAAACATCCCTCGCAGGGGGAGTTTGTGGGGAGGGATCCCAGCATCCCCCCCCCCCCGTTAATTTGCACACTGGTACTGGGTTTAATGGTTGTTGATTTTGTGTTCTGAGTATCCGTTCTGCCTGAAAACCATGCAAAGATGCTGTACTTCTTCTGCTATATGGAGATGGCCTGGTGGAACAAGATGGAGAGTACTATAACTCCTTGATATTAATCTAAGGGCAACTGGAGCAATTGCCCCGCTGCCCCCACCAAAAGGAAGCTGTGAAGGGCCTCCACCAAAAAATATTTTAACCAGCTGGCTATGCTTGTGAAATATTACATAACAAGATGTATTTTAAAAATGAAAAAACTTCAATATTGTCATATGTCTACACTCTTCTGGATCCAATTGTAGACAGCTCTCAGTCGATCTATTTGTAGTTATCTGAAGCTCAGTATATTTTATACTGTGGATTGATTTGGTTGTGGTGTGGAAAAGGCACATTTATTCAAACAATCAATTCTCAGATACGATTAAGATAATAAATGATCCTACGAAGTACATAACTTTCTTTCGTTAATAACATCAAAAATGAAAATTAGTGAAAAACAGGCTTCGTGCTGCCATTCGACAGGATCGCTTATCCAATCTTTGTTTACTAAGCATTGAACATAAACTTCTTCGTGAATTTGGGGTGTAACAGATGCTCCTTCCACATAGTGCAACCAATAGTCAACCTCACTTCCACATAGTACACCCTGGACTACAAACTAACGAGGCTCTGGCATTGGCCCCATGGCCAGTATAATTCTGTGTCCTGTGTTGTCCTGATTTGTGTTGAGTGTCCTTTTTAGTGGACCTCATTGATGATGCCTTCTGAAGTTCCGGAATGAGGAATGTGTGTAAGATGTTCAGGTAGCTGCCGCCGTTCACCGTGTTGTCCTCGAAGATGAATGGATCAATGAGGTGGTCCATGGAAACTGCACACCACACATTGAACTTGGGGCTATCCTATGTGTCTTGAACTCATGTGGATTCTGAGTCTCCTAAATTCGGCAATTGCGTCTATTCACTTTTCCTGAAACATGGAACATGGCCTCATGAGAGAAAATAATGAGAGACTGAAGGGCATCACCACCATCATCATTTAATCAGGTTAACATTAATTCACAGAATTCCTTCCTCATGTCACGGTCCTCTTCTCTCATATTGTGCCTTGTAGGGCCTGGCTTTCACTTTCTTGCACAAGATACTGTGTAACATAGACCTCACCATTCCCAGTTTCAAGGATCTTTGTTTAAGAGATTTTATTGGACTCTGTTGCACGCTCTTCTGCACTGCATCCACCACATCGTCACTCGTTATTGGCCTCCCACTATGTAGCAAATCTGCTACAGTTCCCACAGCCTTAAACTTTCCGTGCCATCTCTGGATACTTGTCTCCGCTGGAGGTGGAACCTTCTCTGCAACAAAACACAAGATTTTAACTCCGCAAGCGATAACACACACACTTAGCGGCATCAACGCCATCTTGGAATCGCATGATCCTCTGCACATACGTCATTCAGCAGTGTGGGCAGAACAGAATTTTAATTTTCCTCGGATTAAAAAAAATCGTTGTAATAAACCTATTACTTCAAAGTTATAGCTTTGTAGAATCCTGCAAGACTTTTAAAACATTCTGTACATTAAAAAGAGAGTTAAGGCTACACATTGTATTACCAAATATAAAATATGATATTTACAAAGCATAGTAATTACTTTGTTAATGTATCAGCTCTTGTGGTAGAGTGTAGCTCTCTTAGGGTCATAGGTTCGAATTAACTATAACATATGGGGTGTGTTTTGCATTTTTGTTAATTTTAACAAGTTACCAAAACCATAATAAATAATCATCACAATTAACCTAGAGAGGTAGAAAAATGACTTAATAGATGAAAATATCAAAAACACTATAACTACCAAATGTAAAAATATTGAATGATTAATAGAAACATTACTTATAATGTTTTGACAGTTCCCTATCATGAAATGCAACTCATGTGTATGGTCATAGGAATTATTATTATTATTTTTGGTTCAATACACATGTTTTATGTGAGTGCACCTTGGGCTCCTTAACCTTCCTTAGTTGTCTGTACTGGCATTTCCTCTCTGCCACAAGGTTTTACCTTCCGAAGTCTGATACTTTGCTTCAGCCCAAGTATAATGCATATGCCAAGTTCGTTGGAGCTGTGAGGGAAAAGATGTGGCTACTTTTCCAGCTATAGGGCCAGGGGTTAAGTGTCAGACGTGCGAATCTGCACTGTAGCCTCATACTAGGGACGTTCAATATATAAGTTTCCCTGTGCTATAAAATATTGTATAAAGCAATGCCATTAAAAAGAAGCACATGGTTGACAAGTGCCATCCTTCATCTACAAGGAACAACAATCGATTCGTTATCAGACGTGAAGGTGCATGCGCTCAAGGGCGAAAAGTAAATGCTTGTTCGGAAAACGCGGGCTCGCGTCATAAGGAGTTCAGAAGCATGGATGCTAAGGGCGCTCTGCTGATGGACTTTTTGCAACGAGGATGAACAATTAATGCTGACCGTTATTGTCAAACATTGGATAAACTGAAAAACGCAATTCGACATAAGCGACCAGGTCTCCTGTCAGCTGGTGTCATTCTTCTTGACGATGACGCTCGCCTACACTCAGCAGTGCAAACACAACACAAAATTGAAAAATTGGGGTGGGAACGGCTGCCCCACCCTCCATACAGCCCTGATTTAGCGCCGAGTGATTTCCATCTATTAAAGTCTGAATTGAAGGGTTACCGTTTCGAAACAGATGAAGAAGTGAAGCTGACTGTGAGAATAGTGCTCTCCCAGATAGCAAGGTAGACTTACACCTCAAATCCACATTAAGTTTGCAATGCAAGTAACAGGAACTTGCAGGAAAATTTCAGAGCAAGTCTGTAAATTTGCAGCAAATTGAAAGCAAAGGTACTAATTACCAACATTTGAAATTGCAGTAAGTTCTAACTGTAACCTGCAACTAACTTGCACGATAAGTCTCAAGGCTTGCTGCAAGTTAACATGAAACTTGTAAGGCAGGTGTTAAAGTCTCAAAGGCTTGCTACAAGTTAACCTGAAACTTGCAAAGTAGGTGTTAAAGATCTGAGGCGTGCTGGAAGTTAACCTGAAACTTGCAAGGCAGGTGTTCAAACTTGCAGCAAGTTGACCACAATCTTGCTGGGCAATTAACACCAGAGGTGGTGGGTCTGAATAAGATAAAGAAATAGTAGGGAAAAATGGTGTATCAGAGAAAATTAAACCAATAGTTACACATACTTATTAGAAAATGTGGTTCTAATGAGTGTGTGTAACTATTGATATAATTTTCTCTACTACTATATTTTTTCCTACTAGCCCTTCATCTAATTCAGACCCACTACATGCAGTAGGGTAAATATTCCCACCACAGAACCAAGTAGTCACATTTTTAACCAATATTTCCAAATCTAAGGACGAATGATATGTAAAATTGACACTAACTACTAATTGATAAAATGAGTAACATGAAGAAAAATGCAAAAAAGACAAAAAAAAATTGTGTAAAACTAAATTCAGTGCCATTAAATGTACATGAAGCATATACGAACTATTTTGTAATTCTTATGCACACATCAAACTAATTAATAGTCTCCAATAAAAATACATAAATTTGCTGCAGAAAATAAAATAGCTAAACACGTGGAAAATACTTGAACTATTTTTTTAAAAAAAAGAAACAAAAAATATGGACTAATTAGTCGGAGAAGTATGAATAAATCTCTTATCAAAGGGAAAGTGAATTTCTAGTTAAATATATTCATTTTGAGTTTACACCCAAATCCAGCAATGCGCTTCCCCCAAAATTATATTGGACAAGACTTTACTACATTTGCAGCCTGCGGTTGTAAACAGATTATTGTAATTTGATCAAAGTGAAAGTGGATGTAGTGTTATAGATGTGGCATTTGTTCATTTTATAATAAAATTGCAGTTAATAAATTTCACCTGTAGCTTGTAAGTAGGCATAACAGAAAAATACCACATGTGTAGTTTCAACTCATTATTTATATTTCTCATGTTTTTACAGATCATGTATTCATTCAGTCTTGTAAGGGGTCCTTAGTCAAGCTCTTCCATCACTTCCTGTTGTGTCTATGTGGGCTTCCAGCTTTATTTCTCTGAAATAAAAAATGGTGGAAAAAATAAGATTCGTGGCATCAATTCAAGTTCCATTACTCCAAAACTATTTTCTTTAACAAAAACACACACAAAAGTACCTTTCTGGGTACTGCTGAATTTACAGTGTACTCCAGAGGTGTGACATTATCAATACTTCATTACTTCAACATTGCAAGAATTCCTAATTTTTTTGATTACATGTGACAGTTTTCAATGCATTATAAAATGCGACATATTCTTTGTTCTTTTAAGCTGATTTTACACACACACACATAGAGCAAATGATACTAAACCTTCAATTTAAAGTTATATCTCAACTACCATGCATCCTCTCAACGAATCCAACCTTGAACCTTTTTTTACTAGGCGGTGTTAATATTTTTTTTTTTTTTTTTTACTTCACATTTCTGCCAGTTTTGGCTAATCATGAAGATGAGAATGTTGATGATATGATAAAATTGGTTAAGAGACACTCACAACGAACATCCATGTCCCGGCTGAGATTAGAACCCAGGTTCTCTGGCTTCATAGAGTGATAATATTATCATTGAAACAATATACTTGGATACTAGAGACCCCAATACATACACATACAAGCATGAGCGTATAATTGTTACTTCTGTTTGTAAACTACAACATATTTTTATCAAAAATTGTTTTCTATCAGAATAATTTCTTTGGTAGCTAGAATCCACGAATTAAAATAATAGTAACATTTCTGAGCACCACAGTTGGAATAAAGCATGTTAATGAAGACTATTACCTACCGTCTCGCACAGTGCTCTGAATTTCTCTTTTAGCTTATTTCTCACACCCCTCCAACTATAAATGAACACTTGCCTTTGTCTGTCGAAATCTTATTGAATTATATTTTGGGTGAACTGTCTGACAGACATACCATAGTAGTTGTTTTTTTTTAACGTTCTCCTTCTAATGACTCGTTACTAATTTTTAATTTCAGCAAAATATTACATATAACTTTGAACTCCTGCTTTTCTGACAAGATAAAATATAGACATTTTAAGAATTTGGAATTTCCCCCTCCCCTTCCCCAACACAACTGTTACAATTTTTGGCCCATTTTCTTCCTCATTGCATAAATTAACTTATATTTCTTTAACTATAAAATAATAAATGAAAGCTGCTTTAAAATAGTCTTCTGTAACCATGTAAAGTAATGTAAAACACGTCAGAAATTAAGAATAGTAAAACAGGTAATTTACAGATCAAAATCAAAACAGCAGTCTGACAGACCCCTCCATACTAGTTGTGTGATTATTGACATCCATAGTACTTGTGGGTTAATAATAAATATTTTTTTTAAAAAAAAAACTAAACATAGTTTTTATCAAAATCAAATATAAAATGCTATTTGGGTGTTAAAATCTAAAATTGCTTTTAAAACCATAAGGTTCTCTACCTTCATTGGTGTCTTGTAGAATTTTGTGCAGAAAATTTACATGGAGATGAATGATGAAATTGATGAATGGACATTCACAAATATCCATGCCCAGGCCAGGATTCGAACCCGGGACTCCTGTATATGTATGAAAAGATAACAGTTTCTCTGCATAACTTCTATCAGTTCCTGCCAAGATAAGAACTCAGACAATACTTAACAATTTGAATTACACTAATTAGTGTCCAGTGCTCGGAAGGCCAGTGATTGCCAAGCCGATTTTTAAATTTAACATTTCACGTTTGTCAAAAACAATGTATTCAACATTCTGTATTTATTGAATATAAAATCAGAAAAGAAATGTAAATCTACTTACTCACTATTTTGGTGCGTTTTGGCCTGGTTTCTCCACACGTTCTCATCCCTTGCAATACTACTGCTAGTGTCCTGCATGCACCTGGAACAATAACATTTTGTGTTTCTTGAAAAAAATACTCAATACTTTACGAACAAAATGAAACCTAAATTATTTAGGGACACTTCAGTACACTTCAGCCCTGACACAACAGTACTTAAAAGTTACTTGGTATGAAAAAGAAGAAGAAAGAAAACATTGCACATAAATTATATTCAATTTTTTTTAGCAGTTACAACAGGTCAATGCCCTAAATTGTCTCTATAACAAGGTTACTTTGCACAGTCATGGACACTTGTGGGTTGTAACGATTCCATTGAAAGTTAATGGAATTGTTATAACCCAGAAGTGTCCGTGACTGAATATACAATATACCATAAATAGGTTAGGATGAATAAAATTTTATTTCAATGATACTCAAAAATATGTCATTTTCCTGGCCATTGACAGAGAGCCCCACGAACCATTGATGGATAGCCCCAAAAACCATTCACGATAACCCCACGGACCATTCATTTCCGGCTAGGTTAGGTTAGGTAAGCGTAGTTAAGAAAAGAAAAAAAATTCTCGGAAAAAAAAAAAGGCACGTTTGGAAACACTGGCGAGATGCTTGCGCAATCTGCAGGTACATAATGGAAACAACAGCATAATGTCGCTTTACAGAAAATGCAAGTTCTTTACATAAAAAGTGATTATTTCTTGTTCTACAGCATTCTATGGTGAACTTTTCAGTTTCCGTGAAAGAAAATACCTCGAAGAACTTCGACAATGCTACAGAAACTGATTTCAGTACGTAGTTTCTCCTGTATATTTGAAGAAATCCGTTCGGGCGATATCGCATATTACAAATTGCAGTGAAAAACACAAAAAAAATCTGACTTTACAGACCAGCTTTGCAAAAAACTGACAAAGATCAAAAACATTTTTTTTACTGTCAATATTAACCATTTTCCATTTGCATGGAAAGTGCATGACATGGAATCAGTTTGAGTTAATTTTGAAAATATGGTTTTCACAGTAAATCTGGATAATTCTTGTGATCATGAAGGCTACTGTCATTGCAAATGGTTGCACAGATATTAGAAAGCCAAAATATTTCATGTATCACCAGAAATATAAGGTTAAAGCAAAGGACAAAAACTATTATACTCACAGGAAAAAGGTTGACTAATTTCATTTCCAGTGGAAAGCTATCTGTCACCTGCAAAAGAATCAAGAATTAGTTAGTACAGATTAAATATAATGAGGTACAGTTACTCTTATATTACCAAACAGTGACAGTTAGAAAAAACTTGGTTGTGACTATTATCTTGTAATCAAAGAGTCTAGACTTAGAATCCCGATGGAAGTGATGCAGTGAGATTCACATCAAACAATTATTTTTGAAGCTCAATATTTGTCCGTTCCTCATTTCAATAGTGGCATTAAATCCATCAAGATAAAAATTAGGCCTCTGTACACAACTTTAATGTTAAGACAAAATATACACAAAACAGACATGTCACTAAATGTATGTTGTGTAAAGCATAAAAATGGACCTATTAAAATAATAAGAGATGTAATTTTCGAGAGTGGACATTTGGTCACCAGCTCCTTCTATAACATTTGAATTTATTTCTCGCATAAAATTTGATTGGTTTCAAAAAAAAATATGAAGTTTCTGGTGCATGGAAATAATGGAGTTTGGGGGTTAAAATGAATTCTGAAATAGTTAAGTTTTTCTCACAACGAACTTGTAAAGTAATTTGGTAACGGTACCAAATGTTTAACGATGTTCCCAAATTTTATAGAAGTATTAAGAAGTGCCTTAAAATACTGGGCACATTTGTGGCTGATTTCCATGTGAGGCTCAAAGGGGGTTCGTGCTTGAGACCAGATGTCACATGAGCATGCATTGGAAGCATTTAGTGATGTCATTTTAATTCTAAAAGCCATAAACCTGATTCACCTAGCCTAACAAAGAAAGCATTTAGAGATGGTTTGTGAATGTTAGAGCCCTAAACTTAACATGCCTAACTTAGCAACGAAAGCATCATAGCTCTGTCCCCAACGCATGTGAAGTAAATGGTAGTGGTAGCCCATATCCAAGCTTACATTAAGTGAATATCTGTTCACAAACAATCACATAGGAGTATACGGAAGCAAAAAAAATTGGGTAAATGTCTGTTATATTGGAGACACATTAAAATCAGATATTTTGCGTTTCGGATGGTTCGTACTTACCAATTGTGTATTGCGTACCATAGTTGAAGGTGCCATTATGCTTATTACACGAAAATAACTACGATTTTCACAATACGAGTAATTCTTTTGGTTCCTTTCTTCCGTTGCAGAACATACAATATGGCTCACACAGCTGTGGATCATTGCGCGTCGGGCTTGTGTTTTGTCGATTTGGAGTGGGTATGCAGTGTTTCCACCTTCTTAACTTTCGTGTTCATTATGTCATCACAAACCATTGACGGATAGCCCCAAAAATCATTCACGATAGCCACACAAACCGTTGACGGCTAGCCCCAAGAACCATTGATGGATAGCCCCAAAAACCGTTCACGATAGCCCCACGAACTATTGACGGATAGCCCCACGGACCATTTCAAGCAAGGTTAGGTTAGGTTGGGTTAGGTAAGCATAGTTAAAAAAAATTCTCGTAAAAAAAAGGAAACACTGGCAAGACTGCATGACTTCCGACACTCGGCCATCTGCAGGTACATAATGGAAACAATGGCATAATGTTGTTGCTTTGCACAAAATGCAAGTTTATTATATCAAAAGTGCTTATTTCTTGTTGTGTAGCATTCTACGGTGAGAAAATACCTTCAAGAACGGTAAGTCTAGTTTACGTCCTTTTCCTAATAAATACATGTCATATATCGTTGGAAAGGTTATTTTATAAGGAATTCAACAAAGTAAATCCCAAGGCGAGGAAAAATTTCTTGGAGGAGAAAATCGAGAAAAACCGATGTTGTCCGGATATGCGTGATTGAACGTACTGAGGACATTTTTCGATGATGAAGCACATATTTAGGGGTGAAATGAGTGCTAATGGAACCTAACCTAACAGGCCTAACCTAACCTCGTAGGCATACTTCGTTCCCGTGAATGGTTAGTGACAGAAAGTGTAAAAAGAAAAACTTACTTACTCTACGGATGCCGGAGTGCCGACTGTTTACTAGCACGGTTTTGTAAACGGGCAAGAAGGAGTGCGCAAAGAAAGACGTAAACGTGTAAGAAGGAGTGGACAAGAAGGATGTAAACTAGACTCTAGCCCCAAGAACTTTCAAAATGCTACAGAAACTCATTTCCGTAAGTGGTTTCTTCTGTAAAAATGAAGAAGTGTGTCTCCGATATAACATACATTTACCAAAAAATCGTTCTCCAGAAAGCATGGAATAAGTTATCACTCATATTCCAAAGCAAGTGTTACCAGACATAAATAGGAATCCAATTGTGTAAAAAAAAGGTAAGACTGCAGAATATGGGCTGCTTAGGAGGAAAGCGATTCCTAATTCTATGGTAATGGTTTGAAGTTATTAATCAGGAAAAGTAACTTTCAAGGTGCGGAAATGTGTAATTTTCGAAAAAAAAACAACAAGAAATAAGAGTTCAGGATGGGCGCTCTTGAAATCGTGGCACTGCACAAATGTAGTGAAAGCAAAAAAATGCCTACGTTGTTAGGTAGCTAGGTTTAATTCTCTTAGCCTAAATAATAATTTGTCATTGTATTTATGCTAACAAAACCTAACCTAACGTTGTAGGCATTCCTCGTCGAAATAATGAAAAAAACTGTGTGTAAACAATATGGACGCGAATGAATGGAGAAATGCATAGCTTTTAGTAGCATGAAAAACATTTTTCATTGTATTTATGCTATTGGAACCTAACTAACAGGCCTAACCTAACCTTGTAGGCATTCCTCGTCTCAAATAATGAAAGAAACTATGCGTAAACAATATGGACACGAACGAATGGAGAAATGAGCCGAGAAATGCATTGCTTTTAGTAGCAGGAAAAACATTTTTTCGCACAAAAATATAATACTAATCGGAAAAATAACCGGAAAATGGAAGCAAAATGTACGTACTTTCAGGGAATATAAATTTTGTTCGTCTACGTAGAGGAACATGTTCTGCAGTGACACCCAATTCTTACCATCATTAATCTCGAATGAAATCACCACTTTATATATCATGAACACCGTTGAAATTTAAAAAGTCTCAGATTTTAACTGCATGATCTAAGCCATGCGTACAAATCCAGCTCATTTTTTCTTTTCTTTTTAAGAGCAATCTAATCTAACTACTTGACTTAACAAAAAAAGCCATAAAAGAACCTCGCCCGCTAAATAAATGCAATATTATTTTTTATTATCATTTCTGTCATTTTCCCACACAATGCTAACAGTATTGTGAAAATATATACGATATTGTTTCGTATCTCACATAGGTGTGCGTTTTTACTGAATTGTTTTAAACCAGTTTTAATTATTACTTATGAATTGTATAATTATTTACTTACCTTAGTGGTCACAAAATTATTCTCTTTCTCGTTTAATCGGCTTGATAAACCAGACGAAAAATTTTTGTTTGAAGTACTTGTGATCATGTCACCATCACAAAACAAAAGAAATCGTGTGCGTACTTGTGCATTCATCTTTCATTAATGAGCAATTCTACATGACAAATACATTCTTGTTTCAGTAATGACCAATTTTACATGACAAATAAATCTTTAGCATATTTTTGGTTAGTGTTTTAAGTCCACTTTATGCACAGTAAAGCTAATCGGGACTGGACCTACAGTTTAAGGTGGGATCCGAGCCACTTGTGCCTCCACCGGGTATCGAACCACTGCGCCATCGGGGAGGCCCTCTCTTTAACATATTAATTTCATCATGGGTTAACATATATTCTTTTAACGAGAATCTCAGGCTGTGTCCAAAAGGTACAAAGTACATACTTGAAGTACAGTCTTGACGGAAGTGACGTCACCTAGTGCAGTTCGAAAGCGCCAAGCAAACGAGTGTACAATCAAAAGCAAATGAATTAGGAGAAAAAAGATTTTCTCGACGAAAAATGAGTTGGCAATGCTGCGAGCACCGAGGCAATCTTGATAAGACGCTTGAGGAGCGTCGAGCAAACTTTCCTGAAAAGCACAACTCCAGTATCGAAGGTCATGCTACACGTGGATTGGCAACTTTCGGGAGCATGCTGTCTGTCTACACAATTCTCCTCAAATGCCTGTTTCAAGATGAACCTTCAGCTCGCATTTTATTTTTCAAATGTAGTTCTGACGTTGTAGTCATTTTACAATTATTTGTATTTGTTCTTATTTTGCTTTGCTTTTATGTCACTTTTATAATTAATCGAAACTATCAAGATGGATGATAATGAGATTAAATTGATGAAGAGACACTTAAAAAAAGAGATTGCCAGACCAGGACTTGAACCCGGAACCTAAAGCGGATAAGGTGGGGAGACCGACAACAACTCCCGGCCATGAACTGGAGTATAAAATTTGTAATTGCTCAGGAGTATTTTTTGTTCTGTTCATGACTAATACCTGCTTTCGGACACTTAACTTATAAGTGACACACTTTGTTCGGTGGGAACAAGCAACTTATTGTTTGAGAGGAGGGACACATCTCGTTCATATACTAGATACAATCATGGACTATACTTGAAATGTGACGTGCTAAACAATACTTTCGGAGATCAGTTGGACATGGCAATCTTGATATACAAGTTGCATTTTCTGTACTTATTCATTATGCCTAATAGATAATCTCGAAACAACGCAAAATGTTTTAATTGACTCGAATTTACAATGACCAATATATACTGGACCTACATATTTTAAATGCAAAATCTAGGTGTCGAAAATATGCCTCAACACGAAATGAAAATGCAATATTTATTCAATACACTAAAAAAGCTAACCAAAGCAGACTTTTAACAACATTACACACGTAACGTTTCCATCCTCTAACAGGGTTTTTGTTGGAGTAAGATTCACATGGCGTAATAGGATTATCATTCACTACAAAGCAATAGCTATAAACATGAGATAAACCTGAAATGAGGGGTTAGAATTCACCATAAGAGAAGTGCAGCAGGTAAAACAAAACACATATGTAAGGAAGAGGTTTGTAAGTGTACGTTTCTATGTGAAAATTGACTGAGTGGTAGCACTAGACGATTTTACGTCAGGGATCCTAGGTTCGAATACCGGTCTGGGTATTGGTGTTGTTTCTGAATGTTCTATTTATTTTATCTTCACTCATCTTCGTCGTCGCGATTGCCCAAAAGTGGAAGAAAAGCGACGCTAAATAAAAATAAAAAATATATGTGAAAATTAGAAGGTTAATTAAGAGCTGATAGGTAAAAAAAACTCTATGAACGATGTTCCATAGAAGTTCTGTTAAGATGTCAAACCTGTAAGAAACAAATAGCGAAGTTATATGAAGGATTGAAGATAAGCTTCGATAACATGGTCACCTGGATTGTCTCGAGCTGAACCAGTAAAACCCAAGGCCATTCTGCAAAACGAATGCCAAAAGAGGTTCGTGTGTGGATTTGGTCACCATGAAATTGTTGGGTGATAATAAGTGAATGGTATTTTTTCTGTTTTCGTTATTTTATGTTGCTTTTCTACCTCTGGATCTTGAATGACGAATAAATTAATTTGGTGAACTGATAAACACAAAAAAGCCAACCCCGTGGCTAATTGGTTAGCGCACGCGCTTCGAAGTAAGGTGAGGATGTGTCATTGTCTGCATCCCACTTCCATCTATCACATCTTGAACCTTCATCATTGCGATTATCCGAGACTGGTAGAACAGTGACGTGAAATAAGATCACCCTCGGTGTCGATTTCAAAGTTTGAAGTATTGCTGTTTCTGCATTCAATAGCGGCTCTAGATTGTGACAGTGATGTGAAATGCTTCTTAGTTTATATGAAATAGTAAAACGAGAAGAGCGATAGATATTCCTCTATTTTCAATTTTCTCTAAAACTATTTTCCCCGAGTGTGGTGATAATGAATTCTATGTAGTATGAGAAATATACTGTAAATTAATTTATACTAATTTATGCATATGCAACTGATTAAGAGAGCCTCCACTATGGCGTAAGGAAATCGTCGCCGTATTGTAATCAAGGAGTTCTCGGTTCGATGCCCGGTGGAGGCACATAGTGATTCGGATTCTAGTTTAAACTGTAGATCTCGTCCCGGTTTGCCTATTTGTGCATAAAACTCAGACTCAGAATGATTAAAGACTTTTCGAAATATTCTGTCTGTATCGGAATGGCAACTTTCTTCAGAACGAAAATGAATTCATAAAGCAATAATACGCACAGCACCTCTAATTACCCACTGCCATTCAACGCGCTACTATTCGTAAATTCAGAATTATTATTTTAGGGTTCAAATTCTGGCATCTGAAAGAGGGACACTTGCCCCCAAAAGTTTCAGGTTTGTTAACATTTACTAGTTAAGGATATTTTTGTTAAGCTCCTGGGACCTGAGGAACAAAAATATAGATCTTTTAAAATGATTTCTCAAATTAAATGTAGAAATTATGCAGCACACTAGCCCAGGGACGCTACAGCTTATTCATGGGATGGAAACATTGTCATTTCCGCCCCCCCCCGTCGCTAAGATGTATATTCGATTAACTTAGATTCGAGTGTTAATATTGGTTATGATTATTGGTAAGGTGATAAGGGGTTACATCATTCATTGAAACTTACGTAACTATGCTATTAGTTATACAGTATAAACAATAATAATGACAATTATCGTCTAGCACTCTGATTACTCTCCTGGGAAGATAATTTACATCTGTAAGTTTTCCGAAACAAATACACATTTCACTTCGGATGACAAGAATCGGCGATGAAATTTCGTAAGTAGAAATTCAGTAGCATTAGTTTACCTTAACTTTCGCAAGATATAAAAAATTCCGTTTTTGAATTGTTGGATCGTAATGTCGTGACCATCCCTGATATTTTCCTTGCATATCAACGATATTTTTTTTGAAAATAGGGTTAGCAACCCTTAATTGAAGACCAAGTGAATGACTTGCGATGAGGTAGTCTGAAACCTGGCCAGGACGAGCAATCGTTCATTGGAGCTACGGAGTCAAGATGCCATACACGTCTGAAGCTACTCGTGGCCGTATAATTGGCATGTTCGAATGTGGCCGCACAATTTCCGATATCGCAATAACCAATGGAAGGCATGAAAATGTTGTTCGTCATTGGATAGAGCGTTTTCAACATGAAGGAGAAGAGGGCCTGAAAACAAGAAGGAAAACAGGGCGCCGCAGAGTGACATCGGGAGAGCAAGATGCTGCTATTGTGGAACACATTGCAAATCATCCATTTTCTCCAGCCAGTATTGTTGCCAGACATTTACAACTGCAGTGTTCAAGTGATACAATACGAAGGCGTCTACAAGCTGCGGGGATGCGGCACAGAACACCAGCGAAGAAAGTGCAACTCACAGCGCAACACGTAGATGCTCGTCTTGGGTTCGCTTTACAATATCTACCCATGACAAATTACTTTTGGGAAACAGTAATTTGGACTGACGAGAAAGTGTTTTGTTCGGATGAAGATGGCCAAATTAATTTGTGGCGACCGGACAGAACTCGTTATGATCCAAGATATGTTCGTGGCAATCGAAGAAGTGGAAGAATTTCAGTGGCATTTTGGGCGTGGATCAGTGCAGCTGGTGCAGGAGATATCGTAGAAGTATCCTCGAGGATGGATTCCGAAGAATATATTAAAGTGCTTGAAGAACATATGCTACCGACAGTTCGCGTTATTTATCCTCGGGAGGAAATGCCCATCATCAACTTCGTTCATGATAATTGCAGTATCCATACGTCCAAAACAACGAAGCAATGGCTTGCACATCACCCTGACATTCAGCCATTCGAATGACCAGCAAAATCACCAGACCTCAATCCAATTGAAAACTTATGGTCCATTATGGTGAGAGAATGGGAACCTGGCTACGAAAGAACAAGAAAACAATTACGTGGCCATGTGTATGACGTATGGAGAACTATACAGAACAGGCCAAGTATTTGTCATAGACTTGTTGAATCTATGCCCAGAAGATTACGTGAGGTAATTGACAACAATGGCTGGTGGACTCATTACTGAACGCACGTCAACATTATTTGAAACATTGAAAATCAAGTTTATTTTTTATTTGTTTGAATGAGCGTGTCCTTTCTTTCTTTCTGTTTTCCCTAGAGACAATATATTTATTTTCTTTGAAACATTTTGAACTCTGATTTTTACAAGGCTGCATTAATTTAGCATGTGACACAATGGTCTCAAAATATGGCATTTCAGTTTGGAACAGGCAAACTACAGTCGAGTTTGCAAAAGCAAATACATTTTTTTCGCTCTTCTAACTCATTGTTTCTTCCAATTATCGAGTGCTTTCTTTGCTTTGCGTTGCTCCAGGTCACTCAGTCGCCATTTTTGTTTGTGAGCATATACTAAGTTTGATTGAAGCTTGTCCTCTATCCTTTCATCATACAACTTGACTATTGGCTTCAGGTTTGACATCTTAATATAATTTCTATCAAATATCAATCATCAACTTGAAATATATTTCACTTACTAGCTCCTACTTTCCAAAATTTGTTATGTTTGGTTTTCTGATGATACACGTGATATCGTAAAGTTTGACTATGATAGATTTGTATTTTATACCTATTGAGATTACTTACTTACTTTTGTATCTCAGATCTCTTGTAATTACCTACAAAATATGCGAAACAATACACTAAACATCCCCTCCCCAGTAGACACAATAAGACAGTTCTGAATAATCTTTTGAGGCTCGAATCATCATTTGAGGCTCGTCGTAGCCTTTTATGATGTATATTTTGAGGGCACAGAGTTGGCAACACTGTGGGCCCTTACTGTAGCCTTTTATGAGGGGGGCCTATTGCCCCCTGTTTACATCTGGCAACACCGCCGTAGATCCTTTGACAGTGTTGTTAACCTACTGGGTTTTTCACTGTAAACTTTCATCAAAGGGCCTGAGGGGTCTATGCACTCTTTATGTCTGGCAATACTGTTGGGGGCCTAGTGTTGGCGACTTGTGGGCTTTTACTGTAGCTTTTTATGAGGGGGACCTATTGTCCCCTTTTTATATTTGGCAACTCTATTGGATGTTCCTTCTTTGAGGCTTGGGTTTTACCAACCCATCCGAAGAAAATTCCACTATATGATTTTTCACTGACTAAGCTAACCTACAAATAGGAATTGGCAACACTGACGAGGCTCGAATTATCATTTGAGGCTCGAATCATCATTTGAGGCTCGAAATCATCATTTGAGGCTCGAAATCATCATTTGATGCTCGTCGGTGTTGCCAACTCACTCTACAAAAATTCCACTATATGATATTTTGAAGCCTTTCACGGTGTATGTTAACCTCACAAGCAGTGTTGCCAACTCGGGTCGAGGCGTAGCCTTTTATGGTGTATGTTAACCCCACCAGCAGTGTTTCCAACTCGTCGTAGCCTTTCACGGTGTATAATTTTTAGCTTTTTTTGTGTGTGTGTGTGTGTGTGTGTGTACATGTGCCCGGGCGAGGCGTAGCCTTTCACGGTGTATGTTAACCTCACTAGCAGTGTTTCCTACTAGCAGTGTTTCCAACTCGTCGTAGCCTTTCACGGTGTATAATTTTTTTAGCTTTTTGTGTGTGTGTGAGTGTACGTGTGCCCGAACAAAACGTAGCTTTTCACGATGTGCCTTTGATAATGTATGTTAACCTCACTGGCAGTGTTGCCAACTCGCTCTACAAAACACTAAACTCGCTGAAATGGCGCTCGCTGAAATGGCGCTCGCTGAAAATGGGCGCTCGGGGTCAGTTCTCGGAGAGAGGTTAATTTAACCTAATTTTTTTTTTTGTACGAAGCAAACATATCCCACTCCCTTCTTCCCCGGCATGCTTTATGTTTGCGTAGGGGGTAAAGAAAAAGGGCTTTGTTTTACCAACGCTGAAATTGGCTTGCTCGAAACGAATCGCTAAATATAAAATAAAATAACAATGCCTATGAACCTGTTTGGCTTCAGGAAGCAGGCTATGGAGGCATTCGCCCAAAGCGCACCGTCGCCACCTGCAAGCTGGGACCTGTTACCCTCCCTATTATCTAAACTCAACGGTTTGTTGATTATACACTTGAATAGCATCCTGACCCAGTACGACGAGGATGTGGGCAAGACTTTCTACATATTCAACAACAACTTGAATTATTACCAATTCCCCATCTCCGGCAAACTGCAGTTTGACATGAATCCCGAGAATAAAGGAGAGGCCAAAATTTCCTCCGGCAAGAACATCTATCGCATCAAACACGATAGGATGAACAGTACCACCACGTACGATGTATCTGCTGGCGATCGCCTGTACATAGAGCTCTTGGACGACTACGACAAACTCATCCCTCTTTTCATAGAAATGAAAATTAGCTATCCTATAATAAATAACAATAATGCCTAACGATATTTTTGGCCATACGAAACGCGACGACCATGGCGACGAGCTTCTCATGCTCGACGTCAGGGTCAAGAAGCTGCGAAGCGATCTGCAGGCCCTCCAGTCCACGCTCAACTCCAGCCTCCAGTCCGAGATAGCCAGCTTGCAGTCTCAGTGCTTGGACCCTGTACTCAAGATTGATGCAGAGCTAAAATCGCTGCTGCAAAAATACACCGACCTCGCGTCGATAGACAATCTTGACAAGCTGGCACTGAGTGTGGGCAATCTGCAGAACGAACTTCTGAAGCTGCAACAAACGCAAACCTCAGACGTTGAACATCTGAAACAACGCTTGCAGGATCAAACAAGCAACATCCAGACCGAACTGCAAACTATCATCCAAAGCATTAAAACACAAGGCGACTACGATCGCGTGAACGCTAGTATTGCTAAATTGCGCGAACAGTTTCAATCTTTCGAAATCCCTACGTTGGAAAGCATCAAGGCTGAGCTTCAAACGGATGCTTTGCATGCGGCCATCAACGAAGTAAAAAATAAACTCCAAACGCTGGAGGATTTTATCAACAATCTACCGTCGTCCAGCGAACTGAACGCCATTGCCCGTAGCGTGGCCAACATCAAACTCCAACTTGAGACCTACGAGGATTTCGGGAAGCTGCAAGGCACCATAACCCATATTGAGGATGCTCTTGCTGCCATTAGAAATGATCTGGCGAACGTTCACGATGAGCTGGAAACCAAACTGCCGGGCATCAGGGATACACTGGCCAACGTCCAACAGCAAATCGCCAAACTGGAAAATCTGAATGCAGAATCCGAGTTGTCTCATTTCCATCACTTGATCGACGACATACAGACTAAGTTGGAAACCCTGCAACAATCTACCCCCACCCAGGATGACATAACGCAACTGCAAGAAGGCATACGTGCTGCTGCCGATGCCTCCGAGTTGGACGCGGTGAAAAAAGCTTTGGAATCGCTCCAAAACACGGTGGCCACCCTGCCTACCTCTCAGGAACTGAAAAGCGTGAAGAGAACTCTCAACCGAATACTCAAATCCGACGACATCAAAAACATCCAATCCGAAATTGAATCGATACGGGGGTCTGTCGCGATTTTACCTACCAACCAGAACATCACCGAGCTGCATGAATTGTTTGAGGAAATTAGAACCCAGGTCCACGACCTTGTAATACAGAGCTCCAAGTTGACGCTTGTAGAAAGCCTGCAGCAGATTATTGCCAGCGTGAAAGAGCAAATTGGGAGTATCGAGGCAAGTCAGGAATCAACTATAGCTAATTTCAGCACCCAACTACATGACTTAAATGAAAAATTCAAGAGCCTTATTGTCGATGTAAAGATCAAACCAAACTACGACACTGTTGTTCATGCTATCGAGGAACACCTGGAATCGGTGAATGGCAGATTGGAGGATGTGGAGACTGAGGTTCGAACCAACGTAAACACTCTAAATGCCAGCATCGACAATCTCAAGTCTACGATTGTCATCGAACTGTACAGCATACCAAACAGAGAGTTCTCCTCCCCTTTCAATCCAGGTTACAAACTCTACATGTTGACTCCTGCAAAAGCCTATCATCAATTTTTCCTCGCTGGCACACTTCAGTTCGTCAAGGTTTCCTACTGGTCTTTGCCTCACGCAACCCACTACCCAACCATGACCGTGACGAACATTGGCGATGAGCCTAAAATAAGAGGAGTTGAGCTGGTCGATTTCACACACCCCGAAAGTCGCGAGACTGCCTATGCCGAAGATGCCACTCAAATTATCGACATAGAAATAGGTGACAAGCTGTACATAGAAAACCCAGCATTGTCTGCAGCCAGAAATCCCATCCAGGCTATATTCTTATTTTCGCGCCATGTCTAGGCAGGGTATCGTAAACGAGCTTCATAAACCTGCACGACGAAACTACAAACGACTGGCGGTGGTGACCAAAGGCGTGGATGACCTTTGGCAGGCTGACCTTGTGGAAATGAGTAGCGGCAACCTAAAAAATTTACATAAAATCAATAAAGGATACAAGTATCTTCTTACTGTTATAGATACATTTTCAAAATTTGCGTGGGCTTTGCCCCTCAAGGCTAAAACAGGTGTGTGCGTAATGGAAGCATTCAAAACTATTTTCAATGAAAGTGGCAGGCGACCTCGATTTCTTCAAACGGATAACGGAAAAGAATTTTACAACTCGATATTTCAACAGTTTGTTCAGAAGCAAAATATTCAACATTACTCGACTTTCAGTCACATCAAAGCCAGCGTAGTAGAACGTTTTAACCGTACTCTCAAAACACGCATGTGGAAACGATTTACGCTTCAAGGTAACCACAAGTGGGTAGACGTACTTCCGGAACTCGTAAACGACTATAATCACAGTTTGCATAGCACGATACGCATGAAGCCTGCCGATGTCAGCAAGTCTGATGAGGCACGACTGATCTCTACTGTTTATTGCCCCAAGTACCGGCCCACTAACAAAAAACCGAAATTCAAAATTGGAGACCAAGTAAGAATTAGTAAATTTAAGCGCATGTTTGAAAAAGGCTTTACCAAAAACTGGAGTACAGAACTTTTCACCGTTGCTCGATTGTTACCCGGTAACCGTCACACGTATATAATAAAAGATAATCGCGACGAAATTTTGAAAGGGCGATTCTATGAGGAGGAACTCTCCAAAACAAAATACCCCAATACGTATCTTATCGAAAAAGTATTACGTAGAAAAGGTGACAAACTGTTGGTGAAATGGTTGGGACTCGAGGAAAAAAGTTGGATCGACGCAAACGAAGTGATTGTGTAACAGGTGCTTGGGATGTGGTGAGACGACTGCCAGATTTTCCCTCGGAGTGTCAGGCTAGGAAAAACGGCGAATTGTTGCCGGACAACATTCGCAGCCTTCTTGTCGGACCTTCAGGGTGTGGGAAAACAACTTTACTTATTGATAATTTTCTTCTTGCTCCCGACTGGTTAGATTGGAAGAACAGGCACTTGTATGTTTTTTCCAAAAGTTTGGACTAAGCAAAATATCAACAGCTGACAAAACTGTACGAAGGGCTGAGCATAGCTACCTTTGCCTCCGAAGTAATGCCACTAGACTGCTGCCATGAAAATTCGGTGGTGGTCTTCGACGATGTGATTTTGGAGAACCAGAACGAGATTCGCAATTTTTTTACTCAGGGGCGGCACAGAGGCATAGACTGCTTCTACCTTGCTCAGACCTTCTCCAAAATTCCCAAGCAGCTTCTCCGAGACAATGCTAATTTTATTTGCTTGTTTCGTCAAGACCACACCAATTTAAAACACGCCTACGATGATTATGTAGGCGGGGACATGAACTTCAATCAGTTTTCTAAATTTTGCTCTTCATGCTGGAACCAAGATGATTTCGGATTTGGCACGATAGACATGACGAGGAAACCTAATGACGGAAAGTACAGAAACAAAATTAACAATTTTCTAAACGTTGCGACGTTACAAGAAACGTCTTGACGTATTATAAATAACAAATGATGAAACGCAAACTCGCAGACGACAACCTGAAGCTGCGCGACTACCTGGCCAAACGCTTCAGGGGTTGGAAATCAGAGAATCGCGGAACTTACGAAGAGAAAAAGCGACAGGACCAACCTATCATCGATGCTATAAGTGGACTAGGTAAAGACATCAAAGATGTTACCGAGCAAAACAAAGATTTAATCAACGAGCTCGTGCCACTTGCTGCTCGAAATTATGCTGTGCCTACACCGATATCCAGTATTCACACTACCCCGTTTGAACTTGGAGCTGCACCTCTGAGACGTCAGGTTCTAGGCAGTACCTCTTCGGACAAGGTAGTTGAATTAGGTTTGTTGGCGAGAGATTACCTGAGCACCGGGAAATTTGAAAAAGACGAGGTGTTTGGATTGTACCCCTCTGTGGAACCTAACGAGGGTGTGGTTTGGAAAATTGGGAAATCGAAAGTCACGTTCGAAGGTGACGACGTGAAAATTAATTTGGGCGAGAAGAACAGCTGGACTAGGTATCCTGGCACTGTGGGCCTGTGGGAACTTATCACCAAAAAGCAACCTAAAGATTATACAGACGAGGATTACCAAAGTTACACAGAAATTTTAATCATGACGGATGCCCTGTACCAAAACAACGATGCAACACAGAATCGCGTAAAATCAAGCAGTGGAGAAAAATACAGGAACCTCATCAAGCCAATATGGAACCAAATTAAAACTGGCAGCGGTGTCAAACTCTACAATACCCTACCTAAAGAGTTTGTTTGGGTAGACGACGTAAGAAAACTTGTAGATCGATTGCTGGTTATCGCAGGTGAAGAGAATGCAGGTAATCGCAACTTTCACAACGAGAAGGTGGGCATCATGGACATGATTAGCACCAAGCTTAGCAACTTCATTGTCAACGACAACAAAGGTATAGGTTACCTTATCAAAATCATCAACACCCTGCCTCCCAAATTCTGGAATGTGGCCGAGGGTCGAGGTCTCGTGAACGACATCATCAACAAGCTACCCTTCGAGATGCACCTGCCAGGTTACCAGTACTGCGGACCGGGTACCAAACTCGAACGACGACTGGAGAGAGGAGACAAGGGAGTGAACCCATTGGACGCAGCATGCAAGGATCACGACATTGCTTACAATACTCACACTGATCTCGACGCGCGTCACGATGCAGACAGAATGTTGGAGCATGCCGCGTTCGGGAGACTTGTTAGCAGAGACGCCTCGCTGGGTGAACGGGTTGCAGCATTGGGTACGACTATTGCCATGAACACAAAACGAAAATTGGGGTGGGGGCTGTAATTAAATAACACACGGATTACAGAGAGAAAAATTTAGCAAAAAAAATGTCTACGCATATAACAGACTTACCAACTGAAGTGTTATGCAAAATATTTATATTTACCTTCGACGATAGTCACGAGGATGTTAAAAAGCTTATTGATTTAGTTAAAATAACACCACAATTTCGCTTGCCCTGTGAAATGCTACTTCTGGATCATCTGAGAAAAATAAGCGGTGTGAAATTTTCTTCTTCTCCCTATGCTCTTTTTCGGGCTGCTGATGAAAAATTGGCTGATAAGATGGACGAACTTCACGAGTGGAGACAGGGGAGGAGACGATATACAGACGACTGGTACGCTTCAAATGCAGAAACCAGTAGGATCATCGATCACCTCATCGCATTAGGCAATGCCGAAACTTTTTTCTATAAATAACACAATGTAAAAAAATCTACGAGACCAAAAAAAATATTTCTTCAATATGAGTGAAAAAATTAGTGACGTCCAGGCATTAAAACAAATGCTAAATTTGTCAGTCGAATATATAAAAATTCAGGAATTGGAAGTGGACAAACCTTACGCAATAACTTCCGGTTCAATTGTTGCAACCCAGTATGGTCCCAAAGTACGTCTGTTGCTCAACGGACAATACAGTCTATTTTTACCAGATCGATACGCTAGCATGTTATCCGACGAGAAGCTATCTATTTTAATCGAGAGTAAAACTCGAATCGTGTACAAGGGGACAAAAGAACTTCTTGGTAAGAAAACAAAGCACATAATAGAATTTGTTTAACAGTTGCGTAGTATATATAAATAATATGCCGTAAAAAAATTATACGAGAGGGAAACAAAAAATCTCGGAACATGTATAAAATAACATATCGTAAAAAAAAAAATACATCATGAAGCCCAAGGGCGTCGTGTACCAGATACCATATTCGAATCTGAAAACGCTGGGTGCCCTCGATGGGTTACTCACCAAAAAACAACTCGAGAAGAAACGTTCATGCTTGTCCAAAGGACACGGAATGAAATTGCTGCTCAGCACTCCACAATTGAAAAAGTTGCAGCATTCGCGGAAGCAGCAGAAGATTGGAGGTTTCATATTCAGCATTCCGGCCATCTTGGCAGCTTTGGGTGCAGTGGGCAGCTTGGCTGGAGGCAGTGCCGCTATCGCCAAAACCGTCATCGATGCAAAAAAGAACAAGGCCGAGCTGGAAGAACAGAAACGTCACAACCTGGCTATGGAGAAGAAGGGGAAAGGTGTGACCAAAAAGCAAAAAAGCAACCTCGATGCTTTGAAGAAATATAAAAAAAAGAAAAAGCCCTGTCCAACTTCGATATTGAATCTCTGATCGAACCGTTGGGAATAAGGAACTTCAGGGGTGTTTTCATGTCCGATTCTCTACCCTCTGCTGTAAAGAAAAAGGAGTATGGCGTGGTCAACCTGGACAGTTACAAAAATCCTGGTACACATTGGATATGCTACCTCAAAATTGACGATAACAATGCATTTGTTTTCGATTCGTTCGGTGGCACACCGCCTGCCAGGTTGGTGAAGTATCTCAGTGTTGCCAACCTCTACTACAATGACAAACGCATCCAGGGTTTCACCGATGTTAATTGCGGCCACCTATGCCTTTCTGTTCTCGCATACATGTCTAAAATAAATAACCCGTCGGTGGAACATTTTCAGAAAGCATTGTGGTACCTAAAACACCATGGGAGTGTTCCATCTCACCAGCGAGACTTCGGTCTTGAAACTCGCGTTGCATGACGACATCATCTATCCTAAATCTATTGCTCTTCGTGCATTCTACAGCATGTACCTAATACCCAATGTCACGGAGCACAATAACAAAATTACTGTTGGAAATGAAAAAATACTTATCACGCCAGGACAGTACAATCTGTCTACCTTGCAAGCCCAATTGCCAAGAAATGTACTGCTATCTCAAAATTCTGTAACTCACAGAGTTGAAATTGTGTCTGCTACGGAAACAGTAGACCTAGGCACTGTTGGAGAGCTTCTGGGATTCGAGAACAACACAAAGCTCGAACCTGGCATCAAGCACATCGGTGCCAACATTCCTAAATTTCTAGCCATCGAGACTCTGAACATACATTGCAATGTGGCAGAAGGCATGATCACCAAATCCTCGGATGGTATCCCAGGCAGCCACAAGCAAACAGGTATCATCGCTACGTTCAAACCAAACTCTGAATTCATGGAACCGATTATCTACACACCCTCACCACCGATATACTTCCCTATATCTCGTAATCGCATAGACAACATAGAATTGGCAGTGACAAACGAAAAAGATGAGGTGGTGAATTTTGCCGGAGCTACTACCACCGCCGTCGTGGAGATTAACGTATAATAAATAACAATCATGGAGCAAATCGAAAGTTACGAGTTGCAATCTTTCCCACCCAATCGCCGCACGTTCGCCAATTTGAACGAGCCGAACAGGGAGATCGAATACGATGTGGACGTTGGGGATGGGTTCATTCACCCTCACAGAGCTGATTTGTATATCAAGTTTGATGTGGTGAAGAGAGACAACGGCGAAGCATTCCACGCCAATGCAAATTTAAGACTTGTGGACAATTTTGTGCCGCATCTGTTCTCGCAAGTGGAAGTTAGAAAGCATGGCACCGTCATCGATAGGGTTGACTACCCTGGGATTACTTCTACAGCTGTGGGAACACTGAAACTCTCCAAGACCGATGCAGCATACTACCAGGCAGGGGGATTCGAAGCAGATACAAAAATCAAAACTCGAAGCCACACAGTACTGTTTCCCATGCGCTTGCTTCCAGGCTTCTTCTCCGACTACACGGAGATTATGTGGAAGGGTGGTTTACGCGTCACTTTTCGCAGAAGCGCCAACGACAACGATGTGCTGATGCGTTACAGCACCTTGGGTGCAGACGGTGCAGCACTTGCCAACACACTACCCGACGCAGCCAAGTGCGTCATCCAGTTCATGGAGCTGCGCATGCCTGTGGTGGAATACGAATCTAACTACGGTCTCAAGTACAAAGCTGACATTTTGAAGAACCCCCAAGTACCCATCCAATTTTATGGTTACCAGTGTGTGCAGAAACCTGCTTCTGGCAGCCATTTTGAATTTGATGTTACTACGCAGTTCAACAGCATCCGGTACGATATGCCTGAGTTTGCGGTCGTGCTCTTCCAGACGGGGAAAGATAATAACCAAGAGAAAGATTCTAGCCAGTTTGATAATTGCAAAATTAAGAATGTTTACCTCAAAAATGGAAGGAATGAAGTTTTTCCACGCGAGAATTATAACTTAAACATTACGAACAACGATTACCTGAAACTTTACGAGGCGTACACAGCTTACAAGAGAGTGACCTCCGGCAATATGGACGTGTACTACAACCCCAACGAGTTCATAGCTCGCAGACCCATGTTTGTCATCAACACATCTAAAAGAAAACAGGTGGTTGTTAACGATCGTACCAACATCAAGATTGTATGCGAGTTCCACGACGCCTTGCCTGCAGATACTCTGTGCAGTGTCATTCTTATTGCAGAGAAAACATTTGTGTATGACGTCAAGAATGAAAGAGTGACTGAACAGTTTTAAATAAATAAAAAAAAAATAGCACACAATAAGAAATGTGGAATTTTATATATATAAGTACAAATTGCAATTAGCAGTTTCCAGAAGTTTAATTTTGCTGTGCCATGCATGCATGTTATCGAGGAAGTGGAAGTAAATTAAAATTGTTTTTTTTTTCTTTTCGCATTGCCTATTACTTTTTGTTACACTCTGGGCAGGCCTTACTAGTTTGGAGGCGATAGTGGCCCCACGGAAGTGTATGGACCCCACATTCAAGAATACACCTCTTGTCGTCGTGTGCATCCAGAGCAACTTTCCTGACAATATTAGTTGTAAGCACATGATCGACGCTTTGGATACGATGCTCTTTTTGTAGAATAGGCGATTTTGTTCTGAGGCACTCGAGGTAATCCTCAAACTTGAGGTGCTCCCGAACCACTTGCCTGCTTACACCCTTTGCCTTTTTTGTTACAGAACCCTCAGCCCGGATCGCATAGGCTTTGGCACGAAGTCCAGCAAACTCCACAATCACATCCCCGTCTTTCTCGTCCTTGAGTTTGCCGGGCTCTTTTTTGTTTCGGGGCAGGATGCCGTACTGGTTCGGCTGGGGATAGCCTGATGTGTCGAAAAGCTCGATGAAAGGTGGAATCGACGCTATATCCTTATATGCATCGGCCGTGCGAACATGGTACACCAAGCTGTCTGTGTCTGTGTAGAGGAGCGAGATATTGTGGTTGTAGTGTGCACGTAGTATGTCGTAATATGTCTCGAACATGCACAACTTGCTCAGATCCAAAACTGCAGCTCCCACATAGATGGGCTTGTTGAGTAGCACCTCGCCCCGGTTCATGTGAATCAGAGACATCTGTTCGTTGTAAATTGTTCGAGACCTGAACAGCGGGCTTGCAACAAGTCGACGACACTGTGTTTTCTTCGTCACCAACCTCACATCAACGCGATTTCGCACATTCTCCATGGTCTTCCCAAATACCGCATTGTTCATTAATTTGAAAAAATCGCGATCAAGTTCCGAAGTGGCAGCAGTGCGATGTTTGGTGTTCAGTTTGATGTACGGCTTCAACCATGGAGACTGCCTGAACAAGAGCACGCGGTAAACTGCTTTGACCGAGACCCCTTGCTGCATTAACCACTGGAGGTTCCGGTAGTGTAGCACATAACGCTTTTTGGGCTCCAAGTCCATGACGAGCTTCGGTTGATCCGAGCCAGGTGGACACTTGAATTCCGGAGCAGGCGAAAGGTCACAGAATGTATCCTGCAGCTTCTCGGGGAAGTCAAGGTCCACCTCGGCAAAAAACCCAAACTCGTCGCACTCTTTTTCGATGTCGTGGTATAAAGGATCAACCCACTCAAACTGTCCTGTTGGGAGTGGCTGCATCATGGAGTGCCCGTAAAGATTATTCACATCAGTGTACATGATGTAGCTTGATGGTTGGGAGGGGTCGTAACCAGTGGCCATGTGGTGATTGTTGGCGTGTGCGAAGCGTTGCGACACTTGGACCATGCCGCCCCGGATAGCTCTCTCGATGAAAAGCATGATATCAATATCGGAGATAAGTGAAAGTTTAATTTTAGTCAGCAGGAGCATGGCCGACCATGCCAGTCCAGGAAGGCTGTAAAAATATACAGGGTCCAGGTTGTAAATGTTTATCGCAGTCGCCCGAAACGCCTGGAACACATCAGCAAGAAGCGTCACATCAAGCTTCAGGTATGCATCGTGGTAATCACCAAAAGTTCGGCAACCCAACTTGACCCACATAGACTGAGCATGCTTGTACTCCTCGTCGGTAATACCTGAACCTCTCAGCTGGCTGTAGAACTTATCCTGGGGAGGCAGCAACTCTTCTTCGAACTTGGAAGGGTCGGTGACGTATTCGTAGGGGTAGACCCCTTTACGTCTGATGAGTGCGACATCTAAGTTCGGGAAACTTGATGTGGTAATGGCTAGTTGGTCGTCTCTGAGCTTCCCAGCAAGAGCATCCAGGCTTGCCTGGAGGAACCTCAGAGAGTCGAGGAACCGAAGCTCGATGCTCCTGCTTTTTGAGTCGGGGATCGGCACCCACTTGCTGACGCTAATATAACGCTCCTCGTTTTGTGCCAGAACATTGATTCTTGCATTGTCGTACCCTAGATGTGTGACCAAGTGATGGAAATCATATCCCGAGCCATTGTGAAAAAAGACCGGTATGAAGCGCGGGTCCCTGGCTCTCAAGTTACACCTGTTGCACCACGGGCCAATGTAGCTTCCGGTCCCATAATGGTCATGGTGGTGGACCTTTTTGTTATCGTCATTGAAGACTGAGTTGCAAACAGGACAATTTAGAGCCATTTCGTGCTGATGCTTGTCTTCCGGAGACAGAGGCAGCATGGGCTTGGGGGCCAACAGCACCTTCCCTATCTTGATGCCTTCCTGTTGCATTCTCTCCAGGAAGTGTTTGACCGGGTCGGGACCGCGATACACATAGGGCTCGGAGGCAATATGTTGGTCTCGCCACACCACAACATAGGAGTAACTCGAGGCCTCGTGGATTTGGAAAGGAATAGTAGAGGATGTTTCGGGGTTGGGATGGCAGTTAGACAGAGGTTGAAGAAAGGCCTCGAAGTCTGCTACAATATAGGCAGGATGCTTCACCATAGCACTGTGCATGCGAAAACACTCTACTGCACCAGGTTCGGGCAGGATAGTTCGTGCAGGCTTGTTGGTACCACAGTAGAGCATGTGGCGAGCTAGCTTCTCAGCAGCAATGTTGGGTCCTCGAGAGTGTTTGAATTTATAATGGTTTTGGTTGTCGAAAGTGGACAGGCACCTGCGACACACCACGATGTGACCATCATGTCTATTTTTCTGATTTGAAACAAGTCTGGAAAGAGAGCGAATAAGCGTATAATGGTGGCAGGTGTTATTCTTGATAAGAAGAAGGTCAATTTGCTGTGCACTATCATCATCTACATCACTTACCCGAATAGGGTAGACGATGTTTGCCTCGGTGAGACCGTAAACATTGATGGCTAATTGCAGGCCCAACAAGTCACGAGCACGAACCTCAAACTTCCGAATATGCGAGACTTCTACAGGGTAGGCAATCCCGGCCATTGCATCCTCCAGTTCCGACTCATACTGCTTGTAGTGTGCAACATAACGTGGACTGTTTTCCCGAGGTATAGGGTGCAATGCTGCCAGAACCGACCAGAGGAAGCATTTGGTGTCTTTGTTCTGAATATTGAGAACAGCTTTCCTTGCTTCAACCTCGGGTGGCAGGGCAATATAGCTAGACCCTGCCAGTGGCAGGAACTTGTTAAGTGTCAGACAAAGTTCGTGGGGGTCGCCACACAGCGAACCGCCCGAGCCTTCAGCCTGATGCTCCTCGTGCTTTGCCACAAGCTCCTCAACAAACTTGTCGTAGATGCTGTCGAGGTCAGTGACATCTGCCTGATGCAGTGTTTTTGCTTTTGTGGCATGGAAGAATTTATATATTTCATCAGACGGTTTCTTATACTTGCAGCATAGCACAGCATAGAATTTAGTGGAGTGTGTGGCCAATGCATCGTTGAGGATGGATATTATCTTAGCTCGCTCGCTCTCCAGAAAACTACGCACATCGCAGAAGCTGTCTGATGTTATGTCAAAGTCTTCTAATAAATGCTCAAACGCAAACCGGTCTGCTTTCTTCGCCAGCTTGACGCGTTTGGCAGGTGGCGATGCATCGAGGGAGGTTACTTCTACCTTTCGCTTGGAAGGTTGCGGTAGAGATGTTCCAGTGCTCTTGCAAGTAAGCTGGTGTCGCTTGAAGTTGGCAATAGTAATATTTTTTCCACACTTAGAGCACAGTTTGGTCGCACATATTCGCTTTCCCGGCACACAAGTACGACAGTGCCTTTGAAAATGTTTACTTGACACAGCAGTTTGGCACGTAGGGCAATTTTTTACAGAACGCATAATGCAGAGATTTTTTGGGGGTATGTTATTTAATACCCAATGCTGTGCAATGCAAAATATAATTGTTAACTTTTTTAAAAAAAAAATCTATTTTTGAAATATTCTCTATGACCTTACTTGGGTTTTTCCGCCAAATTATATGCTTCTAGTCTCCTATACTTTGGTGGAGCCCGTTCAGGTTCTATCCCCCGCCATGTGGGTTCCTCTGCCAATCCAGCAAAGGTGAGAAATCAGCGCTGTGCTCCGGCTTATATAGATTTAGACAGCCAATAGAAATCTTGCTTACTTAAACCAATCAGAAAACACCACGTATAAATTATTAGCCAATCAAAATCTCTGTTTTTTACTCGAGACACTAAGCCAATCAGAAAACAACACGACTGATATGACATCATTATATTACGTAATAACTTGTTGCTACACACTACAGCTTACAGATTGGCAAAATCTGATATGAAAGCAGATAATACGCTTAAGTCTTATTTATATATAATTTTCACGGGCGTACAATATTGTCAACAGTATCATATTTGAGCAGGTCGCTTGTCACCTAAACACTACAGCTTACAGGTTGGCAAAATCTGATATGAAAGCAGATAATACGCTTAAGTCTTATTTATATATAATTTTCACGGGCGTACAATATTGTCAACAGTATCATATTTGAGCAGGTCGCTTGTCACCTAAACACTACAGCTTACAGGTTGGCAAAATCTGATATGAAAGCAGATAATACGCTTAAGTCTTATTTATATATAATTTTCACGGGCGTACAATATTGTCAACAGTATCATATTTGAGCAGGTCGCTTGTCACCTAAACACTACAGCTTACAGGTTGGCAAAATCTGATATGAAAGCAGATAATACGCTTAAGTCTTATTTATATATATAATTTTCACGGGCGTACAATATTGTTAAGAGCGTCAGTTTTTGTAGAGCTCTCTTTTTCCATCTTCCCTCTATACAGTGAAGCTGTAGAAGACACAATTAGCTAACCTAGCATACAACATACCTTCCTAATTAATATGGATATTGTCACACATTCCTCTTATTTTATACTGTTGTAAATGGAAAGGATTATGTACGGTAAATGTTTTGTACATTATAGGGAAAAAATGCAAAATATCCCCCAATTTTAATTCGATCCACCTCTGAATCGATTTTTTTACATATTCTCACGCCGGCACATATGTTGTTCTATTTTGCTTCTTTTACTTGCCTTGCTTAATTAACTCTCGCTAATTAGCATTTTTTTGGAAGAAGTCAACTAGAACAACATATGGCGGTATGAGAAATATGCAAATTAAAGAATATTTTAGTAATATAAGGGCCCTAGCAATTAGCTTCGTCGACTAAGAGTACTCTTTTAAACGTCTTCAGCTAGATCGTATTACTAAGCGAAAACATTCAAAATGTTTGTGTGTTGAAAAAGTTTGACCTACTTTTTATTTCTATTGTTTGCTAATAGATGGCGCTGATAGTACCCCCTCCCCTCCCTCTCCCTCCTCCTCCTCCTCTGCTGTATGACAAATAGCACAAACATAAAATCAAGATTTTGGAGAGCAAAACATAAAATTTGCATGCATCTGATGTCGAACTAGGAACTTTATCTTTCGGGGAGTCAACATTATTTTTTTACTCAGTCGTCAAATAACATGAACACACGCAAACATTCACATGTGCTTTTATTATTTTGTGTTCGGTAAGTACAAGTATATTCTTACATAAATTATTGTTTAATTTAATAAATTGTAAACTCGGAGCCTGCTATACTAACATTCCTTCTGTGTTTCATTATACTATTGAAAGCGAATATTGCGTGCATACGGAAATAACACAGAAAAAAAAGCGGATGGAAGCAATTTAAAATCAGTGGAGCAAGGTTAGTATTACGAGAACGTAAAAACATGTGCTTTCATTCAACTTCGAAAAATAAGAATAAATGTGTGCATACAGAACACATATGCTTTCTTTCCACAGTTGTAAAATCATATAAATTGTACATGAAGTAAGTTGCGGGAAGGCTCTCTCTTTTATGTCTGTGTATATGTATGTTGTACAATTAGGTACAAGTATTGTACAATTAGGTACAAATTGTTGTACAATTATTTCCCCCAGTTGCCCAGTTGGAGTTGGGGGCACAACACTGGTACTATTTGTACCCACAGTGCTTACTCATGTATTTTGTTTAATATTTTATTTCAAATTCACTGTCAGAAACTAGTGTTGCCAGTTCCTGGATGTAGGTTTACCTACTCTGTTGGTTGTCACTGTCAAGCTCCCAGTATTCGTACAGCATAAAAAGCCATAACCCCCCCTCAAAATATATACATTGTATACGCCAAGATGCCCAATAGCCTAGCAACACATCATGAAAAAACATGCCAAAAGAACCCAGTGGGTTTATAAGTCAGTGCTGCCAACTCCTATTTGTAGGTTAGCTTAGCCTGTGAAATATCATATAGTGGAATTTTTGTAGAGTGAGTTGGCAACACCAACAAGCATCAAATGATGATTTCGAGCCTCAAATGATGATTTCGAGCCTCAAATGATGATTCGAGCCTCAAATGATAATTCGAGCCTCGTCAGTGTTGCCAATTCCTATTTGTAGGTTAGCTTAGTCAGTGAAAAATCATATAGTGGAATTTTCTTCGGATGGGTTGGTAAAACCCAAGCCTCAAAGAAGGAACATCCAATAGAGTTGCCAAATATAAAAAGGGGACAATAGGTCCCCCTCATAAAAAGCTACAGTAAAAGCCCACAAGTCGCCAACACTAGGCCCCCAACAGTATTGCCAGACATAAAGAGTACATAGACCCCTCAGGCCCTTGATGAAAGTTTACAGTGAAAAACCCAGTAGGTTAACAACACTGTCAAAGGATCTACGGCGGTGTTGCCAGATGTAAACAGGGGGCAATAGGCCCCCCTCATAAAAGGCTACAGTAAGGGCCCACAGTGTTGCCAACTCTGTGCCCTCAAAATATACATCATAAAAGGCTACGACGAGCCTCAAATGATGATTCGAGCCTCAAAAGATTATTCAGAACTGTCTTATTGTGTCTACTCTCCCCCCGACCTGTTTTTCAAGGATCGATACAGCATCCACCTCACAGCAATTTCCATCTCGATCATTGCATATCAAATGAGTGTGGGTCTTCGTGAATCTTCCCTGTAATGCAGATCCATAATTTGCTCTAGAGCATGTGAAGATAACTGAAAGCAACACTTGTGTATATAATTTCAATTTTGAACTATTTATTCATCTATTTACTTCTTTCATTGTGGGAGGGAGACTGGCAGCCGGGAGATAAGCCAAGGACCTTCCAGGGCTGTATAGCCACATTTTTTTATTGTTTTTTTTCGGTCCGAGGTTCTATACCCGGTGGAAGCACATAGTGGTTCGGATCTCACTTTACAACGTATGTCAAGTCCCGATTAGCCTTTCTATGTAAAACGTGGATTGAAAAAATTACTTAGTCAACATTTGTGACAGTTAGTTACTGATCGCAAGTTGCATTGTTGCAGAATATGCGGATACTAGACGTGTTGAAAGCAGAGGTGTTCATTTGGAATCAAACTCCCTCACCCCCCGAGATCGCAGTCGCCCTCACCCTCACAAGTCTTCCGGAGGGTGAGGTCTGCCCTCACGAGGGTGAACACATCTGGTTAAAGAATCACGACGATGAGGATGAGTCATGATATGATAAAAGCACACAAAAAACAATGCCCAGGCAGGTATTTTTTTTAAAAAAGGAATACACCTATTCGGTAGTATCCCCCTTCATTCACACATTTCTTAAACTTTCACACATGTCAATTTTTACTCTAATTGTTTCTCGGATATGAACGAGATGTGCCTCCCCAAACGCCCCGTCAAACAAAAAGCGGATTCTTCCCAACGAACACATTTTGGATCTAATACCACTCATAAATTAAGTGTCCACAAACAGATATTACGTATGAATATACGATGAAATACTCCTTAGCCATTACAAATAATTATAAGCTAACTCGTGGCCCAGAGTTAGAACGATGTGACTAAACTTCCCCGCTCTTGCTTCCGAGTTCGAGGCCTGGTCTCCGCATGGAGTTCTATCTCTGCAGTGTTTCCTTATCAATTTAATGTAATTATCATCCATCCTCATAGTTGCGATAAATTATAAATGTGTCATGGTAAAAAAAAAGCAAAACAAGAAAAAAATATTGTAACGTTACTGCAATGTCAGAACTACGTTGGCAAAGAAAAGTGAACACCAGATCATTTTCAAACAGGCATTTGGGGAAAACTGTGTAGAGGTAGACAGACAACATGCTCCCGAAAGTTGCCAATCGACATGACCTTCGGTACTGAAGTTGTGCGTTGAGAAAACTTTGCTTGAGGCTCCTCAAGCGTCTTATCACAAATGCCTCGGTGTTGGCAGCATTGCCAACTCATTGTTTGTCGAGAATTTTTTTTTCTCCGAATTCATTTGCTGTTGATTGTACAAGACCAGAGGACGCAGCACACGAGCGGTGCACACTTGCGATCTGTGCTTGCTTTTCATTTGTTAAAAAAATGGACGTCTGAAGTCAATCAGCTGGTAGTTGTAGTTCTTCCATTGTGTGGAAATGTAAGTAAACAAGTTTTTAAAATACTACGTAATTTTATTTATTGGTTTTATTCATATATGCGTGGTTTCTTTCTTCTATAGTGAGAAGGTGTTTAAAAGTGAGAAAACAATTTCTTTTCCCGCGATCGTAAACCATGTTGCGGAATGTGTGAAAATTAATTTGAAAGAGCAAATTTCTTTCATATTTCTATAATTAATAACGTGCTGTGTTATATAAACTGCACGCCGAGTCATGTGTGTGTTGTTCACGGAAAACAAGAGTGGCACATACAGTCGATGTTTGATAATTTTAGTTTCGAAGCAACTTTTGTTGCATTCCTCACTTGTGTTGGCGCTGCAGTCGAAGTGCAGTTCGAAAGCTTTCCGCTTCCAGGCTTCAAGACCGCACTGCGAGTATGCTCTCGAAGTATGCTCGCTTCAAGTATGGTCTTGCAGCTTTCGGACACAGCCTGAATAGTATATATAAAAATAATACTCCAATCATCTGTGCCGTCGTGCAGGAATCAAAACGCCAAAGCCAATAAGAGGGGTTAAGTGGGCCGCGGCCCCCAACTTTTAATGAAAAAAATCATAAAAATGGGGAGTTTTTTCACATATTCGATAATGTAATGCACCCAGGAACATGAAATGACTTTCATTCGGTTTAAAAAGGACCATTCTTTGAAAATAAGGCTAAAGTTTACGTCTTCTTCCCAAAATAGCGGGGAAAGAGGGGCAAACTCCCCATTTGTATGAATTTTTCATTGGAAGTTGTGGGCCGCGGCCCATCCAACCCCTCTTATTGGCCTTGGCGTTTTGATTCCTGCACGGTTGCATGCCCTGATGTTTTAGCTGCAAAACAAAAGTTACCCGAAGTAGATTGGTCAAATAATCTACGAGTTATAACATTTTTTTCGGTTTCGCCGAGGCCCATTGGCGCGAATTTTAAATTCGTGCACTTATTTGACAAAAAATGTTATAACTCGTAGACTATTTGACCAATCTACTTCGGGTAACTTTTGCTTTGTAGCTAGAACAACAGGGCATTCAACCGTGGAGAAATCAAAACGCCAAAGCCAATAAGAGGGGTTGAGTGGGCCGCGGCCCCCAACTTTCAATGAAAAAATCATAAAAATGGGAACTCTTTACACATATTCTATAATGTAATTCACCCAGGAACATGAAATGACTTTCTTTCGGTTGAGAAAGGACGATTCTTTGAAAATAAGGTTAAAGTTTGCGTCCCCTTCCAAAAATAGCGGGGAAGAGGGGGCAAGCTTCCTTATTTTTATGATTTTTTCATTGAAAGTTGGGGCCGCGGCCCACCCAACCCCTCTTATTGCCTTTTGTGTTTTGATTCCTGCACCAGTGACCCATCGGCCAACTACGCCTATATTTTCTATGGGTTACATGTGACCCATTGGCCGAGTAAATGTTAAATAACAATAAATGGGTAACGGGGTAAACGAGCAACCCTGGGAGAGGGAGTAAAGGCGGTCGGAGCATGGTGCTGATCACAGCACCCTCAAAACGAGGGGGCGAGATCGAGAATCTGTGTTCGGGATTCCGAACAGTCGAGAAATTCCAAATTATCATATATAACAGTGACCAAATCTTGCGTAGTTTCTGCACTTAAAAGGTATGGAATTTCTTTAAATGGCCAATTTTTATTGCAGATGTGCAAAATCAATCACTTTGGGGGGAAGTTCAATTCTAGATTTTCACAGTGTTGGGAAATTTCGAAAAATTTATTACCTAGTCGGGGAAATGGAGATTTTCTCAATACCGGAAATCAGAATTATATAAAAAAAAAATCCCTTCCCAATGCCATTACAGCAGTGAACATGATTCTAATAACAGCTGAAAACAGTCTCCCCAGATTTTGTAGGACATGGTAGCAAATTGCTGAAACTTTACAGCCTGTAAATCACAGAAAATAAAATTATTTTGATTAAATATCGCTTCAATTTAACCATTCGAATTCCATGAAATTTTTCCAGATATCTCAAAGGGGTAAGTGCCCCTATGGTCCCCTTCTGTCGGCCCCCTTGCTGAGAGATACCTCTGCGTTGAGCCAAGAAGCATCAATGATAGCTAAAATGTAAAAATGTTGCACCCTTCGGAGTACGCAATACGTTCTAATGACGACTTGAACTACAGGCTTGCTGCAAGTGTGATACGCAACTATCAGGCAAATTGTCACTTATACACCTGCTGCAAACTTACATTCACTTAAAATGCAAACTCATGGTTCCTGCACACTTACAGTGAACTTGCATTCAACTTGAAGTGCCAAGCAAGTCTCGCAAGACAAATGCAAATCAAGTGCAAACTTGCACTTAACTTACGTGCTATCTGGGCTATAGCCAGAGCCCTGATTTTCTTGCAAAGTGTATGGACAAATTGGTGCAACGGTGGGACAAATGCCAGAATCTCTATGGGGATTATGTGAAGAAGCGAGGAATGATCCTCCTACACACGTATGTATAGTTTTCTAATGTATCTTAAAAATATTTTTTTTACAGCATACGAAACTTATATATTGAACGACCCACGTATAATGAACACTGTAATACAAGAACCAAGTCCACTGACCAACCTTCCATTAGACCATTGGTTATTGGAATGGCTTATGAAAGATAAGAAAGGGAGAAAGAAGGAGGAGAAGAGTGCAGATAGAAAGTGAAGCAGGAAGATGAGAATCTTTGCAAAAGAGAGGTAGCCCATGCAGAAAAGCTCAGAAAGAAAAGGAGCTATTAGAACAGATCAATGATAGAGTCTCAGGAGAAGAAGAGAACTAAAGAAAAAAGAAATTGAAGAGAAGAGAGAAAAATAATTTGAAACTTTCCGAGCTTAAATTGAGAGCAAAGAAGAAAAGAGAAGGAGAGAGAACGAGGAAGAAGCAGCCAAAAGAGAGACAGAGAAAGAAGAAGAAGCCAAAAGATTGTGAGAGAAAGAGGAAGAAGAGAAGCGTGAAAATGAGCTACAGGCAATATTTTCCCAGCAAAGAACTGAATTAGAAGGTCTTAGTGCTAGTATGGAACAAATCTGCCTCACTTCTCAGCAGGAGATAGAGAAAGTTATAACTAGCAAATCTTGCTAACTGCCAGTTAAATAGATTAATCGCCGTAATAAGCAATAACAAGCATTGGATTGTGGCTGTTCCCCGAGATTTGGACTGTGGAATACAGAGGACAAGCCGGTTTCCCGAGCGAAGAGGCCGATCCTCGGGTAAAAAACATAAAATTACAACTTTGGAACCAATGATCGGATTCGATTGAAATTTAAGACAGCCCAGTATCAGATTCGGATCGGCAAAATCACAAAAGCACAATTTGATAGGAGGTTATTTAACGGAGATATTAAAGGTTAAACAACGAGAGTTGATAACAATAAGTACAGACATCCCGGCCCTCTCTTCGGAGCGACCGTGCAGGATACAATGGGTCCCGCGGAAGGGTAGCCTCCCTTCGAGGAGCCGCTGGAGAAGGGTCAAGGAACTCGAATTACACGGGCGAAGATAGAAGGATAAGATGCCACGATTTGAGGACGAGTTAACAAGGCTTAGACAGAGAGGGTATCTTAACGAACATTTTGAATAACAGATAAATAGACAAGCGGAGGAGCAGAAAACACAGTTTATCTTTGACATCCTCTCGGGAACCACCGGCGTAAAAGTAACCGCCTCGTGTGTCGGACCGATCCGTGTTGTGTATAGTTCACACGGGATTGTTCATCAACACGATGGAGTAGAGACAGCGAAAGCCCCGCTGGGGGGAGGGGGCGTCCGACCTACCTGCCTCCCTTGAAGATGCTGAGATCCAACCTTATCATCGCACAGAAGCCATCTAATTCATCACGCCGCCAAGTATCTACATCTCCAGCACGATTACTTCAATCAGAGCCGACAAAGGTAAGCCATGAGTGGAAAGTGAAAATGGATAAGCTTCGTTCGCCCCATCGTAACACCTAATGAACTCGCTTAATTACGTAAAAATTACCAAGTGACATTGCTTATTACGGTGATTAAATCGTACCAACGATAATTTTATCATGTAAATAACTTTCAGTTATTCATTTAGACAAAGTACTTAACATTCAATTATAACAGCATTATATAGCAATTACATCATATACAGTAAACTAACCCTGTTTCTATGCCTGTGGTGTGTAATGGACATTTCCACTCAATTTTTTTTACAGCATATTTAAATACTACACCCTGGAAAAATTACCCCTGCAAGTTCTCGCGTTTCTCTGCGTCCAGTTTAAGGCAGAAACGAGACTTCCAAAGTTGCGAGGCTAGCGTTGCGCTGAAAACACGCCGCCGCCATGTTACTACGTCACTCCTTAGGGAGAGCTCGTTTGTCGTCTGCTTCGAGCGTTCAGTTCCGGATGGGTAGCCCACGGTGAGCGAACACGTGCAACAGTTTTACAAATCTGTACCGATTTAAATACTGGAAGAAGGGGCGATAGGAGAAAGGAGAAAGCTATGCTTTGTAATGATCATTCTTCTATGAAATATCCGTGCTGCTCACGTGCAAGATAAATGAAAGGGTTCAGCTGCGTGTGTTCTCAGGCCATGCGAAAAATATTGCTTATAAAATTGGTTGCTGACAAGACACTCAAAAATATTTTTTAAACTTATATTTATTGATATTTACCGTAACCTATGTACTGCAAAATAGGAATTTTCACATTCTTCACTTTATAAAGCCTATTTAACTTTCTTTTCTATAAAGCAATTTCAGTTTGTGTTCCATTTCTGTTGCGCAAATTATGATCAAATATTTTCGTGCAGATAAGAGAAAATACACTGGGAAGATTACACGGTACAGTACATATCTATATTTAGTTTATGTATAATTATTACAAGGAAATAATGTGTATAACCATTGGCGCATTTAAGGGGGATTCAACGGTTCCAACCCCCCTCTTTTTTTGGTTCACTAAAATTACCAGTTTCCTTGTTCTATCCGCTTGTTCATAAAAAAATTCTTCGGACTTATTTCATTCTCTTAAATTAGAGACGTATAGGACGGGATACGGATGGGAAGGAAATTTCGGTAATTCCACACACCAGATGGGACTGCAGACCAATATCTCCAATTTCCTGATAGTTTCGGAATTTCTGCGATAAGAAACTGCATTGAGACTATCAAATCAGTTGTTTTTTTTCTCCCTCGAATCATATTAAAGAAATTTGGTTCTTAAAAACGTAGTGACACAAGATGAACAGAAAAGTATCAATACTTCGTGACTACAAACACACAACTTTGTTGGGTCCAACATCCCCTCCCCCCATGCTCCCCAACAAGCTTCCGGCCAACAGTGTCCTGGATTTTCACGAAATAAAGCAACCCTAATCATACCAAAAGTTGATCCATCCCTCCCCCCGTGAACTATATATACACGCCCATGTGTATAACAATATCCCATAGTGAAATGGTACGATATAATTATTTTGAATTTTGTACTGCGAAAAAAGGAGCCTCATGTCGTTACCCCGAACGCATTAATTGGTTGGTTCACAACTTCACCACTAAGGATCATATCGAGACGAGACATGGCAGCCTTGGTCTCGTTCTCGTTGAGAGTTGTAAATGTCTGTCTCGTGTTGATTTGAAAATGTCTCATTAACAGTCTCGTCTCAATTTATAAACATCCGTCTCGGTTTGGGAGGGCAATTCTCGTTCTCGTCTCAAGTCTAGAAAAATATAGAATTAACAACGTATGCAGAGACTTATCATCATAAATACGAAAAAAAACTTTCTTAATATTTTTTATTATTATTATTTTTATATGACTCCTCGTTTCGACGGTACAGCCCTCGAAAACTAAATATTATCCTGCTTATATATGCAAACTAAACTGCAGATTCAGAATTACCAGGAATGAACTGGCGTTGTAATTATTATTCACAAAATTCATGATTTATCTGAGGAAGTCACATGTTCCAGGTTTGACTCTCGACCTGGGCATGACTGTTTCCTTGTGAGTGACATTTCATTGAACTGGAAATTGTTACATGGGAGGATGTTTGCTCGAGACTTTGGAGACAGCTAGGGGGATGCTTCTATTGTTAATGTTAGTGTTGCTCACGAGACGAGGCATGTTCCATCTGGGGGACAAGTGAATGTTTTCGAAATGAGATGGGACAGAAGAAAAATTTCGTCTCTTTATCATGGCAGGTTGGGTGATACTTAGATTGTGCAGTTGGTGGTAGTGTGTGTGTGTGGGGGGGGGGTGTACTCCTGCACCCCGACTGCGAATACAGCTTGTAGTTATTCATCTTCATTGTAGCGATTAGCCAAAAGTGGGAAGAAATGTGATGTTAGAGATGATACATAATAAATTAACCATGCGTTCGTTCTCATCGTTGCGGTTAAACAAAGTGAACGGAAAAGCGACGTAAAAGTAGGCTAAATACAAAAATTTGCAATATATATATTAACTGAAGAAAACTGTCATTTACTGCAGGAAACTGTCATTTACTGCAGGAAATTAAAAAACTCACCGTACCTTTTTATACCGTATCACCTCTTATATTGCAGAAATTGGCGTGTTAAACCAGTGTGTTCTAAAAGTATTATCTTAACATTTGTGAAGAAAATATTATGACGAAAATAATTGTAATTCCAGAAAAGCCATTCCTATAACATTAAGTTCTTGCCAGTCAGAACCAACCTATGTATTCGCAATGAACAAGGCTGTTCACGTGTTCAGCCATTCACTGTTACAAGTTTTGCTTTGTCACCCTAATGGGAAAACCCTCTACCAAGTGGCTGAATTATAGTAAATACTGCTAAACTGCTAGGGCATAATTCATCTCCAAGAAATGGAGCGCAGATTTTTGCACTGGAAGTTAGAAGATACTTGTTTTTCGTTTTACACAGTAACAAGTTAATTTTCTGTCGCTTTCGCGGCTCATGCTAAATTGACGGGACGAGCAGAAGCCCCGCCTGCACGCATTTCTAAGTGATGACGTCAGAGGACCTCCTGTCTGTGGAGAGGACGTTTTGAAATCCGTGACGTAGTAGGTGAATTTCAGCGGTGTTTGAAGGCGTGTTTCTCGAGAACCGAAACAAATATCGCCGAGATATTTTGCACATCTCATGTTTGTGTCATTATCTGTAAAATGAATGGATTTAAAACGTTTTTCATGTCAAAGTGGAAATGTCCATTTGTTCTACCCTATGCAATCTCTTGGGTTCCAACTGATTGCACTTACCCTGGCACAAAAGGTAAATATCAAGGTTATTAGAAGTATATAAATATGTTATTAATGATTGCCTTTTGTTTATGTGTTTAATTGTTTCTTGTTGGTTTGCATTACCATGTTATTAGCAAGGTTATTAGAAGTATAGGTTGGGCCAATCCGTTGTTTACTCGTAATGACGAAACGACGGTAAGAGGTGAATTTATCCATGAAATGAATTCCAAATCTATGCGCTAGTGTTGCACTATGCAGATAGGAAACCATGCCAGAAACTGGACACACGAAATCGAGTTTCACCCATTTACATTTTGTGGCTACAGACAAATTGAAAATAAATATAGATAGATACTTATTGTTATGCGGGACAGAATATTTTTGATCGGAACGGGAATTTTTTTTAAATCCCGACATTCGGGACGGGAAATATTCGCAATTTCTCGACTAGTCGGGAAATCTCAAATTCTCATTTTCACCTTAAGTGATTTTCTTTGCATTTCTGGAATGAAAACTAACAATTTCCGATAAGTTCCAGACACTTGCAATGTAGAAAACGTCAAGAATTAATACCGTTTTAAAATGACCATTCGGTATTTCCGGACTGCTCGGGATCCAGAAATTTAGGGAAGTCATTTGCTGAAGTCGTGATAGGGACGGAATTTTTCTTTCCTATCCCGGTCCCGACTTTTCGAGATACCGCACACCACTTGTTATTATTATTTATTTTAGTTCAGCACAAGATACATCTTCCAAGTACGTTGAACATAATATATACGTTTTTCAAAAGGATTCTTCGGTAACAGAGCTTTGGATTCGTGTGGAAACGCTAACGTGAATCATGCTAATGCTAGAATCTGCAGTACGCATTTCTGCCCAGAAGATTATGTACGTAATCTGAAAAGTCAACTTTTAGGTTTACATCGAAGAAAGATCCCTAAGCAAGATACCTCGACTCCTTATTATGAGCAGGAATGTAGGGAGTATAATCCTGGTAAATACTTCGCCTACCATTTCTTTGCCATTGGTGTACAATTCTCTCTCGCTTTTTCCCTACATATTCACATAAAGCAATAAAAATACAAACTGCTAACTTTTCATTCCATTTTGGTTATTTATTAAACGGTACGTGTTTGTATTTATATTTGATAAATTTACTTTGCTCTTCCGGCCATTTAAGTCAATTGAGATTATGAAGAAGTGATAAAATATATGAATGGCCTTACTTACAAGAGCGACCACAAGAAAAAGAACCTTCCTCCTCTTCCGTTCAACTCGGACTATAAGAGAGCATGCTCCACTCTCACCCTCCCCTCCACACTGGAGTACGGTGCACAGGAGTCGCGAGTCTGCGCAGGTTTCTTTGCTTGTGGTTCCACTATAATAGTAATATAAAATTGTACACTCACCTCACTTAGTTCTCCGGCAGTTTGTTTCTTTATACATCATATTTGGAGAAGATACAATTCAATCTATAGTTGTACGTACACTGTATATAACACACCTTATTACTGACTTCCTTGACCCTGGATGTACAGGGTCAAGGAAAACAAAGGAATGAGCATAATTTTCTCTTCGGTGGAGATGATGTACCTAAACCAAAAAAAAACTGAAATAATGAATTCGATAATGTAAATTGATGAGATTTAGTAAATCATTTGATGAAGTGAACTAATTCTGAGTGGACTAATCGCAAAGGACATAATCAGCTCAGATCCTATTACTTCTTCATGGTTTCTGACGTAAAGTTCCCGCCCAACCGTTTGACGGCGTTAGTGGTTATCGCATCTCCTTTTCCATAGCCTGTAGTACACATCCTCATCTAGACATTGTTCTTGTTCTGGTGTTTAATATCTGCATACTGCAACACTGTCGTTTTGTCATTTCACGTGACTTCACATTGAAGTGATGCATTCACTTGGCCGGTCACACGTCATCGCACGCAAAAACTTCAACCGTTACCATGGTTTTGGGCCAGGGCTGGTTATTAGTTCTGATTTTATAAGCAGATCTACTGATATTTCAGGGGACGATCTCCCGATTTTTAAAAATCTGGCCTGGCAACGCTGTGGAATTGTGATTTCGAACAAATTTGCGAGCGTTTGTGGAACCGTAAGAACTATTCTTCCGGACTAAATAGCAAGGTATCTTAATATATAGCACTATTTTGTCTCGATTACATCTGTTTGTGAGTCGAAAAATGGTTTAAGTCAATGCCGAGTTTACCCGCCCCATGCATTTTTCGTTAGCCAACGCGTCGTCTTGTAATCAAGGTGTCCCAGATTTGACCCTTGTGGATGCACAGGACATGATGGTTCGGATTCCACTTGAACCTGTAGGTCCAGTCCCGATTAACCTTTTTTTTTTTTTTACATGAAGTGAACTTAGACTAGTCAGTCAGTCAACCCCATTGTCAATTGTTTGGCTAATTTGCAAAAATGGGATGAGTAATGATGAAATCGAGGTAACAGTATGATATAGTGAAAACACATTTCACTCGTTTATTTCCTATTTATTTACATTTGTACTTACCTGTTATGCGTAGCGGAACATTTTTGAACGTGGGATTTTGCTTTTTCACTAAAAAAGCGTAATTTTTCACATTACAAGTATTTATTGTTCGTTGTTAATTCTCTTTCGTTACACAAATCTTGACTCACATAGTCTTTCGTCAGCTGATATGCAGTTTCCAAACTTATTAACTGGAAAATGCCACACAAACTATTCACAGAAGGTTTTTAAGCGAAAATTGATCCACAAACCATTCACGGAAGGTTAGGTTAGGTTCAGTTAGGGGCTCCGGTACCCTTTTCTACACCCTCGATTTTTCGCACATTTCAAATATTCTCGTTACAAAAATTAGTTCTTCATAATAAACGATGTTTCTAAATATCACGGAAAGTAATTTTTTAGATCTACATTCGAGGGTGTAGAATAGGGTACCCGACCCCAGTTAGGTTAGGCAAACATAGAAAATTAAATTGGAAAACAAAAAAAAACCCGCTCACATGTCATCTTAGGTTCCATTAGCACTCATTTCACCCCTAAATATGTGCTTCATCATCGAAAAAATTCCTCAGTACGTTCAATTACGCATATCCGGACAACATCTGTTGGTACTAGTTTACTATCCTTCGGACACATTTATTGGTACTACTTTACTATACCTGAGACACCTGGGAATCATTTCTTTCGCACTTTTTTACATTGCTAACGTACTATTCTGCATTCCGGAACACTTATTTAGGTGAAATAATTTAATTTGTTAGGAAAGTAATGTATATTTCTTACATTTACGAGTACTTACTGTTCTTGTTTATTTCCACACACAACATGGCAGCCAGAAAAACCATTGACGTTAGCCCAAAAATTCACGATAGCCCCACAAACCATCACGGGGACGAGGTATGCCTACTAGGTTAGGTTAGGCCTGTAAGGTTTGGTTCCATTAGCACTCCTTTCGTTCAATTTAGCATATACGGACAATACGAGAGCGTATTGTGCTCTCATGCAGGAAGCAAATGGCGGCAGCAGCAATAGCGCGTCGGAAATAGATTTTCGTAGAAAACCACATGCAATCGCATTAAAATGAATCAAAATTACATTCCCGAACATAAACAACGCTACAGAAAATGATTTGCATAAGTACTTTCTCCTGTAAATTTGAAGAAATCTGTCTCAGGTATAGTAAAGTGTTACCGTTTTGTGTGATGTGGGAATGTTTCATAGCTGAAATTCATGTTGTTCATTGAAAATTAATTCTCCGACGGAGAATAGCGTTTGGCGCGTACACCTTCATACACCATCACGCATCGTGACTGTAACATGACGCGTTGTGATTGTGTTTTGTTAGCCCCACGAACCATTGGCGCGTGGTTAGGTTAGGCATACATAGTTAAAATTTGGTGTCGTGTTAGTATCAGGATCTAGAAATTGGAAATAATTGCGAACCATTGACGCTAGCCCCACAAACCATTGGCGCTAGACCCACGAACCATTGGCACGTGGTTAGGTTAGTTCGGTTAGGTTAGGCAAACATAGTTAAAATTTGGTGTCGTGGTAGTATCAGGAATATATATATTTGGTTGTGAAACAAAAAAAATCGTGAAAATCGACAGTTACCATTCCGAAAACTAACGCCTTATTTTCGCTTATTTTGCAATTTCTAGATGTTCTACACCTTCAGGAATGTTCCGCGAAGCAGATACGTAAGTACGAATGTCAAAAATTGACGAAACGAAAAAATTAGAGGTGTCCGAAGGATAGTAAATTTTTACCATTCCTTATAAAGTAAGCTTTCCAACGATATATGACATGTATTCCTTAGGAAAAGGACGTAAACTAGAGCCTTACCTTTTTAAGTGAAAATTGATCCACAACCTATTCACGGAAGGTTAGGTTTAGTTATGTTAGGCAACAGAAAATTAAATTGGAAAAAAAAGAACGCTCACACGTAATCTTGTAAAACTACCGCGTGGTTGCTACACTTACAGGGGATTACATAATCGAACGCATGGAACATTTGATTAACGTAGTCAACGGTAATGGTGGCAAGAGCTATCGTGCATCAGAGATACATTAATGTCGAAAATACATGATTTACTGGCCGAATAAGTTGAATGAAAGGAGAAAACACTTCCACAAACTTCGAAAAGTCTACAGAAACTCAGTTCCGTAAGTAGTTTCTCCTGTAAATTTGAAGAAATGTGTTTTCACTATACCATACTGTTACCAAAATGATGAATGAACACCCACAAACATCCATTCCCAGGCCAGGATTCGAACCCTTCATGTTTGGTTGAGAATGTTTTTTTTTTTTTCCTTGTAATCCTACATGGTTATTCTCTTGCAACTGTCGTCTTGTTTACGAACTGCTGCTGCCATCTAGTTCATATGTATGTTGTGCAAAGGGGTTTCATAGTTAGGGTGTGCATGTCATCAGGTCACTTGGTAACTTCCTAGCAGGAAGACTAATTATCGTAGAGTTTTGGAAATCATTGTGTACATGAAATTTGAACCTTCCTTAAAGTATTGAGCACTGTTTGGATTTTGAAAGAAAAGTTATTTATGTTGAAAAAAACAACTTAAAAATTACCTTACACAAGCATGCGTGCTTCCTATGGACAACGTATTTTCCATTGACAAGTGACTGTAAGTATCGTAGACTAGTGGGAATTAATGTAGAAGTAAATCGGAATCTTAGTAGAGTGCATTTAGGGACTTTATTTTAATAAGAGAACCTAACTACGAAAGCATATATTGAACAAACACTTAAGTAATCGCTAAAATGCCACAGTGTGTGTTAACAGAAGTCAATCTAATACAAACGATGTTAAAATTGCATCCGCGCAATAAAACAAAAGAAACCTGTGCCAAAAAAATCTAAATGCTTTCATGGCTAGGTTAGGCAGTCCAGGTTTAGAACCCTTAGCATTACAATAATTTCCTTAAATACTTTCATCTCATCATGATGCTGGTCTCAAGCACGACACCCCTTCGAGCTTCGAGTTAGCAGTAGTCAATGGAAAGCAAGGATATTTTTGCAAGGTACCTTTTACATCTTCTTTTTGCTGATAAAATGGACTTTTTCGGAACTGAAAACAGTGTTAATTACTTTCAGAAAGATTCAAATTTACTTTCACAATCATTTCTACTATTCTGTGATATTATGTCTTTTTTCGGTGAACGAACAATGCCTTGTCGATGGCAAATGCAAATGCTTGCATAAGGTACTTTTTTTACGTCTTTTTTCACCTATAAATTGCATTTTTCAGAACTACAAACAGAAGTAAAGTGTGCCTCAGAAATATTTTCGTTTTTAAAACTATTAAAATCAATACTTAAATTTTTTGGGAACTACTTAAGATGACCGGACCCATCTCCGATTTTCTTCATATTTGAGTATGTTTACCTAACCTAACCACATGTCAATGGTTCGTGGGGCTAGCGTCAATGGTTCGCAATTATTTTACAATTTCTAGATGTTTCAGACAAATTTTAACTTCAGATTCGTCATTAGCAGGCCTCAATTAGTAAGTATGTCAAATATGAAGAAAATCGGAGAGGGGTCCGGTCATCTTAAGTCATACCATTTTTTGTATAAAGATAAATTTATTACCAAAATAAAGCTTAAACTTTAAATTTTTATTTGTGGAAAAGAGTATTGGACAAATGGTGACCGTTCATGTTTTCACATTCAATTATTCTTGAACTAAAGTTTTCGATCACTCACCGAAGCATTGCACGAGGAATAGCATTGATTTCATCTGTAATTCTTTGCTTCAATTCTCTCAAATTTTGTGGCATTGGGGTCACCCTCTGGAGGACAGACCTCACCCTCTGAAGAATTATGATTGATTGATTTGGTTTATTTTACTTTGCTATCTGCACCTTTTGACAAAATAAGCTAAACCACATCAAACAAAAATAAATGTAAAAATAAAAAAGTGTAAGGTAGATTGAGCTGTTTATTACCTATTATTTTATTAAAAATAGTCAATAACAGTTCAGTTTCTACTAATAGATTTCTAGATTTTTATAATTGGAAAAGTGGAAGCTTAGTCGCTATGCTTTGTAATGTACTAAAGTTTCCATTTTCTTCCTATTCTAGGTTCAGGAATGAACTCCAATACTCTACTTCACACATTCCGAGATGGGTGAAGTTTAAGGAACTTACAAACTTTGGTAGCATTTGAGAACTCTTGAATATTGTATGAAGTTTCCTACTAGGAACTCTTGGAATAATAAGATGGAAGATACCAAAATAGAACCTCCTAACTATTTGGAAACGTCTGAATGCGATTCTTCTTCAGAAAACAAGTAAGAACGTTTTTTTTTTGTTTGTTTTTTTGCATGTGATATGTTTTTTCTGATTTCCTGTTTACGTTTTTTACAATTGTATTAACTGTATATATGTGTTTGCCTTGAAACTAAATGCACATGAGGAAAATTTAGTTTATTTGATCCCCATATGAAAATGTTTGCCTGTAGAAAGAAAACATTTCCTAATGGAATTTGCTTTAAATGAAGTAATCTATTAAATGACCCTCCCCCCTCTTTTGTGTTCATAATTCTTGATACCCCCTCCCCTTCTCTTATGCACCTATCTAGTCAGATGCCACACATTAACCTGTAACTTGTTCTCATGCTTTTCTGCTACTGTTATTTTTCACACTATGCATGCTATCCTTTCTGAAGTTCACCAAAACATTGCCCTTTAAGGCACAACTCATGTTCTCGTTATGAGGATTTTGATGTCTAAATTAGTGACAATAACACAGACTTTCATATTGCTAGTGAATACTCAAGCAAGAAAAAATAATAAAAATTGTGACCCAATGAAGTTACACTAGGAAACAGTCATTTCGTATCCTCATAGTGAAATACACAGGGTGTCCCAAAAGGTACTTTGCAACTTCAATGTCATATAACAAGACTTTTAATTCTCTTAGAGAAACAAAGTAAGGGTAACGGTTCAGATTGTTCTATGATTTCTCCTAGCACAAAGACTAATTATCGTAGAATTTTGGAAATCACTCATGAAATTTGAACCTTCCTCAAAGTAATGGGCACTGTTTGGACTCGAAAAAGTTATTTATGTTGAAGAAAACAACTTGAAAATTACCTTACGCACTTCTCATGGACAAGATATTCTCCGTCGACCAGCAACAGTAAATATCGTAGAAACGTGGGAATGAATGTAGAAGTAAATCGGAACCTTAGTAGAATGCATTTAGGGACTTTATTTTAATGCTAAGGGAACCAAACCTAACCTGCCTAACCTAACCACAAAAGCATATATTGAACAAAATCTTAAGTAATCGCTAAAACTCCGCAGTATATGTTAACAGACGTACATCGAAATTGAACCATGTAAAAATTACATTCGTAGCATGATAAAATCGCAATAAAACAAAAGGAACTTGGGCCAAAGTGAGTTTTATGTGATGCACAAACTCAAAAAGTTTTGTTCTGTTAGGTAATGAATAACTTCCTTGTCGTTCCATGTGGCAGGAGAAACATAGTTTGAGAAATGGAGTCTGCACAGGAAAAGGTGCAGTATGTGGCTTTAGACACCCAAGTCCAGAGAGTACCCTGTGTACTGTCGTGCTAGGGATTTGCAGCTCCTGTGATGCCTTCCAAATAGACTTCTTCGGTGAACGCTGGAAAGCCCGTCGAATTCTTTCCGTATCTTCTTCGCTTGTTCTTGGCCTGCCTACATGGTGCTTCAAATCCACACTGCCTGTGTGCATGAAGTTGCTGTACCATTTTCTTATGAATGGCCGTATAGCGTTCTGAAATTTCTCTGGACTTGGGTGTCTGACTTGGTTTCAATAAACCAAGCCACACACTGCACCTTTTTCTGTGCAGATTCCATTTCTCAAATTATGTTGCTCCTGCCACCTGGACAGACAAGGAAGTTATTAATTACCTAACAGAACAAAACTTTTTGAGTTGGTGTATCACATAAAACTTACTTTGTTTCTCTAAGTGAATTACAAGTCTTGTTATATGACATTGAAGTTGTAAAGTACCTTTTGGGACACCCTGTATGTTCTTAACTAATTTCGGCATACTGATTTCAAATTTCCCACCCACTTTCTTCATCACATATGACTTTTGAGATATGCATGACACCATATATGACATAACAGGGGTAACCTTTACACCACTGAATTCTGGGGTACCCCTAATTTGGCAACATTGCAAACTGTTTGCATGCCAAATTGTTATGTATATATTCACTCATCTCGTGTGTGTTGGTACATAATTATTGTAACACTGTGTGCTCCAATGAAGAATATTAATAGATGATAGTAACAATAAACCTGCAGTTTACAGTATGTGGTTTGTGTAATAATAACAAGGACTTTGCTGTGATAAACTATATCAGTGGAAAGAACCGGTTGCTGTGTAAATATTCCTAACACCAAAAATAGCTGTGTAAGAACATTGCAGATTGTGTAGAGACAGCATACTGATTGCACTTTGGATGTACCTATAATATAACATGAATCGAGGACCACATGACATTGCTATTTTCATCTCACTGTAGTGCCCCACAAGAATGAAAGTAGTATTACACATGCTGATGTGCCCTCCACATTGCAAGATTAATGTGATTTTCAAAGCCTCAAAATTTTAAATCTGTTTCACCACACCTCTGTATATATATGAGGGGTTCAGAGCAGAAGTTGCATAACTCCATTCAAGACAGTTTTCAGGAAAATTAGATAACTTAGTACTATGCTTAGCTATTGGTGCTCTATTGGAGCTCAAACATAGTATTGCCTGTATACAGTGGCGAAGCATAGAGTTGCTAGCAGGGTAGGCACAAAAGTGCAATAATATCCATTAGTTGCTTGAATGTGTAAAGGGAGGGGAGGGGGGTATGTCATGGAGAGTGGTTCAATGTGTCTCCAAGTCGCTTCTTTACTTGAGAGTGGCGTGACGTTTTTCAAAAGTGTTGACAATTTTCTATGTCTGTTAGACATTATCTCCTCCCACCCACCAGATTACATCAATATAGATTTTTGTTCATTTCCGTAATTTTTTTTTAACCCCTGACTGATTTATGCACACACCTCTACAAGGAATTACCAATCATGAGACATTGCAAAAATCCAACGAATAGTGGTTGAACCCTCTTGTCAATTTTTCATCACTTTTCTTCTAAATTTATTTATTTATTTTGCAATTTAGGTGAACAGGGGAAGAAGAACCCCATCATTTTTGGGTCGGTATGTGCCGTGAGCAGACGACAGGATGTTGCACTTTCAGTTACTGTCTGTTTGGTTCGAACTACAGTTGCCAACTTAGCTTTTAGGAGCAAGACTCTTTGCACCGAGGAAAACACCATTGTTATCTGTTTTCTAACCAAAGGAATGGTTGTAATTAAATTCAGCCTTGGCTTTGCAGATAAATGAATTTCTGGCACCTGTATGTGCAAATAAACATAATTTAAATTTTGGTTATTTTCGTCTCATTTGTTCTGCTCTAGGTTAATCGTGACGATGAGAATGTATGGAGGATGGACTTGATGAATTAGAGAGGATCAAGAAACATTGACATGGCCATAATTAGGTCACCTGGCTTCGTAACGTGTTAGGATGATCAGTTTGGTGTTCACTCTTATGTTGGCATTCCAAAATATGCATTTGCAATGAATTGCAGATAAGAATATAATATTGGTGCAAATTAAAAATGTCAATATTATATTATTTCTGTATGAAAATTATTTTAAAGAACAAGAGAGTTTATTCATGCTAACCAACCCATGTAGGTGCTTTTACAAATGAGGTTTGTTTTGGACAATGCACGGCACCTTTTTTATGTCAGTGTCATATGTAGGGGACAGATTTATGTGCAATAAAAAATACAAAGTATGCATGCAAAATGTGCATTAAAAACGGGCAAAATATGCACTATAAATTTAAAAAATGCCCTCTAAGAATTGTGCAATACGATCTATACATTCTTTAAGACTGCACCATTGCCTTCCCACTTCCCAGGGAGCATGCCACTGCCACATCACACCAAGATTTGAAGTAATTCGCATCCATAAACACAGGTAATTGTCTAATATAATTGCTCAACGTGGATAATTTAAAAGTATTTAATTTATGTAATTTGTAGTTTTATGTATAAAGATTGTTTAGAAAGCCGAAAATAATGACTAGATGCTGATACTTATTTCCAAATAACAGGAAAAGATCCTCCATTACAAGCTAAATTTTTAAAAGAAGTTGCACAGATACCCTAAAGAACTGGTCTTACGCAGTTGAGCTACACCTTTTTTTATGTCTGTTTTTTATGCAATTGTGTATAAATGGTTGTGTTCTAAAAAAAAAAAAAAAAAAGAAGGCCAGAAATTTGAAGAATTAAGTAGTATGTAGTACTTTGATGCGACAGAAAAGGACTCCAAACTTTGAAAACACTGTACTTATAGCTGCTTCCGCATCAGGAACTGGCGTCGCACCGCCTTTATGGCAGTCACCCGCTGTTAACAGACAATTAGGCATACCAATTCTTAGGTTTCCCATCCCTCCTCCCCGAACCAGCCAGCAGGGAAACAGGATTTTGTCAAAATAGCCGTTAAAAATTGGTTTATGTACACCACTAATTATTCTCCATAGCACCCTTCGAATGACGGGGTTCCCCCCCCCCCCGATTGTATGCAGGGAGGGCAAGGGAGCTTATGGATAAGAAGCGAGTGGCTACTTACAGAGAAAATGCAGTCTCCATCACCAGTTCCACCATTGCAAATAGTGTTGGCGAGATAATACTGCTTGTCCTTTCATGCTTTCTTTATGGTGCTTGGCCCAGGTTCGATACCTGATGGATGCACATAGTGCTTTGGATTTCACTTTAAACTGTAGGACCAGTCCCGATTAGCCTTAGTGTGCATAAAGTGGACTTAAAACAGCAAATCATTCAATCATTTATGGTGCTTGGCAGAGGCAATGTTGCTATATGAAGTGAAATTCCCCTTAGTGCAGGAAAATCTTGGTCCAATTTTAGGAGAATAAATGAAGATTTTTTATGAAAAATATAGAAATTATCAGAAAATTTAAAGTTGTCGGATTTTTTTATTTTGTTTTCCATTCTAACTGAATTGGTGTTTTATTTCTTTTACATGTGATGGGGTGTATAATAAACATACACAATAAATAAGAATTATTGTGGTAAACTGGATCAAATTTTCAAAATACCCCACTCGTGTTTATTGTTATTAAAAGTGTTTTCATGTGGTGTGGCATTTACAGGTTGAGTGTAAGCAACTACACCACAAGCTCGGATGGATCATATGAGGACAATGTTGGGAGAGATGCCACCATATTGTCAACAGTGTCAGAAGTAGCAGAAACCTCCACACCTGAAATGTGTTCTATAGAAGATAAGGAGGATTTAGATATGATTGATGATATGAAGAGTGTTTTTCCTTCAGAAACTGAGGACTCAACAGATCCACTTGTTGATTTTGACAGTGACAGAATCCCAGAAGGAATCAAAAAGGAATTTGAATTTGTAGAGGAAACCTACAGTTGTAGTGCACCACTTGTCAATGATGCCAAGGTGGAAGTTAAGATTGAAGACTCGTGCGTGGGTGCATATGATGCTCACATGGACGAAGTATATGTTAAGGAGAGACTTTCACCAGATGGAAATTTGCTTCCAGAAAGTGAAATGGTTCCAGATAGTACAAGGTTTGTAATTATTTGCTATTGTCTTATTGATTTGTACCGAGTGGTCAAAAAGGGAGCACCCCACTGCTTGATATGAACACATACATAGTTTAAAAGTCAGGAACATCATCATTTTCAAAGCACATCTGAATTCTCCTCCATGTTCTGTCACACTTTGCATTTGCAACTGTATCAATATCTGAACAAGACTTTTCCCAGGTGCTGGATTGGAAGAGGTTCTGAACGACCTCTGAGAAGTCGCAGGTGTGGTTCTCCAATGACAGAGTCAGAAATGACCTGTATTCCACAATCCAAGAAATACGATCAGCTGTGGAAACTGCATTCATGTATGGGATTCCGATTTATCTCCATAAAGCCTGCCAGAACATGGCACAGAATTCAGCTGTGCTACAAAATGATGGGCTCCATGCTGATGTTTCGGACTCTTAAACTATCCGGTTTGTATTCACATCAAACATTCAACCATCACTATCATAGTATCGAAATTTAAAGGGCTATGCCAACTTTGTAACCACTCTGTACATTGATTATGGGTCAGAAGCTATAACCATACTGGCTTTCAGCTAATCTGTGCTGAGTCACATGAATTCTGTTGCCAATATTCTTGTGTCATCTGCTTCATTGCTGAAAGCACAAGAAATCTCGGGGACACCAGCATGAAATGAACTGTAACATGCAGAAGCCTTTGACTTTGTCAATAGCAGGATGACAAGCTTTGGCAATGTCAGTGGCCAGTTCGATGACTGGTTGTTTTTTGTTGACACAGCCCTATACTGTCATCTGTTCTTTTGGCAGTAAGATGTAGAGTTATACCTTTTGCCCCATGTTACTCCTTTTGTAGTATAAACTATTTTTTCCGTAACGACTAGAGATGACCGGACTCCTCTCCGATTTTCTTCATATTTGACATACTCACTAATTGAGGCCTCCTAATCACGATTCTGAAGTTAAAATTTGTCGGAAATGTCTAGAAATTGCAAAATAATTGAAAATAAGGTGTTAGTTTTCGGAATGGAAACTGTCTATTTTCGTGAAATTTTTTTGTTTCACAACCAAATATATATATTCCTGATACTACCACGACACCAAATTTTAACTATGTTTGCCTAACCTAACCACGTGCCAATGGTTCGCAATTTCTAGACGTTTGAGACAAATTTTAACTTCAGCTTCGTGATTAGGAGGCCTCAATTAGTGAGTATGTCAAATATGAAGAAACTCGGAGAGGGGTCCGGTCATCTCAAGTCATACCTTTTTTCCTGTTGGGCATGTACAGTCACAGACACTTCTGTGTTTTTACCCTTTCTGGACTAGGGATGGGTATAGCTCATCTTACAATTTTTGTCCAATAAAACCGGCAAATGGCATAGCTTGAAGTTCACTACAAAATTCTATTGTGAATGAATGTTGACGGACCACGTCAAGTGTGTTGTCACCACCTGTATCAAATTTCAGCTGCTAGATGTCATGTTTTCTTCACTGCTGAATTTTACTTGTCCTTGTCACTAATTACATGCTGCTTTTGCTTATAGTCTTGAAAATAGCATTGAATAATTTACATGCACATTGTAAAAATATTGTACGAGAATTCCATTTGTAATTTCACAGTTAGTGACCATTTCATCCTAAGAGAAAGTTTTCAGCAGGGGGCGTAAATAACGCCCCTGCAACCCCCGTGGAAGAGTAAGAATGATAAATTAAGAAGGCCTGATAGTTCACAAAAGTTTTCCTGTGTTACATTACATTTTCAACCAAACATATTATGCCCCTACAATTGCAACCAGAAAATGTTAATCACTAGAAATATAGAAAGTGAATTGCCAAATTAGAAGAAAACCTTCATTAGATGAATACTGGTTTTCAGGTTATTTTCATTTATTAATTCTAAAAATACCTTATCAATATATGTTGTCAGTACCTTTTATTCAATTTTTTTTTTTTTTTTTCAAAAAATTGTTACAGAAAAGATATAAAGGTAAGAAAATTTATTGAAAATGTAACATATTACACAGGCACCCACGGACCACGAAAACGTACAGAGGACATCAAAACAAACAACTTTTCTCAATAACATTATTCTCGTTGGTGCTAGTTTCGTCGTTACAGTTGTTCAAAAAAGCCGGTTTTGCCGCATGCTGACAACCACACACATCATTTGATCGGATCTGTGACATCATTTCCTGCAGCGAAACAGTGCACGGCAGTGTTGTAAGGAACACCCAAATTTTGGGGAAAATGACAGACTACCAACCACATTATGATCTGTAAAATGAAGATAGGGTCACATCCAGAAGACCGAACATCTAGGTAAACACAGCCTGCCAGTCAGAAGACCAGCAGTCAGCCCAGCGGAAGGAGGGAGTGAAACAACGATGCAAAAAATGGTAGAAAAACAACGTATACAAAATAAAGTGCCAATATCGGATTTTGTTCCTTAGCCTACATGTCAAATATAATCATCATAACAACAAACTTTATTGGACACGCAGTTTACGTTTGGCTGTTTTCGCCCAGCTACCTGTCAAATATTTGCAAATCTTGTTGCAAGGTTGATATCTACAGGTTTGTATATCCATTTGTCCTGATACAAGAATTGTGATATTGTGGTGCTGATAGCGGCAGTATCCGAGGTTCACGTTCTTACATTATGGCTATAACATGCACAACCAAGGGTTTTTATATTGTTACAACCTAATCATGATTCAGCATGCAATATACTGCCGTATTCACAGTAATGTTGCAAACTATTTCATGTGTATCTGGTGCATAGATAAACACAGTCGTCGGAGAGCTTGTTTTACTACTACTTATATCACATTATTTTCAACCATTTTTGCCCCTTGCCGCATGTACATTACATTACGTGTTACCTTTGAAATTTTGAGTTCTTTCATTTCTATTTTGTCAACTGTTCAGTGTGTCACAGACAACAAGTATCAGAAAGACGAAGTGGATAGACTAAATTGTAGATGCCAATTGGGCAGCGAGATTTGCAAATATGTGATATGTAAGCTGAGACAAAATTCAATATTACCACTTCCATTTGAATTCCTTTTTTTTTTCTACCATTTTTTGTATAGTTTGTTCACTTCCTGTTGGATTACAGAACATGTTTTCTCGCTTTCTTTTACGGTACATAATGTGGCTGATGGTACCTATGTCATTGTTCACAGAATGTGTGTGTTCCTGGCAACCCTGAAATGCATCGCTTGACGACAGGAAAAGACGTCTTAAATGCAATAAAATGTTGTGTGTGGTCGTTAGCTTTCAGGCGGCAAAACAGACTTTTTGAACAACTGTAGCGCCGAAACAAGACACCGAGATAAATGTTACTAAGAAAAGTTGTTTGTTTTGATGTTCTCTGTATGTTTCCGTGGTCCGTACGTGCCGTTAAAGTGACAACCTTAAAGTGACCCCCCCTCCCCCCCTCTCTCTCTCTCTCTCCTTTTTTTGATATCACACTAAAAAGAACATTTCTTAAGATTTTTTGTGAAAAACAAAAAAGTCTCCTTGGAACACTCCATATTTTTAAGCACCTCCAAAGTGGTTCATCCATACCATTGACTTTCAATGGAATCATACAACCCACAACTGTCCATTACTGTACACTGCAATTCTTATAATTCTCATGTGAAGGTAAGAAATTTTAAGGGATGTCATGGTTTGAAATACAGGAGATGAAAGAACAAAATGATGGATTGTTTCATTTGGTTATTTTAAGTCACTTTTCTGTTACTTTTCCCTGATGAGGATGAATTATGATAAGAAATTGAAGAAAGGACAAAAATAATCACTCATGGACAGGACCACAATACATTCCCCTCAGACGATTATTGTGGCTCAGAGTTTAGACACTAGAAACTTGTTAGGCTGCAAGAGTGCAGAACATGGTGTACTGTGCTGCAGTCACACTTGTATTCCAGAAAAACACAAAGAAATTGTACTGAAAGGTATAACTTTTTGTTTCATATTGGATGCAATAAACGTGCTAAACATTCAATTCTCAACGTGGGAACATTGAACTTTATGCATGTAATATTTTTTTTCTTTGTGAATATGTGTGTTATTTTTAACTGTTTGCAATGATTTCAGTTCTTGTAAATGTTTAAGTGAGTATATTGCATGTGTAAATATCACGTGGCATGACAACTTGTGAAGACTAGTGCCTCCCTACCGACTGCTGCCTCACTTCCACTTTATTCAGTGGACAAGGGAGATCATCCAACCAATTATGGAGTGACGTGTGGTCATCATAACGAATCCAAGTAGTTTTTGTAGGTTTCCATGATCGGGTAACACTACTCATTCATAGCTCCCCAATTTCCTCATGATGGCAGGTGGTCACCAGTCTCATACATTGGTAGAAATCTCTGGAAAAATTGTTACGCTTGCTCCAGGAGACTCCATGCATCCCATACCCAGATCCCAAAGCTTGCACCTTAGACTACATGGCCATGGTTCGTTATGTACTACATTGCTAGTTCAGGGAAAATTGCTTGGTGCATACATTCATTCTTACATTGCCATTTTTGAATATGTATTGGAAATGAATTGCTGATTTGTATCCTTTTCATACAAATTTAAAATGTCGACATTAAATTATTTCTGTATGAAAATTGTTTTAAAAAATGAAAGAATTTATTCAGGCTAATCAACCCATCTAGGTGCTTTTACAAATTTTGTTGTTTTGGACAATGCACAGCACCATTTTTATGTCAGTGTCATCAGTATAGAAGAGACTGACCACGGCCATCTTTTTTAAAGCCGGATGCTGAAATGTGGGAATAGTGAAATTTTCGTTGATTCCAAAGAAAACTAGGGAATCTTAAGTAAAATGTTCTAGTTTTTGTAAATTTCACATTACGAAGTAAGTGGAAAACATGCAGCAACAGTGTAAATATAGATTTGCTCTTAAATTACTGGAAATAAGGAGTAAAAATTAGGCCAACTTTACATATTATATCAAGCATGGAATGTTTAAGATAATTGTGTAGTTTGCCATTATTTTATGTGCTATAATTTCGGAATAACATTGAGCATCTTATATAGTAAGTGTTCAATTACTACATAACAAAATTACATTCTTGTATTGCAGTATTACTGATTATATATTATTAGAAACAAAATATCAAGAAAATACACTAGACTCTCGCTAATCCGGCCCTCAATAGTCTGCCCTCTCAGTAGTCCGGCCCACATCCGGCCTGTAGTCACTCAAGCAGAAATGACGCGCACAACAATGAATTATCGTGTTCAACAATGATGTTAGTTAAAAATGTTAAACAATGCTATACATACGCACAGTATTTGAAATTGTGACTTTCTTACAGTAAAGTCCAGTGCATACTATGGCTTCTAAAAGGAAACACATAAAGTACAGCCTGTATAGTCCCTATGTGTTTAAACTACATAGTAGTACATAATTTCCGACCCTCTCAATAATCCAGCACTTCCGCCAATCCAGCACCCATATGTGCAAGGAATGGCCAGATTAGCGAGAGTCTAGTGTATAGCAATTTCTCTAATTTTGTATGGAATTTAACTTTGATTTTAATAATCTATGGTGAGCAATGCGTTCGCACATATACCAGTGAAGGGTTAACCTATAGAATAACTTTCTGGGACAATGCATATCGGCGTAGATAGGTATTTGTCATACAGAAGCAATTAGTAGTACAAGTCATATTGTGGGGATAAAGAAATCATGTAGAATAGCACTTTACAGGAAGGTTACCATTCTGCCATTTCCATGCTTGTAAGTAAGGTCTGTTTTGCAGTAAAAAGGAAGTAAGTAAGTGTTCTTCAAAAAAACATTTCTTTTCCGAATTTCCATACACTTCTCTATTTTTCTACATAATTTCTTTGTCGTTTTAAACATTTATCGTAACGAACTACGAGTTTTTAGATACTCTCCTCATAGAACTCTGCTGCCTGTGATAATAGCCAGTTACTCACGGTTGTTTTCACTTCATCAGTGTCTAAATGCTTGCCGCCTAGGAAGGTATTCAGATTGCGGAAGAGGTGGTAGTCGCTAGGTGCAAAGTCTGGATGATCAACACATCATCACTGGTCAAAGTGAAAGCAATACAGACACACATGTAAAATTACCTAATCTAACAAAAGATTGACTATTTGTTCTGTTCTAAATTCAAGATTATAACAAACATTGAGCATCTTATGTAGGAAGTGTTCAATTACTACTTGCAATAACTATCATTTTACAAATATAACTATGTATATATAGGTAACACAGTTCATATTTGGACATTTTGCATCGTCAGAATATATGTACAAGGATGCAAAACTTAAATAACTTGGTCAAAATACCATCAATGTCATCCTGCCTCTGTCATGGTTATAGCTTTTCGATATCACTGATTGTTTTGCACATCATGATTAAAAAACTCTTAATGCCATCAATATTGGATGTGTATTAAATTTAATGATTCACATGTAAAAAGCAAGTAAAGCTCCTTCGTGAAATGCAGATATACAGCTCAGAAAATCCAATGCATATTTAACAAACAACTTTACAACTTACTACCCTACTTTAATAAAAAATAAAATAAGTTGAATAAACTCGCCGATACAATTTGGGGGAATGAAGTTATTACGGGGTGAATAGGCTACAGAAAATTATTACTTCTTTACGTTTGGACATTTTCTCTAATGTTTTCTTCCGAGCAACATCGGCCGGCTGATGTCAAAGTTTACAGGGTGTGCCAAATTGAAGGCTCCGGCCTCCCTTTAAAGATGGCCATGGACTGACACAAATTGTGTCCGAGTTGTTTGCAGTATTAAGTGTATTGTTTTAGGGTTGACTGGAACTGTTTGGACGTAAGTCGTAAGATTCCTGTATCTAAGTCGAATCATTAACTACATTTGGACTAACCTATAGTGATTGAAACATAATGTATAAGATGATCAGAATATAATATTAATTCTCTGGTAATTCAGCATAAGAATTTTGAGTGTAACACTTATTTAGTTTTATCTTTTAATGGAAATATAGACATGGTCATGAATGCTTGAAAGAGATTGTCTTAGAAGAGTGAAAAATAGAGGTTTAGAACAATGTGTAGAAATTTCTCCAAAAAAATGCAGGCTTGACCAGGACTTGAAAACTGTTCTCTGTCAGTGCTACCACAATATGATCTGTTGCCTTGGAAAAACTGTTGACATCAAAGTTTTTTCTCAGCATAGAGTAATGGTCTCAGTATGCCCGAGACCCTGGGTTCGAGTCCTGGTGAAGCCACTATTTTTTGTTGACATTTCTACATGGAATACCTTCTCTGTGTGTCAAATCTTAATGGAACAGCATCTATTGTCTGAAAATGCAAATTTTATTTACTAAAGATATTGTATTTTTTGCAGGTGTGCTGGCAATATGAAAACTGAAATTTCTTCAGTTGCTTCATCAAAGACCAAAAAAGTAGCTTGTCCTTTAAGTTGTAGCACTTGTGGGAAAACATTTAAGAAAAAATCTCTTCTCCTAGTACATTCAAAAATACACACGTGTGTTCGACCATTTCTTTGTGATATTTGTGGGAAGTCATTTAATCGGAAATATGATCTTGCAGTCCATGGAACAATACATTCAGAAGACCGCCCCTACAGCTGCAATACTTGTGGAAAATCATTCAAGACAAAACATGATTGTTCAAAACATACAAAAAGACACACTGGAGTGCGTGCATTTTGTTGTAGTCATTGTGGAAAGTCATTTCTGAGGAAAGATGAGCTTTTTTCTCATCAAACTACGCATTCAGACACTCGCCCTTACATGTGCAGCACTTGTGGACACACATTTATGAAGAATTCTTCTCTCACAGTACATGAAAGAATGCACACGGGTATTCGGCCATTTTCTTGCAATCTTTGTGGAAAGTCATTCATTCAGAAAAGTGATCTTGCAGCCCATGGAAAATGTCATTCAGAAGACCATCCCTACAGCTGCAATACTTGTGGAAAATCATTCAAGACAAAACATGATTGTTCAAAACATACAAAAAGACACACTGGAGTGCGTGCATTTTGTTGTAGTCATTGTGGCAAGTCATTTCTGAGGAATGATGAGCTTTTATGGCATCAAACTTTGCATTCAGACACTCGCCCTTACATGTGCAGCACTTGTGGACAGACATTTATGAGGAATTCTTCTCTCACAGTACATGAAAGAACACACACGGGTGTTCGGCCATTTTCTTGCAATCTTTGTGGGAAGTCATTCATTCAGAAATGTCAACTTGCAGACCATAGAAAAAGTCATTCGGAAGACCGCCCCTACAGCTGCAATACTTGTGGAAATTCATATAAGAGAAAAGGTGATATTGCAAGACACATTAGGATACACACCTAAGTGCATACATTTTGCTGGACTCTTTGCAGTAAGTCGTTTGCGAACAAGAATGATCTTTCTAAGCATAAGACTATGCATTTGGGACCTCGACATTTCATTTGCAGCACCTGTGGAAATTAATTTAAGAGAAATCACTGCTTCAGTACACAAAAGAATACACATGGGTGTTCGACCATTTGCTTGTGACCTTTGTGTGAATTATTTTATCCAGGCAATTCCTCTTATAACCCCTGATTGCTCCTACAGTTGAAAAACTTGTGGAAAATAATTTAAAAGAAAAAGTGATCTTCCATGTCAAAAATACACACGTTTTGTTGAGCTATTTTGCGAAAAATTATTTCTACAAACAGTTCACCTTACATTCAAATAAAAATATATTAATAACTTACGTAAGTGAGTAGGAATGTTTCAGAACGACGTTTCGGAAGTCTGTACTATTTCCTTCATCAGGTAATAAAATAAAAAAAAACTTTAGGTGCCAAACATGGTACCGCATTGTCAAATCATAAGTTGAGGATTCAGGTTGAGAATAGAAAAGGTAAAAAACTTACGGTGACAGCATAGCCAGATCCCAAAGCTTGCACCTTAGACTACATGGCCATGGTTCGTTATGCACTACATTGCTAGTTCAGGGAAAATTGCTTGGTGCATACATTCATTCTATTGTTGGCATTTTTGAATATGTATTGGAAATGAATTGCTGATTTGTATCCTTTTCATACAAATTTTAAATGTCGACATTAAATTATTTCTGTATGAAAATTGTTTTAAAAAATGAAAGAATTTATTCATGCTAATCAACCCATCTAGGTGCTTTTACAAATTTGGTTGTTTTGGACAATGCACAGCACCATTTTTATGTCAGTGTCATCAGTATAGAAGAGACTGACCACGGCCATCTTTATTAGCCCGCGATCACTCGCGCTATTAGATAAAATCTAACAATTGCAAAACTTTTGTTATTTCTAGATTGTTACTGGAGGTAACAATGCGTTAAGGCTAAAATGCCTCCTTCCATGTCTCTACTTGTCAACACTGTATCAAATGTTATTGAAATTGAAAGCGAAACCTTATACTAGCGGCTTTGATCCTGTCCGAGTGCATTGTTAGATTTTTTCTAACATGCGAGTTATCGCGTCACATTTCCAGCGAATGATTGTACAACAGTTTTCCTTTGGGAAATACCGCTTTCGTTTATTATTCCGTCTGTGTACAGTGTAGTGGAAAGGTGCATTGGTTCTTCCAATCTGATGATTGTTCTTTTTGGCATTGTGTTATTGAAGAGAATAGCAGTAAAATGTCTGACAAACAAACTAAACAGTACATGATGTGGCTGGAAGAAGAAGACACAGATGAAGTGGACATTGGACCTCAAGACACAGGTTGGGAAACCGATACAGACGGTCCATCAGAACATGAGGAAGTGCATACCGAGACAGAACAGTCAGTTAGTGATTCTGATGATTCTGTGACAGTTTCAAGACATGTGAATCGTGATACATATCGAGGCAAAGATGGTTCAACAATATGGTTCAAGCAAAAAGCCCCACCAAGTAAAATCGCCAGACAGAATATTGTCACACAGTTACCAGGTGTGATAGGTGGGGACAAGATTTTGAAATGAATGTGACCATGGACAATTATTTTACCTCCATACCTCTAGCTAATGAACTGTTCACCAACCACAGGTTGACACTAGTAGGAACTCTTCGATTGAATAAAAGAGAAATTCCGCCGGAATTTTTATCTGTCAAGGAAAGGCTTGGAAACAGCAGTATGTTTGCGTTTGGAGAGAAACCATCTAATAATTGTCTCCTCTGCTCTTATGTGCCAAAGAAGAAACAGAAAAAAAATGTTATGATGATTTCCACCATGCATAATGACGATGGCATTGATCCTGACTGGAGAGGCAAAAAAGCCAGAAGTGATTACTTTCTACAATCTCACAAAAGGAGGAGTGGATGTTGTAGATCGTCTGAAATCTGAATATTCTGTTTCAAGAATAAGCAATTGCTGGCCTCACAATATTTTTCAGCCATCTCAACATTGGAGTAATAAATGCTCAGATAATTTACAAAACAAATACAGGCGACTTGTTGGCTCGTAGAAAATTTGTTACGTAACCTAGTATGATGCTTACAAAACCACATATGATGAGACGGATGTCAGTTCCAAATGTATCACTTCGTCTGAAGGAGAAAATAAAAAGTATTGTAAGCATTGAAAGTCTGCCGAAAACTGAGAGAACTCTTGAATCAGAGGAAAAGTCCCGATGTGCCTATTGTCCCAAAAGAAAGAATCGATTCACATATCATTCATGTAGTAAGTGTTCCTCCCCAATATGTAAAGAACATACAGAAACAACTGTTTATGTTTGCCGTGAATGTGCTGCAAAAGAAGTTGACTCTGAATCTGATTAGAAACATCCTCAATTATAAAACATTTTGAATTTGAATTTATATCAATAATAAATTGTATTTTAATGTGCTTATTTGCATTGATGTTTTAAATATTCATAAAGAAGAATGCTGTAACAATGTAAAATGATTTCAATGTTTAATAAAACATGTTTGATAAAATATATTTTGCAAATATTAAGTGATAACTGAAAAAAAAAACAAGTTGTTAGAAAAATCTAACATGCGAGTTATCGCATGACACATGAAGGCGCGAGCGATCGCGGGTTAAGGCTAGATGCTGAAATGTGGCAACGCTGTCTTCCCGTCTTGAAAATCTGGGCAGAAACCATGGTGGGAATAGTGAAATTTTCATTGATTCCAAAGAAAACTAGGGAATCTTAAGTAAAATGTTCAAGTTTTTGTAAATTTCACATTACTCTGTAAGTGGAAAACATGCAGTAACAATGGAAATATAGATTTGCTCTTAAATTACTGGAAATAAGGAGTAAAAATTAGGCCAACTTTACATATTATATCGAGCATGGAATGTTTAAGATAATTATGTAGTTTGCCATTATTTTATGTGCTATAATTTCGGAATAACATTGAGCATCTTATGTAGTAAGTGTTCAATTACTACATAACAAAATTACATTCTTGTATTGAAATAATACTGATTATATATTATTAGAAACAAAATATCAAGAAAATATAGCAATTTCTATAATTTTATATGGAATTTAACTTTGATTTTAATAATCTATGGTGAGCAATGCGTTCGCACATATACCAGTGAAGGGTTAACCTATAGAATAACTTTCTGGGACAATGCATATCGGCGTAGATAGGTATTTGTCATACAGAAGCAATTAGTAGTACAAGTCATATTGTGGGGATAAAGAAATCATGTAGAACAGCACTTTACAGGAAGGTTACCATTCTGCCATTTCCATGCTTGTTTATACGAGGGTTATTTTTGAAGTAAGGTCTGTTTTGCAGTAAAAAGGAAGTAAGTAAATGTTCTTCAAAAAAACATTTTTATTTTCTGAATTTACATACACTTCTCTATTTTTCTACGTATTTTTCTTGCCGTTTTAAACATTTATCATAACGAACTACGAGTTTTTGGATAACCTCCTTATAGAACTCTGCCGCCTGTGATAATAGCCAGTTACTCACGGTCGTTTTCACTTCATCAGTGTCTAAGTGCTTGCCGCCCAGGAAGGTCTTCAGATTGCGGAAGAGGTGGTAGTCGCTGGTGCAAGGTCTGGACTATGGATGGTCAACACATCATCGCCGGTCAAAGTGAAAGCAAAACAGACACTTTCAAAGCGCAAGATCATGGCAACTGTGTTTTGGGACAGGCACGGTGTTTTGTTAGTGGGCTTCTTGCCGCAAGGAACGACAATTAACTTAGCTTCCTACTGTCAGACTCTAAGAAAAGTTTGTCGAGCAATCCAGAACAAACGGCGTGGAATGCTGTCAGCCGGTGTCATACTGGTTCATGACAATGCAAGGCCACATGCTGCGGCTCAAACTCAAGATCTGATCGAATCTTTTGGCTTGGAGATATTCGATCATACGCCATACAGTTCAGACCTTGCACCTAGCGACTAACACCTCTTCCGCCATCTGAAGACCTTCCTGGGTGGCAAGCGTTTAGACGTTGATGAAGTGAAAACGACCGTGAGTAACTGGCTATCATCACAGGCGGCAGAGTTCTAGAGGAGGGTATCCAAGAACTCGTAGTTTGTATAATATTTAATATATATTAAGTATATAATATTTAAACCAGCAAGGAAATTATGTAGTAAAATAGAGAAGTGTATGTAAATTCAGAAAATAAATGCTTTTTTAAACAATATTTACTTACTTCGTTTTTATCCAAAACTGACCTTACTTAAAAAATATTGAAACCTAATGAATGCAAATTCAATGTCAAACTGAAGTGTGTTAGGACAAATACATAAAATAATTAAGAGCAACAAACCTAAAATGAAGATGTTTACGTCTAAAACTAGAGGAAGTAGCAAACTTACTAACAGGTCTAACCTACCAAAAAACAAACAACAAAATTTACAAATTAAATGAGGTACAAAAATCTAACCGGTCAAACCTAATAAAGGCAGGTAATTGTTAGGATGAAAATAACATAACACACATGTAAAATTACCTAATCTAACATGTTCTGTCATTTTACAAATAGAACTATGTGTATATATAGGTAAGACAGTTCATATTTGGAGATTTTGCAGCGTCAGAATTAGATACGTACGAGGACGCAAAAATTAAATAACTTGGTCAAAATAACATCAATGTCATCCTGCCTCTGTCATGGTTATAGCTTTTCGATATCACTGATTGTTTTGCACATTATGATTAAAAAACTCTTAATGCCATCAATATTGGATGTGTATTAAATTTAATGATTCACATGTAAAAAGCAAGTAAAGCTCCTTCGTGAAATGCAGATATACAGCTCAGAAAATCCAATGCATATTTAACAAACAACTTACAACTTACTACCCTACTTTAATAAAAAATAAAATAAGTTGAATAAACTCGCTGATACACTTTGGGCAAATGAAGTTATTACGGGATGAATAGGCTACAGATTATTACTTTTTACGTTTGGACATTTTCTCTAATGTTTTCTTCCGAGCAACATCGGCCAGCTGATGTCAAAGTTTACAGGGTTGTCAAATTGAAGACTCCGGCCTCCCTTTAAAGATGGCCATGGACTGACACAAACTGTGTCCGAGTTGTTTGCAGTATTATGTGTATTGTTTTAGGGTTGACTGGAACTGTTTGGACATAAGTCGTAAGATTCCTTTTATCTAAGTCGAATCATTAACTACATTTGGACTAACCTATAGTGATTGAAACATAATGTATAAGATGATCAGAATATAATATTAATTCTCTGGTAATTCAGCATAAGAATTTTGAGTGTAACACTTATTTACTTTTATGTAAATATAGACATGGTCATGAATCCTTGAAAGAGATTGTCTTGAGAGTAAAACAGTATTAGAAGAGTGAAAAATAGAGGTTTAGAACAATGTGTAGAAATTTCACCAAAAAAAAATGCAGGCTTGACCAGGACTTGAAAACTATTCTCTGTCATAGAGTATCATTGTCTCTGTCAGTGCTACCACAATATGATCTGTTGCCTTGTAAAAACTGTTGACATCAAAGTTTTCTCCCAGCATAGAGTAATGGTCTCAGTATGCCCGAGACCATGGGTTTGGGTCCTGGTGAAGCCACTATTTTGTGTTGACATTTCTACATGGAATACATTCTCTGTGTGTCAAATCTTAATGGAACAGCATCTAGTGTCTGAAAATGCAAATTTTATTTACTAAAGATATTGTATTTTTTGCAGGTGTGCTGGCAATAAGAACACTGAAATTTCTTCAGTTGCTTCATCAAAGACCAAAAAAGTAACTTGTCCCTTAAGTTGTAGCACTTGTGGGAAAACATTTAAGAAAAAATCTCTTCTCCTAGTACATTCAAAAATACACACGTGTGTTCGACCATTTCTTTGTGATATTTGTGGGAAGTCATTTAATCAGAAATATGATCTTGCACTCCATGAAAGAATACATTCAGAAGACCGCCCCTACAGCTGCAATACTTGTGGAAAATCATTCAAGACAAAACGTGATTGTTCAAAACATGCAAAAAGACACACTGGAGTGCGTGCATTTTGTTGTAGTCATTGTGGAAAGTCATTTTTCAGGAAAGATGAGCTTTTTCGGCATCAAACTTTGCATTCAGACACTCGCCCTTACATGTGCAGCACTTGTGGACACACATTTATGAGGAATTCTTCTCTCACAGTACATGAAAGAATGCACACGGGTATTCGGCCATTTTCTTGCAATCTTTGTGGAAATTCATTCATTCAGAAAAGTGTTCTTGCAGCCCATGGAAAATGTCATTCAGAAGACCATCCCTACAGCTGCAATACTTGTGGAAAATCATTCAAGACAAAACATGATTGTTCAAAACATACAAAAAGACACACTGGAGTGCGTGCATTTTGTTGTAGTCATTGTGGCAAGTCATTTCTGAGGAATGATGAGCTTTTATGGCATCAAACTTTGCATTCAGACACTCGCCCTTACATGTGCAGCACTTGTGGACAGACATTTATGAGGAATTCTTCTCTCACAGTACATGAAAGAACACACACGGGTGTTCGGCCATTTTCTTGCAATCTTTGTGGGAAGTCATTCATTCAGAAATGTCAACTTGCAGACCATAGAAAAAGTCATTCGGAAGACCGCCCCTACAGCTGCAATACTTGTGGAAATTCATATAAGAGAAAAGGTGATCTTGCAAGACACATTAAGGTACACACCTAAGTGCATTCATTTTGATGGACTCTTTGTAGAAAGTCGTTTGCGAACAAGAATGATCTTTCTAAGCATGAGACTATGCATTTGGGACATCGACATTTCATTTGCAGCACCTGTGGAAATTAATTTAAGAGAAATCACTGCCTCAGTACACAAAAGAATACACTTGGGTGTTCAACCATTTGCTTGTGACCTTTGTGTGAATTATTTTATCCAGGTAATTCCTCTTATAACCCCTGATTGCTCCTACAGTTGAAAAACTTGTGGAAAATAATTTAAAAGAAAAAGTGATCTTCCATGTCAAAAATACACACATTTTGTTGAGGTATTTTGCGAAAAATTATTTCTACAAACAGTTCACCTTACATTCAAATAAAAATATATAAATAACTTATGCAAGAGAGTAGGAATGATTCAGAATGACGTTTCGGAAGTCTGTACTACTTCCTTCATCAGGTAATAAAATGAAGAAAAAAAACTTTAGGTGCCAAACATGGTACCGCGTTGTCAAATCGTAAGTTGAGGATTCAGGTTGAGGATAGAAAAGGTAAAAAACTTACGGTGACAGCATAAAAACTCCGAAGGAAGTCTTTGCTGGTTAAAAAATTTCCTATGTTAAAAACAAAAACCACAACTAAAACAAATAAAAATCGAAGTCTTACTACAGTCCCCTAGTGACTTCCGTCAGTGTTGGGTAGAACACATAGACTGTGAGCGCTCCTATCCAGCATTGAAGGTGAAATTTTCCCTCCAGTGTTACCCTCTTACGATCGTATACGTCACCATTCCAAGGTGAACTCCCTTTCTTCTTCGACGGCCTTCGCAACCTCGGGAGTGACATGGAAACCCATTTTAGTGTCGGTATTTACCGCTTTATCCCACTTTTTAAGAAAAGCGATCCACCCTTCCTCCAGATTACCATCATCTCTGTTAAGCTTCTTTCTTTTTCCAGTGCATATAAATGCAGCTTCATTAATTTATTCTCCTCTTTCTTAATTACTTCCCTTTTTATAAAACTATATCCGCTCATTATGATATGTTCGGATAGGCCTGTTTTAGGTATCTTTATCATGTTCATCCCATCTAGTGCGCATGTTTGTCCCCGTCTGCCCTACATATTCATTCCCGCATTCACATTCGATCCGGCATACCCCTTATAGTTCTTCCGGGTTATCCTTGTTCCCCCTCCCTTTTTTTGTACCCGGTAAAATTCTTTTCAATATTTCTAGGGGCCTTCATCCTGCATTTTACGCCATATTTTCTCATTGTTTTTGCGATCTTTTCGGAAAGCCCCTTGTAATAGGGGATTCCGACGAAATGCCCTTATATATTATATGTTATTTATATATTTTTATTTGAATTTATAGTGAGTAAACGCACCATTGTAATATGTCAGTTCACCTTACAAACCATGAAAGGACACACTAGTGAGATCACCCATATTTTTGAAATACTTGTGTGAAAAGCTTTATAGAAAAGAAATGTACTTTTTAGACCTGAAAAGGTACATTAAAGCATTCATCCATTTAGATGTAACCTTTATGGAAAACCATTGCATCAGAAATGTGGTTGTACAAAACTCGGAAGAATTTATTGAGGCGATTGATATACAGTTGTGGAACTTGTGGAAAACCATTCAGCTATAAACATAATCTCCTAATTCATGAAGAAGAACTTATATCACTTCATCAGCTTCCTTGTGATTTTTGTGGGGAAACTTATAACCCAAACCATTCTCTTTTGTTTGGAGCATGTAAAGAAACTTGTTATTATTCAGTCTATTATCTGGTAATGATTGTAGTAAATATTTTCATGTAAAATCTATTTTCTAAAGAATATACATATTATGCCTTTGGGACCAATCATGCTCTTTGCTATGTTTTATTCAACCTGCTTGTGTGTGTCATTTCTCCTTTGAGTAGAGTGTAGTTAGAATACTTTTAGTGTAATGCCAAGTCAGTGACGTCGTTAGTAGGACCCCCCAAACAAAAGATTTGATCGATTAAAAATTATCCTTAATTAATACTACATACTATTTTCTGGTAAATTTGTAGCAGAGTTGGAAACACTGTGTGGGAAACAAACCTATTATTCAGAAGAAAATCTTTGGAAGCAAATGTAGGACAGCAAAATTCCACCCTTTCGTTGCTTACCAGTTTATAACCAAAGTCATAAAACCTGCCTGCTTTGAGGTTATTACCCTTGCCCTAAGTTCCTGGAAACCAGAGATCCGACTCTTTTGTTGCAAATGACCTTACAGATGGAATCAAGGACTCCGTCGAGGCCGAGCGGTCAACAGTAGGGAGTGGAGTGATATATGGAGAGAGTTCTCCAGTACTGACATTGTTCTGAGATTTAAAATTTCTCCTTGCTTCAGCTTGAGAGCCACAGATTAGCTTTGTGTTCTTGCTTGCGAGCATGATCTGCTATTGGGTTGCTGCGTTCACTGTGTATTTGTTTGTGTGTGGGAAGAGTTCTAGCATTGTTGTGCATTTCCATTTTGAATGGATAAATTTATCAAAACTGGATATTTTAAAGCTATCTCAAAATTAAGAGGGTGTTGATCCAAGTTCTGACGTTCTAAAGTTAGACAAAACAAGTGAATGTACTAATGTGAAAACAATTACTGATCTTGGGGTAAATAATCCTAGGCAACCACTTTTGCAAGACTATCCAAATACTACGTTCGAAAAGTGAAAGAGATCATTTTAAAAACACTGGTTTGCATCTGTGCCATGGCTAGAATATAGTGTGGAACTTGACGCATGCTTTTGCTTTACATGCCGTAAATTTGGCACAGATTCAGGATATGCAGAACCAAGTTTCAGGAAAATAGGGGTGCACAACTGCAAGAACGCATGTGAAAAAATCAAGGAACACGAAGGAATCTCCTATCATCTAAAATGCATGGAACTGTGGGTGAATTACAAAGTGAGTAACGATCAGTTTCGTAAAACAATTATGTGTGTGTGTTCGTAGTTTAAATTCAATAATGAAATATGTGTATGTCTGTATCCAGTGTTCAAATTGAAGAAATGCAAAGGAGAAAATTTCACAGCTTCCCTATTCAAATTTTGAGATTTGTACCTGATAGAAAGCCAACTGCGTTGGGCAGTTCACCCTCTAGGTGAAGGGTCTCAAGAATCCTGTATCTAAAACATACGGAATTATTTATATAAATATCTTGGGTTCAAAGTAAATAACACAATGATTACGTCAAATTCTTAGCAATGGCAAAATATGATCGAGAATATATGAGGGGAAAATTCTTTACCTGGCCAGGAGTTAAATTAAAAAGTGCTTCCCCCATTTTAATTCGAACAGTGGGTGTAATTTTTCCCCCATTTTAATTCGAACATCCATTACTGGATGTTACTTTGATTTTCTTTTTCTAATTTTACATTACTTTACTGACACTTCTGGCTAATGTCAAAGATATGCAACAGTGATACACAAATTAATGAGTGGACAGTAACAAAAGACATGCCTGCCTGTCCAGATGAGGACATCACGTAGTGATAATGTCGTCACCATATAATTAAGAGGTCCTTGGCTCGATATATAGTGGATGCATATAGTGGTTCGGATCTAACTTTAAACTGTACGTCCAGTTCCGACTGGTCTCTTATCCGTGCATGAAGAGGACTTGAAACAAAAACTAACGGACTCGAACTTAGAACATTTGGGGACAGAATCGTAATTCGGGAGCTAACGTGCTCAGCCACTGAGCCAGCAAAAATTTTCAAATAGTTTTTCATTTTGCTATTTTGCCTTTTTTCCTACCTCGTAGGTTATTTTTTACAAGTCGATGTGGATAGATGAATGCTGGATGGATGGAAAGGTGATGGAAGCATAGGACAAACAGAATGAGTCACCTATGGCTGGTGGAGGTTCGAACATGGCATCTCTGATTTCGTAGCCCTTTACGATTACCACTCCGCCAAGAACACTGGAACACTCGGGGGGGGGGTAAGTGCAACCCCCACACCCCCTAAGATGGCCCTACATACCATTTCTGTCTTTTAACAACTTTCAAAAGGAAGCTTAAAAGTGGTAATTACAAAATGTTTTATATTGTCTCTCCCCCTCCCCTCTGAAAAAAAATCTTGCGTACGATAGTGTCTGGAGGAGACTTTCAAATCACTTGCGTAATTTCAAGTGCTGCTTGCGCTGGAATACTGCTAGAATTTAAATTTGACAATAATTTCAGTGTTAAAGGCGTCATCATTATTACTATTTTTAATAATGATTTTATAACCCTACTATTGTTATCATTACGTCCCTGCCTAAATTCGCAGCCAGAAATACGATTGATTGATTGAGTTATTGTTTTAAGTCCACTTTATGCACAGTAAGTCTAATCGGGACTGGACCTACAGTTTAAAGTGGGATTCGTACAACTATGTTTCTCCACCGGGTATCGAACCTGGGACTCCTTAATTACAAGGCAACAATGCTAACACTGCGCCATCGGGGAGGCCCAGAAATACAAATAAAATGCAGTCTTCTTTCTTCATGAAAGCAACATCTTGACAAGGCACAAGGTGGCCCTAAGACCAGCACAAAGCTTGAATAAAGACAATACAACAAGCTTCAAATGGTGGCACGAATGTTACGGACAACCAAAGGCGGCACTGCATCCCAAAAACTCTCTGAACTGCATGTCATAAAATAATCCTGCGAGAGGACAGCCATCACTGTATGGCCCCTTTGTGTCGAAGCTGACAAATTGCAGGGAGCTGTCTTTCTTGCTTTAAGGGATCAAGGGAAGGATGGAAAAGATACAGGGAAGGAAATGACAATCAAATGGTAGAGAACAAGACTTATCCCTGGGTTGAGTTATTGTACCCCTGCTGTTTGAGTGCACCATTTCTGTAAGGCAATATGCAAATACGGTTAAATTTTTCCTTCCCCAGTAAACCTTTGTTTCAGATTAATTTTGTTCATTCTGCTAGATTTTGCTTCTATCTAGGGTGCCAAGTACCAGAATGGTCCAATAATCTTGCTGCCCTCCAGCAAGTAATAACTTTAGTGTGAGGAGGTAGGAGAGCTTGGGGGAGGGAGAAGGGGCAGATGCAAGGGGATGAAGAAATTCTAACAGTTACTTACATAATGACTCGTAAAAGTAAATTTGTTATTGCCTGCTTGAAAGAATGAAAAATATTAGTAATATTTCTCTTGTTCGCTTCGTTCTCAATATAATACCACCATTAAGCCTTGTTTCCATGATATGAAAAACTAAATATGCTGACCAAGGCAGTAATTTATTTTATTAAAAACATAAACTAAACGTAACGTTTCAACCTTCTAGCAAGATTTCCTTCAGACTCTATATCAAGTACAAATGTAACAAGATACAAAAACAGGGCATTATATATACAGAAACATTACTCCCTCCAGACTATTAGAAAGTTCTGGAACTTTCTAGCAGGTAGCTTTCCCTTGTCAACTGTACTTTCACCTAAAAGGCTAAACATATTTACTTCCATATAGAATGTGGTTGGACTTTTTTATCTCGTGCTCTTTTTCCTTCATTTTTCTTCCTTCTCCTCTCCTCTTTCTCTCATGTCCTTTCCACTTTCTAACACCTTCTTCCATTCTTTGTTTAACTTCAGTCCCCCATTCCAGTTCATTGTGTCTTCTTCACCTTTCTTTTCTATTTCCTTGGCCTCCTTCCATTTTCTCACTAGCATTCTCTTCTCCCTTCCTATCTGCTTAGCCTCATCCCACTCTATGTCATGTCCTGTTTCTCTTGTGTGTTTAAAATAAGAGGATGAGAAAGAAAAAGAGAGAAGGATTGGAATAAGGAGTACGGGGAAGACCACAGAAAAGATATGCAAGGTGCTTAGGAAAGCGGGCATTAAAACTTACAGGAAGGGAGGGAGAAGCATCTTAGGAATAATGAAGAATGCAAACAAGAAAAAGGAAAACAGAGAAGAGGAAGGGATTATCTACGAAGTGAAATGTAAAGAATGTCAGAGTGTGTACATAGGAGAAACGAAAAATATGCTGAAAGACAGGTTGAAACAACATAGGGATGATGTATGACTTAAGAGAGAGAGAAATGCAATATTTAAACACACGAGAGAAACAGGACATGACATAGAGTGGGATGAGGCTAAGCAGATAGGAAGGGAGAAGAGAATGCTAGTGAGAAAATGGAAGGAAGCCAAGGAAATAGAGAAGAAAGGTGAAGAAGACACAGTGAACTGGAATGGGGGACTGAAATTAAACAAAGAATGGAAGAAGGTGTTAGAAAGAGTGGAAAGGACAAGAGAGAAAGAGGAGAGGAGAGGGGAGAAAAATGAAGGAAAACGAGAGTGAGATAAAAAGTCCAAACACATTCTATATGGAAGTAAATATGTTTAGCCTTCTAGATGAAAGTGCAGTTGACAAGGGAAAGCCACCTGCTAGAAAGTTCCAGAAGAACTTTCTAATAGTCTGGAGGGAGCAATGTTTGTGTATATATAATGCCCTGTTTTTGTATCTTGTTACATTTGTACTTGATACAGAGTCTGAAGAAGACCATGCTAGAAGGTTGAAACATTACATTTAGTTTGTTTTTAATAAAATAAATTACTGCCTTGGTCAGCATATTTAGTTCTCAATATAAGCGTTTCTAATAAGTAACAAGTTATAATTGTTATCCCAAAAAACTGTGTGTGTGTGTGTATGTGTGTGTGCATGTATGTAATATGATTTGTTAATGATGACATACTGGATACCAAATAATGTAAAAAGTAAAATAAATTGCTCCCCTGTGCTTTTCACCACACCATGAAGGCGTATAGGGGATGTGGAGTTAGGGCTCCACACTTTCTTGATCATGGCCGAAGGTGGGGATGATGTAATCAGCACCGCATGCCTGGCTGCCTTTACCCGCCAGAGTTTCCTCCATGTACCCACTTTATACGGTGCTGGGTGGGTGCCGGAGCTGCTCAAACAGATGGATAAATCCCAGGCCCCGCCGGGGATCGAACCCGGACCTTTCGCATGGCAGTAAGATGCCCTAATGACTGAGCTCTAGGACACCAAATAATGACTAAAACTATATGCGGAGTGTTTTTAAAGTTCTAAATAGTTAAAATCTGAAAATGTGTTGTGCTTATTGACGCATAGATATTATTCTCAGTTTTAATTAAGAATGCTAATTATGATAATATTTTCATTGTGGAATTGTATTACAATTAAAGAACAGGTATAATCTTTTTTTTTCAGTGATTTTATAGTAAAAATAGTATGCAAATCAGCGCAGCTTTGTGCTTGTGCAAATTCACTGATAACCGCAAAAGTAGCTTGTCTACACCTAGCTGTATCCTTTCTTCATGTTATTATTTGCTCGAGCCAGAAGTGTTCTTTTTTAAAATTTATTTATTATTATTTGGACATAGTATCTATCTCCCAGTCGATTCCAGAGAATTTTCATGCCACAAATTCATACTGGGATATCAAACAAATTACTTCTCAATATTTTTGATTTTTAATAATTCTTGATTTCCACAAAGAACCTTAATTGGAAACAAGTTTAATAACAATTAGAAGCTGTCATTCTCTTATAGGTGTTTACAATTGTTCTAAAATGTATTGTAGGTGTATTTATGGGGCAAGTCTAGATTCTTCTCGGAAATATATCACAAAATATTGCAATTTAATTTTTTGTAAAGTAGCAGGAAACAGGGGAAGCATCACCCTAATACCAATCATGAGCATCGTTACCTTTCAGTTGCTGAGGTGACATGCTGTGCTCTAATTTCTTACAAATGATATACACATTCTTAATTTCTTCACCGCAACATACTATCAGTTGATTCTGCGATTCCGGCAGCATATAGGAGGCATTTCCAGGAGCCTTCAAGTCTTTAAGAAATGGATCGTACTCCTGCAACAGGTTGAATATTTCCAAAAATTATTGGAACACATTCATGCATTAGAAGCCAAAATTCACGCACGACGCAAATACTTGCACTGTGTGGTTTTGGTTGGCCTCCAGCATCTTCTTACTCCCCCTCCCCTTTACTGCACCACCTGGACATGCGTGTTCTTAATAAGTGTCCTTTCATCAATTTTATCTGATCATTGTTCATCGTCATCATCGCGATCAGCCAAAAGTGGAAGAAGAGCAACTTAAATAACAAAATTACAGTAAAACCTTGTTTATCCGGACTGATGGGGGATAATTATATATACACTGCTGGACAGAAAATACCAGACACTTGCATTTTTGTGATAACGCATAAATTCTGATTCGAAGGCTAACTAAATGTTGCAGAAATTATTGGAAATAAGAAAATCTGAATATATTCAACAGTAAGCAAATTAAAATGTATTGTTAATAAGTTAAATTAGAACATAAACGAAAGTTACAGAAAACTACCAAAAAAAAATAGAAAAAAAATCTTAGGAATATTTTTTCTAATATTGTTAACTGGTACTGGTGGGGTATATAAGCTGTCTAGTAGCGGGTGTTACCTCCCCTGCCATCAATTACAGCTTGTAACCGCCGTGGCGTACTTCGAATAAGGTTGGCAATCACTTCTTGGTCCAATTGCTCCCATTCTTCTTGAATAGTACGTCTTAGCTCTTCAATTGTTTCTGGAACTATTGCGCGGTTTCTGATATGTCGTTTGTTGATCCCGGACGTGCTCTATCTGATTTAGGTCTGGACTTTGTGGTGGCCATTCTAATCGCATAATCCGAACTTCGTCTAGGTACTCCATGACAATATCGCAATGTGAGGATGCGCATTGTCATGCATAAATACAAAATCTGGGGCTATGAATGGTGCATATGGTACTACATGATCTGCCAAACATTCTGTAATATACCTGCAAGCTGTCATTGCCCTATTCTCTACAAGAACCAACTCTGTACGTCCTTGTAAAGAAATACCTCCCCAGACCATGACACCACCGCCTCCAAAGGGTGTTATTTCAATGAAACAACATTGTGCATAATGCTCATTAGGTCTTCTATACACATGTTCATGCCCATCTGATGAACGTAGGTTGAATTTTGACTCATCGGAGAATAAAACCTTTTCCCAATGCTCCACATTCCAATGTAAGTGTTGTGTAGCAAATTCCAGTCTTTGCCTCCGGTGACATGCTAACATCCTGGGACCTGTAGCGCACACTACGACCATCATCACCAAGAGCTACTGCTTTTACTATTTCTTCACGTCTCATTTTAAAGCTAGCAAACTTACAATACACTTGCAAGAAAAACACCAGCAATGACAATGTCAATAATATCTGTTACTATGGTTACCATGAACCAAAATTCATGCCTCTCTAGACATTAAACAAAATAACATCAACAGGAATTGAAAATCAATAAATTAAAACAAAATTGCATGAAATTAATTTTGAGCCTACTAGGTGTTCCAAATAAGTAAATACGAGTAAATAAATAAACAAATAGATAAATAATAAATGGAAAAACTATGGATGGAAAATGTTCAATAATGAATGTTCAATTGTTCAATACTTAACTGAAAGCGTAATTCATAAGTAATTGCAATTCAGATGTCAAATATTAAGGTGTCCGGTTTTTTTTTGTCCAGCAGTATATACTGTTGATTGATTGATTGGCTTGGTGTTTTAAGTCAACTTTATGCACAGTAAGGCTAATCGGGACTGGACCTACAGTTTAAAGTGGGATCCGAACAACTGTGCTATTACCTCCACCGGATATCGAACCCGGGACTCCTTGATTACAAGGTGACGACGTTACCACTACACCATCGGGGAGGCCCTTTCACCAATAGGTTTGGAAGAATCCTTGTGATGGTTGCATTTGTAACTGTGTTGAAACATAAATGTAGGAGTTTTGTCATTCTTGACAGACAAAAATGCAATCCACAGGAGGATTCTCTAGAATAAATAGGAAAATTCCTACACAGAAAAATTTATTAGATGTCACGAAATCAGTTTAGCACTTCCACAGGGGATATAGTTTCAATAAAAAAGAAGAGCTTGTCATCAAGACAGGCAGAAAATAAAATACATTGAGAAAAGCTGTAAAGTAATAGTTTAATAGTAATTATATAAATTGATTTGCTTCCAGAAAATTGTTGAACTCGAATTTGTATTTGACCTCCAGTATTCACATATATATTATATACACTTCGTAGTAGTTTTATATACCAATGCACTATACATGTAGCAATATTATAATGTAATATAATGTGGAGACTGACAACTAAGAAGAAAGCGAATATCCATAGTGGACATCACCATTATGTAGAAAAACAAAGATAGTGGTGGTACTACGCTAGGTTGCATATGTGTCGACATGTTCACTGTGTGCAGAGTGAAGGTGCCGAGGGAGCCACATCACAGACGATGTTCAAACTGTCTGCCATTAACTTCCACGCAGAGATGACAACGCCAAATCAATGATTGTCTAGTGCAACCAAACAACCCCATGGTGTCTGCTATCGTCGCTGCAGCGACATTAATGCGTGCAACGAGATCCTCGGCTGACACGACAGGTGTTTCGTATACGAGGCGTTTCATCTCTCCCCACAGAAAGAAGTCTGGGGGGAGTGATGTCCGGCAATCTTGCTGGTGAAGGGCATTCTGCAAAGAAATGTGGCATGCTCCATTCAAAAAAGCACATGGCAGATATGTGAAGTTACGATGTTAAATGCTGTCAGGGATCAACCTGACACCAGTATGCTCGCTATAGCCACTGCCCACAACACCTCCTATGTTAATGTGTGGCACGTCCTAACCGAAGAGGGAATGTACCCTTTCAAACTCCCAAAAGGTACAAGACCTTTTACCTCAGGACTTTGACCCACATGTGGTGTTTTGCCAATGGTTTTTGCATGACATGGAAACTATCCCGAATTTTGTGAACAGGGTGTTGTGGACCGATGAAGCAATGTTCACCAAAATTAGCGTGTTCAATAGTAAAAACAGTTACGTTTGGGATTTTGCAAATCCACATGCAATTCTCGTGGCACACCATCAGCACAGGTTTGTGGTTCAAGTCTGGTGTGGGATAGTGCATGACCATTTGATTGGGCCGTACATTTTCCCTGCTATCCTATGTGGTGGCACATATCATGCATTTCTTCATGATGTTTTGCCTGAACTGTTGGAGGACGTGCCCTTGGCACTGAGGCAAGGACTATGGTTCCAAAATGATGGTGCACCACCACATTTCGACCAAAATGTGCGTCCCTTCCTCAATGGCTTGTTCCACAGTCGTTGTATTGGTAGGGGTGGGCCTGTGCCGTGGCCAGCAAGATTGCCGGACATCACTCCCCTGGACTTTTTTCTATAGGGAGAGATGAAACGCCTCGTATAGGAAACACCTGTCATGTGGGCCGAGGATCTTGTTGCACGCTTTAATGTTGCCGCAGCGACGATAGCAGACACTGCGGGGTTTAGTTGCACTAGACAATCGTTAATTCGGCATTGTTATCTCTGTGTGGAAGTTAATGGCAGACAGTTTGAACATCATCTGTGATGTGGCTCCCTTGGCACCTCCACTCTGCACACAGTGAACATGTCGACACATATGCAACCTAGCACAGTACCACCACCATCTTTGTTTTTTCTACGTAATGATGATGTCCACTACGGATATTCGCTTTCTTCTTAGTTGTCAGTCTCCACATATCACTTTCCGTGGATAACACATCTCGCTAAACCCTTCCCTACCCCCATGACTTCAACAGACCCCTTTGCTTCCTTTGGGGAATCGCTTGTGCATCAACTTCACACATCTGCCATGTGCTTTTTTTGAATAGAGCATGCCGCATTTCTTTGTGGAAGGCTCTTTGCCACGGTCATATGATTGGCTGTTGTGCCACTATTTCCTTGTAAACATAATTTTCGCAATTTTTCCCTCTTCAATAACTCCAAATGGGTGCCGTTTTCGACATTTCGTCACATGAACTTCTGTGTTTATTTTCACTTGTAGAATCATCTCCTAAGCGTTTTACCTTTACTCTCTGGTAATATTTACATAGGAACAAATTCCAGATTTGTTTCCCCCGAACTGATCAACCTAGGTACATCCCTGTGCCAAGTCAACATTTGTATTCGTACCAAATCTTGATACAGGTCTTTGTAACCAGAGTATATCTGCATCTTTTAAGTTTTCCACCATACAGGGTGACTAGAAGTCTGGAAACCGTGGAAAAGTCATGTAATTTACTTCTTCTGGAAAAGTCCTGTAAAACTTGGGGAAATTTACTGTGTTTCTGAAAAATTCACATTTTTATAGTAGTGGATTAAAAGAAGGTTTTTGAACCAAGTAAATAAGAACAAGCAAATGTTTAATACTTCAATTTGATATACTGGTGGTAGTTACAGAAAAATGGCATATTTACTACTCTGGGAAAAGAGGTCATGTTTAAACAATTTTAAAGGTGATGAACGACGTTACACAAGTTTCAAATACAAATCAACTATACTAAGTAGCTATTGGCATTTACCACTTTCTTGTTCCAGTTTTTGAGTTGTGCTTGGTTGATATTAGAATTAATAGAAATATTATTAAATTTTACTACGATTATGTGTTATGCTGTAATTGTTGTGATTTTTATGTAAACAATTATTTGTTTAGCATTTAGTTAATAAGTGGGAATCATTATGTAAAATCTCACCCCTGATGCCCCTAATAAACTATCAATTTCTCTGTGGTTTCCCTTCTTGTTATTACTTTTAACTTGGTTACGTTGGATTCTAAGTGTGGTGTAAATTCGGGAAATGTGGTGAAATTTTTCAGTGCATGGAATCTGGCCTGGTTCATCCTAACAGACCTCACTCACTTGGTCTGAAACTATTGGTTCTCAGCCATCCCACTCCCATCCTCCTCCAGCCACATCACATGTCCCTTCCCTCCCTCCCCACCATATCAACACCTGTTCTTGTATATCAAGGCAACTGTGATCCACATTGTGAATGAGAGTCTTGAAAAGATGTTATATTCAACACCAGAGAATATTGTGATAGTGGATGAATACACACATACCAGTTCTATCCAGAAAACACTGAAATTATTCAGAGACAAATTTCCACACCATCCAGTACCAGGAAAAAGCACAATTTAAGATTTGGTGAGGAAATGGCAACTGACTGGATCTGTTGCACCAAAAAATAAAGAGAACCTCCTGTCTGTATGACTCAAGTTATTTCTAAAAGTATTGCATAAACGTAGCTTGCAATCATTAAATAAAGAAACAAGTTACTAGTTACATGGGATTCCTTGAGGAACATCAGTATATGGAAAAATCTTCTTGAAAGAGGCGTGGTCAAATATTATCTGGATATCAGAAATTCTGATATATGGATTATGCAGATATTCGAATATCTGATATTTGTATTATCCAGATGTTCGGAGTATCCGAATGTGTGCACTATCCAGACAGATTGATCGTTTATCCATTTTACAGGCTATTTGTCATGTTATCTCGATATTTGGATTATCTGGATATCCATATTATTATTTTATATGATGCAAGCTACTATTAAAACAAGCCTCTAAACGAGAATTTAACTAAATTATTTCAAACTTAAAAGATTGGTTTATGTACACCACTGATTGTTCTCCAATAGCACTCTTCAGATGACGGGGTTTCCTCCCGGAATGTTTAGAGGGAGGCAAGAGAGCTGAAGAAAAAGTGAGCAAGTGACTAGTTAAAGAAAAAAATGCAGTGTCCATCACCGGTTTCACCATTGCAAATAGTTGGCGGGAGAACACTGCTTGTTTCTTCCTGCTTTCTGAACCTGCATGGCAGAGGCAGTGTTTCTACATGAAGGGAAATTTCCCTTAGTGCAGGAAAATCTTGGTCCAATTTGAGGAAAAGAAAGAAAGATTTTTATGAAAATATAGAAATTGCCAGAATATTTCAAGTTGTCAGACTTTTGTTTACCATGCTAACTGCACTGGTGTTTCATTTCCTTTACATGTAGATGGGGTGTATAATAAACATACGTAATAAATTAGAATTATTGTAGTTAACTGGATCAAATTTTCAGAATACTCCACTGGTGTTTATTGTTATTAAAAGTGTTTTCCTGTGTTGTGACATTTACAGGTTGAGTGTAAGCGACCACACCAGAGGCTTGAATGGATCATATAAGGATAATGTTGGGAGAGATGCCACCATCTTTTCAACATTACCAGATGTAGCAGAATCCTCCACACCTGAAATGTGTTCTATAGCAGATAAGGAATATTTAAATATGATTGGTGATATGAAGAGTGTTTTTCCTTCAGAAACTGAGGACTCAACAGATCCACTTGTTGATTTTGACAGTGACAGAATCCCAAAAGGAATGAAAAAGAAATTTGAATTTGTAGAGGAAACCTACAGTTGTAGTGCACCACTTGTCAATGATGCCAAGGTGGAAGTTAAGATTGAAGACTCGTGCGTGGGTGCATATGATGCTCACATGGAGGAAGTATACGTTAATGAGAGACTTTCACCACATGGAAATTTGCTTCCAGAATGTGAAATGGTTCCAGATAGTACAAGGTTTGTAATTATTTGCTATTGTCTTATTGTGTGTAGATTGAATTTGTACCGAGTGGTCAAAAAGGGAGCCTACCCTCCCTCTGCTTGATATGATATGAACACATACATAGTTTAAAAGTCAGGAACATCATCATTTTCAAAGCACAGCAGAATTCTCACCATGTTCTGTCACACTTTGCATTTGCAACTGTGTCATTATCTGAACAAGACTTTTCCCAGGTGCTGGATTGGAAGAGGTTCTGAAGGACCTCTGAGAAGTCCCATGAGTGGTTCTCCAATGACAGAGTCAGAAATGACCTGTATTCCACAATCCAAGAAATACGATCAGCTGTGGAAACTGCATTGATGTATGGGATTCCGATTTATCTCCATAAAGCCTGCCAGAACATGGCACAGAATTCAGCTGTGCTACAAAATGATGGGCTCCATGCTGATGTTTCGGATTCTTAAACTATCCGGTTTGTATTCACATCAAACATTCAACCATCACTATCATAGTATCGAAATTTAAAGGGCTATGCCAACTTTGTAACCACTCTGTACATTGATTATGGGTCAGAAGCTATAACCATACTGGCTTTCGGCTAATCTGTGCTGAGTCACATGAATTCTGTTGCCAATATTCTTGTGTCATCTGCTTCATTGCTGAAAGCACAAGAAATCTCGGGGAAACCAGCATGAAATGAACTGTAACATGCAGAAGCCTTTGACTTTGTCAATAGCAGGATGACAAGCTTTGGCAATGGCAGTGGCCAGTTCGATGACTGGTTGTTTTTTGTTGACACAGCCCTATACTGTCATCTGTTCTTTTGGCAGTAAGATGTAGAGTTATACCTTTTGCCCAATGTTACTCCTTTTGTAGTATAAACTATTTTTTTCCTGTCGGTCATGTGCAGTCACAGACACTTCTGTGTTTTTACCCTTTCTGGACTAGGGATGGGTATAGCTCATCTTACAATCTGTGTCCAATAAAACTGGCAAATGGCATTGTTTGCAGTTCACTACAAATTTCTATTGTTAATGAATGTTAGGCTGTAATCGGACCACATCAAGTGTGTTGTCACCACCTCTATCAAATTTAAGCTGCTAGATGTCATGTTTTCTTCATTGCTGAATTTTACTTGTCCTTGTCACTAATTACATGCTGCTTTTGCTTATAGTTTTGAAAATATCATTGAATAATTTACATGCATATTGTAAAAATATTGTACGAGAATTCCATTTGGAATTTCACAGTTAGTGGCCATTCCATCCACCAGAAAGTTTTCAGCAGGGGCGTAAATAACACCCCTGCAACCCCCACGGAGCAGGGGTGTGCAGTAAAAATGATAAATTAAGAAGGCCTGATAGTTCACAAAAGTTTTCCTGTGTTACATTACATTTTCAACCAAACATATTATGCCCCTACAACTGCAAACAGAAAATGTTACTCGCTAGAAATATAGAAAGTGAATTGCCAAATTAGAAGAAAACCTTCATTAGATGAATAGTTCAAGTCATTGCTTACGTCGCCAGAGGGTAGACGACAGCAAGTGAAAGATTGGATGGTTGTCTAGATTTGATTCCTTGTTGGCAATTCAAGTAAATTTCCATTTAATCTTAAACTGTTTGTCAAAAGTCATTGTAATGTCAAACAAAATGCAGAAATAGCGAAAGCATCTGCATTACGAAAGAAATTCCAAAGTAAATCTTGGAACATGTAAATGTTGTTTCCAAAACTTTCCAAAGTTCCAGCATATTCCTTGAGGCATGCAGTCTTTACATGGTCTTAACGAGCCTCGGAATAATTTTTTGGTGTTAGAAAATGCAGCTAAAAAATGGCCAGGAGGTGGGAAATAGAAACGTCAATTTCTACCAAACGGAAAATAAAAGTAAAAAACTTGTTTGACGAGCCGACATAAGATGTTAGCTTTCTTGACCCCATTGGATTGTTTTAAAGTAAAGATTTTACCCTGTGCTTTAGATATTCTAGTAAATCAAGTATACAACAGATTTCAGAGTATGAAACAACTCGAATGAAGCTTCATCTTTTTAATTCTAACAGTCCTAACGGAGCACTCTGACAATTGCTAGAATATGTTTCTAATTTCTGGGAGAAATATGAAGAAGGCGTATCTTGCACTATAGGTACAGAAATTGTTAGTTTTCGGAATGTAGTGTTAACTGAAATCAAAAGAAGGTACATATCAACCATCAGCGAAGTTGCATAATTTCTCTTGATATAAAACAACATTCTGATTAGTTGCATTCCTTATATGATGTATTTGATCCACCTGTGACGTCTTGATCAGCTGATCCAAGCTAAAATTGATCAAAAATTACTTGAGAAGCACAATGGCAAGAGTGAGATTGAGTGGAATGGCAGTTTGGTCAAGAATTTGTTCCCATCAAAAAACTCATAGCACTGGTAATGGTCATTTAACAATATTGTAATTTTTATATTAAAGTGTATCTTCTATTTCCAATTATATATATATATATATATATATATATATAATGGATAAAAGCAAGGAGGGCCAAAAGGGGCAAGATTTATATATATATATATATATATATATATATATATATATATATATATATATATATATATATACACACACCTTTCATACCAGTTTTTTACACTGATTCAAATTACATCTTATTTATTTTCATATTTGTATATACATAAAATATATGTAGGAGGCGTGAATTAATCTATTAGAAAAGAAAGCTTTTATTTATAAATGAGTAGGGGCGCACAACCGAAAGTTTTGGAGGAGGGTTTGCAGAACGTCTTAGTTACCCTACTGGTTTTCAGGTTATTTTCATTTATTAATTCTAAAATACCTTATCAATATATGTTGTCAGTACCTTTTAATCAATGTTTTTTTTTCCAAAATTTGTTACAGAAAAGATATAAAGGTAAGAAAACTTATTGAAAATGTAACATATTAGACAGGCACCCACGGACCACGAAAACGTACAGAGGACATCAAAACAAACAACTTTTCTCAGTAACATTTTTCTCGTTGGTGCTAGTTTCGGCACTACAGTCGTTCAAAAAAGCCGGTTTTACCAGATGCTGGCAACCATACACATCATTTGATCGGATCTGTGACGTCATTTCCTGCAGCGAAACAGTGCATGGCAGTGTTGCAAGGAACACCCAAATGTTGGGGAAAATAACAGACTACCAACCACATTATGATCTGTAAAATGAAGATAGGGTCGCATCCAGTAGACCGAACATCTAGGTAAACACAGCCTACCAGCCAGAAGACCAGCAGTCATCCCAGGGGAAGGAGGAAGTGAACCAACGATGCGAAAGATGGTAGAAAAACAATGTATACAAAACAAAGTGCCAATATCGGATTTTGTTCCTTAGCCTACATGTCAAATATAATCATCATAAGAACAAACTTTATTGGACACAATTTACATTTGGCTGTTTTCGCCCAGCTACCTGTCAAATATTTGTAAATCTTGTTGCAAGGTTAATATCTACAGGTTTGTATATCCATTTGTCCTGATACATGCATTGTGGTATTAATAGAAGCAGTATCTGAGGTTCACGTTCTTACATTATGGCTATAACATGCACAACCAAGGGTTTTTAGGTTGTTACAAGCTAATCATGATTCAGCATGGAGTATACTGCCGTATTCACAGTAATGTTGCAAACTATTTCATGTGTATCCGGTGTGTAGATAAACACAGTCGTTGGAGAGCTTGTTTTACTACTACTTATATCACATTATTTTCAACCATTTTTGTGCCTTGCCGCATGTACATTACATTACGTGTTACCTTTGAAATTTTTAGTTCTTTCATTTCTATTTTGTCAACTGTTCAGTGTGTCACAGACAACAAGTATCAGAAAGACGAAGTGGATAGACTAAATTGTAGATGCCAATTGGGCAGCGAGATTTGCAAATATGTGATATGTAAGCTGAGAAAATTCAATATTACCACTTCCATTTGAATTCCTTTTTTTTTCTACCATTTTTTGTATAGTTTGTTCACTTCCTGTTGGATTACAGAACATGTTTTCTCGCTTTCTTTTACGGTACATAATGTGGCTGATGGTACCTATGTCATTGTTCACAGAATGTGTGTGTTCCTGGCAACCCTGAAATGCATCGCTTCAAGACAGGAAAAGACGTCTTAAATGCAATAAAATGTTGTGTGTGGTCGTTAGCTTTCAGGCGGCAAAACAGACTTTTTGAACAACTGTAGCACCGAAACTAGACACCGAGAGAAGTGTTACTAAGAAAAGTTGTTTGTTTTGATGTTCTCTGTACGTTTCTGTGGTCCGTACGTGCCATTAAAGTGACAACCTGTAAACTTGTGGAAATATGACATGTAGATATCACACTAAAAAAACAATTTGTTAAGGTTTTTTGTGAAAAACATAAAAATAAGTCTCCTGGGAAAACTCCATATTTTTAAGCACCTCCGAAGTGGTTTATCAATACCATTGACATTCAATGGAATCATTACAACCCAGAACTGTCCATTACTGTACACTGCAATTCTTATAATTCTCATGTGAAGGTAAGAAATTTTATGGGATGTCATGGTTTGAAATACAGGACATGGAAGAAATGAAGGAACAAAATGATTGATTGTTTCATTTGGTTATTTTAAGTCACTTTTCTGTTACATTTGGCTGATGGTATCATGAGGATGAATGATGATAAGAAATTGAAGAAAGGACAATCATCATCACTCATGGACAGGACCACAATACATTCCCCTCAGATGATTATTCTGGCTCAGAGTGTAGGCACTAGAAACTTGTTAGGCTCCAAGACTACAGAACATGGTGTACTGTGCTGCAGTCACATTATAACTGGTTTTTTTTGTTTCATATTGGATGCAATAAACATGCTAAACATTCAATTCTCAACGTGGAACCACTGAACTTTGTGCATGTAATAATTTTTTCTTTGTGCATGTGTGTGTTATTTTTAACTGTTTGCAATGATTTTAGTTATTGTAAATGTTTAAGAGAGTGTATTGCATTTGTAAATATCACGTGGCATAACAATTTGTGAAGACTAGTGCCTCCCTACTGACTGCTGCCTCACTTCCACTTTTCAGTGGACATGGGAGATCATCCAAACAATTATGGAGTGACGTGTGGTCATCATAACGAATCCAAGTTGTTCTTGTAGGTTTCCATGATCGGGTTACATTACTCATTCATAGCTCCCCAATTTCCTCGTGATGGCAGGTGGTCACCAGTCTCATACATTGGGAGAAATCTCTGGAAAAGTTGTTACGCTTGCTCCAGGAGACTCCATGCATCTCATAGCCAGATTCCAAAGCTTGCACCTTAGACCACATGGCCATGGTTCGGGATGTACTACATTGCTAGTTCAGGGAAAATTGCTTGGTGCATACATTCATTCTTATATTGGCATTTTTGAATATGTATTTGCAATGAATTGCTGATTTGTATCCTTTTCATACAAATTTAAAATGTCAACATTAAATTATTTCTGTATGAAAATTATTTTAAAAAATGAAAGAATTTATTCATGCTAATCAACCCATGTATGTGCTTTTACAAATTTGGTTGTTTTGGACAATGCACAGCACCATTTTTATGTCGGTGTCATCCGTATAGAAGAGACTGACCACGGTCATCTTTATTAAGGCCAGATGCTGAAATGTGGCAATGCTGTCTCGCTGGCTTGAAAATCAAAGCAGAAATCATGGTGGGAATAGTGAAATTTTTGTTGATTCGAAAGGAAAGTAGGGAATCTTAAGTAAAATGTTCTAGTTTTTGTAAATTTAACATTACGCAGTAAGTGGAAAACATGCAGTAACAGTGGAAATGTAGATTTGCTGTTAAATTACTGGAAATAAGGAGTAAAAATTAGGCCAACTTTACATATCATATCAGGCATGGAACGTTTAAGATAAATGTGTAGTTTTCCATTATTTTATGTGCTATAATTCCGGAATAACATTGAGCATCTTATGTAGTAAGTGTTCAATTACTACATTACAAAATTACATTCTTGTATTGCAATATTACTGATTATATATTATTAGAAACAAAATATCAAGAAAATATAGCAATTTCTATAATTTTATATGGAATTTAACTTTGATTTTAATAATCTATGGTGAGCACTGCGTTGACACATATACCAGTGAAGGGCTAACCTATAGAATAACTTTCTGGGACAATGCATATCAGCGTAGATAGGTATTTGTCATACAGAAGCAATTAGTAGTACAAGTCATATTGTGGCGATAAAGAAATCATGTAGAATAGCACTTTACAAGAAGGTTACCATTCTGCCATTTCCATGCTTGTTTAAACGAGGGTTATTTTTTAAGTAAGGTCCATTTTGCAATAAAAACGAAGTAAGTAAATGTTCTTCAAAAAAACATTTATATTCTGAATTTAAATACACTCTATTTTTCTACATAATTTCCTTGCCGTTTTAAACATTTATCGTAACGAACAATGAGTTTTTGGATACCCTCCTCATAGAACTCTGCCGCCTGTGATGATAGCCAGTTACTCACGGTTGTTTACACTTCTTCATCAGTGTCTAAATGCTTCCTGATAGGAAGGTCTTCAGATTGCGGAAGAGGTGGTAGTCGCTAGGTGCAAGGTCTAGACTATGGATGGTCAACACATCATCGCCGGTCAAAGTGAAAGCAAAACACACTTTCAAAGCGCAAGATCATGGCAGCTGTGTTTTGGGACAGGCAGGATGTTTTGTTGGTAGGTTTTTTGCCGCAAGGAACAACAATTACCTCAGCTTCCTACTGTGAGACCCTAAGAAAACTTCGTCGAGCAATCCAGAACATACGGCATGGAATGCTGTCAGCCGCTGTCGTACTGATTCATGGCAATGCAAGGCCACATGCTGCGGCTGAAACTCAAGATCTGATCGAATCTTTTGGCTGGGAGATATTCGATCATACGCCATACAGTCCAGAACTTGCACGTAGCGACTACCACCTCTTCCGCCATCTGAAGACCTTCCTGGGTGGCAAGCGTTTAGACGTTGATGAAGAAGTGAAAACGACCGTGAGTAACTGGCTATCATCACAGGCGGCAGAGTTCTAGAGGAGGGTATCCAAGAACTCGTAGTTTGTATAATATTTAATATATATTAAGTATATAATATTTAAACCGGCAAGGAAATTGTGTAGAAAAATAGAGAAGTGTAAGTAAATTCAGAAAATAAATGCTTTTTTTAAACAATATTTACTTACTTCGTTTTTATCCAAAACTGACCTTACTTAAAAAATAACCCTCATATATTATCTGGTAGATTATTGAAACCTAATGAATGCAAATTCAATGTCAAACTGAAGTGTGTTAGGACAAATACATAAAATAATTAAGAGCAACAAACCTAAAATGAAGATGTTCACATCTAAAACTAGAGGAAGTAGCAAACTTACTAACAGGTCTAACCTACCAAAAAACAAAAAACAAAATTTACAAATTCACTGAGGTACAAAAATCTAACCGGTCAAACCTAATAAAGGCAATTAATTGTTAGCATGAAAATAACATAACACACATGTAAAATTACCTAAGCTGACAAAAGATAGAGTATTTGTTCTGTTCTAAATGGCAGATTATAACAAACATTGAGCATCTTATGTAGTAAGTGTTCAATTACTACTTGCAATAACTATCATTTTACAAATAAAGCTATGTGTATATATAGGTAACACAGTTTATATTTGGAGATTTTGCAGCGTCAGAATATATCAGTTACGTACAAGGCTGCAAAACTTTAATAACTCGGTCAAAATACCATCAATGTCATCCTGCCTCTGTCATGGTTATGGCTTTTCGATATCACTGATTGTTTTGCACATCATGATTAAAAAACTCTTAATGCCATCAATAGTGGATGTTTATTAAATTTAATGATTCACATGTAGAAAGCAAGTAAAGCTACTTCGTGAAATGCAGATATACCAGGTGTATAAGCTTAAATGTGCTGTTTTGTAGTCAGAAAAATACATGGTTTGTTCATAGAAAGCAACAAGAAATTTATTCAAAGTACTTGCCCTCATGAGCTACACATTTTGCCTACCTCTCGGGCAATTTGTGGATACCCCGCCAAAAAAAGTCCTCTTTCGAGGCAAACCACTCATTTTCGGACGTCTGCATACGAATCGAAGTGCTGCTCAGCGAGGGTGTGGCCCATCGACGAAAACAGATGATAGTCGGAAGGGGCCAGGTCTGGTGAATAGGCGAGATGGGTAGCACCTCCCAGTTGCGTGTCTCCAAGTAGTTTTGGACCAGTCTTGATGTATGCGATGGGGCGTTGTCGTGGAGGAAAATCAGCTTGTCATGTCTTTGTTGATAATCCGGCCTTTTGTCACACAGAGCATGGTGCAATTTGATCAGTTGTTGGTGGTAGCGGTGGTCAGTGACAGTTTCACCAGGTTTCAACAGCTCAAAGTAGACGATACCCTGTTGATCCCACCAAACACTCAGCATCGTCTTCCGGCCGAAGCGATTTGGTCTCGAGGAAGATGTTGATGGTTGTCCAGGATCAACCCACGATTTCTTGCGTTTAGGATTCTTGAAATATATCCACTTTTCATCGCCAGTCACAATCCGATGCAGGAAAGACTTTCTTTTTTGTCAGGCAAGCAAGATTTCGCATGTGTTTTGGCGTCTCTCCAACTGCCGATCGGTCAATTCATGCGACACCCATTTTCCGATCTTTTGAACCTTTCCCATGACACGTAGACGCATGGAAATGGCTGCTTGAGTAACACCCAATTGCTCGGCAAACATCTTTTGCATTTGGGTATCGTCCTCGTCCAAAAGAGCCTGCAATTGATAGTCCTCAACCTTCCTGGGCCGATTTTCACGTTTCTTGTCGCTCAGGTCAAAATTGCCATCTTTGAACCAATGAAATCAATCCCTGCACATTGCTTCTGATACAGCACTGTCACCATATGCCTCCACAAGCATTCAATGCGATTCGGCAGCCGATTTCTTCAAATGGATGCAGAAACGCAGAGCTTCCCGCATATGCTCTTTTTCTGGCACAAAACTAGACATGCTTACCACAGGAACACTGTCTGTTGTTGTCTGCACATGCTGACGATGTGCACTGATTCGTGTTGGCAGATGTCCAACTCATAAAAACACCAGGTATTGCATGCCCATGGTAGCTTCATACGCTCACTAACACCATCCATGAGCAAACAGCAGATTTAAGCTTATACACCTGGTACAGCTCAGAAAATCCAATGCATATTTAACAAACAACTTTACAACTTACTACCCTACTTTAATAAAAAATTAAATAAGTTGAATAAACTCGCTGATACAATTTGGGCTAATGAAGTTATTACGGGATGAATAGGCTACAGAAAATTATTACTTCTTTACGTTTGGACATTTTCTCTAATGTTTTCTTCCGAGCAACATCGGCCGGCTGATGTCAAAGTTTACAGGGTTGCCAAATTGAAGGCTCCGGCCTCCCTTTAAAGATGGCCATGGACTGACACAAACTGTGTCCGAGTTGTTTGCAGTATTAAGTGTATTGTTTTAGGGTTGACTGGAACTGTTTGGACATAAGTCGTAAGATTCCTGTATCTAAGTCGAATCATTAACTAAATTTGGACTAACCTATAGTGATTGAAACATAATGTATAAGATGATCAGAATATAATAGTAATTCTCTGGTAATTCAGAATAAGAATTTTGATTGTAACATTTATTTACTTTTATCTTTTAATGTAAATATAGACATGGTCATGAATGCTTGAAAGAGATTGTCTTGAGAGTAAAACAGTATTAGAAGAGTGAAAAATAGAGGTTTAGAACAATGTGTAGAAATTTCACCAAAAAATGCAGGCGTGACCAGGACTTGAAAACTGTTCTCTGTCATACAGTATCATTGTCTCTGTCAGTGATACCACAATATGATCTGTTGCCTTGGAAAAACTGTTGATATCAAAGTTTTCTCCCAGCTTAGAGTAATGTTCTCATTATGCCCGAGACCCTGGGTTCGAGTCCTGGTGAAGCCACTATTTTGTGTTGACATTTCTACATAGAATACCTTCTCTGTGTGTCAAATCTTAATGGAACAGCATCTAGTGTCTGAAAATGCAAATTTTATTTACTAAAGATATTGTATTTTTTGCAGGTGTGCTGGCAATATGAAAACTGAAATTTCTTCAGTTGCTTCATCAAAGACCAAAAAAGTAGCTTGTCCTTTAAGTTGTAGCACTTGTGGGAAAACATTTAAGAAAAAATCTCTTCTCCTAGTACATTCAAAAATACACACGGGTGTTCTACCATTTCTTTGTGATATTTGTCGGAAGCCATTTAGTCGGAAATGTGATCTTGCAGTCCATGGAACAATACATTCAGAAGACCGCCCCTACAGCTGCAATACTTGTGGAAAATCATTCAAGACAAAACATGATTGTTCAAAACATACAAAAAGACACACTGGAGTGCGTGCATTTTGTTGTAGTCATTGTGGAAAGTCATTTCTGAGGAAAGATGAGCTTTTTACTCATCAAACTACGCATTCAGACACTCGCCCTTACATGTGCAGCACTTGTGGACAGACATTTATGAGGAATTGTTATCTCACAGTACATGAAAGAACACACACGGGTGTTCGGCTATTTTCTTGCAATCTTTGTGGGAAGTCATTCATTCAGAAATGTCATCTTGCAAACCATGGAAAAAGTCATTCGGAAGACTGCCCCTACAGCTGCAATACTTGTGGAAATTCATATAAGAGAAAAGGTGATCTTGCAAGACATATTAGGATACACACCTAAGTGCACACATTTTGCTGGACTCTTTGCAGAATGTCGTTTGCGAACAAAAATGATCTTTCTAATCATGAGACTATGCATTTGGGACCTTGACATTAGATTTGCAGTACCTGTGGAAATTAATTTAAGAGAAATCACTGCCTCAGTACACAAACGAATACACTTGGGTGTTCGACCATTTGCTTGTGACCTTTGTGTGAATTCTTTTATCCAGGTAATTCCTCTTATAACCCCTGATTGCTCCTACAGTTGAAAAACTTGTGGAAAATAATTTAAAAGAAAAAGTGATCTTCCAAGTCAAAAATACACACATTTTGTTGATGTATTTTGTGAAAAATTATTTCTACAAACAGTTCACCTTACATTCAAATAAAAATATATAAATAACTTAGGCAAGTGAGTAGGAATGATTCAGAATGACGTTTCGGAAGTCTGTACTACTTCCTTCATCAGGTAATAAAATGAAGAAAAAAAACTTTAGGTGCCAAACATGGTACCGCGTTGTCAAATCGTAAGTTGAGGATTCAGGTTGAGGATAGAAAAGGTAAAAAACTTACGGTGACAGCATAAAAACTCCGAAGGAAGTCTTCGCTGGTTAAAAAATTTCCTATGTTAAAAACAAAAACCACAACTAAAACAAATAAAAATCGAAGTCTTACTACAGTCCCCTAGTGACTTCCGTCAGTGTTGGGTAGAACACATAGACTGTGAGCGCTCCTATCCAGCATTGAAGGTGAAATTTTCCCTCCAGTGTTACCCTCTTACAATCGTATACGTCACCATTCCAAGGTGAACTCCCTTTCTTCTTCGACGGCCTTCGCAACCTCGGGAGTGACATGGAAACCCATTTTAGTGTCGGTATTTACCGCTTTATCCCACTTTTTAAGAAAAGCGATCCACCCTTCCTCCAGATTACCATCATCTCTGTTAAGCTTCTTTCTTTTTCCAGTGCATATAAATGCAGCTTCATTAATTTATTCTCCTCTTTCTTAATTACTTCCCTTTTTATAAAACTATATCCGCTCATTATGATATGTTCGGATAGGCCTGTTTTAGGTATCTTTATCATGTTCATCCCATCTAGTGCGCATGTTTGTCCCCGTCTGCCCTACATATTCATTCCCGCATTCACATTCGATCCGGCATACCCCTTATAGTTCTTCCGGGTTATCCTTGTTCCCCCTCCCTTTTTTTGTACCCGGTAAAATTCTTTTCAATATTTCTAGGGGCCTTCATCCTGCATTTTACGCCATATTTTCTCATTGTTTTTGCGATCTTTTCGGAAAGCCCCTTGTAATAGGGGATTCCGACGAAATGCCCTTATATATTATATGTTATTTATATATTTTTATTTGAATTTATAGTGAGTAAAACGCACCATTGTAATATGTCAGTTCACCTTACAAACCATGAAAGGACACACTAGTGAGATCACCCATATTTTTGCAATACTTGTGTGAAAAGCTTTATAGAAAAGAAATGTACTTTTTAGACCTGAAAAGGTACATTAAAGCATTCATCCATTTAGATGTAACCTTTATGGAAAACCATTGCATCAGAAATGTGGTTGTACAAAACTCGGAAGAATTTATTGAGGCGATTGATATACAGTTGTGGAACTTGTGGAAAACCATTCAGCTATAAACATAATCTCCTAATTCATGAAGAAGAACTTATATCACTTCATCAGCTTCCTTGTGATTTTTGTGGGGAAACTTATAACCCAAACCATTCTCTTTTGTTTGGAGCATGTGAAGAAACTTGTTCTTATTCAGTCTATTATCTGGTAATGATTGTAGTAAATATTTTCATGTAAAATCTATTTTCTAAAGAATATACATATTATGCCTTTGGGACCAATCATGCTCCTTGCTATGTTTTATTCAACCTGCTTGTGTGTGTCATTTCTCCTTTGAGTAGAGTGTAGTTAGAATACTTTTAGTGTAATGCCAAGTCAGTGACGTCGTTAGGGAGCCCCCGCAAACAAAAGATTTGATCAATGAAAAATTATCCTTAATTAATACTACATACTATTTTCTGGTAAATTTGGTATTCCGAATACAAACCTGGTATTCTGAAGAAAATCTTTGGAAGGAAATGTAGGACAGCAAAATTCCACCCTTTCGTTGCTTGCCAGTTTATAACCAAAGGCATAAAATCTAGCTGCTTTGAGGTTATTACCCTTGCCCTAAGTTCCTGGAAACCAGAGATCCAACTCATTTTTTGCCAATGATCTTACAGATGGAAACAAGGACTCCGTCAAGGCCGAGCGGTCAACAGTAGGGGGTGGAGTGATATATGGAGAGAGTTGTCCAGTACTGACATTGTTCTGAGATTTAAAATTTCTCCTTGCTTCAGCTTCAGAGCCACAGATTAGCTTTGTGTTCTTGCTTGCGAGAAAGATCTGCTATCGGGTTGCTGTGTTCACTGTGTATTTGTTTGTGTGTGGGAAGAGTTCTAGCATTGTTGTGCATTTCCATTTTGAATGGATAAATTTATAAAAACTGGATATTTTAAATCTATCTCAAAACATGTGGAACATGATGACAATGAAGAGGGTGTTGATCCAAGTTCTGACGTTCCAAAGTTAGACAAAACAAGTGAATGTACGAGGCTTGTCCGGAAAGTAAAGATACAAACCAAAAATAAAATATAAAAGAAATGTATTGCTCTCAACTAAAGTTACACTTGATACACTGATACCGAGGCTATTTCTCCACATAAGTACCACTATTGTCCAAACATTTGTTCAGACGCGGAACAAGTTTTTGTATCCCCGAATCGTAGAACTCTGCTGCCTGCATCTGGAACCAAGTTGTGACTTCTTCCCTGACTTCGTCATCGGCAAAGTGTTTTCCACCAAGATGTTTCTTGTAGAGGAACAGGTGGTACTCGCTGGGAGCAAGGTCGGGGCTGTATGGCAGATGGTGAAGGACCTCCTATTGAAACTGTGCAAGCAGATCCTTGGTGACATTCGCTGCATGGGGCGGGTGTTGTCATGAATAAAGCGGATTCCACTTGACAACATGCCTCTCCGTTTGTTTTGAATTGCACGTCGAAGATGTTTCAAAGTTGGCAGTAGGTTTCAGCATTAATTGTTCTTCCAGGTGGCATGAATTCCACCAGCAGGATGCTGTGGTGATCCCAGAAAACGGTTGCCATCAGCTTGCGGGTTGAAATTGACTTTTTGAATGTTTTGGCTTTTGGAGAATGGGTATGGTGCCACTGCAGTGACTGCTGCTTGGATTCAGCCGTATGGTGGAACACCCATGTTTCATCACCTGTCACAATGGAGTCCAGGAATGCATCTCCCTCTTGTGCATCCAGGAATGCATCTCCCTCTTGTGCGTAGCTTGTAAGAAACTCCAGTGCATGTCCCAGTTGTTTGGTTTTGTCTTCATCAGTCAAATGTTTTGAGACCCAGTGTGCACAACTTTCTGTACCCTAACCCACTCACAACTTCATGAATAGTGGTTTTCGAACTGTCAGGAAACATAATTCTCGAATTGTCACCTGCCTATTCACACGCACCTCTGCTTCAATATGTTTGTGAAGGATGTCAGTGATCATGGAAGGCCTGCTACTTCTCTTTTCATCATGAACATCACGTCGACCTTGTGCGAAGGCGTGGCACCATTTCGCCACATTTTGACGATTCATTACGTTCCCGTACAGTCACAATTTCTAGGTGGATCTCTGATGGACGCTTTCCTTGTGCCTGCAAAAAACTGATCACGGCGCGCACTTCACACTTGGCGGGATTCGGTATCACCGCTGCCATTTCCAACGCGTGTTCCTCGCACAAGACTCAGCGCAGCACTGCTGACTTACTCCCAATCCTCGTCGCATGGATCACGGTTACTGCCAGTGTTGCCAACTTTGGTACACAGTTTTCCCCTAACGTGCAAATGTGTTTGTATCTTTACTTTCCAGACAAGCCTCCTACTAATGTGAAAACAATTACTGATCTTGGGGTAGATAATCCTAGACAACCACTTTTGCAAGACTATCCAAATACTACGTTCCGAAAAGCGAAAGCGATCATTTTAAAAACACTGGTTTGCATCTGTGCCGTGGCTAGAATATAGTGTGGAACTTGACACATGCTTTTGTTTTCCATGCCGTAAATTTGACACAGATTCAGGATATGCAGAACCAAGTTTCAGGAAAATAGGGGTGCACAACTGGAAGAAAGCATGTGAAAAAATCAAGGAACACGAAGGACTGTCCTATCATCTAAAATGCATGAAACTGTGGGGGAATTACAAAGTGAGTACCAATCAGTTTTGTAAAATAATTATGTGTGTGTGTGCGTGTGTGTTCCTAGTTTAAATTCAATAATGAAATATGTGTATGTATCCAGTGTTCAAATTGAAAAAATGCAGAGGAAAAAATTTCGCAGATTCCCTATTCAAATTTTGAGATTTGTACCTGATAGAAAGCCAACTGCGTTGGGCAGTTCACCCTCTAGGGGAAGGGTCTCAAGAATCCCGTATCTAAAACATACGGACTGATTTATATAAATTTCTCGGGTTCAAAGTAAATAACACAAATTTTCCAATTAATGTACATGATTTCAGTAATCACTGATCTTGTCTCGGTGGATGTTTATTAAATATCAGAATTATTTTTCTTAGAGGAAGGCAAATTAATCAAAAAATATTTTCTCATTGAATATATGTTGGAATTTGCAAACCAACAGTAGTATTAATTTTACTGTAAAATTTAGTACATACTGACAATTTATATGCTGATATTAATGTAAATGTTACATTATTGAAAGAAATGATTACGTCAAATTCTTAGCAATGGCAAAATATGATCGAGAATATACAAGGTGCATTCAATAAATAACCGGAAAAGTGTTGTAAACGGAAATATGTTATAAGCATCAAAAGAACTACAGTACTATGTTTCAACATAGCTCTACCCCCCCCCCCCCCAGTTCAATGCACCTACACCAGCGCTTGATAAGGGCACTGATCCCACAGGAAAAAAAAATTTTTGGACACGTGTGTAACCACTCATGCACCGCTATTGGACTTCTCGTCATTCTGGAACCTCGATCCACTTAGTGTATCTTTCAGTGGGCCAAAGGTGTGGAAATCAGTAGGTGTGAGATCAGGCTAACATGGAGGGTGGAGTAAGGACTAAAACTTTAGGTCCTCGATGGCAGTGTGTGGTCTCGCATTGTCATGGAGCAAAAGCACACCAGTGGATATCAGGCCACGTCCTCTTTGCAGAGTGCCTGGTTTCAGTTTCTCGCGCAAAAGGTTGGAGTATATGGTACTGTTTAAATTATGACCTCTGGGCATGGAATGTTCAAGACTGTACTGAACTGTCATGCGGCGATGAATTTCTATCAGTTTCACGCCTTCACTCAACAAAAATCTCACGACACTTCGCTGCTCCAGCTTGGAGCACTCCTGTAAGGGTGCCGCCATTTTGTGTATCTGTTTCCCAGCATCCCGTGCACGAGGCAGGTGTGGCAGCCCCAGCTATGAATAGCTTCCAGATGCATTCACAAAATAACGAACTTATAACAATCATGGTCGTATTTTAGATTTTTTATACTACTTTTCCAGTTATTTATTGAATGCACCTTGTATGAGAGAAAATTCTTTACCTGGCCAGGAGTTAAACTAAAACTTCTTCCCCCATTTTAATTCGAACACTGGATGTACTTTGATTTTCTTTTCTTGATTTTACATTACTTTACTGACACTTGTGGCTAATGTCAAAGATATGCAACAGTGATACAAGAAATTAATGAATAGACAGTAACAAAAGACACGCCTGCCTGTCCAGACGAGGACATCGCGTAGTGGTAATGTCATCACCATATAATTAAGAGGTCCTTGGCTCGATATCTAGTGGATGCACATAGTGATTCGGATCCAACTTTAAACTGCACGTCCAGTTCCGATTGGTCTCCTGTCTGTGCATGAAGAGGACTTGAAACAAAAACTCACGGACTCGAACTTACAACATTTGGGGACAAAATCGTAATTCGGGAGCTAACGTGCTCAGCCACTGAGGCAGCAAAAATTCAAATAGTTTTTCATTTTGCTATTTTGCCTTTTTCCTACCTCGTAGGTTAATTTTTACAAGCCGATGTGGATAGATGAATGATGGACGGATGGAAAGGTGATGGGAGCATAGGACAAAGAGAATGAGTCACCAATGGCTGGTGGAGGTTCGAACATGGGATCTCTGATTTCATAGCCACTCCGCCACGAACACTGGAATAAATTATATAAGTAGTGCCATTGTTTAGAATAGATGTCTGGGAGAGTGGAAGCCTAGCTAATAATAACAATGCACACTAATGATTTGTTGGCTTTGCTAGCAGATGTTAACGGGTCTGCCGATACCTCACAGAACGGAGAAAATTTTTTACCTATATTTGCAATGTTTTTTTTTTTTTTTTTAAATATAGCACTGACGAATGAAGGAACAAAGCTAATCTCCATGGTCTAGAGCAGGGGTTACCAAACTTTTTCGTTACACGGCACCCTTAGTGTTTCAAGATTTTTCCACATTGCACAAGTCAGAATGTAGGCCTATCTAATACTTGCTTTGATTGATTGATTGATTGAATTGATGTTTGAAGTCAATAGTAAGACTAATCAGGACTGGACCTACAGTTTAAAGTGGGATCCGAACTACTATGTGCCTCCACCGGGTAACGAACCCGTGCCCCCTTTATTACAAGGTGGCAACTCTAACACTATGCCACCGGGGATGCCCTATCTAACACTTGTAACGCTCTGTTAGTGTGCTTAGATTGCTTGCCTTAAGTTAAAAAATAAACATGTATTTGGAACAATCATATCAATGACTGAATTTCAGTGAAAACATTGGACCATCTCGCAGCGGCCTCATGAGCCTACCAGGGTCTTGCGGTGCACACTTCGGGAACCACTGGTCTAGAGATTACAATTTGTCTAAAACTGAGTCCTAGATTTGAATCCTGAAGGAGATATTATTTTCTTTCATTATTACAATAACTGATCCCATTGTCGTCGCAATCAAAAATAGTGTAAAGTCCAGTTTATGCTCAAATAGATTAATTGGGACTGGATTTATAATTTAAATTGTACTCGGACCCATTGTGCAGTGTCTCCATCGACACTCTTTGGTTACAAGGGAGCATGGTAAACCACACCGGGGAGTCCTGCCATGGTAAACGTGTCGTTATACTAAATATGCAATATAAAGTGAAAACTTGCATTTATTCTTGAGAATGTTAAACAAAAGAACAACAACAACAACAACAAAAAACTGAACATTGAGTGGCCAATTATATTCTGCATATTACATATCATAATTGTGATGGCCATTTGTGACTTTTCCTTTATTAATTGCCATTCATAACCATCAACATTGCGATTAACTAAAAGTAACAGACAAGCGGTACAAAATTAAAAAAATAAAATCAATAGGTGTGAAACTGAAAAGAAAGGTAATAACAAGTTGATATTTACTGTACTTACTATTTTTTGTGCTTTTTGAAGTTGTTAAATTTTGTCATTTTTAGCGCCAATTTACCTGTCTATTTAGCATGCTTTGTGGCTATTATAAACGTGCTCCCTACTGATAACACAAACTGAGACAGAAATAAACAAAGTGTGAAAATACCTACTTCATTGTCTTCATGACACTTGTACAAACCACCAACGTCGTTTTGCGAGAATGCAGGGTGTAAGTTTAGAGGCGCACAATTTTCGAAATTGCCGCAAAAAAAAGTGGCATGTTTCCTATTTTTTCTACAGCGTGTCCGGAATGGGACTGACGGTTTTTAAAAAGTTTGTGGTTTTAATATGGGCAGAGATAGGGAAGAAAGAAAACTCAAAAAGTTTTGTTCTTCAAAAAAATGGCGTTGGTACTCGAAAAGGCGCAATGCGTGTGGTGGTTTGCAGAGACAAAAAGTGTTGTTCAAGTGCAACTAAACTTCCGAACGTGTTTACCACAAGGATCCTCCATCATGCAACAGTATCCAGGTGTGGAAGGAACAATTTTTATCGACAGGGAGTGTAGTGAAACCTCACAGTGGTGGTAAATCACGTGTGTCAGACCGTAGTCCGAGGAAGTCAATTCGCGCAGTGAGCAGCCAGCTGGGAATTCCAAGGTCAACTGTGCACGATGTGGTACATAAACGATTACATTTGCGTGCGTATAAGTTGCAATTGTTGCACGAAATTAAGCCTAACGACAAGCCAAAAAGATTAGAATTTGCCAATGACATTCTACACAAGATTGATAATGACTATAATTTTCTATCGAACATTGTTTTCTTAGATGAAGCAACTTTTCACTTGTCTGGCTGTGTTAACAGACAATGTTTGGATATGGGGATCTGAGAATCCGCATGCGTATGTGGAACATTCCCGAGATAGTCCAAAATTGAATGTTTGGTGCGCTTTAACACTTAATGAAGTTATAGGTCCCTTCTTTTTCATTGAGCAAACCATAACAGGAAATGTGTTTCTAGACATGCTTCAAAACTTTGCAGTTCGTTCCCCAATTACAACATTTGCCACCTCAAGTGATTTTCCAATTGGATGGTGCCCCACCACATTGGAGCCTACAAGTGAGGGAGTATCTTGATACGGAATTTCCAGAACGTTGGATAGGCCGTGATGGGCCAATTAGGTGGCCACCATGCTCCCCTGATGTAACCCATCTGGGCTTTTTCTTTTGGGGGTATGTGAAAGACATTGTGTATTCCAGTGAAAAGGTTTGTAACCTTAATGAACTGATGACCCGCATTTGGAATGCGATTGCTTCTATCACACCTCAGATGTTACAGAATACGTGGAGAGAGATTGAATTCAGGCTGGATATTCTCAGAGTCACAAATGGAGCTCACGTGGAGTTATACTGAGTTACAATGACTTGTAAGTAATACCAATAAAACTTTTTGAGTTTTCCTTCAAAATGCATGTTTTCTTTCTTCCCTATCTCTAACCATATTAAAACCACACACTTTTAAAAACCGTCAGTCCCATTCCAGACACCCTGTATTACTTCTCGAGGCACTGGTGTACACATGGGGGAGCTGATGAGGCTACAACTCTCCCGAAACTTTGAGAAAAGCAAAATTTTGAAATAAAAACTGTAAAGAACTCGGGGGAGGGGGGGCAAATTGGTAAGTGCAACCCCCACACCCCCTAAAATGACCCTAGATAACATTTCTGTCTTTTAACAACTTTCAAAAGGAAGCTTAAAAGTGGTACTTACAAAATGTTTTATATTGTCTCTCCCCCCCTCCCCTCTAAAAAAAATCCTGCGTACGATAGTGTCTGGAGGAGAATTTCAAATCACTTTCGTAATTTGAAGTGCTGCTTGTGCTGGAATACTGCTAGAATTTAAATTTGACAATAATTTCAGTGTTAAAGGCTTCATCATTATTACTATTTTTAATAATGATTTTATAACCCTATTATTGTTATCATTACGTCCCTGCCTAAATTCGCAGCCAGAAATACGATTGATTGATTGAGTTATTGTTTTAAGTCCACTTTATGCACAGTAAGTCTAATCGGGACTGGACCTACAGTTTAAAGTGGGATTCGAACAACTATGTGCCTCCACCGGGTATCGAACCTGGGACCCCTTAATTACAAGGCAACGATGCTACCACTGCGCCATCGGGGAGGCCCAGAAATACAAATAAAATGCAATCTTCTTTCTTCAGGAAAGCAACATCTTGACAAGGCACAAGGTGGCCCTAAGACCAGCACAAAGCTTGAATAAAGACAATACAACAAGCTTCAAATGTTGGCACGAATGTTACGGACAACCAAAGGCGGCACTTCATCCCAAATACTCTCTGAACTGCATGTCATAAAATGATCCTGCGTGAGGACAGCCATCACTGTATGGCCCCTTTGTGTCGAACCTGACAAATTGCAGGGAGCTGTCTTGCTTTAAGGGATCAAGGGAAAGATGGAAAAGATAAAGGGAAGGAAATGACAATCAAATGGTAGAGAACAAGACTTATCCCTGGGTTGAGTTATTGTACCCCTGCTGTTTGAGTGCACCGTTTCTGTAAGGCAATATGCAAATACGGTTAAATTTTTCCTTCCCCAGTAAACCTTTGTTTCAGATTAATTTTGTTCATTCTGCTAGATTTTGCTTCTATCCAGGGTGCCAAGTACCAGAATGGTCCAATAATCTTGCTGCCCTCGAGCAAGTAATAACTTTAGTGTGAGGAGGTAGGAGAGCTTGGGGGAGGGAGGAGGGGCAGATGCAAGAGGATGAAGAAAATGTAACAGTTACTTACATGATGTCTCGTAAAAGTAAATTTGTTATTGCCTGCTTGAAAGAATGAAAGATATGAAATTAGTAATATTTCTCTTGTTCGCTTCGTTCTCAATATAATAACACCATTAAACCTTGTTTCCATGATATGAAAAACTAAATATGCTGACCAAGGCAGTAATTTATTTCATTAAAAACATAAACTAAACGTAACGTTTCAACCTTCTAGCAAGGTCTTCTTCAGACTCTATATCAAGTACAAATGTAACAAGATACAAAAACAGGGCATTATATATACAGAAACATTACTCCCTCCAGACTATTAGAAAGTTGTTCTGGAACTTTCTAGCAGGTGGCTTTCCCTTGTCAACTGTACTTTCACCTAGAAGGCTAAACATATTTACTTCCATATAGAATGTGGTTGAACTTTTTATCTCACACTCTTTTTCCTTCATTTTTCTTCCTTCTCCTCTCCTCTTTCTCTCTTGTCCTTTCAACTCTTTCTAACACCTTCTTCCATTCTTTGTTTACCTTCAGTCCCCCATTCCAGTTCATTGTGTCTTCTTCACCTTTCTTCTCTATTTCCTTGGTCTCTTTCCATTTTCTCACTAGTATTCTCTTCTCCCTTCCTATCTGCTTAGCCTCATCCAACCAACTTTATACAGCGCAGGGTGGGTGCCAAAGCTGCTCAAACAGATGGATAAATCCAAGGCCCCGCCGGGGATTGAACCCGGGCCTTTCTCATGGCAGTCAGATGCCCAAAAGACTGAGCTCTAGGACACCGAATAATGACTAAACCTATATGCGAGAGCATTTTTAAAATCCTAAATAGTTAAAATCTGAAAATGTGTTGTGCTTATTGACGCATAGATATTATTCTCAGTTTTAATTAACAATGCTAATTATGATAATATTTTCGTTGTGGAATTGTATTACAATTAAAGAACAGGTATAACCTTTTTTTCAGTGATTTTATAGTAAAAATAGTATGCTAATCAGCGCAGCTTTGTGGTTGTGCAAATTCACTGATAACCGCAAAAGTAGCTTGTCTACACCTAGCTGTATCCTTTCTTCATGTTATTATTGCTCGAGCCAGAAGTGTTCTTTTTAAAATTTATTTATTATTATTTGGACATAGTATCAATCTCCCAGTCGATTCCGGAGAATTTTCATGCCACAAATTCATACTGGGATATCAAACAAATTACTTCTCAATATTTTTGATGTTTTAATAATTCTTGATTTCCACAAAGAACCATAATTGGAAACAAGTTTAATAACAATTAGAAGCTGTCATTCTCTTATAGGTGTTTACAATTGTTCTAAAATGTATTGTAGGTGTATTTATGGGGCAAGTCTAGATTCTTCTCGGAAATATATCACAAAATATTGCAATTTAATTTTTTGTAAAGTAGCAGGAAACAGGGGAAGCATCACCCTAATACCAATCATGAGCATCGTTACCTTTCAGTTGCTGAGGTGACATGCTCTGATCTAATTTCTTACACATGATATACACATTCTTAATTTCTTCACCGCAACATACTATCAGTTGATTCTGCGACTCCGGCGGCATATAGGAGGCATTTCCAGGAGCCTTGAAGTCTTTAAGAAATGGATCGTACTCCTGCAACAGGTTGAATATTTCCAAATATTATTGGAACATCACATTCGTGCATTAGAAGCCGAAATTCACGCACGACGCAAATACTTGCACTGTGTGGTTTTGGTTGGCCTCCAGCATCTTCTTACTCCCCCTCCCCTTTACTGCACCACTTGGACATGCGTGTTCTTAATAAGTGTCCTTTCATCAATTTTATCTGATCATTATTCATCCTCAACGTCGCGATCAGCCAAAAGTGGAAGAAGAGCAACTTAAATAACAAAATTACAGTAAAACCTCGTTTATCCGGACTGATGGGGGATAATTATATATACACTGCTGGACAGAAAATACCAGACACTTGCATTTTTGTGATAACGCATAAATTCTGATTCGAAGGCTAACTAAATGTTGCAGAAATTATTGGAAATAAGAAAATCTGAGTATATTCAACAGTAAGCAAATTAAAATGTATTGTTAATAAGTTAAATTAGAACATAAACGAAAGTTACAGAACACTACCAAAAAAAATAGAAAAAAAATCTTAGGAATATTTTTTTTAATATTGTTAACTGGTACTGGACATACTAGACATATAAGCTGTCTAGTAGCGGGTGTTACCTCCCCTGCCATCAATTACAGCTTGTAACCGCCGTGGCATACTTCGAATAAGGTTGGCAATCACTTCTTGGTCCAATTGCTCCCATTCTTCTTGAATAGTACGTCTTAGCTCTTCAATTGTTTCTGGAACTATTGCGCGGTTTCTGATATGTCGTTTGTTGATCCCGGACGTGCTCTATCTGATTTAGGTCTGGACTTTGTGGTGGCCATTCTAATCGCATAATCCGAACTTCGTCTAGGTACTCCGTGACAATATCGCAATGTGAGGATGCGCATTGTCATGCATAAATACAAAATCTGGGTCTATGAATGGTGCATATGGTACTACATGATCTGCCAAACATTCTGTAATATACCTGCGAGCTGTCATTGCCCTATTCTCTACAAGAACCAACTCTGTACGTCCTTGTAAAGAAATACCTCCCCAGACCATGCCACCACCGCCTCCAAAGGGTGTTATTTCAATGAAACAACATTGTGCATAATGCTCATTAGGTCTTCTATACACATGTTCATGCCCATCTGATGAACGTAGGTTGAATTTTGACTCATTGGAGAATAAAACCTTTTCCCAATGCTCCACATTCCAATGTAAGTGTTGTGTAGCAAATTCCAGTCTTCGCCTCCGATGACATGCTAACATCCTGGGACCTGTAGCGCACACTACGACCATCATCACCAAGAGCTACTGCTTTTACTATTTCTTCACGTCTCATTTTCAAGCTAGCAAACTTACAATACACTTGCAAGAAAAACACCAGCAATGACAATGTCAATAATATCTGTTACTATGGTTACCATGAACCAAAATTCATGCCTCTCTAGACATTAAACAAAATAACATCAACAGGAATTGAAAATCAATAAATTAAAACAAAATTGCATGAAATTAATTTTGACCCTACTAGGTGTTCCAAATAAGTAAATACGAGTAAATAAATAAACAAATAGATAAATAATAAATGGAAAAACTATGGATGGAAAATGTTCAATAATGAATGTTCAATTGTTCAATACTTAACTGAAAGCGTAATTCATAAGTAATTGCAATTCAGATGTCAAATATTAAGGTGTCCGTTTTTTTTGTCCAGCAGTATATACTGTTGATTGATTGATTGGCTTGGTGTTTTAAGTCAACTTTATGCACAGTAAGGCTAATCGGGACTGGACCTACAGTTTAAAGTGGGATCCGAACAACTGTGCTATTACCTCCACCGGATATCGAACCCGGGACTCCTTGATTACAAGGTGACGACGTTACCACTACACCATCGGGGAGGCCCTTTCACCAATAGGTTTGGAAGAATCCTTGTGATGGTTGCATTTGTAACTGTGTTGAAACATAAATGTAGGAGTTTTGTCATTCTTGACAGACAAAAATGCAATCCACAGGAGGATTCTCCAGAATAAATAGGAAAATTCCTACACAGAAAAATTTATTAGATGTCACGAAATCAGTTTAGCACTTCCACAGGGGATATAGTTTCAATAAAAAAGAAGAGCTTGTCATCAAGACAGGCAGAAAATAAAATACATTGAGAAAAGCTGTAAAGTAATAGTTTAATAGTAATTATATAAATTGATTTGCTTCCTGAAAATTGTTGAACTCGAATTTGTATTTGACCTCCAGTATTCACATATATATTATATACACTTCGTAGTAGTTTTATATACCAATGCACTATACATGTAGCAATATTATAATGTAATATAATGTGGAGACTGACAACTAAGAAGAAAGCGAATATCCGTAGTGGACATCACCATTATGTAGAAAAACAAAGATGGTGGTGGTACTACGCTAGGTTGCATATGTGTCGACATGTTCACTGTGTGCAGAGTGAAGGTGCCGAGGGAGCCACATCACAGACGATGTTCAAACTGTCTGCCATTAACTTCCACACAGAGATGACAACGCCAAATCAATTATTGTCTAGTGCAACCAAACAACCCCATGGTGTCTGCTATCGTCGCTGCAGTGACATTAATGCATGCAACGAGATCCTCGGCTGACACGACAGGTGTTTCGTATACGAGGCGTTTCATCTCTCCCCACAGAAAGAAGTCTGGGGGGAGTGATGTCCGGCAATCTTGCTGGTGAAGGGCATTCTGCAAAGAAATGTGGCATGCTCTATTCAAAAAAGCACATGGCAGATATGTGAAGTTACGATGTTAAATGCTGTCAGGGATCATCCTGACACCAGTACGCTCGCTATAGCCACTGCCCACAACACCTCCTATGTTAATGTGTGGCACATCCTAACCGAAGAGGGAATGTACCCTTTCAAACTCCAAAAGGTACAAGACCTTTTACCTCAGGACTTTGACCCACGTGTGGTGTTTTGCCAATGGTTTTTGCATGACATGGAAACTATCCCAAATTTTGTGAACAGGGTGTTGTGGACCGATGAAGCAATGTTCACCAAAATTAGCGTGTTCAATAGTAAAAACAGTTACGTTTGGAATTTTGCAAATCCACATGCAATTCTCGTGGCACACCATCAGCACAGGTTTGTGGTTCAAGTCTGGTGTGGGATAGTGCATGACCATTTGATTGGGCCGTACATTTTCCCTGCTATCCTGTGTGGTGGCACATATCATGCATTTCTTCATGATGTTTTGCCTGAACTGTTGGAGGACGTGCCCTTGGCACTGAGGCAAGGACTATGGTTCCAACATGATGGTGCACCACCACATTTCGACCAAAATGTGCGTCACTTCCTCAATGGCTTGTTCCACAGTCGTTGTATTGGTAGGGGTGGGCCTGTGCCGTGGCCAGCAAGATTGCCGGACATCACTCCCCTGGACTTTTTTCTATAGGGAGAGATGAAACGCCTCATATAGGAAACACCTGTCATGTGGGCCGAGGATCTTGTTGCACGCTTTAATGTTGCCGCAGCGACGATAGCAGACACTGCGGGGTTTAGTTGCACTAGACAATCGTTAATTCGGCGTTGTTATCTCTGTGTGGAAGTTAATGGCAGACAGTTTGAACATCATCTGTGATGTGGCTCCCTTGGCACCTCCACTCTGCACACAGTGAACATGTCGACACATATGCAACCTAGCACAGTACCACCACCATCTTTGTTTTTCTACATAATGATGATGTCCACTACGGATATTCGCTTTCTTCTTAGTTGTCAGTCTCCACATATCACTTTCCGTGGATAACACATCTCGCTAAACCCTTCCCTACCCCCATGACTTCAACAGACCCCTTTGCTTCCTTTGGGGAATCGCTTGTGCATCAACTTCACACATCTGCCATGTGCTTTTTTTGAATAGAGCATGCCACATTTCTTTGTGGAAGGCTCTTTGCCACGGTCATATGATTGGCTGTTGTGCCACTATTTCCTTGTAAACATAATTTTTGCAATTTTTCCCACTTCAATAACTCCGAATGGGTGCCGTTTTCGACATTTCGTCACATGAACTTCTGTGTTTATTTTCACTTGTAGAATCATCTCCTAAGCGTTTTACCTTTACTCTCTGGTAATATTTACATAGGAACAAATTTCAGATTTCAGATTTGTTCCCCCCGAACTGATCAACCTAGCTACATCCCTGTGCCAAGTCAACATTTGTATTCGTACCAAATCTTGATACAGGTCTTTGTAACCAGAGTATATCTGCATCTTTTAAGTTTTCCACCATACAGGGTGACTAGAAGTCTGGAAACCGTGGAAAAGTCATGGAATTTACTTCTTCTGGAAAAGTCCTGTAAAAGTTGGGGAAATTTACTGTGTTTCTGAAAAATTCACACTTTTATAGTAGTGGATTAAAAGAAGGTTTTTGAACCAAGTAAATAAGAACAGTCAAATGTTTAATACTTCAATTTGATATACTGGTGGTAGTTACAGAAAAATGGCATATTTACTACTCTGGGAAAAGAGGTCATGTTTAAATAATTGTAATGGTGATGAATGACTTTAAACAATTTTCAAGTACAAATCAACTATACTAAGTAGCTATTGGCATTTACCACTTTCTTGTTCCAGTTTTTGAGTTGTGCTTGGTTGATATTAGAATTCATAGAAATATGAAGTTTTACTACCATTATGTGTTATGCTGTAATTGTTGTGATTTTTATGTAAACAATTATTTGTTTAGCATTTAGTTAATAAGTGGGAAGCATTATGTAAAATCTCACCCCTGATGCCCCTGATAAACTATCAATTTCTCTGCGGTTTCCCTTCTTGTTATTACTTTCAACTTGATTAAGTTGGATTCTAAGTGTGGTGTTTAACTAAAATGTAGTGACCTTACACATATCCGTAAATACATGAATTGCCATTATAACGTGGTTGGGGAATTTTGTTTTTATGAAATTGAAGACACCTATCCATATCATTAGATAAAGAGATTATTAAATTCAGGAAATGTGGTGAAATTTTTCAGGGCATGGAATCTGGCCTAGTTCATCCTAACAGACCTCACTCACTTGGTCTGAAACTATTGGTTCTCGGCCATCCCACTCCCATCCTCCTCCAGCCACATCACATGTCCCTTCCCTCCCTCCCCACCATATCAATACTTGTTCTTGTATATCAAGGCAACTGTGATCCACATTGTGAATGAGAGTCTTGAAAAGATGTTATATTCAACACCAGAGAATATTGTGATAGTGGATGAATACACACATACCAGTTCTATCCAGAAAACGCCTGAAATTAATCAGAGACAAATTTCCACACCATCCAGTACCAGGAAAAAGCACAATTTAAGATTTGGTGAGGAAATGGCAACTGACTGGATCTGTTGCACCAAAGAATAAAGAGAACCTCCTGTCTGGATAACTCAAGTTATTTCTAAAAGTATGGCATAAACGTAGCTTGCAATCATTAAATAAAGAAACAAATTACTAGTTACATGGGATTCCTTGAGGAACATCAGTATATGGAAAAATCTTCTTGAAAGAGGCATGGTCAAATATTATCTGGATATCAGAAATTCTGATATATGGATTATGCAGATGTTCGGAGTATCCGAATGTGTGCACTATCCAGACAGATTGATCGTTTATCCATTTTACAGGCTATTTGTCATGTTATCTCGATATTTGGATTATCTGGATATCCATATTATTATTTTATATGATGCAAGCTACTATTAAAACAAGCCTCTAAATGAGAATTTAACTAAATTATTTCAAACTTAAAAGATTGGTTTATGTACACCACTGATTGTTCTCCAATAGCACTCTTCAGATGACGGGGTTTCCTCCCGGAATGTTTAGAGGGAGGCAAGAGAGCTGAAGAAAAAGTGAGCAAGTGACTAGTTAAAGAAAAAAATGCAGTGTCCATCACCAGTTTCACCATTGCAAATAGTTGGCGGGAGAACACTGCTTGTTTCTTCCTGCTTTCTGAACCTGCATGGCAGAGGCAGTGTTTCTACATGAAGGAAAATTTCCCTTAGTGCAGGAAAATCTTGGTCCAATTTGAGGAAAAGAAACAAAGATTTTTATGAAAATATAAAAATTGCCAGAATATTTGAAGTTGTCAGACTTTTGTTTACCATGCTAACTGCACTGGTGTTTCATTTCCTTTACATGTAGATGGGGTGTATAATAAACATACGTAATAAAATAGAATTATTGTAGTTAACTTGATCAAATTTTCAGAATACTCCACTGGTGTTTATTGTTATTAAAAGTGTTTTCCTGTGTTGTGACATTTACAGGTTGAGTGTAAGCGACCACACCAGAGGCTTGAATGGATCATATAAGGATAATGTTGGGAGAGATGCCACCATCTTTTCAACATTACCAGATGTAGCAGAATCCTCCACACCTGAAATGTGTTCTATAGCAGATAAGGAATATTTAAATATGATTGGTGATATGAAGAGTGTTTTTCCTTCAGAAACTGAGGACTCAACAGATCCACTTGTTGATTTTGACAGTGACAGAATCCCAAAAGGAATGAAAAAGAAATTTGAATTTGTAGAGGAAACCTACAGTTGTAGTGCACCACTTGTCAATGATGCCAAGGTGGAAGTTAAGATTGAAGACTCGTGCGTGGGTGCATATGATGCTAACATGGAGGAAGTATACGTTAATGAGAGACTTTCACCACATGGAAATTTGCTTCCAGAATGTGAAATGGTTCCAGATAGTACAAGGTTTGTAATTATTTGCTATTGTCTTATTGTGTGTAGATTGAATTTGTACCGAGTGGTCAAAAAGGGAGCCTACCCTCCCTCTGCTTGATATGATATGAACACATACATAGTTTAAAAGTCAGGAACATCATCATTTTCAAAGCACAGCAGAATTCTCACCATGTTCTGTCACACTTTGCATTTGCAACTGTGTCAATATCTGAACAAGACTTTTCCCAGGTGCTGGATTGGAAGAGGTTCTGAAGGACCTCTGAGAAGTCCCAGGAGTGGTTCTCCAATGACAGAGTCAGAAATGACCTGTATTCCACAATCCAAGAAATACGATCAGCTGTGGAAACTGCATTCATGTATGGGATTCCGATTTATCTCCATAAAGCCTGCCAGAACATGGCACAGAATTCAGCTGTGCTACAAAATGATGGGCTCCATGCTGATGTTTCGGACTCTTAAACTATCCGGTTTGTATTCACATCAAACATTCAACCATCACTATCATAGTATCGAAATTTAAAGGGCTATGCCAACTTTGTAACCACTCTGTACATTGATTATGGGTCAGAAGCTATAACCATACTGGCTTTCAGCTAATCTGTGCTGAGTCACTTGAATTCTGTTGCCAATATTCTTGTGTCATCTGCTTCATTGCTGAAAGCACAAGAAATCTCGGGGACACCAGCATGAAATGAACTGTAACATGCAGAAGCCTTTGACTTTGTCAATAGCAGGATGACAAGCTTTGGCAATGTCAGTGGCCAGTTCGATGACTGGTTGTTTTTTGTTGACACAGCCCTATACTGTCATCTGTTCTTTTGGCAGTAAGATGTAGAGTTATACCTTTTGCCCAATGTTACTCCTTTTGTAGTATAAACTATTTTTTGCTGTCGGTCATGTGCAGTCACAGACACTTCTGTGTTTTTACCCTTTCTGGACTAGGGATGGGTATAGCTCATCTTACAATCTGTGTCCAATAAAACTGGCAAATGGCATTGTTTGCAGTTCACTACAAATTTCTATTGTTAATGAATGTTAGGCTGTAATCGGACCACATCAAGTGTGTTGTCACCACCTCTATCAAATTTAAGCTGCTAGATGTCATGTTTTCTTCATTGCTGAATTTTACTTGTCCTTGTCACTAATTACATGCTGCTTTTGCTTATAGTTTTGAAAATATCATTGAGTAATTTACATGCATATTGTAAAAGTATTGTACGAGAATTCCATTTGGAATTTCACAGTTAGTGGCCATTCCATCCACCAGAAAGTTTTCAGCAGGGGCGTAAATAACACCCCTGCAACCCCCACAGAGCAGGGGTGTGCAGTAAAAATGATAAATTAAGAAGGCCTGATAGTTCACAAAAGTTTTCCTGTGTTACATTACATTTTCAACCAAACATATTATGCCCCTACAACTGCAAACAGAAAATGTTACTCGCTAGAAATATAGAAAGTGAATTGCCAAATTAGAAGAAAACCTTCATTAGATGAATAGTTCAAGTCATTGCTTACGTCGCCAGAGGGTAGACGACAGCAAGTCAAAGATTGGATGGTTGTCTAGATTTGATTCCTTGTTGGCAATTCAAGTAAATTTCCATTTAATCTTAAACTGTTTGTCAAAAGTCATTGTAATGTCAAACAAAATGCAGAAATAGCGAAAGCATCTGCATTACGAAAGAAATTCCAAAGTAAATCTTGGAACATGTAAATGTTGTTTCCAAAACTTTCCAAAGTTCCAGCATATTCCTTGAGGCATGCAGTCTTTACATGGTGTTAACGAGCCTCGGAATAATTTTTTGGTGTTAGAAAATGCAGCTAAAAAATGGCCAGGAGGTGGGAAATAGAAACGTCAATTTCTACCAAACGGAAAATAAAAGTAAAAAACTTGTTTGACGAGCCGACATAAGATGTTAGCTTTCTTGACCCCATTGGATTGTTTTAAAGTAAAGATTTTACCCTGTGCTTTAGATATTCTAGTAAATCAAGTATACAACAGATTTCAGAGTATGAAACAACTCGAATGAAGCTTCATCTTTTTAATTCTAACAGTCCTAATGGAGCACTCTGACAATTGCTAGAATATGTTTCTAATTTCTGGGAGAAATATGAAGAAGGCGTATCTTGCACTATAGGTACAGAAATTGTTAGTTTTCGGAATGTAGTGTTAACTGAAATCAAAAGAAGGTACATATCAACCATCAGCGAAGTTGCATAATTTCTCTTGATATAAAACAACATTCTGATTAGTTGCATTCCTTATATGATGTATTTGATCCACCTGTGATGTCTTGATCAGCTGATCCAAGCTAAAATTGATCAAAAATTACTTGAGAAGCACAATGGCAAGAGTGAGATTGAGTGGAATGAATGGCAGTTTGGTCAAGAATTTGCTCCCATCAAAAAACTCAAAGCACTGGTAATGGTCATTTAACAATATTGTAATTTTTATATTAAAGTGTATCTTCTATTTCCAATTATAATATATATATATATATATATATATATATATATATATATATATATATATATATACCTTTCATACCAGTTTTTTACATTCCTGATTCAAATTACATCTTATGTATTTTCATATTTGTATATACATAAAATAAATGTAGGAGGCGTGAATTAATCTATTAGAAAAGAAAGCTTTTATTTATAAATGAGTAGGGGCGCACAACCGAAAGTTTTGGGGGAGGGTTTGCAGAACGTCTTAGTTACCCTACTGGTTTTCAGGTTATTTTCATTTATTAATTCTAAAATACCTTATCAATATATGTTGTCAGTACCTTTTAATCAATGTTTTTTTTTCCAAAAATTGTTACAGAAAAGATATAAAGGTAAGAAAATTTATTGAAAATGTAACATATTAAACAGGCACCCACGGACCACGAAAACGTACAGAGGACATCAAAACAAACAACTTTTCTCAGTAACATTTTTCTCGTTGGTGCTAGTTTCGGCACTACAGTCGTTCAAAAAAGCCGGTTTTACCAGATGCTGGCAACCATACACATCATTTGATCGGATCTGTGACGTCATTTCCTGCAGCGAAACAGTGCATGGCAGTGTTGCAAGGAACACCCAAATGTTGGGGAAAATAACAGACTACCAACCACATTATGATCTGTAAAACGAAGATAGGGTCGCGTCCAGTAGACCGAACATCTAGGTAAACACAGCCTACCAGCCAGAAGACCAGCAGTCATCCCAGGGGAAGGAGGAAGTGAACCAACGATGCGAAAGATGGTAGAAAAACAATGTATACAAAACAAAGTGCCAATATCGTATTTTGTTCCTTAGCCTACATGTCAAATATAATCATCATAAGAACAAACTTTATTGGACACAATTTACATTTGGCTGTTTTCACCCAGCTACCTGTCAAATATTTGTAAATCTTGTTGCAAGGTTAATATCTACAGGTTTGTATATCCATTTGTCCTGATACATGCATTGTGGTATTAATAGAGGCAGTATCTGAGGTTCACGTTCTTACATTATGGCTATAACATGCACAACCAAGGGTTTTTAGGTTGTTACAAGCTAATGATGATTCAGCATGGAGTATACTGCCGTATTCACAGTAATGTTGCAAACTATTTCATGTGTATCCGGTGTGTAGATAAACACAGTCGTCGGAGAGCTTGTTTTACTACTACTTATATCACATTATTTTCAACCATTTTTGCCCCTTGCCGCATGTACATTACATTACGTGTTACCTTTGAAATTTTGAGTTCTTTCATTTCTATTTTGTCAACTGTTCAGTGTGTCACAGACAACAAGTATCAGAAAGACGAAGTGGATAGACTAAATTGTAGATGCCAATTGGGCAGCGAGATTTGCAAATATGTGATATGTAAGCTGAGACAAAATTCAATATTACCACTTCCATTTGAATTCCTTTTTTTTTTTCTACCATTTTTTGTATAGTTTGTTCACTTCCTGTTGGATTACAGAACATGTTTTCTCGCTTTCTTTTACGGTACATAATGTGGCTGATGGTACCTATGTCATTGTTCACAGAATGTGTGTGTTCCTGGCAACCCTGAAATGCATCGCTTGACGACAGGAAAAGACGTCTTAAATGCAATAAAATGTTGTGTGTGGTCGTTAGCTTTCAGGCGGCAAAACAGACTTTTTGAACAACTGTAGCGCCAAAACTAGACACCAAGAGAAGTGTTACTAAGAAAAGTTGTTTGTTTTGATGTTCTCTGTATGTTTCTGTGGTCCGTACGTGCCATTAAAGTGACAACCTGTAAACTTGTGGAAATATGACATGTAGATATCACACTAAAAAAACAATTTGTTAAGGTTTTTTGTGAAAAACATAAAAATAAGTCTCCTGGGAAAACTCCATATTTTTAAGCACCTCCGAAGTGGTTTATCAATACCATTGACATTCAATGGAATCATTACAACCCAGAACTGTCCATTACTGTACACTGCAATTCTTATAATTCTCATGTGAAGGTAAGAAATTTTATGGGATGTCATGGTTTGAAATACAGGACATGGAAGAAATGAAGGAACAAAATGATTGATTGTTTCATTTGGTTATTTTAAGTCACTTTTCTGTTACTTTTGGCTGATGGTATCATGAGGATGAATGATGATAAGAAATTGAAGAAAGGACAATCATCATCACTCATGGACAGGACCACAATACATTCCCCTCAGATGATTATTCTGGCTCAGAGTTTAGAAACTAGAAACTTGTTTGGCTGCAAGAGTGCAGAACATGGTGTACTGTGCTGCAGTCACACTATAACTGTTTTTTTTTGTTTCATATTGGATGCAATAAACATGCTAAACATTCAATTCTCAACGTGGAACCACTGAACTTTATGCATGTAATAATTTTTTCTTTGTGCATGTGTGTGTTATTTTTAACTGTTTGCAATGATTTTAGTTATTGTAAATGTTTAAGAGAGTGTATTGCATTTGTAAATATCACGTGGCATAACAACTTGTGAAGACTAGTGCCTCCCTACTGACTGCTGCCTCACTTCCACTTTTCAGTGGACATGGGAGATCATCCAACCAATTATGGAGTGACGTGTGGTCATCATAATGAATCCAAGTTGTTCTTGTAGGTTTCCATGATCGTGTTACACTACTCATTCATAGCTCCCCAATTTCCTCCTGATGGCGGTTGGTCACCAGTCTCATACATTGGGAGAAATCTCTGGAAAAGTTGTTACGCTTGCTCCAGGAGACTCCATGCATCTCATAGCCAGATTCCAAAGCTTGCACCTTAGACCACATGGCCATGGTTCGGGATGTACTACATTGCTAGTTCAGGGAAAATTGCTTGGTGCATACATTCATTCTTACATTGCCATTTTTGAATATGTATTGGAAATGAATTGCTGATCTGTATCCTTTTCATACAAATTTAAAATGTCAACATTAAATTATTTCTGTATGAAAATTATTTTAAAAAATGAAAGAATTTATTCATGCTAATCAACCCATGTATGTGCTTTTACAAATTTGGTTGTTTTGGACAATGCACAGCACCATTTTTATGTCGGTGTCATCCGTATAGAAGAGACTGACCATGGCCATCTTTATTAAGGCCAGATGCTGAAATGTGGCAATGCTGTCTCGCTGGCTTGAAAATCAAAGCAGAAATCATGGTGGGAATAGTGAAATTTTTGTTGATTCGAAAGGAAAGTAGGGAATCTTAAGTAAAATGTTCTAGTTTTTGTAAATTTAACATTACGCAGTAAGTGGAAAACATGCAGTAACAGTGGAAATGTAGATTTGCTGTTAAATTACTGGAAATAAGGAGTAAAAATTAGGCCAACTTTACATATCATATCAGGCATGGAATGTTTAAGATAAATGAGTAGTTTTCCATTATTTTATGTGCTATAATTCCGGAATAACATTGAGCATCTTATGTAGTAAGTGTTCAATTACTACATTACAAAATTACATTCTTGTATTGCAATATTACTGATTATATATTATTAGAAACAAAATATCAAGAAAATATAGCAATTTCTATAATTTTATATGGAATTTAACTTTGATTTTAATTATCTATGGTGAGCACTGCGTTGACACATATACCAGTGAAGGGCTAACCTATAGAATAACTTTCTGGGACAATGCATATCAGCGTAGATAGGTATTTGTCATACAGAAGCAATTAGTAGTACAAGTCATATTGTGGCGATAAAGAAATCATGTAGAATAGCACTTTACAAGAAGGTTACCATTCTGCCATTTCCGTGCTTGTTTAAACGAGGGTTATTTTTTAAGTAAGGTCCATTTTGCAATAAAAACGAAGTAAGTAAATGTTCTTCAAAAAAACATTTATATTCTGAATTTAAATACACTCTATTTTTCTACATAATTTCCTTGCCGTTTTAAACATTTATCGTAACGAACAATGAGTTTTTGGATACCCTCCTCATAGAACTCTGCCGCCTGTGATGATAGCCAGTTACGCACGGTTGTTTACACTTCTTCATCAGTGTCTAAATGCTTGCTGATAGGAAGGTGTTCAGATTGCGGAAGAGGTGGTAGTCGCTAGGTGCAAGGTCTAGACTATGGATGGTCAACACATCATCGCCGGTCAAAGTGAAAGCAAAACACACTTTCAAAGCGCAAGATCATGGCAGCTGTGTTTTGGGACAGGCAGGATGTTTTGTTGGTAGGTTTTTTGCCGCAAGGAACAACAATTACCTCAGCTTCCTACTATGAGACCCTAAGAAAACTTCGTCGAGCAATCCAGAACACGGCATGGAATGCTGTCAGCCGCTGTCGTACTGATTCATGGCAATGCAAGGCCACATGCTGCGGCTGAAACTCAAGATCTGATCGAATCTTTTGGCTGGGAGATATTCGATCATACGCCATACAGTCCAGAACTTGCACGTAGCGACTACCACCTCTTCCGCCATCTGAAGACCTTCCTGGGTGGCAAGCGGTTAGACGTTGATGAAGAAGTGAAAACGACCGTGAGTAACTGGCTATCATCACAGGCGGCAGAGTTCTAGAGGAGGGTATCCAAGAACTCGTAGTTTGTATAATATTTAATATATATTAAGTATATAATATTTAAACCGGCAAGGAAATTGTGTAGAAAAATAGAGAAGTGTAAGTAAATTCAGAAAATAAATACTTTTTTTAAACAATATTTACTTACTTCGTTTTTATCCAAAACTGACCTTACTTAAAAAATAACCCTCATATATTATCTGGTAGATTATTGAAACCTAATGAATGCAAATTCAATGTCAAACTGAAGTGTGTTAGGACAAATACATAAAATAATTAAGAGCAACAAACCTAAAATGAAGATGTTCACATCTAAAACTAGAGGAAGTAGCAAACTTACTAACAGGTCTAACCTACCAAAAAACAAAAAACAAAATTTACAAATTCACTGAGGTACAAAAATCTAACCGGTCAAACCTAATAAAGGCAATTAATTGTTAGCATGAAAATAACATAACACACATGTAAAATTACCTAAGCTGACAAAAGATAGAGTATTTGTTCTGTTCTAAATGGCAGATTATAACAAACATTGAGCATCTTAGGTAGTAAGTGTTCAATTACTACTTGCAATAACTATCATTTTACAAATAAAACTATGTATATATAGGTAACACAGTTTATATTTGGAGATTTTGCAGCGTCAGAATATATCAGTTACGTACAAGGATGCAAAACTTTAATAACTCGGTCAAAATACCATCAATGTCATCCTGCCTCTGTCATGGTTATAGCTTTTGGATATCACTGATTGTTTTGCACATCATGATTAAAAAACTCTTAATGCCATCAATAGTGGATGTTTATTAAATTTAATGATTCACATGTAGAAAGCAAGTAAAGCTACTTCGTGAAATGCAGATATACCAGGTGTATAAGCTTAAATGTGCTGTTTTGTAGTCAGAAAAATACATGGTTTGTTCATAGAAAGCAACAAGAAATTTATTCAAAGTACTTGCCCTCACGAGCTACACATTTTGCCTACCTCTCGGGCAATTTGTGGATACCCTGCCAAAAAAAGTCCTTCTCTTTTGAGGCAAACCACTCATCAAGCCATTTTCGGACGTCTGCATACGAATCGAAGTGCTGCTCAGCGAGGGCGTGGCCCATCGACGAAAACAGATGATAGTCGGAAGGGGCCAGGTCTGGTGAATAGGCGAAATGGGGTAGCACCTCCCAGTTGCGTGTCTCCAAGTAGTTTTGGACCAGTCTTGATGTATGCGATGGGGCGTTGTCGTGGAGGAAAATCAGCTTGTCATGTCTTTGTTGATAATCCGGCCTTTTGTCACACAGAGCATGGTGCAATTTGATCAGTTGTTGGTGGTAGCGGTGGTCAGTGACAGTTTCACCAGGTTTCAACAGCTCAAAGTAGACGATACCCTGTTGATCCCACCAAACACACAGCATCGTCTTCCGGCCGAAGCGATTTGGTCTCGAGGAAGATGTTGATGGTTGTCCAGGATCAACCCACGATTTCTTGCGTTTAGGATTCTTGAAATATATCCACTTTTCATCGCCAGTCACAATCCGATGCAGGAAAGACTTTCTTTTTTGTCAGGCAAGCAAGATTTCGCATGTGTTTTGGCGTCTCTCCAGCTGCCGATCGGTCAATTCATGCGACACCCATTTTCCGATCTTTTGAACCTTTCCCATGGCACGTAGACGCATGGAAATGGCTGCTTGAGTAACACCCAATTGCTCGGCAAACATCTTTTGCATTTGGGTATCGTCCTCGTCCAAAAGAGCCTGCAATTGATAGTCCTCAACCTTCCTAGGCCGATTTTCACGTTTCTTGTCGCTCAGGTCAAAATTGCCATCTTTGAACCAATGAAATCAATCCCTGCACATTGCTTCCGATACAGCACTGTCACCATATGCCTCCACAAGCATTCAATGTGATTCGGCAGCCGATTTCTTCAAATGGATGCAGAAACGCAGAGCTTCCCGCATATGCTCTTTTTCTGGCACAAAACTAGACATGCTTACCACAGGAACACTGTCTGTTGTTGTCTGCACATGCTGACGATGTGCACTGATTCGTGTTGGCAGATGTCCAACTCATAAAAACACCAGGTATTGCATGCCCATGGTAGCTTCATACGCTCACTAACACCATCCATGAGCAAACAGATTTAAGCTTATACACCTGGTACAGCTCAGAAAATCCAATGCATATTTAACAAACAACTTTACAACTTACTACAGTACTTTAATAAAAAATTAAATAAGTTGAATAAACTCGCTGATACAATTTGGGCGAATGAAGTTATTACGGGATGAATAGGCTACAGAAAATTATTACTTCTTTACGTTTGGACATTTTCTCTAATGTTTTCTTCCGAGCAACATCGGCCGGCTGATGTCAAAGTTTACAGGGTTGCCAAATTGAAGGCTCCGGCCTCCCTTTAAAGATGGCCATGGACTGACACAAACTGTGTCCGAGTTGTTTGCAGTATTAAGTGTATTGTTTTAGGGTTGACTGGAACTGTTTGGACATAAGTCGTAAGATTCCTGTATCTAAGTCGAATCATTAACTACATTTGGACTAACCTATAGTGATTGAAACATAATGTATAAGATGATCAGAATATAATAGTAATTCTCTGGTAATTCAGCATAAGAATTTTGATTGTAACATTTATTTACTTTTATCTTTTAATGTAAATATAGACATGGTCATGAATGCTTGAAAGAGATTGTCTTGAGAGTAAAACAGTATTAGAAGAGTGAAAAATAGAGGTTTAGAACAATGTGTAGAAATTTCACCAAAAAATGCAGGCTTGACCAGGACTTGAAAACTGTTCTCTGTCATACAGTATCATTGTCTCTGTCAGTGCTACCACAATATGATCTGTTGCCTTGGAAAAACTGTTGACATCAAAGTTTTCTCTCAGCATAGAGTAAAGGTCTCAGTATGCCCGAGACCGTGGGTTCGAGTCCTGGTGAAGCCACTATTTTTTGTTGACATTTCTACATAGAATACCTTCTCTGTGTGTCAAATCTTAATGGAACAGCATCTAGTGTCTGAAAATGCAAATTTTATTTACTAAAGATATTGTATTTTTTGCAGGTGTGCTGGCAATAAGAACACTGAAATTTCTTCAGTTGCTTCATCAAAGACCAAAAAAGTAACTTGTCCTTTAAGTTGTAGAACTTGTGGGAAAACATTTAAGAAAAAATCTCTTCTCCTAGTACATTCAAAAATACACACGGGTGTTCGACCATTTCTTTGTGATATTTGTCGGAAGCCATTTAGTCGGAAATGTGATCTTGCAGTCCATGGAACAATACATTCAGAAGACCGCCCCTACAGCTGCAATACTTGTGGAAAATCATTCAAGACAAAACATGATTGTTCAAAACATACAAAAAGACACACTGGAGTGCGTGCATTTTGTTGTAGTCATTGTGGAAAGTCATTTCTGAGGAAAGATGAGCTTTTTTCTCATCAAACTACGCATTCAGACACTCGCCCTTACATGTGCAGCACTTGTGGACAGACATTTATGAGGAATTGTTATCTCACAGTACATGAAAGAACACACACGGGTGTTCGGCTATTTTCTTGCAATCTTTGTGGGAAGTCATTCATTCAGAAATGTCATCTTGCAAACCATGGAAAAAGTCATTCGGAAGACTGCCCCTACAGCTGCAATACTTGTGGAAATTCATATAAGAGAAAAGGTGATCTTGCAAGACATATTAGGATACACACCTAAGTGCACACATTTTGCTGGACTCTTTGCAGAATGTCGTTTGCGAACAAAAATGATCTTTCTAATCATGAGACTATGCATTTGGGACCTTGACATTAGATTTGCAGTACCTGTGGAAATTAATTTAAGAGAAATCACTGCCTCAGTACACAAAAGAATATGCGTGGGTGTTCGACCATTTGCTTGTTACCTTTGTGTGAATTATTTTATCCAGGTAATTCCTCTTATAACCCCTGATTGCTCCTACAGTTGAAAAACTTGTGGAAAATAATTTAAAAGAAAAAGTGATCTTCCAAGTCAAAAATACACACATTTTGTTGATGTATTTTGTGAAAAATTATTTCTACAAACAGTTCACCTTACATTCAAATAAAAATATATAAATAACTTAGGCAAGTGAGTAGGAATGATTCAGAATGACGTTTCGGAAGTCTGTACTACTTCCTTCATCAGGTAATAAAATGAAGAAAAAAAACTTTAGGTGCCAAACATGGTACCGCGTTGTCAAATCGTAAGTTGAGGATTCAGGTTGAGGATAGAAAAGGTAAAAAACTTACGGTGACAGCATAAAAACTCCGAAGGAAGTCTTCGCTGGTTAAAAAATTTCCTATGTTAAAAACAAAAACCACAACTAAGACAAATAAAAATCGAAGTCTTACTACAGTCCCGTAGTGACTTCCGTCAGTGTTGGGTAGAACACATAGACTGTGAGCGCTCCTATCCAGCATTGAAGGTGAAATTTTCCCTCCAGTGTTACCCTCTTACGATCGTATACGTCACCATTCCAAGGTGAACTCCCTTTCTTCTTCGACGGCCTTCGCAACCTCGGGAGTGACATGGAAACCCATTTTAGTGTCGGTATTTACCGCTTTATCCCACTTTTTAAGAAAAGCGATCCACCCTTCCTCCAGATTACCATCATCTCTGTTAAGCTTCTTTCTTTTTCCAGTGCATATAAATGCAGCTTCATTAATTTATTCTCCTCTTTCTTAATTACTTCCCTTTTTATAAAACTATATCCGCTCATTATGATATGTTCGGATAGGCCTGTTTTAGGTATCTTTATCATGTTCATCCCATCTAGTGCGCATGTTTGTCCCCGTCTGCCCTACATATTCATTCCCGCATTCACATTCGATCCGGCATACCCCTTATTGTTCTTCCGGGTTATCCTTGTTCCCCCTCCCTTTTTTTGTACCCGGTAAAATTCTTTTCAATATTTCTAGGGGCCTTCATCCTGCATTTTACGCCGTTTTTTCTCATTGTTTTTGCGATCTTTTCGGAAAGCCCCTTGTAATAGGGGATTCCGACGAAATGCCCTTAAATATTATATGTTATTTATATATTTTTATTTGAATTTATAGTGAGTAAAACGCACCATTGTAATATGTCAGTTCACCTTACAAACCATGAAAGGACACACTAGTGAGATCACCCATATTTTTGCAATACTTGTGGAAAAGCTTTATAGAAAAGAAATGTACTTTTTAGACCTGAAAAGGTACGTTAAAGCATTCATCCATTTAGATGTAACCTTTATGGAAAACCATTGCATCAGAAATGTGGTTGTACAAAACTCGGAAGAATTTATTGAGGCGATTGATATACAGTTGTGGAACTTGTGGAAAACCATTCAGCTATAAACATAATCTCCTAATTCATGAAGAAGAACTTATATCACTTCATCAGCTTCCTTGTGATTTTTGTGGGGAAACTTATAACCCAAACCATTCTCTTTTGTTTGGAGCATGTAAAGAAACTTGTTATTATTCAGTCTATTATCTGGTAATGATTGTAGTAAATATTTTCATGTAAAATCTATTTTCTAAAGAATATACATATTATGCCTTTGGGACCAATCATGCTCTTTGCTATGTTTTATTCAACCTGCTTGTGTGTGTCATTTCTCCTTTGAGTAGAGTGTAGTTAGAATACTTTTAGTGTAATGCCAAGTCAGTGACGTCGTTAGTAGGACCCCCCAAACAAAAGATTTGATCGATTAAAAATTATCCTTAATTAATACTACATACTATTTTCTGGTAAATTTGTAGCAGAGTTGGAAACACTGTGTGGGAAACAAACCTATTATTCCGAAGAAAATCTTTGGAAGCAAATGTAGGACAGCAAAATTCCACCCTTTCGTTGCTTACCAGTTTATAACCAAAGTCATAAAGTCTGCCTGCTTTGAGGTTATTACCCTTGCCCTAAGTTCCTGGAAACCAGAGATCCGACTCTTTTGTTGCAAATGACCTTACAGATGGAATCAAGGACTCCGTCGAGGCCGAGCGGTCAACAGTAGGGAGTGGAGTGATATATGGAGAGAGTTCTCCAGTACTGACATTGTTCTGAGATTTAAAATTTCTCCTTGCTTCAGCTTGAGAGCCACAGATTAGCTTTGTGTTCTTGCTTGCGAGCAAGATCTGCTATCGGGTTGCTATGTTCACTGTGTATTTGTTTGTGTGTGGGAAGAGTTCTAGCGTTGTCGTGCATTTCCATTTTGAATGGATAAATTTATCAAAACTGGATATTTTAAAGCTATCTCAAAACATGTGGAACATGATGACAATGAAGAGGGTGTTGATCCAAGTTCTGACGTTCCAAAGTTAGACAAAACAAGTGAATGTACGAGGCTTGTCCGGAAAGTAAAGATACAAACCAAGAATAAGATATAAAAGAAATGTATTGCTCGCAACTAAAGTTACACTTGATACACTGATACCGAGGCTATTTCTCCACATAAGTACCACTATTCTCCAAACATTTGTTCAGAAGCGGAACAAGTTTTTTTATCCCTGAATTGTAGAAATCTGCCGCCTGCATCTGGAACCAAGTTGTGACTTCTTCCCTGACTTCATTGTCATCGGCAAAGTGTTTTCCACCAAGATGTTTCTTGTACAGGAACATGTGGTAGTCGCTGGGAGCAAGGTCGGGGCTGTATGGCAGATGGTGATGGACCTCCCATTGAAACTGTACAAGCAGATCCTTGGTGACATTCACTGCATGGGGCGGGTGTTGTCATGAATGAAGCGGATTCCACTTGACAACATGCCTCTCCGTTTGTTTTGAATTGCACATCGAAGATGTTTCAAAGTCTGGCAGTAGGTTTCAGCATAAATAGTTCTTCCAGGCGGCATGAATTCCACCAGCAGGATGCTGTGGTGATCCCAGAAAACGGTTGCCATCAGCTTGCGGGTTGAAATTGATGTTTTGAATTTTTTGGCTTTTGGAGAATTGGTGTGGCACCACTGCAGTGACTGCTGCTTGGATTCAGCTGTATGGTGGAACTACCATGTTTCATCACCTGTCGCAATGGAGTCCAGTGCACTCCCTCTTCTGCGTAGCTTGTAAGAAAGTCCAGTGCATATCCCAGTCGTTTGGTTTTGTGTTCGTCAGTCAAATGTGTTGGGACCCAGCATGCACAACTTTCTGTACCCTAACCCACTCACAATTTCATGAATAGTGGTTTTCGAACTGTCAGGAAACATAATTCTCGAATTGTCACCTGCCTATTCGCACGCACCTCTGCTTCAATATGTTTGCAAAGGTTGTCAGTGATCACGGAAGGCCTGCCACTTCTCTCTTCATCATGAACATCACGTCAACCTTGTGCGAAGGCGTGGCACCATTTCGCCACATTTTGACGATTCATTACGTTCCCGTACAGTCACAATTTCTAGGTGGATCTCTGATGGACGCTTTCCTTGTGCCTGCAAAAAACTGATCACGGCGCGCACTTCACACTTGGCGGAATTCGGTATCACCGCTGCCATTTCCAACGCGTGTTCCTCGCACAAGACTCAGCGCAGCACTGCTGACTTACTCCCAATCCTCGTCGCATGGATCACGGTTACTGCCAGTGTTGCCAACTTTGGTAACTTTGGTACACGTTTTTCCCCTAATGTGCAAATGTGTTTGTATCTTTACTTTCCGGACAAGCCTCGTACTAATGTGAAAACAATTACTGATCTTTTGTTAGATAATCCTAGGCAACCACTTTTGCAAGACTATCCAAATATTACATTCGAAAAGCGAAAGGGATCATTTTAAAAACACTGGTTTGCATCTGTGCCATGGCTAGAATGTAGTGTGGAACTTGACACATGCTTTTGTTTTCCATGCTGTAAATTTGGCACAGATTCAGCATATGCAGAACCAAGTTTCAGGAAAATAGGGGTGCACAACTGGAAGAAAGCATGTGAAAAAATCAAGGAACACGAAGGACTGTCCTATCATCTAAAATGCATGAAACTGTGGGCGAATTACCAAGTGAGTACCAATCAGTTTTGTAAAACAATTACGTGTGTGTGTGTGTTCCTAGTTTAAATTCAATAATGAAATATGTGTATGTCTGTATCCAGTGTTCAAATTGAAAAAATGCGGAGGAGAAAATTTCACAGATTCCCTATTGAAATTTTGAGATTTGTACCTGATTGAAAGCCAACTGCATTGGGCAGTTCACCCTCTAGGGGAAGGGTCTCAAGAATCCCGTATCTAAAACATACGGACTGATTTATATAAATTTCTCGGGTTCAAAGTAAATAACAAATTTTCCAATTAATGTACATGATTTCAGTAATCAATGATCTTGTCTCAGTGGACGTTTATTAAATATCAGAATTATTTTTCTTAGAGGAAGGCAAATTAATCAAAAAATATTTTCTCATTGAATATATATTGGAATTTGCAAACCAACAGTAGTATTAATTTTAATGTAAAATTTAGTACATACTGACAATTTATATGCTGATATTAATGTAACATTTACTTGAAATTGAAAGAAATGATTACGTCAAATTCTTAGCAATGGCAAAATATGATCGAGAATATACAAGGTGCATTCGATAAATAACCGGAAAAGTGTTGTAAACAAAATATGTTATAAGCACCAAAAGAAGTACAGTACTATGTTTCAATATAGCCCCCCCCCCCCCAGTTCAATGCACCTACACCAGCGCTTGATAAGGGCACTGATCCCACAGGAAAAAAAAATTTTTGGACACGTGTGCAACCACTCATGCACCGCTATTGGACTTCTCGTCATTCTGGAACCTCGATCCACTTAGTGTATCTTTCAGTGGGCCAAAGGTGTGGAAATCAGAAGGCGTGAGATCAGGCTAACATGGAGGGTGGAGTAAGGACTAAAACTTTAGGTCCTCGATGGCAGTGTGTGGTCTCGCATTGTCATGGAGCAAAAGCACACCAGTGGATATCAGGCCACGTCCTCTTTGCAGAGTGCCTGGTTTCAGTTTCTCGCGCAAAAGGTTGGAGTATATGGTACTGTTTAAATTATGACCTCTGGGCATGGAATGTTCAAGACTGTACTGAACTGTCATGCGGCGATGAATTTCTATCAGTTTCACGCCTTCACTCAACAAAAATCTCACGACACTTCGCTGCTCCAGCTTGGAGCACTCCTGTAAGGGTGCCGCCATCTTGTGTATCTGTTTCCCAGCATCCCGTGCACGAGGCAGGTGTGGCAGCCCCAGCTATGAATAGCTTCCAGATGCATTCACAAAATAACGAACTTATAACAATCACAGTCGTATTTTAGATTTTTTATACTACTTTTCCAGTTATTTATTGAATGCACCTTGTATGAGAGAAAATTCTTTACCTGGCCAGGAGTTAAATTAAAACTTCTTCCCCCATTTTAATTCGAACACTGGATGTACTTTGATTTTCTTTTCTTGATTTTACATTACTTTACTGACACTTGTGGCTAATGTCAAAGATATGCAACAGTGATACAAGAAATTAATGAATAGACAGTAACAAAAGACACGCCTGCCTGTCCAGACGAGGACATCGCGTAGTGGTAATGTCATCACCATATAATTAAGAGGTCCTTGGCTCGATATCTAGTGGATGCACATAGTGATTCGGATCCAACTTTAAACTGCACGTCCAGTTCCGATTGGTCTCCTGTCTGTGCATGAAGAGGACTTGAAACAAAAACTCACGGACTCGAACTTACAACATTTGGGGACAAAATCGTAATTCGGGAGCTAACGTGCTCAGCCACTGAGCCAGCAAAAATTCAAATAGTTTTTCATTTTGCTATTTTGCCTTTTTTCCTACCTCGTAGGTTAATTTTTACAAGTCGATGTGGATAGATGAATGATGGACGGATGGAAAGGTGATGGGAGCATAGGACAAAGAGAATGAGTCACCAATGGCTGGTGGAGGTTCGAACATGGGATCTCTGATTTCATAGCCACTCCGCCACGAACACTGGAATAAATTATATAAGTAGTGCCATTGTTTAGAATAGATGTCGGGGAGAGTGGAAGCCTAGCTAATAATAACAATGCACACTAATGATTTGTTGGCTTTGCTAGCAGATGTTAACGGGTCTGCCGATACCTCACAGAACGGAGAAAATTTTTTACCTATATTTGCAATGTTTTTTGTTTTTTTTAAATATAGCACTGACGAATGAAGGAACAAAGCTAATCTCCATGGTCTAGAGCAGGGGTTACCAAACTTTTTCGTTACACGGCACCCTTAGTGTTTCAAGATTTTTCCACATTGCACAAGTCAGAATGTAGGCCTATCTAATACTTGCTTTGATTGATTGATTGATTGAATTGATGTTTGAAGTCAATAGTAAGACTAATCAGGACTGGACCTACAGTTTAAAGTGGGATCCGAACTACTATGTGCCTCCACCGGGTAACGAACCCGTGCCCCCTTTATTACAAGGTGGCAACTCTAACACTATGCCACCGGGGATGCCCTATCTAACACTTGTAACGCTCTGTTAGTGTGCTTAGGCTGCTTGCCTTAAGTTAAAAAATAAACATATATTTTAAATTCAGAAACATTTTTTATGTAAAAAGTACTAAATAAGAACATGTATTTGGAACAATCATATCAATTACTGAATTTCAGTGAAAACATTGGACCATCTCGCAGCGGCCTCATGAGCCTACCAAGGTCTTGCGGTGCACACTTCGGGAACCACTGCTCTAGAGATTACAATTTGTCTAAAACTGAGTCCTAGGTTTGAATCCTGAAGGAGATATTATTTTCTTTCATTATTACAATAACTGATCCCATTGGTGTCGCAATCAAAAATAGTGTAAAGTCCAGTTTATGCTCAAATAGATTAATTGGGACTGGATTTATAATTTAAATTGTACTCGGACCCATTGTGCAGTGTCTCCATCGACACTCTTTGGTTACAAGGGAGCATGGAAAACCACACCGGGGAGTCCTGCCATGGTAAACGTGTCGTTATACTAAATATGCAATATAAAGTGAAAACTTGCATTTATTCTTGAGAATGTTAAACAAAAGAACAACAACAACAATAAACTGAACATTGAGTGGCCAATTATATTCTGCATATTACATATCATAATTGGGATGGCCATTTGTGACTTTTCCTTTATTAATTGCCATTCATAACCATCAACATTGCGATTAACTAAAAGTAACAGAAAAGCGGTACAAAATTAAAAAAATAAAATCAATAGGTGTGAAACTGAAAAGAAAGGTAATAACAAGTTGACATTTACTGTACTTACTATTTTTTGTGCTTTTTGAAGTTGTTAAATTTTGTCATTTTTAGCGCCAATTTACCTGTCTATTTAGCATGCTTTGTGGCTATTATAAACGTGCTCCCTACTAATAACACAAACTGAGACAGAAATAAACAAAGTGTGAAAATACCTACTTCATTGTCTTCATGACACTTGTACAAACCACCAACGTCGTTTTGCGAGAATGCAGGGTGAGGCGCACAATTTTCGAAATTGCCGCAAAAAAAGTGGCATGCTTCCTATTTTTTCTACAGCGTGTCCGGAATGGGACTTACGGTTTTTAAAAAGTTTGTGGTTTTAATATGGGCAGAGATAGGGAAGAAAGAAAACTCAAAAAGTTTTGTTCTTCAAAAAAATGGCGTTGGTACTCGAAAAGGCGCAATGCGTGTGGTGGTTTGCAGAGACAAAAAGTGTTGTTCAAGTGCAACTAAACTTCCGAACGTGTTTACCACAAGGATCCTCCATCATGCAACAGTATCCAGGCGTGGAAGGAACAATTTTTATCGACAGGGAGTGTAGTGAAACCTCACAGTGGTGGTAAATCACGTGTGTCAGACCGTAGTCCGAGGAAGTCAATTCGCGCAGTGAGCTGCCAGCTGGGAATTCCAAGGTCAACTGTGCACGATGTGGTACATAAACGATTACGTTTGCGTGCGTATAAGTTGCAATTGTTGCACGAAATTAAGCCTAACGACAAGCCAAAAAAATTAGAATTTGCCAATGACATTCTACACAAGATTGATAATGACCATAATTTTCTATCGAACATTGTTTTCTTAGATGAAGCAACTTTTCACTTGTCTGGCTGTGTTAACAGACAATGTTAGGATATGGGGATCTGAGAATCCGCATGCGTATGTGGAACATTCCCGAGATAGTCCAAAATTGAATGTTTGGTGCGCTTTAACACTTAATGAAGTTATAGGTCCCTTCTTTTTCATTGAGCAAACCATAACAGGAAATGTGTTTCTAGACATGCTTCAAAACTTTGCAGTTCGTTCCCCAATTACAACATTTGCCACCTCAAGTGATTTTCCAATTGGATGGTGCCCCACCACATTGGAGCCTACAAGTGAGGGAGTATCTTGATACGGAATTTCCAGAACGTTGGATAGGCCGTGATGGGCCAATTAGGTGGCCACCATGCTCCCCTGATGTAACCCATCTGGGCTTTTTCTTTTGGGGGTATGTGAAAGACATTGTGTATTCCAGTGAAAAGGTTTGTAACCTTGATGAACTGATGACCCGCATTTGGAATGCGATTGCTTCTGTCACACCTCAGATGTTACAGAATACGTGGAGCGAGATTGAATTCAGGCTGGATATTCTCAGAGTCACAAATGGAGCTCACGTGGAGTTATACTGAGTTACAATGACTTGTAAGTAATACCAATAAAACTTTTTGAGTTTTCCTTCAAAATGCATGTTTTCTTTCTTCCCTATCTCTAACCATATTAAAACCACACACTTTTAAAAACCGTCAGTCCCATTCCAGACACCCTGTATTACTTCTCGAGGCACTGGTGTACACATGTGGGAGCTGATGAGGCTACAACTCTCCCGAAACTTTGAGAAAAGCAAAATTTTGAAATAAAAACTGTAAAGAAATCGGGGGAGGGGGGGGCAAATTGGTAAGTGCAACCCCCACACCCTCTAAAATGACCCTAGATAACATTTCTGTCTTTTAACAACTTTCAAAAGGAAGCTTAAAAGTGGTACTTACAAAATGTTTTATATTGTCTCTCCCCCCCTCCCCTCTAAAAAAAATCCTGCGTACGATAGTGTCTGGAGGAGAATTTCAAATCACTTGCGTAATTTGAAGTGCTGCTTGCGCTGGAATACTGCTAGAATTTAAATTTGACAATAATTTCAGTGTTAAAGGCTTCATCATTATTACTATTTTTAATAATGATTTTATAACCCTATTATTGTTATCATTACGTCCCTGCCTAAATTCGCAGCCAGAAATACGATTGATTGATTGAGTTATTGTTTTAAGTCCACTTTATGCACAGTAAGTCTAATCGGGACTGGACCTACAGTTTAAAGTGGGATTCGAACAACTATGTGCCTCCACCGGGTATCGAACCTGGGACCCCTTAATTACAAGGCAACGATGCTACCACTGCGCCATCGGGGAGGCCCAGAAATACAAATAAAATGCAATCTTCTTTCTTCAGGAAAGCAACATCTTGACAAGGCACAAGGTGGCCCTAAGACCAGCACAAAGCTTGAATAAAGACAATACAACAAGCTTCAAATGTTGGCACGAATGTTACGGACAACCAAAGGCGGCACTTCATCCCAAATACTCTCTGAACTGCATGTCATAAAATGATCCTGCGTGAGGACAGCCATCACTGTATGGCCCCTTTGTGTCGAACCTGACAAATTGCAGGGAGCTGTCTTGCTTTAAGGGATCAAGGGAAAGATGGAAAAGATAAAGGGAAGGAAATGACAATTAAATGGTAGAGAACAAGACTTATCCCTGGGTTGAGTTATTGTACCCCTGCTGTTTGAGTGCACCGTTTCTGTAAGGCAATGCTCAAATACGGTTAAATTTTTCCTTCCCCAGTAAACCTTTGTTTCAGATTAATTTTGTTCATTCTGCTAGATTTTGCTTCTATCCAGGGTGCCAAGTACCAGAATGGTCCAATAATCTTGCTGCCCTCGAGCAAGTAATAACTTTAGTGTGACGAGGTAGGAGAGCTTGGGGGAGGGAGGAGGGGCAGATGCAAGAGGATGAAGAAAATGTAATAGTTACTTACATGATGTCTCGTAAAAGTAAATTTGTTATTGCCTGCTTGAAAGAATGAAAGATATGAAATTAGTAATATTTCTCCTGTTCGCTTCGTTCTCAATATAATAACACCATTAAACCTTGTTTCCATGATATGAAAAACTAAATATGCTGACCAAGGCAGTAATTTATTTCATTAAAAACATAAACTAAACGTAACGTTTCAACCTTCTAGCAAGGTCTTCTTCAGACTCTATATCAAGTACAAATGTAACAAGATACAAAAACAGGGCATTATATATACAGAAACATTACTCCCTCCAGACTATTAGAAAGTTGTTCTGGAACTTTCTAGCAGGTGGCTTTCCCTTGTCAACTGCACTTTCACCTAGAAGGCTAAACATATTTACTTCCATATAGAATGTGGTTGAACTTTTTATCTCGCACTCTTTTTCCTTCATTTTTCTTCCTTCTCCTCTCCTCTTTCTCTCTTGTCCTTTCAACTCTTTCTAACACCTTCTTCCATTCTTTGTTTACCTTCAGTCCCCCATTCCAGTTCATTGTGTCTTCTTCACCTTTCTTCTCTACTTCCTTGGTCTCTTTCCATTTTCTCACTAGTATTCTCTTCTCCCTTCCTATCTGCTTAGCCTCATCCAACCAACTTTATACAGCGCAGGGTGGGTGCCAAAGCTGCTCAAACAGATGGATAAATCCAAGGCCCCGCCGGGGATTGAACCCGGGCCTTTCTCATGGCAGTCAGATGCCCAAATGACTGAGCTCTAGGACACCGAATAATGACTAAACCTATATGCGAGAGCATTTTTAAAATCCTAAATAGTTAAAATCTGAAAATGTGTTGTGCTTATTGACGCATAGATATTATTCTCAGTTTTAATTAACAATGCTAATTATGATAATATTTTCGTTGTGGAATTGTATTACAATTAAAGAACAGGTATAACCTTTTTTTCAGTGATTTTATAGTAAAAATAGTATGCTAATCAGCGCAGCTTTGTGGTTGTGCAAATTCACTGATAACCGCAAAAGTAGCATGTCTACACCTAGCTGTATCCTTTCTTCATGTTATTATTGCTCGAGCCAGAAGTGTTCTTTTTAAAATTTATTTATTATTATTTGGACATAGTATCAATCTCCCAGTCGATTCCGGAGAATTTTCATGCCACAAATTCATACTGGGATATCAAACAAATTACTTCTCAATATTTTTGATTTTTTAATAATTCTTGATTTCCACAAAGAACCATAATTGGAAACAAGTTTAATAACAATTAGAAGCTGTCATTCTCTTATAGGTGTTTACAATTGTTCTAAAATGTATTGTAGGTGTATTTATGGGGCAAGTCTAGATTCTTCTCGGAAATATATCACAAAATATTGCAATTTAATTTTTTGTAAAGTAGCAGGAAACAGGGGAAGCATCACCCTAATACCAATCATGAGCATCGTTACCTTTCAGTTGCTGAGGTGACATGCTCTGATCTAATTTCTTACACATGATATACACATTCTTAATTTCTTCACCGCAACATACTATCAGTTGATTCTGCGACTCCGGCGGCATATAGGAGGCATTTCCAGGAGCCTTGAAGTCTTTAAGAAATGGATCGTACTCCTGCAACAGGTTGAATATTTCCAAATATTATTGGAACATCACATTCGTGCATTAGAAGCCGAAATTCACGCACGACGCAAATACTTGCACTGTGTGGTTTCGGTTGGCCTCCAGCATCTTCTTACTCCCCCTCCCCTTTACTGCACCACTTGGACATACATGTTCTTAATAAGTGTCCTTTCATCAATTTTATCTGATCATTATTCATCCTCATCGTCGCGATCAGCCAAAAGTGGAAGAATAGCAACTTAAATAACAAAATTACAGTAAAACCTCGTTATTCCGGACTGATGGGGGGATAATTATATATACACTGCTGGACAGAAAATACCAGACACTTGCATTTTTGTGATAACGCATAAATTCTGATTCGAAGGCTAATTAAATGTTGCAGAAATTATTGGAAATAAGAAAAGCTGAATATATTCAACAGAAAGCAAATTAAAATTTATTGTTAATAAGTTAAATTAGAACATAAACGAAAGTTACAGAAAACTACCAAAAAAAAAATAGAAAAAAAAATCTTAGGAATATTTTTTTTTAATATTGTTAACTGGTACTGGTGGGGGTATATAAGCTGTCTAGTAGCGGGTGTTACCTCCCCTGCCATCAATTACAGCTTGTAACCGCCGTGGCGTACTTCGAATAAGGTTGGCAATCACTTCTTGGTCCAATTGCTCCCATTCTTCTTGAATAGCACGTCTTAGCTCTTCAATTGCTTCTGGAACTATTGCGCGGTTTCTGATATGTCATTTGTTGATCCCAGACGTGCTCTATCTGATTTAGATCTGGACTTTGTGGTGGCCATTCTAATTGCATAATCCGAACTTTATCTAGGTACTCCGTGACAATATTCTCAATGTGAGGATGCACATTGTCATGCATATAAACAAAATCCGGGCCTATGAATGGTGCATATGGTACTACATGATCTGCCAAACATTCTGTAATATACCTGCGAGCTGTCATTGCCCCATTCTCTACAAGAACCAACTTTGTACGTCCTTGTAAAGAAATACCTCCCCAGACCATAACACCACCGCCTCCAAAGGGTGTTATTTCAACGAAACAACATTGTGCATAATGCTCATTAGGTCTTCTCTACACATGTCCATGCCCATCTGATGAACGTAGGTTGAATTTTGACTCATCGTAGATAAAAACCTTTTCCCAATGCTCCACATTCCAATGTAAGTGTTGTGTAGCAAATTCCAGTCTTCGCTTCCGGTGACGTGCTAACAACCTGGGACCTGTAGCCGGCCTCCGAGATGATAAACCACTTTCATTCAGTTTTCTACGAACTGTTCGTGAAGAAACCACAGCTCTATGAACATTTCTCAAACGCAATGCCACAATATTTGAAGTCATACGACGGTCTCTTAAGACTATGATACGCATGAAACTATCTTCCCGTGCTGTTGTGCATCATTTCCGATCAGAACCCTGTCTTCTACCATAGAAACCAGTTGAATCATACCATCTGAGAGCTTCATGGATAGTACTTCGTGCTATATTTAGCACCCTAGCAATATAGTGTACACTACGACCATCATCGCGAAGAACTACTGCTTTTGCTACCTCTTCACGTCTCATTTTCAAGCTAGCAAACTTATAATACACTTGCAAGAAAAACACCAGCAATGACAATATCAATAATATCTGTTACTATGGTTACCATGAACCAAAATTCATGCCTCTCTAGACATTAAACAAAATAACATCAACAGGAATTGAAAATCAATAAATTAAAACAAAATTGCATGAAATTAATTTTGAGCCTACTAGGTGTTCCAAATACTGACATCGTTTTGCGAGAATGCCGGGTGTAAGTTTAGGAGGTGCACAATTTTTGAAATTGCCGCAAAAAAAGTGGCACACTCCTTATTTTTTCTCTTACATCTCGAGGCATTGGTGTACACATGGGGGAGCTGATGAGGCTGCAACACTCCCGAAACTTTGAGAAAAGCAAAATTTTGAAATAAAAACTGTAAAGAATGATTTGTTAATGATGTCATGCTGGATACCAAATAATGTAAAAAGTAAAGTAAAGTGCTCCCCTGTGCTTTTCACCACACCATGAAGGCATATAGGGGATGTGGAGTTAGGGCTCCACACTTTCTTGATCATAGCCGAAGATGGGTGTGATGCAATCAGCACCACGCCCCTGGCTGCCTTTACCCGCCAGAGTTTCCTCCATGTACCCACTTTAAACGGCACTGGGTGGGTACCGGAGCTGCTCAAACAGATGGATAAACCTGGGGCCCCACCGAGGATCGAACCTGAGCCTTTCGCATGGCAGTCAGATGTCCTAATGACTGAGCTCTAGGACACCAAATAATGACTAAAACTATATGTGGAGTGTTTTTAAAATCCTAAATAGTTAAAATCTGAAAATGTGTTGTGCTTATTGACGCATAGATATTATTCTCAGTTTTAATTAACAATGCTAATTATGAAAATATTTCCTTGTGGAATTGTATTACAATTAAAGAACAGGTATAACCGGTTTTTTTCCCAGTGATTTTATAGTAAAAAGTAGTATGCTATTCAGTGCAGATTTGTGGTTGTGCAAATTCACTGCAAAAGTAGCTTGTCTACACCTAGCTGTATCTTTTCTTCATATTATTGCTCGAGCCAGAAGTGTTCTTTTTTTAAAATTTATTTATTATTATTTGGACATTGTATCAATCTCCCAGTCGATTCCGGAGAATTTTCATGCCACAAATTCATACTGGGATATCAAACAAATTACTTCTCAATATTTTTGATTTTTTAATAATTCTTGATTTCCACAAAGAACCATAATTGGAAACAAGTTTAATAACAATTAGAAGCTGTCATTCTCTTATAGGTGTTTACAATTGTTCTAAAATGTATTGTAGGTGTATTTATGGGGCAAGTCTAGATTCTTCTCGGAAATATATCACAAAATATTGCAATTTAATTTTTTGTAAAGTAGCAGGAAACAGGGGAAGCATCACCCTAATACCAATCATGAGCATCGTTACCTTTCAGTTGCTGAGGTGACATGCTCTGATCTAATTTCTTACACATGATATACACATTCTTAATTTCTTCACCGCAACATACTATCAGTTGATTCTGCGACTCCGGCGGCATATAGGAGGCATTTCCAGGAGCCTTGAAGTCTTTAAGAAATGGATCGTACTCCTGCAACAGGTTGAATATTTCCAAATATTATTGGAACATCACATTCGTGCATTAGAAGCCGAAATTCACGCACGACGCAAATACTTGCACTGTGTGGTTTCGGTTGGCCTCCAGCATCTTCTTACTCCCCCTCCCCTTTACTGCACCACTTGGACATGCATGTTCTTAATAAGTGTCCTTTCATCAATTTTATCTGATCATTATTCATCCTCATCGTCGCGATCAGCCAAAAGTGGAAGAATAGCAACTTAAATAACAAAATTACAGTAAAACCTCGTTATTCCGGACTGATGGGGGGATAATTATATATACACTGCTGGACAGAAAATACCAGACACTTGCATTTTTGTGATAACGCATAAATTCTGATTCAAAGGCTAATTAAATGTTGCAGAAATTATTGGAAATAAGAAAAGCTGAATATATTCAACAGAAAGCAAATTAAAATTTATTGTTAATAAGTTAAATTAGAACATAAACGAAAGTTACAGAAAACTACCAAAAAAAAAATAGAAAAAAAAATCTTAGGAATATTTTTTTTTAATATTGTTAACTGGTACTGGTGGGGGTATATAAGCTGTCTAGTAGCGGGTGTTACCTCCCCTGCCATCAATTACAGCTTGTAACCGCCGTGGCGTACTTCGAATAAGGTTGGCAATCACTTCTTGGTCCAATTGCTCCCATTCTTCTTGAATAGCACGTCTTAGCTCTTCAATTGCTTCTGGAACTATTGCGCGGTTTCTGATATGTCGTTTGTTGATCCCAGACGTGCTCTATCTGATTTAGATCTGGACTTTGTGGTGGCCATTCTAATCGCATAATCCGAACTTTGTCTAGGTACTCCGTGACAATATTCTCAATGTGAGGATGCACATTGTCATGCATAAAAACAAAATCCGGGCCTATGAATGGTGCATATGGTACTACATGATCTGCCAAACATTCTGTAATATACCTGCAAGCTGTCATTGCCCCATTCTCTACAAGAACCAACTCTGTACGTCCTTGTAAAGAAATACCTCCCCAGACCATGACACCACCGCCTCCAAAGGGTGTTATTTCAACGAAACAACATTGTGCATAATGCTCATTAGGTCTTCTATACACATGTCCATGCCCATCTGATGAACGTAGGTTGAATTTTGACTCATCGTAGATAAAAACCTTTTCCCAATGCTCCACATTCCAATGTAAGTGTTGTGTAGCAAATTCCAGTCTTCGCTTCCGGTGACGTGCTAACAACCTGGGACCTGTAGCCGGCCTCCGAGATGATAAACCACTTTCATTCAGTTTTCTACGAACTGTTCGTGAAGAAACCACAGCTCTATGAACATTTCTCAAACGCAATGCCACAATATTTGAAGTCATACGACGGTCTCTTAAGACTATGATACGCATGAAACTATCTTCCCGTGCTGTTGTGCATCATTTCCGATCAGAACCCTGTCTTCTACCATAGAAACCAGTTGAATCATACCATCTGAGAGCTTCATGGATAGTACTTCGTGCTATATTTAGCACCCTAGCAATATAGTGTACACTACGACCATCATCGCGAAGAACTACTGCTTTTGCTACCTCTTCACGTCTCATTTTCAAGCTAGCAAACTTATAATACACTTGCAAGAAAAACACCAGCAATGACAATGTCAATAATATCTGTTACTATGGTTACCATGAACCAAAATTCATGCCTCTCTAGACATTAAACAAAATAACATCAACAGGAATTGAAAATCAATAAATTAAAACAAAATTGCATGAAATTAATTTTGAGCCTACTAGGTGTTCCAAATACTGACATCGTTTTGCGAGAATGCCGGGTGTAAGTTTAGGAGGTGCACAATTTTTGAAATTGCCGCAAAAAAAGTGGCACACTCCTTATTTTTTCTCTTACATCTCGAGGCATTGGTGTACACATGGGGGAGCTGATGAGGCTGCAACACTCCCGAAACTTTGAGAAAAGCAAAATTTTGAAATAAAAACTGTAAAGAATGATTTGTTAATGATGTCATGCTGGATACCAAATAATGTAAAAAGTAAAGTAAAGTGCTCCCCTGTGCTTTTCACCACACCATGAAGGCATATAGGGGATGTGGAGTTAGGGCTCCACACTTTCTTGATCATAGCCGAAGATGGGTGTGATGCAATCAGCACCACGCCCCTGGCTGCCTTTACCCGCCAGAGTTTCCTCCATGTACCCACTTTAAACGGCACTGGGTGGGTACCGGAGCTGCTCAAACAGATGGATAAACCTGGGGCCCCACCGAGGATCGAACCTGAGCCTTTCGCATGGCAGTCAGATGTCCTAATGACTGAGCTCTAGGACACCAAATAATGACTAAAACTATATGTGGAGTGTTTTTAAAATCCTAAATAGTTAAAATCTGAAAATGTGTTGTGCTTATTGACGCATAGATATTATTCTCAGTTTTAATTAACAATGCTAATTATGAAAATATTTCCTTGTGGAATTGTATTACAATTAAAGAACAGGTATAACCGGTTTTTTTCCCAGTGATTTTATAGTAAAAAGTAGTATGCTATTCAGTGCAGATTTGTGGTTGTGCAAATTCACTGCAAAAGTAGCTTGTCTACACCTAGCTGTATCTTTTCTTCATATTATTGCTCGAGCCAGAAGTGTTCTTTTTTTAAAATTTATTTATTATTATTTGGACATTGTATCAATCTCCCAGTCGATTCCGGAGAATTTTCATGCCACAAATTCATACTGGGATATCAAACAAATTACTTCTCAATATTTTTGATTTTTTAATAATTCTTGATTTCCACAAAGAACCATAATTGGAAACAAGTTTAATAACAATTAGAAGCTGTCATTCTCTTATAGGTGTTTACAATTGTTCTAAAATGTATTGTAGGTGTATTTATGGGGCAAGTCTAGATTCTTCTCGGAAATATATCACAAAATATTGCAATTTAATTTTTTGTAAAGTAGCAGGAAACAGGGGAAGCATCACCCTAATACCAATCATGAGCATCGTTACCTTTCAGTTGCTGAGGTGACATGCTCTGATCTAATTTCTTACACATGATATACACATTCTTAATTTCTTCACCGCAACATACTATCAGTTGATTCTGCGACTCCGGCGGCATATAGGAGGCATTTCCAGGAGCCTTGAAGTCTTTAAGAAATGGATCGTACTCCTGCAACAGGTTGAATATTTCCAAATATTATTGGAACATCACATTCGTGCATTAGAAGCCGAAATTCACGCACGACGCAAATACTTGCACTGTGTGGTTTCGGTTGGCCTCCAGCATCTTCTTACTCCCCCTCCCCTTTACTGCACCACTTGGACATGCATGTTCTTAATAAGTGTCCTTTCATCAATTTTATCTGATCATTATTCATCCTCATCGTCGCGATCAGCCAAAAGTGGAAGAATAGCAACTTAAATAACAAAATTACAGTAAAACCTCGTTATTCCGGACTGATTGGGGGATAATTATATATACACTGCTGGACAGAAAATACCAGACACTTGCATTTTTGTGATAATGCATAAATTCTGATTCGAAGGCTAATTAAATGTTGCAGAAATTATTGGAAATAAGAAAACCTGAATATATTCAACAGAAAGCAAATTAAAATTTATTGTTAATAAGTTAAATTAGAACATAAACGAAAGTTACAGAAAACTACCAAAAAAAAAAATAAAAAAAAAATCTTAGGAATATTTTTTTTAATATTGTTAACTGGTACTGGTGGGGTATATAAGCTGTCTAGTAGCGGGTGTTACCTCCCCTGCCATCAATTACAGCTTGTAACCGCCGTGGCGTACTTCGAATAAGGTTGGCAATCACTTCTTGGTCCAATTGCTCCCATTCTTCTTGAATAGCACGTCTTAGCTCTTCAATTGCTTCTGGAACTATTGCGCGGTTTCTGATATGTCGTTTGTTGATCCCAGACGTGCTCTATCTGATTTAGATCTGGACTTTGTGGTGGCCATTCTAATCGCATAATCCGAACTTTGTCTAGGTACTCCGTGACAATATTCTCAATGTGAGGATGCACATTGTCATGCATAAAAACAAAATCCGGGCCTATGAATGGTGCATATGGTACTACATGATCTGCCAAACATTCTGTAATATACCTGCAAGCTGTCATTGCCCCATTCTCTACAAGAACCAACTCTGTACGTCCTTGTAAAGAAATACCTCCCCAGACCATGACACCACCGCCTCCAAAGGGTGTTATTTCAATGAAACAACATTGTGCATAATGCTCATTAGGTCTTCTATACACATGTTCATGCCCATCTGATGAACGTAGGTTGAATTTTGACTCATCGGAGAATAAAACCTTTTCCCAATGCTCCACATTCCAATGTAAGTGTTGTGTAGCAAATTCCAGTCTTCGCCTCCGATGACATGCTAACATCCTGGGACCTGTAGCGCACACTACGACCATGATCACCAAGAGCTACTGCTTTTACTATTTCTTCACGTCTCATTTTCAAGCTAGCAAACTTACAATACACTTGCAAGAAAAACACCAGCAATGACAATGTCAATAATATCTGTTACTATGGTTACCATGAACCAAAATTCATGCCTCTCTAGACATTAAACAAAATAACATCAACAGGAATTGAAAATCAGTAAATTAAAACAGAATTGCATGAAATTAATTTTGACCCTACTAGGTGTTCCAAATAAGTAAATACGAGTAAATAAATAAACAAATAGATAAATAATAAATGGAAAAACTATGGATGGAAAATGTTCAATAATGAATGTTCAATTGTTCAATACTTAACTGAAAGCGTAATTCATAAGTAATTGCAATTCAGATGTCAAATATTAAGGTGTCCGTTTTTTTTTGTCCAGCAGTATATACTGTTGATTGATTGATTGGCTTGGTGTTTTAAGTCAACTTTATGCACAGTAAGGCTAATCGGGACTGGACCTACAGTTTAAAGTGGGATCCGAACAACTGTGCTATTACCTCCACCGGATATCGAACCCGGGACTCCTTGATTACAAGGTGACGACGTTACCACTACACCATCGGGGAGGCCCTTTCACCAATAGGTTTGGAAGAATCCTTGTGATGGTTGCATTTGTAACTGTGTTGAAACATAAATGTAGGAGTTTTGTCATTCTTGACAGACAAAAATGCAATCCACAGGAGGATTCTCCAGAATAAATAGGAAAATTCCTACACAGAAAAAATTTATTAGATGTCACTAAATCAGTTTAGCACTTCCACGGGATATAGTTTCAATAAAAAAGAAGAGCTTGTCATCAAGACAGGCAGAAAATAAAATACATTGAGAAAAGCTGTAAAGTAATAGTTTAATAGTAATTATATAAATTGATTTGCTTCCTGAAAATTGTTGAACTCGAATTTGTATTTGACCTCCAGTATTCACATATATATTATATACACTTCGTAGTAGTTTTATATACCAATGCACTATACATGTAGCACAGTGGCGTATGCTGAGACCAAGATCAGGGCTATCTCCAAATATAGTAGTGTTTGAATTTTAAATGAAAATGTGTCCGGCAAAAAAAGAGGGGGGGGGGGCTCTTCCTCATTCATTTTGGATTTTTTTGTTTACATCGATATCTTGCCATTAAAAACAACAATAGTAGGCAATGGACATAAACTATTTCATGCTTATTTATAAAGAGGAGCGGTCTATAACATGTAGGACCTTCATGCGAGTATAAAATAATAATTAACTTCTTACCTTACTTGAAGGTAAACTCCATTCTTCTCTCCTTTTCCGTGAATTTTTTTGTCACTTTATCGAAGAATGTGTCCTCACATGAATTTCTGATGTTGATTAGAACCCCTTTCTCAATAGACATTATAGCTAAATTGCTAAGCCGCGCTTGTCCCTGTGTTGCTCATTGTGGCCCCTAAATGCACATTCTTGCTTCCCCAGAAATGCTATTGCATCAATTAATCTTATAATAATTCTGTTTTCCTTCACTTTTTCATTATGCAAACTGTCAGCAATCTTCTCTTGCAAATTCAAGGAATGATCAATTCTTTGAGAACCGAATGTCTGTAAGTTACTGAACGCACGTATATGACTTAGTGATTTTTGGTGTTTATCGCAAGCAGTTACCAAATAGTTTAAATTACTAAATCCTGTTGTATTCTAAGGACTTTTGTCGGTAGAAAAAAGTAATATATACCTTATTTTTGTCTTTCTGCACGACTGTAAGGTCCGGAAGAGGTGGAAGAGGCCTACCTGTCTCTATTATTTGCATCCTATCCTCGTAAGGAAGCCGTGAGAATGGCGTCTTCGAGACAAGTTCGGTGATTAAATCCATTTTCACATGCTCACGGAACAAAAACACAGCACAACAAAAGGATTCCCACCCATGAACACGATACGCGGGCGACACAAAGAACTCGGATCTCGGACACAACAAGTTTGACCATATATCCCTTCCTTTTGCGGAAACCACCACCGACCCGTGTGGTTGAAAACACGTGCGTGAATGGTTGCTATGACAACCTGGATTGTTTATGTTGCCAAACGTATTTCATTGGGATGACTCGGGCCAAAACCCCCACCGCGAGGGCGAAGGTTTTGACATTTTGACAGCGGGGGGAGGTGGGAGGGGGTTTGCTTGAAACAGAAGTAAACAGGATGGCAACATGGCTGACGTCATCAGAATGTCCCATATAGCTGCGACCGGCTGCGACCACAGTCGAATTTCATGGAAAAGCAGAGTGCCACCTTCAGGGGAAAATCACTAAATTTGGCAGATTTATAATGCTTGTATGTGACGAAATTCATGGAACTGGAAGAGAGACGGGCAATGCTCGAAGGGATGGAGAGGGGGGGGGAGGTGATGTAATTTTCATGAGGCATCCCCCTAGCTTGAATAATTTGCATTGGCACCCCTGCCTATATTTTTTCCCCCAGCGATTTAGCGAATTTCGTATTTCCATTGTTGGCAACACTACAACATCGCCAGGATGCAGAGAAGTCTTCACTCTCCAGCGCTTGGGGTTGGAAGCCAGAACCAGGGACCACCAAGGTCGTCCCTGCCAGCACAAATACGTCATGGGTTGAAAGGACCGCCTGCTGGTTCAAAGACTTTTCCCTCAGACGAAGAAGCCTAGCGATAAATAAAGACGACCTTACACTAGCACTTTCCACCGTGGTCGTTACGTGAGAGTGAAGCATCGGTTAAATTTGCTAGTCTATTATTTCCTGTATTTTAATATGGGCTTCGGCGATAGCCTAGGTAGCCTAGAATATACGCGCCTGATGTAGCAATATTATAATGTAATATAATGTGGAGACTGACAACTAAGAAGAAAGCGAATATCCGTAGTGGACATCACCATTATGTAGAAAAACAAAGATGGTGGTGGTACTACGCTAGGTTGCATATGTGTCGACATGTTCACTGTGTGCAGAGTGAAGGTGCCGAGGGAGCCACATCACAGACGATGTTCAAACTGTCTGCCATTAACTTCCACACAGAGATGACAACGCCAAATCAATGATTGTCTAGTGCAACCAAACAACCCCATGGTGTCTGCTATCGTCGCTGCAGCGACATTAATGCATGCAACGAGATCCTCGGCTGACACGACAGGTGTTTCGTATACGAGGCGTTTCATCTCTCCCCACAGAAAGAAGTCTGGGGGGAGTGATGTCCGGCAATCTTGCTGGTGAAGGGCATTCTGCAAAGAAATGTGGCATGCTCTATTCAAAAAAGCACATGGCAGATATGTGAAGTTACGATGTTAAATGCTGTCAGGGATCATCCTGACACCAGTACGCTCGCTATAGCCACTGCCCACAACACCTCCTATGTTAATGTGTGGCACGTCCTAACCGAAGAGGGAATGTACCCTTTCAAACTCCAAAAGGTACAAGACCTTTTACCTCAGGACTTTGACCCATGTGTGGTGTTTTGCCAATGGTTTTTGCATGACATGGAAACTATCCCAAATTTTGTGAACAGGGTGTTGTGGACCGATGAAGCAATGTTCACCAAAATTAGCATGTTCAATAGTAAAAACAGTTACGTTTGGGATTTTGCAAATCCACATGCAATTCTCGTGGCACACCATCAGCACAGGTTTGTGGTTCAAGTCTGGTGTGGGATAGTGCATGACCATTTGATTGGGCCGTACATTTTCCCTGCTATCCTGTGTGGTGGCACATATCATGCATTTCTTCATGATGTTTTGCCTGAACTGTTGGAGGACGTGCCCTTGGCACTGAGGCAAGGACTATGGTTCCAACATGATGGTGCACCACCACATTTCGACCAAAATGTGCGTCACTTCCTCAATGGCTTGTTCCACAGTCGTTGTATTGGTAGGGGTGGGCCTGTGCCGTGGCCAGCAAGATTGCCGGACATCACTCCCCTGGACTTTTTTCTATAGGGAGAGATGAAACGCCTCATATAGGAAACACCTGTCATGTGGGCCGAGGATCTTGTTGCACGCTTTAATGTTGCCGCAGCGACGATAGCAGACACTGCGGGGTTTAGTTGCACTAGACAATCGTTAATTCGGCATTGTTATCTCTGTGTGGAAGTTAATGGCAGACAGTTTGAACATCATCTGTGATGTGGCTCCCTTGGCACCTCCACTCTGCACACAGTGAACATGTCGACACATATGCAACCTAGCACAGTACCACCACCATCTTTGTTTTTTCTACGTAATGATGATGTCCACTACGGATATTCGCTTTCTTCTTAGTTGTCAGTCTCCACATATCACTTTCCGTGGATAACACATCTCGCTAAACCCTTCCCTACCCCCATGACTTCAACAGACCCCTTTGCTTCCTTTGGGGAATCGCTTGTGCATCAACTTCACACATCTGCCATGTGCTTTTTTTGAATAGAGCATGCCGCATTTCTTTGTGGAAGGTTCTTTGCCACGGTCATATGATTGGCTGTTGTGCAACTATTTCCTTGTAAACATAATTTTCGCAATTTTTCCCACTTCAATAACTCCGAATGGGTGCCGTTTTCGACATTTCGTCACATGAACTTCTGTGTTTATTTTCACTTGTAGAATCATCTCCTAAGCGTTTTACCTTTACTCTCTGGTAATATTTACATAGGAACAAATTTCAGATTTGTTTCCCCCGAACTGATCAACCTAGGTACATCCCTGTGCCAAGTCAACATTTGTATTCGTACCAAATCTTGATACAGGTCTTTGTAACCAGAGTATATCTGCATCTTTTAAGTTTTCCACCATACAGGGTGACTAGAAGTCTGGAAACCGTGGAAAAGTCATGTAATTTACTTCTTCTGGAAAAGTCCTGTAAAAGTTGGGGAAATTTACTGTGTTTCTGAAAAATTCACATTTTTATAGTAGTGGATTAAAAGAAGGTTTTTGAACCAAGTAAATAAGAACAGGCAAATGTTTAATACTTCAATTTGATATACTGCTGGTAGTTACAGAAAAATGGCATATTTACTACTTTGGGAAAAGAGGTCATGTTTAAACAATTTTAAAGGTGATGAACGACGTTAAGCAAGTTTCAAATACAAATCAACTATACTAAGTAGCTATTGGCATTTACCACTTTCTTGTTCCAGTTTTTGAGTTGTGCTTGGTTGATATTAGAATTAATAGAAATATTATTAAATTTTACTACCATTATGTGTTATGCTGTAATTGTTGTGATTTTTATGTAAACAATTATTTGTTTAGCATTTAGTTAATAAGTGGGAATCATTATGTAAAATCTCACCCCTGATGCCCCTAATAAACTATCAATTTCTCTGTGGTTTCCCTTCTTGTTATTACTTTTAACTTGGTTACGTTGGATTCTAAGTGTGGTGTAAATTCGGGAAATGTGGTGAAATTTTTCAGTGCATGGAATCTGGCCTGGTTCAACCTAACAGACCTCACTCACTTGGTCTGAAACTATTGGTTCTCAGCCATCCCACTCCCATCCTCCTCCAGCCACATCACATGTCCCTTCCCTCCCTCCCCACCATATCAACACCTGTTCTTGTATATCAAGGCAACTGTGATCCACATTGTGAATGAGAGTCTTGAAAAGATGTTATATTCAACACCAGAGAATATTGTCATAGTGGATGAATACACACATACCAGTTCTATCCAGAAAACACTGAAATTATTCAGAGACAAATTTCCACACCATTCTGTACCAGGAAAAAGCACCATTTAAGATTTGGTGAGGAAATGTCAACTGACTGGATCTGTTGCACCAAAAAATAAAGACAACCTCCTGTCTGTATGACTCAAGTTATTTCTAAAAGTATGGCATAAACGTAGCTAGCAATCATTAAATAAAGAAACAAGTTACTAGTTACATGGGATTCCTTGAGGAACGTCAGTATATGGAAAAATCTTCTTGAAAGAGGCGTGGTCAAATATTATCTGGATATCAGAAATTCTGATATATGGATTATGCAGATGTTCGGAGTATCCGAATGTGTGCACTATCCAGACAGATTGATCGTTTATCCATTTTACAGCCTATTTGTCATGTTATCTCGATATTTGGATTATCTGGATATCCATATTATTATTTTATATGATGCAAGCTACTATTAAAACAAGCCTCTAAACGAGAATTTAACTAAATTATTTCAAACTTAAAAGATTGGTTTATGTACACCACTGATTGTTCTCCAATAGCACTCTTCAGATGACGGGGTTTCCTCCCGGAATGTTTAGAGGGAGGCAAGAGAGCTGAAGAAAAAGTGAGCAAGTGACTAGTTAAAGAAAAAAATGCAGTGTCCATCACCGGTTTCACCATTGCAAATAGTTGGCGGGAGAACACTGCTTGTTTCTTCCTGCTTTCTGAACCTGCATGGCAGAGGCAGTGTTTCTACATGAAGGGAAATTTCCCTTAGTGCAGGAAAATCTTGGTCCAATTTGAGGAAAAGAAACAAAGATTTTTATGAAAATATAGAAATTGCCAGAATATTTGAAGTTGTCAGACTTTTGTTTAGCATGCTGACTGCACTGGTGTTTCATTTCCTTTACATGTAGATGGGGTGTATAATAAACATACGTAATAAATTAGAATTATTGTAGTTAACTGGATCAAATTTTCAGAATACTCCACTGGTGTTTATTGTTATTAAAAGTGTTTTCCTGTGTTGTGACATTTACAGGTTGAGTGTAAGCGACCACACCAGAGGCTTGAATGGATCATATAATGATAATGTTGGGAGAGATGCCACCATCTTTTCAACATTACCAGATGTAGCAGAATCCTCCACACCTGAAATGTGTTCTATAGCAGATAAGGAATATTTAAATATGATTGGTGATATGAAGAGTGTTTTTCCTTCAGAAACTGAGGACTCAACAGATCCACTTGTTGATTTTGACAGTGACAGAATCCCAAAAGGAATGAAAAAGAAATTTGAATTTGTAGAGGAAACCTACAGTTGTAGTGCACCACTTGTCAATGATGCCAAGGTGGAAGTTAAGATTGAAGACTCGTGCGTGGGTGCATATGATGCTAACATGGAGGAAGTATACGTTAATGAGAGACTTTCACCACATGGAAATTTGCTTCCAGAATGTGAAATGGTTCCAGATAGTACAAGGTTTGTAATTATTTGCTATTGTCTTATTGTGTGTAGATTGAATTTGTACCGAGTGGTCAAAAAGGGAGCCTACCCTCCCTCTGCTTGATATGATATGAACACATACATAGTTTAAAAGTCAGGAACATCATCATTTTCAAAGCGCAGCAGAATTCTCACCATGTTCTGTCACACTTTGCATTTGCAACTGTGTCAATATCTGAACAAGACTTTTCCCAGGTGCTGGATTGGAAGAGGTTCTGAAGGACCTCTGAGAAGTCCCATGAGTGGTTCTCCAATGACAGAGTCAGAAATGACCTGTATTCCACAATCCAAGAAATACGATCAGCTGTGGAAACTGCATTCATGTATGGGATTCTGATTTATCTCCATAAAGCCTGCCAGAACATGGCACAGAATTCAGCTGTGCTACAAAATGATGGGCTCCATGCTGATGTTTCGGACTCTTAAACTATCCGGTTTGTATTCACATCAAACATTCAACCATCACTATCATAGTATCGAAATTTAAAGGGCTATGCCAACTTTGTAACCACTCTGTACATGGGTTATGGGTCAGAAGCTATAACCATACTGGCTTTCGGCTAATCTGTGCTGAGTCACATGAATTCTGTTGCCAATATTCTTGTGTCATCTGCTTCATTGCTGAAAGCACAAGAAATCTCGGGGACACCAGCATGAAATGAACTGTAACATGCAGAAGCCTTTGACTTTGTCAATAGCAGGATGACAAGCTTTGGCAATGGCAGTGGCCAGTTCGATGACTGGTAGTAGTATAAGTGGCCCGGTTCTACGCCCGAAAATGAGGCTCGGTGAGGCTCGCAGTGTTGCCAACCCCTTATTCGAAAAAATCACCAAGGTTTTTATCTCGGTCTAACCTAATTTAAAGCAAAAAGCTGGCAATACTGCGAATCTCACCGAGCCTCATTTTCTTGCAGTGTTGCCAGCTCGAGCGAGGCGTAGCCTTTTATGGTGTATGTTAACGGTTTGCTCTCGTAAGGCATGAGCCTTATTTTCTCGCAGTGTTGCTAGCTCACCCCAAGAATATTTCACCATGTGATATTTTACAGGCGAAGCTAACCTACAAATGGGAGTTGGCAACACTGGCAACATCAATTGCGGTTTAGTGTTGCTAACTCACCTCAAGAATATTTTACCATGTGATATTTTACAGGCGAAGCTAACTTACAGAGTAGTAGGATCAAGCCGGTTCACCAACCGAAAATGGCGCTCGGTGGCGCTCGCAGTGTTGCTAACTCCTCACTTGAAAAAATCACCAAGGTTTTTGTTTTTGGGTCTAACCTAACCTCAAGCAAGGAGCTGGCAACACTGCTTGAGGCTTTTCTCGCAGTGTGGCCAACTCACCCCAAGAAAATTTCACCATGTGATATTTCACAGGCGAAGCTAACCTACAAATGGGAGTTGCCAACACTGATTAGTGAAGGTGCGCGGGTTCTGCGCTATTATTTGCGATTCAGTGTAGCCAACTCACCCCAAGAATATTTCACCATGTGATATTTTACAAGCGAAGCTAACCTACGAATAAGAGTTAGCAATACTGATTAGTGTAATCAGCTTAGTTGAGCGCCATCAATTGCGATTCAGTGTTGCCAACTCACCCCAAGAATATTTCACCATGTGATATTTTACAAGCAAAGATAACCTACAAATGGGAGTTGGCAACACTGACTAGTGGAGGTGCACGAGTTGAGTGCCATCAATTGATGTTGCCAGTGTTGCCAACTCACCTCAAGAATATTTCACCATGTGATATTTTACAGGCGAAGCTAACCTACAAATAGAAGATGACAACACTGGTAACATCAATTGCGGTTCAATGTTGCCAACTCACCTGAAGAATATTTCACCATGTGATATTTTACAGGCGAAGCTAACCTACAAAATAGAAGTTGACAACACTGGTAACATCAATTGCGGTTCAATGTTGCCAACTTACCTGAAGAATATTTCATCATGTGATATTTTACAGGCGAAGCTAACCTACGAATGGGCAACACTGACTAATAGAAGTGGCCGGGGTTGCGTCCGAATCAGCAGCAGATGTCACCTAGAGCGCTGTTCCATCCGGGACTCAGCCAATCTCTGTTGTCCGAATTTGCGGTAGACGTGGAGTCGGAGGGAAGAGCAGAGAGGCGCGACAGATGCACGCTTGGCAGCCATATTCTAACTTTCACTTTGTACAGACAATATTTACTGATTAGAGGATGTAAAACTCAGTTATATTTTAATATTTTATCGATAATGAATGCAGAAAACGTAAATGATGAAATAGCGTGTTATATTTTTTAATGTGAGTAGTTAGGTGGAAATCATTGTCATGTTTGTTTGCGCCCCAGAGCGCGGTGGGTGAAGTTCGGGCTGACACCTGGCGGGAAAAGTGACAGGCGTACTACAAGGGGACATGCAGATTCGGACGACTTGGACGCGACTTCGAGTGCACGCGAGAGCAACGGGGGAGAACGGGATGGAGCGCTTGCCAATCCGGACACGGCTTTTGTAAACCTCTCTCGGGAACGATGTGCCACACACGCGCGCGCGCGCCTATCGGTAGATTACGTTTCGCGTATTTATTCGTTGTGCTGGCACAGCGTGATGAGTAAATAATGCATTTTCTCATTTTTGAAGTACGAATGCACTTTATCGTAATCTTCCAAGTCCCGGGGACACTAATGTTTGTATATCGTGACTTTTGTAAACCTCTCTCGGGAACGATGTGCCACACACACACACACGTGCACGCGCTGGCGCCTCTTATTATTTGTGCAAGAAAAAAGATGTTAAACATGTTAAAACTGCTCTGTGACCCTCTCGTTCTTCACGTCGTGGACGAAGGACTTCTCGGCGACCAGGATGACACTGCATACGGTGTCCTCGGGCAACGGACTGTTGAACTCGCAGACGATCTTGATGTTGGTTCGATCGTTGACCACCACCTGCTTCCTCTTAGATGTGTTGATGACGAACATCGGCCTGCGGGTTTTGAATTCACTGGGGGTGTAGTACATGTCCATGCTTCCCTCGGTCACGCGTTTGAAAGCCGTGTAAGCTTCGTAAAGTTTGAGATAATCGTCTTTGGTCATGTCGAGGTTGTAATTCTCGCGCGGGAACACTTCGTTGCGTCCATTTTTGAGATAAATGTTTTTGATCTTGCAGTCGTCGAATTTGCTGGAATCTTTTTCCTGGTTGTTATCGCGCCCGGTTTGAAAGAACACTACGACGAAATCTGGCATGTCGAACTGTATGTTGTTGAACTGCGTCGTCACGTCGAATTCCATGTGACTTCCCGACGCCATCTTCTGCACGCACTGGTAACCGTGAAAGTGAATCGGCACCTGCGGATTCTTCAAGATCTCTGCTTTGTACTTGAGGGCGTAGTTCGTCTCGTATTCCACGATCGGCATTCTCAATTCCATGCTCCGGATGACGCACTTGGCCGCTTCAGGTAATGTGTTGGCTATCGGCGTGCCGTCGGCGTTCAAGTTGGTGTATCGCATCAGTGCGTCGTTGTCGTTGGCTGCTCTTCGAAAAGTGACGCGCAATCCCCCCTTCCACATGATTTCTTTGTAGTCGGAGAAGAATCCCGGTAGCAGACGCATGGGAAAGAGTACCGTGTGACTTTTAGTCGATATTTTGGTCCCCGCTTCGAATCCTCCCGCCTGGTAGTATGCTGCGTCAGTTTTGGATAATTTCAATGTTCCCACTGCCGTCGACGTGATGCCTGGATAATCTATTCTGTCTATGACGGTGTTGTGTTTCCTCACCTCCACCTGCGAGAACAGGTGAGGCACGAAGTTGTCCACGAGTATCAAATTTGCTGTTGCGGGAAACGCGTCTCCGCTTTCCTTCTTCACCACGTCGAATTGAAGGTAGAGGTCCGCTCTGTGAGGATGAACGAACCCATCGCCTACGTCCACGTCGTATTCGATCTCCCTGTTCGCTTCGTTGAGATTGGCGAACGTGCGACGGTTGGGAGGGAAAGATTGCAATTCGTAACTTTCGATTTGTTCCATTTTTACTATGTATGGTTATTTATTATACGTTGATCTCCACGATGGCCGTCGTAGTGGCACCTGCGAAATCCACCACCTCTCCTTTCTCGTTCGTCACTACCAACTCTATGTCGTCTATGCGGTTGCGACATACTGGAAAATAGATCGGCGAAGAGGGTGTGTAGATGATCGGTTCCATGAATTCGGAACTTGGTTTGAATGTGGCTATGATTCCCGTCTGCTTGTGACTTCCCAGTAATCCGTCCGAAGATTTAGTGATCATGCCTTCCGCCACGTTGCAGTGAACGTTCAGAGTTTCGATGGCTAGAAATTTAGGAATATTGACTGCCGTGTGCTTGATGCCAGCTTCGAGTTTGGTGTTGTTCTCGAAACCTAAAAGTTCTCCTATGGTACCCAGGTCAACGGTCTCCGTCGCCGATAGGATTTCCACTCTGTGCGTGACCGAATTTTGAGAAAGGTACGTACCTTTGGGTAATTGAGCTTGCAAAGTGGAAAGATTGTATTGGCCTGGCGTGACGACGATGTGTTCGCTTCCGACGCTAATTTTGTTGTTGTGCTGCGTGACGTTAGGTATGAGGTACATGCTGTAGAATGCACGCAGAGCTACGGATTTAGGATAGACGATGTCGTCGTGCAGCGTGAGTTTCAAGATCGAAGATTCGCTCGTGAGATGGAACACGCCCATCGTATTTAAGATTCCACAATGCTTTCTGAAAATGTTCCACCGACAGGTTATTTATTTTAGACATGTATGCGAGAACAGAAAGGCATAGGTGGCCGCAGTTAACATCGGTGAAACCCTGGATGCGTTTGTCATTGTAGTAGAGGTTGGCAACACTGAGATACTTCACCAACCTGGCAGGTGGTGTGCCACCGAACGAATCGAAAACAAATGCATTGTTATCGTCAATTTTGAGGTAGCATATCCAATGTGTACCAGGATTTTTGTAACTGTCCAGGTTGACCACGCCATACTCCTTTTTCTTCACAGCAGAGGGTAGAGAATCGGACATGAAAACACCCCTGAAGTTTTTTATTCCCAACGGTTCGATCAGAGATTCAATATCGAAGTTGGACAGGGCTTCTTCTTTTTTTTATATTTCTTCAAAGCATCGAGGTTGCTTTTTCGCTTTTTGGTCACACCTTTCCCCTTCTTCTCCATAGCCAGGTTGTGACGTTTCTGTTCTTCCAACTCGGCTTTGTTCTTCTTCGAGTCGATGACGGTTTTCGCGATGGCGGCGCTACCGCCGGCCAAACTTCCAACGGCCCCCAATGCTGCCAGGATGGCTGGGATGCTGAATATGAAACCTCCGATCTTTTGCTGTTTCCGCGAACGCTGCAAGCGTCTCAATTGAGGTGTGCTGAGAAGTAATTTCATTCCGTGTCCTTTCGTCAAGCAAGAACGTTTCTTCTCGCGTTGTTTCTTGGTGAGTAACCCATCGAGGGCACCTAGATTTTTCAGATTGGAGTATGGTATCTGGTACACGACACCCTTGGGCTTCATGATGATGCTCTATATGCTATCTTCACGGTATGTTATTTATATATATGTTCTGAGATTTTTTTTGTTTTGTGTAATTTTTTTTCGGTATGTTATTTATATATAAATGTTCTGAGATTTTTTTTGTGTAATTTTTTTTTTCAAGGATATACTCCGCGCAGAGCTCTTACACAAATTCTATTACGTGCTTTGTTTTCTTACCAAGAAGTTCCTTTGTACCCTTGTACACGATTTGAGTTTTGTTCTCGATTAAAATAGCTAGCTTCTCGTCGGATAACATGTTAGCGTATCGATCTGGTAAAAATAGACTGTATTGTGCGTTGAGCAACAGACGCGCCTTGGGGCCATACTGGGTAGAAACAATTGAACCGGAAGTTATCGTGTAAGGTTTGTCCACTTCTAATTCCTGAATTTTTACATATTCGACTGATGAATTTAGCATTTGTTTTAATGCTTGGGCGTCTAGTGATTGTTTACTCATTTTATAAATGGCAAACACAATTGGAGTTTTTTTTTTTACGTAGTGTTATTTATATACCGAAGAAATTTTTTTCACGGTTCGAGAAATTCTTTTATTTCTACACACCCCATCCAAGTTTTTGTTTCGTGTTCATGGCGATGGTGGTGCCCAGTGCTGCAACTCTTTCTCCCAGCGAAGCGTCTCTGCTAACGAATCTTTCGAAAGCTGCGTGCTCTAACTTTCTGTCTGCTTCGTGACGTGCATCCAGATCGGAGCGAGTGGTGTTGTAAGCGATGTCGTGATCTTTGCATGCGGCGTCCAACAGATTCACACCCTTGTCTCCTCTCTCCAATCTTTTCTCGAGTTTGGTACCTGGTCCGCAGTACTGGTAGCCAGGTAAATGCATCTCGAAAGGTAACTTGTTGATGATGTCGTTCACGAGACCCTTTCCTTCGGCCACGTTCCAGAATCTCGGAGGCAGCGTGTTGATGATTTTAATGAGGTACCCTATGCCCTTGTCGTCGTTCACGATGAAGTTGGAAAGTTTTGTGCTGATCATGTCCACGATGCCAACCTTCTCGTTGTAGAAATTACGATTGCCTGCATTCTCCTCTCCTGCAATAACCAACAACCTGTCTATGAGCTTGCGCACGTCGTCCACCCAAACGAATTCTTTGGGCAGGGTGTTGTAGAGTTTGACGCCGCTGCCTGTTTTCACCTGGTTCCATATCGGCTTGATGAGATTCCTGTATTTTTCGCCGCTGCTCGATTTCACCCTATTCTGCGTAGCGTCGTTGTTTTGGTATAAGGCGTCCGTCATGATCAGAATTTCCTTGTAACTCTGGTAATCTTCGTCGGTGTAATCTTTCGGCTGCTTTTTGGCAACAAGTTCCCACAGTCCCACCGTACCCGGATACCTGTTCCAGCTATTCTTATCGCCTAAATTGACTTTAATGTCGTTGCCTTCGAAGGTAACTTTCGATTTTCCAATCTTCCAAACCACACCGCCGCCTTCGTTGCTCTCCATGCTCGGATACAATCCGAAAACTTCATCCTTGTCGAATTTCGCCGTGCTCAGGTAGTCTCGTGCCAAAGGTCCCAACTCGATCTTATCCAAAGACGACGACGTGCTGCTTATGGCTCGACGTCCTGGCGGTACGTCCTTCAGTTCGAACGGCGTTGAAGGAATGCTCGAAATAGGCGTGGGTACGGTGTAATTTTTAGCTGCAAGTGGTACGAGTTCGTTGATCAAATTTTTATTTTGTTCTGTGACGCCTTTAATTTCTTTACCTAGATCGCTGATGGCATCGATCACAGGTTGATCTTGACGTTTCTTCTCTTCGTAGAATCCGCGATTCTCGGATTTCCAACCTTTGAAGCGTTTCGCGAGGTAGTTTCGCAACTTGAGATTTTCGTCTTCGATTTTTCGTTTCGCCATAACGTTATTTATACACGTTGTTGCTCACAACGTTGCAACGTTTAGAAAGTCGTTGATTTTGTTTCTGTATTTTCCGTCGTTGGGTTTTCTTGTCATGTCGATCGTCGCGAATCCGAAATCGTCACTGTTCCAACAGTGGGAGCAGCAGCGTTCCGAAAATTGATTGTAGTTCATGTCTCCGCCTACGTAGTCATCGTACGCGTGCTTGAGGTTGGTGTGATCTTGACGAAACAAACATATGAAATTAGCGTTGTCGCGTACTAACTGTTTTGGAATTTTGGAAAACGTTTGAGCTAGGAAGAAGCAATCTATTCCTTTGTGACGACCTTGCGTGAAAAAGTTGCGAATTTCATTTTGATTTTCCAGGATGACATCGTCGAACACAACGACTGAATTTTCACGACAATCGTCGAGTGGTTTTATTTCCGAAGAGAACGTTGCAATGTCCAGACCATCGTACAGTTTTATCAGTTGCTGGTATTTCGCTTGTTCGAGACTTTTCGAAAATACGTAGAGGTGCCTGTTCTTCCAATCTAACCAATTCGGTGCGAGGAGAAAATTGTCCACGAGCAGTGTTGTTTTTCCACACTCTGAAGGACCTACGATCAGACAGCGGATGCTGTCGGGAAGCAACTCACCGTTCTTTTTTTTCGTTTGACTTTCCGAATCCGGTAGACGCTTGACCACGTTCCACGTACTCACAAGATCACTTCGTTCGCGTCGATCCAACTTTTTTCCGGAAGTCCCAGCCATTTGACAAACAGTTTGTCGCCTTTCCTACGCAATACTTTCTCGATGAGGTACGTGTCGGGATGTTTTGTTTTAGAGAGTTCCTCTTCGTAAAATCTTCCTTTCAAAATCTCGCCGCTACTATCTTTTATTATATACGTGTGTCGGTTTCCGGGTAAAACTCGAACCACCGTAAAAAGTTCCGTGCTCCAATTTTTTGTGAATCCCTTCTCGAAGGTGCGTTTGAATTTGCTGATCCTCACCTGGTCTCCAATTTTGAATTTTGATTTTTTGGTAGTCGTGGGAGTGTACTTTGGACAGTAAACTGTAGAAATTAAACGCTGCTCGTCAGATTTCGTAACGTCAGCTGGCTTCATGCCTATCGTTCTGTGTACCGTATTATTATAGGTGTCGACGAGTTCCGGCAGTATGTCGACCCATTTGTAATTTCCTCGAAGCGTGAATCGTTTCCACATGTGTGTTTTCAAGGTTCGATTAAATCTTTCCACGATGCTGGCTTTGATGTGACTGAAGGTCGAATAATGTCGAATGTCATGTTTTTGAATAAACTTTTGGAATACGGCATTGTAAAATTCCTTCCCCCTGTCCGTTTGCAAAAACCGAGGCCGTCTGTCGCTTTCGCGAAAAATTGTCTTGAATGCTTCCGTGACGCATGTCCCCGTTTTGGCTTTCAAAGGTAGAGCCCATGCGAATTTCGAAAACGTGTCTATGACGGTGAGGAGGTACTTGTTGCCCTTGTTCAATTTATGCACATTTTTTAGATTGCCGCTACTCATCTCCACGAGGTCACTTTGCCAGAGGTCGTCGATTCCCTTGGTCACCACCGCCAAACGTTCGTAGTTGCGACGTGCAGGTTTATGCAATTCTTCGACGATGGCTTGCCTAGACATTTTTTAGAGATTACGTTTGAAGAGAAGCACCAGCGTGATGGGATTCAAAGAGGGTGGCACCTCACCAGTGTTTTGAATGATCAGCTTATCGCCGGCACTCACGTCAAAAACGGTAAGATCTTCGTCTTCGTGTATTTCATATATGTTGCGCGTTTCGTTCCAACGTGCCAGAGGAATGTTTCCTGCTTTCTGGACACCACGATTCGATATCAAGGTCATGGTGGGAACGCTAGCTTTTCTGCCGTGAGACCAGTACGAAAATTCGTTTATCTGAATCGTGCCATCGAGGAGAAACTTGTAGTACGGATGATAAGGATGTAACATGTACAGTTTGTTACCTTCGACGAACGTGGAGATTCTCTGTTGATTGGGTACGCTGTTGATTTCGATAGCTTGCAGAGAATGCAGTTTGGCGAATTTAGTATCGACGCTAACGAGGTTGCTGTGAAGCTGTCCCAGTGTATTTTGTACGGGCAACAAATGTTCGACGATGGTATCCGTTACTGTAGAAAATGACGGTTTGATTTTCACTTCCACGTTCAACTGCTTGAAGTTTTCGTTGAGTTCTTGTAATTTGGCACCGAAAGAGGCCAGCGTCGATTCCTGCGTGGATTCCAGCACTCCAACTTGATCTCTGATGTTGACGACGATATTCTGAAGGTTCTCGACTTGATTCAATTTCGAGCTCTTCTCGGTAAGATCGTTCACGATGCTTCGCATCTCGGTAAACTGTGTGTGAAGGTCGGCGACGCTCTGCGAAGTGGGCAGCGTCGACACCAGCGAAGTAAGTTCGTCTCGAATCTGTTCCACGTTCGCCGTTTCCGTTTCCAGTCGTTTCAGCATACGTGATATGCTCCTTTTCAAAGCGTGTAATTCTTTGGAGGTGGGGAGATTGGCCACCCTACTCTCGAGATCGCTCAATGAATTTTTGATGTCGCTCGAATCGGATAGTGCCGTCACCGCCGTTTTCAATTTTTCCAAATCTTCGCTCGAAGGTACGCTCGTCCGTAACGATTCCAAGTCACCCTGTATGTTGTCCAGTACGTGATGAAAATGAGCAAGGTTCGTTTCGACGTTCAAATTTTCTAAATATTCGATCTTCTGCTGAACCGTGCTCAACGTGTCTTGTATGCTCGTCAACGCGCTCGCTTCAGCGTGAATATTTTTAATTTCTTCGTTGATCAACTCCAGAGATGCCTGAAGCGTAGCGATGGTGGTTTGAATGTGTTCGAAATCTTGATAAGCCTCCAATTGAATTTTTATGTTCGCGACGCTTTTGCTGATGACTTGCAGTTCGTCTGACGATGGTAGGTTGGTCATGGTATCTTCCAAAGTCTGTAACTTGGATTTAATTTCTTCCAACGTGCTGGCGAATTCTTCTTGTAATTTGGAAACAACAACGTGCAAGCGTTCTACATCAATATCTTTCACGACGGTTTGAAGTTCAGAGAAATTCTTTTCGATTGCCGAAGTTCGTTCTTCGATTTCGAGTTTCAATTTTTCCAAATCTTCATTTTTCGATTGAAATTGCTGCAATTTGGCCAAATCATTTTGAAGCTTATCCACGCTCAACTGTATATTTTGAACGTTGTCGTAAGAAGGTACGTCGACATAATTTTTTATGAGCGTTTTCAGTTCGGAATCGATTTTCAGAATGGGGTCGAGACATTGCGTTTGGAGCGTAGCGATCTCCGACTCTAAACTTTTGTTTAAGGTCTCCTGCAAAGCGATCAAATCGCTCCTCAACTTTTTAATTCGGACGTCCAACATGAGAATCTCTTCTGCGTGGTCTACACGCTTGGTGTTGCCGAAAATATCGTTAGGCATTTTGGTTAACGGTTATTTATAATAGGATAGACGATTCGTAATTCTACGAAGAGAGGAATAAGTTTGTCGTAATCTCCTAGGAGTTCCACGTATAAACAATCTCCTGCGGAAACATCGTACGTAATGTTAGAAAGCATCTTGTCATGCTTGATTCGAAAAATGTTCTTGCCGGTAGATATTTTGATTTCGCCTACGTTTTCCGGATTCACGGTAATTTGAAGTTTTCCATCGATCGGAATTTTGTAAAAATGTAAATTGTTGTTGAAGACGTAAAACATCTTGCCCACATCGTCATCCAATTTCGTCCAAATGCTGTTAAGGTGAACAATCAGTAGACCGTTGAGTTTAGTTAACATGGAAGGTAGAAATTCATGATCTGTCGTCGCGCGGTGTACAGTCTCCATGTTGGTTTGTTTTCGGAAACCAAAGAGATTCATATTATGCCGGTTATTTAAAATACGGTCAAAGTTTTTTGTAATAACAGTCAGTGTTGTTTTTTTTTGTTTTCTTTTTTTTTGTTTTGTTTTATGAATCTTCTGTTGAAGATGGACATATGTTGCAGGTTTTGCTTTCTGCTAAGCGATAGTGCCCCCACGGCAGTGTGTGGATTCCACATTGGAGAACACACCTCTTGTCGTCGTTGGGATCCAGGGCAATCTTCCTCACTTTGTTGGTGGTCAACACATGGTCGACGCTCTGGATGCGCTGTTCTGCTCTTAGAACCGGCGACCTGGTCTTGAGGCAATCCACGAAGTCCTCGAATGTGAGATGCTCCCGAACCACCTGTCTGCCGACACCCTTGGCCTTCTTGGTAACGCCACCCTCGGCTTTGATGGTATAGGCCTTGGCGCGAAGACCTGCAAACTCGAGAATCACATCTCCGTCCTTCTCGTCTTTGAGTTTGCCGGGCACTTTTTTGTTGCGGGCTAGGATGTCGTACTGGTTCGGCTGGGGATAGCCCGAGGTGTCGAAGAGCTCTTCAAGAGCTGGAACTGTGGCTATATCCCCGTATGCGTCGGCTGTGCGAACGTGGTACATCAAACTATCTGTGTCTGTGTAGAGAAGCGAGATGTTGTGGCCGTAGTGTGGACGTAATATGTCGTAGTACGTCTCGAACATGTGGAGCTTGCTCAGATCCAGAACAGTGGCTCCAACGTAGATGGGCTTGGTGAGTTTCACCACACCTTGCCTCATGTGAATCAGAGCCAGCTGCTCGTTGTAGATTGTTCGAGACTTGAACAATGGACTTGCAACAAGCTGACGACATCGCTCTTTCCTCGTCACCAATTTTATGTCCACGCGATTCCGTACATTCTCCATGGTCTTGCCAAACACCGCATTATTCATGAGCTTGAAGAAATCCTTATCAAGCTCGGACGTGGCTGCGGTGCGGTGTTCGGTGTTGACTTCGATATATGGACGCAACCACGGAGAATGCTCGAACTTGAGGATACGGTGAACTACGTGGACTGTGACCCCTTGCTGCATCAACCACCGGAGATTCTGGTAGTGAAGGACGTAATTCTTTTTGGGTTCGAAATCCATGACGAGCTTCTTCTGGTTGGAATCGGGTGGACACTTGAACTCGGGTGCAGGGGGAAGATCGCAGAACGAATCCTGCAGCTTCTCGGAGAACTCAAGGTCCACCTCGGCGAAGAACCCATGTTTCGAATCGTCGAAAACCTTTAATGTTGAAGTTGGAAGGGTCAGCCCACTCGAACCCTCTAAAGGGGAGTGGCTGCATCATGGAGTGCCCATACAAGTTATTCACGTCCGTGTGCATGATGTAGCTGGACGGTTGGGTGGAGTCGTAGCCAGTAGCCATGTGATGGTTGTTGGCGTGCGAGTGTCGCTGCGACACCTGGACCATTCCACCCCGCACGGCACGTTCCACAAACAGCATCATGTCCACGTCCGAAAGAAGCTCCAGCTCAATTTTCGTCACCAGAAACATGGCTGACCATGCCAGTCCGGGGAGACTATAGAAGTAGGCGGGATCCAGGTGGTAGATGGTCTTCGCAGTTGCACGAAACGCCTGGATCACGTCGGCGAGGAGCGTCACATCAAGTCTGAGGTAGGCGTCGTGGTAGTCTCCGAGATTTTGGCAATCCAGCTCACACCACATGGACTGAGCATGGTTATAGTCATCCTCAGAGATGCCCGAGCCTTGCAGTTTGCTATAGAAGTTTGCTCGAGGAGGAAGCGACGTCTCCGCAAACTTGGTAGGGTCTGTGATGTATTCGTAGGGGTAGACCCCCTTACGCCTGAAGAGACCGGCGTCCAAGTTCGGAAAATTCGCAGAGGTGATAAGCATTTTCTCGTCGCTAAGCTTCCCCGCAAGAGCATCGAGGCTGGCTGGGAGAAACCTCAGGGAGTCGAGGAAGCGAAGTTCGACGGTAGAGTCGGATTCTGGGATTGGCACTCGTTTGCTCACACTGATGTAACGCTCCTCGTTCTGCGCCAGGACGTTGATTCGCTCGTTGTCGTACCCAAGATGCTTGATCAGGTGGTGAAAATCGTACCCCGAGCCGTTGTGAAAAAACACAGGGATGAAGCGCGGGTCCCGGGCCAAGCGGTTGCAATCGTTGCACCAAGAACCAACGTACCTACCGTTAAAGTGATCGTGGTGTCGGACTTTACAGTTGTTGGCGGTGTACTCCTTGACGCAGACAGGGCAAGCAATGGCCTCGTCGTGTCTACGTTGATCGTCGGGGGTCAGTGGGAGCATAGACTTGGGGGTCAACAGCACCTTCCCTATCTCGATAGCCTCGACAACCATCCTCTCGAGGAAGTGTTTGGCAGCGTCGGGACCACGGTACACGTAGGGCTCGGGGGCGATGTGTTGGTCTCGTCGCACGACAACGTATGCGAAACTGGATGCCTCGTGGAGTTGGTAAGGGGTGGTGGAAGAAACTTCAGGATCGGGATCGCAAGTGGACAGGGGTTTGAGGAAGGCCTCGAAATCCGCGATGATGATGGCGGGGTGCTCTACCATGGCACCGTGCATGTGGAAACGTTCCACGGTGCCAGGTTCGGGCAAGTCTGCCAGCCCAGGTTCGTTGGCATTGCAGTAGAGCTTGTGGTTAGCAAGCTTCTCGGCAGCGATGTTGCGGCCTCTGATGCGCTGGTAATCCTGCCATTCTCGATTACGAAATTTAGACAAGCACCTGGGACAAACTTCTATGTGGTGTTCGTCTTTGCTCAGCTGGCTCGAAACAAGTCTAGAGAGAGAACGGATGAGGGTGTAGTGATGGTGAGTTTCATTCTTGATGAGCAGAAGGTGAATTTCCTGCGCACCGTCGTCGTCTACGTCGCTCACCCGAATGGGGTACACCACATTTTCGTCGATGAGGCCATAAACGTTGATGGCCAACCGAGGGTTGTGTGTACGGGCCTCAAACTTGCGAATGTCCGAAAGCGCCACCGGATAGTCAATCCCAGCAATGGCATCTTCCAGCTCAGGCTCGTAGGGTAGGTAGTGGTTAACTCGGTATGGATGGTTTTTCCAGTCGACAGGGTGCAATGCTGCAAGCACAGACCAGAGAAAGCACTTGGCGTCACTGTTTTGAATGTTCAGGACGGCCTTTTTATCCTCAATCGCTTCTGGTAAGCGGACGTAGCTGGAGGCGGAGAGAGGCACAAACTTGGAAAGTTTGACGCGCAGCTCGTGAGGCTCACCACACAGCGAACCCCCCGAGCCCTTAGCTTCATGTTCTTCTTGCTTTGCCTGCAGCTCCTCGACAAACTTGTTGTAGATGTCCTCGAGGTTGTCGACATCCGCCAAATGCAGCGTCTTCGCCTTGGTGTTGTGGCAGAAGCTGTAAATTTCATCAGACGGCTTCTTGTACCAGCAACAAAGCGATGCGTAGAATTTAGTGGAGGAGTGCGTAGCCAGTGCATTACTAAAAATAGAAACTATTTCTGCTTGCTTCTCCTCTAAAAAGCTACGCACGTCGCATGAGCCATCCGACAATTGAATGTAATCTCCTAATATTCCCCCGAAAGCAGACCGGTCTGCTTTTATCGCAGGCTTGACGCGTTTAGCAGGTGGTGCATTGATGGAGGCTGCTTCTGCCTTCCTCTTGGTTGAGCTGGTCGACGGTTGAGCCCCAGATGTATTTTTGCTTAGACAAGTAAGCTTATGCTTCTTGACATACGCAATTGTAATGTATTTATTGCATCCGGAACACAATTCGGTGGCAGCCAAATGCTTGCTTGGCACGCAGGTGCGACAATGTCTTGCAAAATTTTTGCTTGATATGGCTGTTTTGCACACAGGGCAACTTTTCATGGAGCGCATTTTTTTTTGGGTATGTTTATTTATATGTGATCGGTTGGTGGTGGAGCGTTGTCTTCTTCAAATATGTGCTTTAATCAACCCTATAAAAAAATTGAAAAAATATATAAGAAAAATATGATTGTAGATAGAAAAAAATAAATATTGTATGCATGTGTAATTCTATTTAGCTTATTTTTTGCTAGACACAAATCTTCTTCAGATTTTATTGCCCACTAATATATTTTTTCTACCAATTTAATAGAAGTGTGAAACTATGAAAATATTCTGAGACAATCTTCTCTAGAATATTCTTCCCCAAAGCTAATGTTAACAACCTGTTGTAATCTAAGCATCGTGTGTATTGCATCCGGCGAAGCCACGCTAACGCCCAAGCAGCTCGCTATTATGTACCTGCACGCTCCGGATATGCTGATGATCTTCCATCCCAGCTCGCTGTTGTGTGCCTGCATGCTCCGGTTATCTCGCTTGCTTTGAAACAAAATATAAATAAAACAAATTGTATACACCCAAGCGACCCGCTATTTATGTATTTGCACGCTCCAGATGTTGCGGGGTAGGTGTATTGACGAGGCTCACCGTTGTGTAATTTTCGTCGTCCCAAGGCTTACGTATTGTTGATAGCACACGCAGAGAGGAGAGGGAGCAAAATTGTAGTTTTTCTAGATGTGTTTGCGCCATAATACAGAAATAATAAGAGGCGCCAGCGCGTGCACGTGTGTGTGTGTGTGGCACATCGTTCCCGAGAGAGGTTTACAAAAGTCACGATATACAAACATTAGTGTCCCCGGGACTTGGAAGATTACGATAAAGTGCATTCGTACTTCAAAAATGAGAAAATGCATTATTTACTCATCACGCTGTGCCAGCACAACGAATAAATACGCGAAACGTAATCTACCGATAGGCGCGCGCGCGCGTGTGTGGCACATCGTTCCCGAGAGAGGTTTACAAAAGCCGTGTCCGGATTGGCAAGCGCTCCATCCCGTTCTCCCCCCGTTGCTCTCGCGTGCACTCGAAGTCGCGTCCAAGTCGTCCGAATCTGCATGTCCCCTTGTAGTACGCCTGTCACTTTTCCCGCCAGGTGTCAGCCCGAACTTCACCCACCGCGCTCTGGGGCGCAAACAAACATGACAATGATTTCCACCTAACTACTCACATTAAAAAATATAACACGCTATTTCATCATTTACGTTTTCTGCATTCATTATCGATAAAATATTAAAATATAACTAAGTTTTACATCCTCTAATCAGTAAATATTGTCTGTACAAAGTGAAAGTTAGAATATGGCTGCCAAGCGTGCATCTGTCGCGCCTCCCTCCGACTCCACGTCTACCGCAAATTCAGACAACAGAGATTGGCTGAGTCCCGGATGGAACAGCGCTCTAGGTGACATCTGCTGCTGATTCGGACGCAACCCCGGCCACTTCTATTAGTCAGTGTAGGTTAGCTTCGCCTGTAAAATATCACATGATGAAATATTCTTCAGGTAAGTTGGCAACATTGAACCGCAATTGATGTTACCAGTGTTGTCAACTTCTATTTGTAGGTTAGCTTCGCCTGCAAAATATCACATGGTGAAATATTCTTCAGGTGAGTTGGCAACATTGAATCGCAATTGATGTTACCAGTGTTGTCAACTTCTATTTGTAGGTTAGCTTCGCCTGTAAAATATCACATGGTGAAATATTTTTGAGGTGAGTTGGCAATATTGAATCGCAATTGATGTTGCCAGAGTTGCCAATTCCCATTTGTAGGTTAGCTTCGCCTGTAAAATAATATGTGGTGAAATATTCTTAGGGTGAGTTGGCAACACTGATCGCCAATTGATGGCACTCAACCCGTGCACCTCCACTAATCAGTGTTGGCAACTCCCATTTGTAGGTTAGCTTCGCTTGTAAAATATCACATGGTGAAATTTTCTTGGGGTGAGTTGGCCACACTGCGAGAAAAGCCTCAAGCAGTGTTGCCAGCTCCTTGCTTGAGGTTAGGTTAGACCCAAAAACAAAAACCTTGGTGATTTTTTCAAGTGAGGAGTTGGTAACACTGCGAGCGCCACCGAGCGCCATTTTCGGTTGGTCAACCGGCTTGATCCTACTACTCTGTAAGTTAGCTTCGCCTGTAAAATATCACATGGTAAAATATTCTTGAGGTGAGTTAGCAACACTAAACCGCAATTGATGTTGCCAGTGTTGCCAACTCCCATTTGTAGGTTAGCTTCGCCTGTAAAATATCACATGGTGAAATATTCTTGGGGTGAGCTAGCAACACTGCGAGAAAATAAGGCTCATGCCTTACGAGAGCAAACCGTTAACATACACCATAAAAGGCTACGCCTCGCTCGAGCTGGCAACACTGCAAGAAAATGAGGCTCGGTGAGATTCGCAGTATTGCCAGCTTTTTGCTTTAAATTAGGTTAGACCGAGATAAAAACCTTGGTGATTTTTTCGAATAAGGGGTTGGCAACACTGCGAGCCTCACCGAGCCTCATTTTCGGGCGTAGAACCGGGCCACTTATACTACTACTGGTTGTTTTTTGTTGACACAGCCCTATACTGTCATCTGTTCTTTTGGCAGTAAGATGTAGAGTTATACCTTTTGCCCAATGTTACTCCTTTTGTAGTATAAACTATTTTTTTCCTGTCGGTCATGTTCAGTCACAGACACTTCTGTGTTTTTACCCTTTCTGGACTAGGGATGGGTGGGTATAGCTCATCTTACAATCTGTGTCCAATAAAACTGGCAAATGGCATTGTTTGCAGTTCACTACAAATTTCTATTGTTAATGAATGTTAGGCTGTAATCGGACCACATCAAGTGTGTTGTCACCACCTCTATCAAATTTAAGCTGCTAGATGTCATGTTTTCTTCATTGCTGAATTTTACTTGTCCTTGTCACTAATTACATGCTGCTTTTGCTTATAGTTTTGAAAATATCATTGAATAATTTACATGCATATTGTAAAAATATTGTACGAGAATTCCATTTGGAATTTCACAGTTAGTGGCCATTCCATCCACCAGAAAGTTTTCAGCAGGGGCGTAAATAACACCCCTGCAACCCCCACGGAGCAGGGGTGTGCAGTAAAAATGATAAATTAAGAAGGCCTGATAGTTCACAAAAGTTTTCCTGTGTTACATTACATTTTCAACCAAACATATTATGCCCCTACAACTGCAAACAGAAAATGTTACTCGCTAGAAATATAGAAAGTGAATTGCCAAATTAGAAGAAAACCTTCATTAGATGAATAGTTCAAGTCATTGCTTACGTCGCCAGAGGGTAGACGACAGCAAGTGAAAGATTGGATGGTTGTCTAGATTCGATTCCTTGTTGGCAATTCAAGTAAATTTCCATTTAATCTTAAACTGTTTGTCAAAAGTCATTGTAATGTCAAACAAAATGCAGAAATAGCGAAAGCATCTGCATTACGAAAGAAATTCCAAAGTAAATCTTGGAACATGTAAATGTTGTTTCCAAAACTTTCCAAAGTTCCAGCATATTCCTTGAGGCATGCAGTCTTTACATGGTCTTAACGAGCCTCGGAATAATTTTTTGGTGTTAGAAAATGCAGCTAAAAAATGGCCAGGAGGTGGGAAATAGAAACGTCAATTTCTACCAAACGGAAAATAAAAGTAAAAAACTTGTTTGACGAGCCGACATAAGATGTTAGCTTTCTTGACCCCATTGGATTGTTTTAAAGTAAAGATTTTACCCTGTGCTTTAGATATTCTAGTAAATCAAGTATACAACAGATTTCAGAGTATGAAACAACTCGAATGAAGCTTCATCTTTTTAATTCTAACAGTCCTAACGGAGCACTCTGACAATTGCTAGAATATTTTTCTAATTTCTGGGAGAAATATGAAGAAGGCGTATCTTGCACTATAGGTACAGAAATTGTTAGTTTTCGGAATGTAGTGTTAACTGAAATCAAAAGAAGGTACATATCAACCATCAGCAAAGTTGCATAATTTCTCTTGATATAAAACAACATTCTGATTAGTTGCATTCCTTATATGATATATTTGATCCACCTGTGACGTCTTGATCAGCTGATCCAAGCTAAAATTGATCAAAAATTACTTGAGAAGCACAATGGCAAGAGTGAGATTGAGTGGAATGGCAGTTTGGTCAAGAATTTGCTCCCATCAAAAAACTCAAAGCACTGGTAATGGTCATTTAACAATATTGTAATTTTTATATTAAAGTGTATCTTCTATTTCCAATTATAATATATATATATATATATCATACCAGTTTTTTACACTGATTCAAATTACATCTTATGTATTTTCATATTTGTATATACATAAAATAAATGTAGGAGGTGTGAATTAATCTATTAGAAAAGAAAGCTTTTATTTATAAATGAGTAGGGGCGCACAACCGAAAGTTTTGGGGGAGGGTTTGCAGAACGTCTTAGTTACCCTACTGGTTTTCAGGTTATTTTCATTTATTAATTCTAAAATACCTTATCAATATATGTTGTCAGTACCTTTTAATCAATGTTTTTTTTCCAAAAATTGTTACAGAAAAGATATAAAGGTAAGAAAATTTATTGAAAATGTAACATATTAGACAGGCACACACGGACCACGAAAACGTACAGAGGACATCAAAACAAACAACTTTTCTCAGTAACATTTTTCTCGTTGGTGCTAGTTTCGGCACTACAGTCGTTCAAAAAAGCCGGTTTTACCAGATGCTGGCAACCATACACATCATTTGATCGGATCTGTGACATCATTTCCTGCAGCGAAACAGTGCATGGCAGTGTTGCAAGGAACACCCAAATGTTGGGGAAAATAACAGACTACCAACCACATTATGATCTGTAAAACGAAGATAGGGTCGCGTCCAGTAGACCGAACATCTAGGTAAACACAGCCTACCAGCCAGAAGACCAGCAGTCATCCCAGGGGAAGGATGAAGTGAACCAACGATGCGAAAGATGGTAGAAAAACAATGTATACAAAACAAAGTGCCAATATCGGATTTTGTTCCTTAGCCTACATGTCAAATATAATCATCATAAGAACAAACTTTATTGGACACAATTTACATTTGGCTGTTTTCGCCCAGCTACCTGTCAAATATTTGTAAATCTTGTTGCAAGGTTAATATCTACAGGTTTGTATATCCATTTGTCCTGATACATGCATTGTGGTATTAATAGAGGCAGTATCTGAGGTTCACGTTCTTACATTATGGCTATAACATGCACAACCAAGGGTTTTTAGGTTGTTACAAGCTAATCATGATTCAGCATGGAGTATACTGCCGTATTCACAGTAATGTTGCAAACTATTTCATGTGTATCCGATGTGTAGATAAACACAGTCGTCGGAGAGCTTGTTTTACTACTACTTATATCACATTATTTTCAACCATTTTTGCCCCTTGCCGCATGTACATTACATTACGTGTTACCTTTGAAATTTTGAGTTCTTTCATTTCTATTTTGTCAACTGTTCAGTGTGTCACAGACAACAAGTATCAGAAAGACGAAGTGGATAGACTAAATTGTAGATGCCAATTGGGCAGCGAGATTTGCAAATATGTGATATGTAAACTGAGACAAAATTCAATATTACCACTTCCATTTGAATTCCTTTTTTTTTTCTACCATTTTTTGTATAGTTTGTTCACTTCCTGTTGGATTACAGAACATGTTTTCTCGCTTTCTTTTACGGTACATAATGTGGCTGATGGTACCTATGTCATTGTTCACAGAATGTGTGTGTTCCTGGCAACCCTGAAATGCATCGCTTGACGACAGGAAAAGACGTCTTAAATGCAATAAAATGTTGTGTGTGGTCGTTAGCTTTCAGGCGGCAAAACAGACTTTTTGAACAACTGTAGCGCCGAAACTAGACACCGAGAGAAGTGTTACTAAGAAAAGTTGTTTGTTTTGATGTTCTCTGTACGTTTCTGTGGTCCGTACGTGCCATTAAAGTGACAACCTGTAAACCTGTGGAAATATGACATGTAGATATCACACTAAAAAAACAATTTGTTAAGGTTTTTTGTGAAAAACATAAAAATAAGTCTCCTGGGAAAACTCCATATTTTTAAGCACCTCCGAAGTGGTTTATCAATACCATTGACATTCAATGGAATCATTACAACCCAGAACTGTCCATTACTGTACACTGCAATTCTTATAATTCTCATGTGAAGGTAAGAAATTTTATGGGATGTCATGGTTTGAAATACAGGACATGGAAGAAATGAAGGAACAAAATGATTGATTGTTTCATTTGGTTATTTTAAGTCACTTTTCTGTTACATTTGGCTGATGGTATCATGAGGATGAATGATGATAAGAAATTGAAGAAAGGACAATCATCATCACTCATGGACAGGACCACAATACATTCCCCTCAGATGATTATTCTGGCTCCGAGTGTAGGCACTAGAAACTTGTTAGGCTCCAAGACTACAGAACATGGTGTACTGTGCTGCAGTCACACTATAACTGTTTTTTTTTTTTGTTTCATATTGGATGCAATAAACATGCTAAACATTCAATTCTCAACGTGGAACCACTGAACTTTGTGCATGTAATAATTTTTTCTTTGTGCATGTGTGTGTTATTTTTAACTGTTTGCAATGATTTTAGTTATTGTAAATGTTTAAGAGAGTGTATTGCATTTGTAAATATCACGTGGCATAACAACTTGTGAAGACTAGTGCCTCCCTACTGACTGCTGCCTCACTTCCACTTTTCAGTGGACATGGGAGATCATCCAACCAATTATGGAGTGACGTGTGGTCATCATAATGAATCCAAGTTGTTCTTGTAGGTTTCCATGATCGGGTTACATTACTCATTCATAGCTCCCCAATTTCCTCGTGATGGCAGGTGGTCACCAGTCTCATACATTGGGAGAAATCTCTGGAAAAGTTGTTACGCTTGCTCCAGGAGACTCCATGCATCTCATAGCCAGATCCCAAAGCTTGCACCTTAGACCACATGGCCATGGTTCGTTATGTACTACATTGCTATGTAGTTCAGGGAAAATTGCTTGGTGCATACATTCATTCTTACGTTGGCATTTTTGAATAGGTATTTGCAATGAATTGCTGATTTGTATCCTTTTCATACAAATTTAAAATGTCAATATTAAATTATTTCTGTATGAAAATTATTTTAAAAAATGAAAGAATTTATTCATGCTAATCAACCCATGTATGTGCTTTTACAAATTTGGTTGTTTTGGACAATGCACAGCACCATTTTTATGTCGGTGTCATCCGTATAGAAGAGACTGACCACGGTCATCTTTATTAAGGCCAGATGCTGAAATGTGGCAATGCTGTCTCGCTGGCTTGAAAATCAAAGCAGAAATCATGGTGGGAATAGTGAAATTTTTGTTGATTCGAAAGGAAAGTAGGGAATCTTAAGTAAAATGTTCTAGTTTTTGTAAATTTAACATTACGCAGTAAGTGGAAAACATGCAGTAACAGTGGAAATGTAGATTTGCTGTTAAATTACTGGAAATAAGGAGTAAAAATTAGGCCAACTTTACATATCATATCAGGCATGGAATGTTTAAGATAAATGTGTAGTTTTCCATTATTTTATGTGCTATAATTCCGGAATAACATTGATCATCTTATGTAGTAAGTGTTCAATTACTACATTACAAAATTACATTCTTGTATTGCAATATTACTGATTATATATTATTAGAAACAAAATATCAAGAAAATATAGCAATTTCTATAATTTTATATGGAATTTAACTTTGATTTTAATAATCTATGGTGAGCACTGTGTTGACACATATACCAGTGAAGGGCTAACCTATAGAATAACTTTCTGGGACAATGCATATCAGCGTAGATAGGTATTTGTCATACAGAAGCAATTAGTAGTACAAGTCATATTGTGGCGATAAAGAAATCATGTAGAATAGCACTTTACAAGAAGGTTACCATTCTGCCATTTCCGTGCTTGTTTAAACGAGGGTTATTTTTTAAGTAAGGTCCATTTTGCAATAAAAACGAAGTAAGTAAATGTTCTTCAAAAAAACATTTATATTCTGAATTTAAATACACTCTATTTTTCTACATAATTTCCTTGCCGTTTTAAACATTTATCGTAACGAACAATGAGTTTTTGGATACCCTCCTCATAGAACTCTGCCGCCTGTGATGATAGCCAGTTACGCACGGTTGTTTACACTTCTTCATCAGTGTCTAAATGCTTGCTGATAGGAAGGTGTTCAGATTGCGGAAGAGGTGGTAGTCGCTAGGTGCAAGGTCTAGACTATGGATGGTCAACACATCATCGCCGGTCAAAGTGAAAGCAAAACACACTTTCAAAGCGCAAGATCATGGCAGCTGTGTTTTGGGACAGGCAGGATGTTTTGTTGGTAGGTTTTTTGCCGCAAGGAACAACAATTACCTCAGCTTCCTACTGTGAGACCCTAAGAAAACTTCGTCGAGCAATCCAGAACATACGGCATGGAATGCTGTCAGCCGCTGTCGTACTGATTCATGGCAATGCAAGGCCACATGCTGCGGCTGAAACTCAAGATCTGATCGAATCTTTTGGCTGGGAGATATTCGATCATACGCCATACAGTCCAGAACTTGCACGTAGCGACTACCACCTCTTCCGCCATCTGAAGACCTTCCTGGGTGGCAAGCGTTTAGACGTTGATGAAGAAGTGAAAACGACCGTGAGTAACTGGCTATCATCACAGGTGGCAGAGTTCTAGAGGAGGGTATCCAAGAACTCGTAGTTTGTATAATATTTAATATATATTAAGTATATAATATTTAAACCGGCAAGGAAATTGTGTAGAAAAATAGAGAAGTGTAAGTAAATTCAGAAAATAAATACTTTTTTTAAACAATATTTACTTACTTCGTTTTTATCCAAAACTGACCTTACTTAAAAAATAACCCTCATATATTATCTGGTAGATTATTGAAACCTAATGAATGCAAATTCAATGTCAAACTGAAGTGTGTTAGGACAAATACATAAAATAATTAAGAGCAACAAACCTAAAATGAAGATGTTCACATCTAAAACTAGAGGAAGTAGCAAACTTACTAACAGGTCTAACCTACCAAAAAACAAACAACAAAATTTACAAATTCACTGAGGTACAAAAATCTAACCGGTCAAACCTAATAAAGGCAATTAATTGTTAGCATGAAAATAACATAACACACATGTAAAATTACCTAAGCTGACAAAAGATAGAGTATTTGTTCTGTTCTAAATGGCAGATTATAACAAACATTGAGCATCTTAGGTAGTAAGTGTTCAATTACTACTTGCAATAACTATCATTTTACAAATAAAACTATGTATATATAGGTAACACAGTTTATATTTGGAGATTTTGCAGCATCAGAATATATCAGTTACGTACAAGGATGCAAAACTTTAATAACTCGGTCAAAATACCATCAATGTCATCCTGCCTCTGTCATGGTTATAGCTTTTGGATATCACTGATTGTTTTGCACATTATGATTAAAACACTCTTAATGCCATCAATAGTGGATGTTTATTAAATTTAATGATTCACATGTAGAAAGCAAGTAAAGCTACTTCGTGAAATGCAGATATACCAGGTGTATAAGCTTAAATGTGCTGTTTTGTAGTCAGAAAAATACATGGTTTGTTCATAGAAAGCAACAAGAAATTTATTCAAAGTACTTGCCCTCACGAGCTACACATTTTGCCTACCTCTCGGGCAATTTGTGGATACCCTGCCAAAAAAAAGTCCTTCTCTTTCGAGGCAAACCACTCATCAAGCCATTTTCGGACGTCTGCATACGAATCGAAGTGCTGCTCAGCGAGGGCGTGGCCCATCGACGAAAACAGATGATAGTCGGAAGGGGCCAGGTCTGGTGAATAGGCGAGATGGGGTAGCACCTCCCAGTTGCGTGTCTCCAAGTAGTTTTGGACCAGTCTTGATGTATGCGATGGGGCGTTGTCGTGGAGGAAAATCAGCTTGTCATGTCTTTGTTGATAATCCGGCCTTTTGTCACACAGAGCATGGTGCAATTTGATCAGTTGTTGGTGGTAGCGGTGGTCAGTGACAGTTTCACCAGGTTTCAACAGCTCAAAGTAGACGATACCCTGTTGATCCCACCAAACACACAGCATCGTCTTCCGGCCGAAGCGATTTGGTCTCGAGGAAGATGTTGATGGTTGTCCAGGATCAACCCACGATTTCTTGCGTTTAGGATTCTTGAAATATATCCACTTTTCATCGCCAGTCACAATCCGATGCAGGAAAGACTTTCTTTTTTGTCAGGCAAGCAAGATTTCACATGTGTTTTGGCGTCTCTCCAGCTGCCGATCGGTCAATTCATGGGACACCCATTTTCCGATCTTTTGAACCTTTCCCATGGCACGTAGACGCATGGAAATGGCTGCTTGAGTAACACCCAATTGCTCGGCAAACATCTTTTGCATTTGGGTATCGTCCTCGTCCAAAAGAGCCTGCAATTGATAGTCCTCAACCTTCCTAGGCCGATTTTCACGTTTCTTGTCGCTCAGGTCAAAATTGCCATCTTTGAACCAATGAAATCAATCCCTGCACATTGCTTCCGATACAGCACTGTCACCGTATGCCTCCACAAGCATTCAATGCGATTCGGCAGCCGATTTCTTCAAATGGATGCAGAAACGCAGAGCTTCCCGCATATGCTCTTTTTCTGGCACAAAACTAGACATGCTTACCACAGGAACACTGTCTGTTGTTGTCTGCACATGCTGACGATGTGCACTGATTCGTGTTGGCAGATGTCCAACTCATAAAAACACCAGGTATTGCATGCCCATGGTAGCTTCATACGCTCACTAACACCATCCATGAGCAAACAGCAGATTTAAGCTTATACACCTGGTACAGCTCAGAAAATCCAATGCATATTTAACAAACAACTTTACAACTTACTACAGTACTTTAATAAAAAATTAAATAAGTTGAATAAACTCGCTGATACAATTTGGGCGAATGAAGTTATTACGGGATGAATAGGCTACAGAAAATTATTACTTCTTTACGTTTGGACATTTTCTCTAATGTTTTCTTCCGAGCAACATCGGCCGGCTGATGTCAAAGTTTACAGGGTTGCCAAATTGAAGGCTCCGGCCTCCCTTTAAAGATGGCCATGGACTGACACAAACTGTGTCCGAGTTGTTTGCAGTATTAAGTGTATTGTTTTAGGGTTGACTGGAACTGTTTGGACATAAGTCGTAAGATTCCTGTATCTAAGTCGAATCATTAACTACATTTGGACTAACCTATAGTGATTGAAACATAATGTATAAGATGATCAGAATATAATAGTAATTCTCTGGTAATTCAGCATAAGAATTTTGATTGTAACATTTATTTACTTTTATCTTTTAATGTAAATATAGACATGGTCATGAATGCTTGAAAGAGATTGTCTTGAGAGTAAAACAGTATTAGAAGAGTGAAAAATAGAGGTTTAGAACAATGTGTAGAAATTTCACCAAAAAATGCAGGCTTGACCAGGACTTGAAAACTGTTCTCTGTCATACAGTATCATTGTCTCTGTCAGTGCTACCACAATATGATCTGTTGCCTTGGAAAAACTGTTGACATCAAAGTTTTCTCTCAGCATAGAGTAAAGGTCTCAGTATGCCCGAGACCATGGGTTCGAGTCCTGGTGAAGCCACTATTTTTTGTTGACATTTCTACATAGAATACCTTCTCTGTGTGTCAAATCTCAATGGAACAGCATCTAGTGTCTGAAAATGCAAATTTTATTTACTAAAGATATTGTATTTTTTGCAGGTGTGCTGGCAATAAGAACACTGAAATTTCTTCAGTTGCTTCATCAAAACCAAAAAAGTAACTTGTCCTTTAAGTTGTAGCACTTGTGGGAAAACATTTAAGAAAAAATCTCTTCTCCTAGTACATTCAAAAATACACACGTGTGTTCGACCATTTCTTTGTGATATTTGTCTGAAGCCATTTAGTCGGAAATGTGATCTTGCAGTCCATGGAACAATACATTCAGAAGACCGCCCCTACAGCTGCAATACTTGTGGAAAATCATTCAAGACAAAACATGATTGTTCAAAACATACAAAAAGACACACTGGAGTGCGTGCATTTTGTTGTAGTCATTGTGGAAAGTCATTTCTGAGGAAAGATGAGCTTTTTTCACATCAAACTACGCATTCAGACACTCGCCCTTACATGTGCAGCACTTGTGGACAGACATTTATGAGGAATTGTTATCTCACAGTACATGAAAGAACACACACGGGTGTTCGGCTATTTTCTTGCAATCTTTGTGGGAAGTCATTCATTCAGAAATGTCATCTTGCAAACCATGGAAAAAGTCATTCGGAAGACTGCCCCTACATCTGCAATACTTGTGGAAATTCATATAAGAGAAAAGGTGATCTTGCAAGACATATTAGGATACACACCTAAGTGCACACATTTTGCTGGACTCTTTGCAGAATGTCGTTTGCGAACAAAAATGATCTTTCTAATCATGAGACTATGCATTTGGGACCTTGACATTAGATTTGCAGTACCTGTGGAAATTAATTTAAGATAAATCACTGCCTCAGTACACAAAAGAATATGCGTGGGTGTTCGACCATTTGCTTGTTACCTTTGTGTGAATTCTTTTATCCAGGTAATTCCTCTTATAACCCCTGATTGCTCCTACAGTTGAAAAACTTGTGGAAAATAATTTAAAAGAAAAAGTGATCTTCCAAGTCAAAAATACACACATTTTGTTGATGTATTTTGTGAAAAATTATTTCTACAAACAGTTCACCTTACATTCAAATAAAAATATATAAATAACTTAGGCAAGTGAGTAGGAATGATTCAGAATGACGTTTCGGAAGTCTGTACTACTTCCTTCATCAGGTAATAAAATGAAGAAAAAAAACTTTAGGTGCCAAACATGGTACCGCGTTGTCAAATCGTAAGTTGAGGATTCAGGTTGAGGATAGAAAAGGTAAAAAACTTACGGTGACAGCATAAAAACTCCGAAGGAAGTCTTCGCTGGTTAAAAAATTTCCTATGTTAAAAACAAAAACCACAACTAAGACAAATAAAAATCGAAGTCTTACTACAGTCCCGTAGTGACTTCCGTCAGTGTTGGGTAGAACACATAGACTGTGAGCGCTCCTATCCAGCATTGAAGGTGAAATTTTCCCTCCAGTGTTACCCTCTTACGATCGTATACGTCACCATTCCAAGGTGAACTCCCTTTCTTCTTCGACGGCCTTCGCAACCTCGGGAGTGACATGGAAACCCATTTTAGTGTCGGTATTTACCGCTTTATCCCACTTTTTAAGAAAAGCGATCCACCCTTCCTCCAGATTACCATCATCTCTGTTAAGCTTCTTTCTTTTTCCAGTGCATATAAATGCAGCTTCATTAATTTATTCTCCTCTTTCTTAATTACTTCCCTTTTTATAAAACTATATCCGCTCATTATGATATGTTCGGATAGGCCTGTTTTAGGTATCTTTATCATGTTCGTCCCATCTAGTGCGCATGTTTGTCCCCGTCTGCCCTACATATTCATTCCCACATTCACATTCGATCCGGCATACCCCTTATTGTTCTTCCGGGTTATCCTTGTTCCCCCTCCCTTTTTTTGTACCCGGTAAAATTCTTTTCAATATTTCTAGGGGCCTTCATCCTGCATTTTACGCCGTATTTTCTCAATGTTTTTGCGATCTTTTCGGAAAGCCCCTTGTAATAGGGGATTCCGACGAAATGCCCTTATATATTATATGTTATTTATATATTTTTATTTGAATTGTAATATGTCAGTTCACCTTACAAACCATGAAAGGACACACTAGTGAGATCATCACCCATATTGTTGCAATACTTGTGGAAAATCTTTATAGAAAAGAAATGTACTTTTTAGACCTGAAAAGGTACATTAAAGCATTCATCCATTTAGATGTAACCTTTATGGAAAACCATTGCATCAGAAATGTGGTTGTACAAAACTCGGAAGAATTTATTGAGGCGATTGATATACAGTTGTGGAACTTGTGGAAAACCATTCAGCTATAAACATAATCTCCTAATTCATGAAGAAGAACTTATATCACTTCATCAGCTTCCTTGTGATTTTTGTGGGGAAACTTATAACCCAAACCATTCTCTTTTGTTTGGAGCATGTAAAGAAACTTGTTATTATTCAGTCTATTATCTGGTAATGATTGTAGTAAATATTTTCATGTAAAATCTATTTTCTAAAGAATATACATATTATGCCTTTGGGACCAATCATGCTCTTTGCTATGTTTTATTCAACCTGCTTGTGGGTGTCATTTCTCCTTTGAGTAGAGTGTAGTTAGAATACTTTTAGTGTAATGCCAAGTCAGTGACGTCGTTAGTAGGACCCCCCAAACAAAAGATTTGATCGATTAAAAATTATCCTTAATTAATACTACATACTAATTTTCTGGTAAATTTGTAGCAGAGTTGGAAACACTGTGTGGGAAACAAACCTATTATTCCGAAGAAAATCTTTGGAAGCAAATGTAGGACAGCAAAATTCCACCCTTTCGTTGCTTACCAGTTTATAACCAAAGTCATAAAATCTGCCTGCTTTGAGGTTATTACCCTTGCCCTAAGTTCCCGGAAACCAGAGATCCGACTCTTTTGTTGCAAATGACCTTACAGATGGAATCAAGGACTCCGTCGAGGCCGAGCGGTCAACAGTAGGGAGTGGAGTGATATATGGAGAGAGTTCTCCAGTACTGACATTGTTCTGAGATTTAAAATTTCTCCTTGCTTCAGCTTGAGAGCCACAGATTAGCTTTGTGTTCTTGCTTGCGAGCAAGATCTGCTATCGGGTTGCTATGTTCACTGTGTATTTGTTTGTGTGTGGGAAGAGTTCTAGCGTTGTCGTGCATTTCCATTTTGAATGGATAAATTTATCAAAACTGGATATTTTAAAGCTATCTCAAAACATGTGGAACATGATGACAATGAAGAGGGTGTTGATCCAAGTTCTGACGTTCCAAAGTTAGACAAAACAAGTGAATGTACGAGGCTTGTCCGGAAAGTAAAGATACAAACCAAGAATAAGATATAAAAGAAATGTATTGCTCGCAACTAAAGTTACACTTGATACACTGATACCGAGGCTATTTCTCCACATAAGTACCACTATTCTCCAAACATTTGTTCAGAAGCGGAACAAGTTTTTTTATCCCTGAATCGTAGAAATCTGCCGCCTGCATCTGGAACCAAGTTGTGACTTCTTCCCTGACTTCATTGTCATCGGCAAAGTGTTTTCCACCAAGATGTTTCTTGTACAGGAACATGTGGTAGTCGCTGGGAGCAAGGTCGGGGCTGTATGGCAGATGGTGATGGACCTCCCATTGAAACTGTACAAGCAGATCCTTGGTGACATTCACTGCATGGGGCGGGTGTTGTCATGAATGAAGCGGATTCCACTTGACAACATGCCTCTCCGTTTGTTTTGAATTGCACATCGAAGATGTTTCAAAGTCTGGCAGTAGGTTTCAGCATAAATAGTTCTTCCAGGCGGCATGAATTCCACCAGCAGGATGCTGTGGTGATCCCAGAAAACGGTTGCCATCAGCTTGCGGGTTGAAATTGATGTTTTGAATTTTTTGGCTTTTGGAGAATTGGTGTGGCACCACTGCAGTGACTGCTGCTTGGATTCAGCTGTATGGTGGAACAACCATGTTTCATCACCTGTCACAATGGAGTCCAGTGCACTCCCTCTTCTGCGTAGCTTGTAAGAAAGTCCAGTGCATATCCCAGTCGTTTGGTTTTGTGTTCGTCAGTCAAATGTTTTGGGACCCAGCGTGCACAACTTTCTGTATCCTAACCCACTCACAACTTCATGAATAGTGGTTTTCGAACTGTCAGGAATCATAATTCTCGAATTGTCACCTGCCTATTCGCACGCACCTCTGCTTCAATACGTTTGCAAAGGTTGTCAGTGATCACGGAAGGCCTGCCACTTCTCTCTTCATCATGAACATCACGTCAACCTTGTGCGAAGGCGTGGCACCATTTCGCCACATTTTGACGATTCATTACGTTCCCGTACAGTCACAATTTCTAGGTGGATCTCTGATGGACGCTTTCCTTGTGCCTGCAAAAAACTGATCACGGCGCGCACTTCACACTTGGCGGGATTCGGTATCACCGCTGCCATTTCCAACGCGTGTTCCTCGCACAAGACTCAGCGCAGCACTGCTGACTTACTCCCAATCCTCGTCGCATGGATCACGGTTACTGCCAGTGTTGCCAACTTTGGTACACGTTTTTCCCCTAATGTGCAAATGTGTTTGTATCTTTACTTTCCGGACAAGCCTCGTACTAATGTGAAAACAATTACTGATCTTTTGGTAGATAATCCTAGGCAACCACTTTTGCAAGACTATCCAAATATTACATTTGAAAAGCGAAATGTAGAATGTAGTGTGGAACTTGACACATGCTTTTGTTTTCCATGCTGTAAATTTGGCACAGATTCAGCATATGCAGAACCAAGTTTCAGGAAAATAGGGGTGCACAACTGGAAGAAAGCATGTGAAAAAATCAAGGAACACGAAGGACTGTCCTATCATCTAAAATGCATGAAACTGTGGGCGAATTACCAAGTGAGTACCAATCAGGTTTGTAAAACAATTACGTGTGTGTGTGTGTTCCTAGTTTAAATTCAATAATGAAATATGTGTATGTCTGTATCCAGTGTTCAAATTGAAAAAATGCGGAGGAGAAAATTTCACAGATTCCCTATTCAAATTTTGAGATTTGTACCTGATTGAAAGCCAACTGCATTGGGCAGTTCACCCTCTAGGGGAAGGGTCTCAAGAATCCCGTATCTAAAACATACGGACTGATTTATATAAATTTCTCGGGTTCAAAGTAAATAACAAATTTTCCAATTAATGTACATGATTTCAGTAATCAATGTCAAACTGTAAGAAAATTTCATTAGTCAGATGAATGCACAAGATAAATGAGACACTTAAGGTTTTATTGGTAGATTTTGGATTGGATTCACAAAGTCATTGAGTGAGATGGGAATGTTTGATTGATATATTTGGTTCATTTTACTTCGCATTTCTGCCACTTTTAGCTAATCGCAAAGATGAAGATGAGTGATGATATGATGGAAAAGATGGACACTCAGAAATAACATCCATGCCCAGGCTGGGATTCGAACCCGGGACCCCTGGCATCATAGCACGCTATGCAAACCCTTCCGTCACGGAGGCCGGCGAGGCAGATATGTGTTTTGGATTTTCTTGTAGATTCAAAAATCTTTAACTGTGACGTGCATGCTTCTGTTTACATTAAAGTTTACCTTTTCACATGCACTAGCAATTGACATGTCACCCTAAAACACACGCATGTATCTGCATTTAATACCACTCCATACGAAAAGAAGCCTTGGCCAGCTCTTCATATTGTCCACCAAATATTGATTGATTGATTGAAAAAAAAACAAAAACTTTTGAGCGTATGGCTTTCCTTGCTTTCTCAGAGATCTGAAGGATTTAGGTTTTGTATATGTAATGATAGTACTTTCAGTGCTTGAAGAGTGTCATTAGGTACAGCTAAATATATAACAAATAAATGCTTTGGCAAATGTTTCACAAATATTTCAAAGTTAGACTTCTTACGAGTTGATCGGGAACCATTTCAACTCAGTTTTTTTTTTTTTTAATTCAACGCCCTATAGATGTCTGAGAAAATACGAAATACATGGCTTCTAAAGGGCATTGGATGTGGTACACATCTGCCATAAATTGTTTAAAGATATTGTTATGCGTAGCTATGGGACATTAATATTAGAATGAACTGAACTGAAGTTTCAATAATGTGGTTTCTATATCCAGTGGGTGAGAGATGATTATTCCTGATTGGGGTGGCTCAAGATCTTCCTCACTCCCTTTAATCTCAACATGCATTAAAATTAATAGATGTATCTTTGTTCGCAATTTTCACATTTCAAACTCCTGATTTTCCGTTCCGTTAGATCCAAATAAGCCCAGAACGAGGTCCAGAGCTTTATATGTTTCAGAATTGTTATCAGGTTTTAAAATCTATTTTAAAACAAACAAAAAAAAACAACATAAATTCCAAGAAAAAACAAAGAAGTAATATATTTATGCAAATTTTGTATTAAATAAGAGGACATTCGTCTCCTTGTCATGCTTACTTTACAGTGACGTATTTTCAGCATTGCAACCCTGCAACTTTTGTTTGTCACTGCATGCCTTCGGAGAGAGTCATTAGAGAAGAGTTTCATTAGGTTAGGACATTCCAGAAGTGTGTTTTTGTGAGAGAAATATTATTTCTGATATTAATATTTGTTGAGGTTCAAAAAGTATATTAGGGTTTTAAATTTAATTTATTAAAAAATCGAACCTGTTAATACTGAGGGGTTGGCAATGAGCCCAGCCTAGCCTATTTATTACCTCTTTCATGGTAAATGCAAGATAGAGAATGTCAAATACATTGGTTCGCTGGCCAAGCCAGCAACAAAAATGGGAGTTCACAAAGAGGCTAAGAGCAAGCTTATATTTGTCTGCTTCAGCACTCAGTAGAGAAACATGGCGTCGTCTGCTAGCAGTTCGGTCGTTTCACCGGCTTGTTATTTCAAAGCGCACCGGAAAGGGAAACCTTTGAATAGTCAGGCGAAGCAAATTATTTTAAATGTTTGTTCGTATTTGCGGCGTGCTTGCCCGGGTGAGTCTGTGTGTGCAAGTGTTGAAAAAACTTCGTGTATGACAGGTGTTTGCGAGAGCGCTATTTTTAAAATGAAGAAGGAATTTCGGCAAACAGGAAGGGTGACAACGCCTGGGAAGAAAAGACCTCGTGCGATCGGGAAGTTAACTCGGATGGCCACAATGGATGACTTCACGAAGAGTGCAATTCGTAGGAAAGTTCACATGTTCTGGGGCAACGGGAGAAATGAAATTCCAACTGTTGAGAAAGTGACCGCCGCAATCGCGAGTGATCCTGATTTGCCGTCCGTGTCTCCCCGAACAATGAATCGTGTGCTACATGACCTGGGTTTCCTGTTTACGAAAAGAAAGCGATCTTCAGCTCTGATTGAACGAGATGACATTGTTGTCTGGCGGCACCAATATCTGCGTTCAATAAAGCGATACCGCCAAGAAAACAGAACCATTTATTATTTAGACGAAACGTGGGTTAATGCTGGACATACTGTGAACAAAACTTGGGAAGACACAACAGTGGTTTCGCACCGACAGGCTTTCCTTCATGGACTCAGTGTTGGATCAAAGCAGCCGTCAGGGAAAGGGGGGAGGCTCATTGTCGTTCACATCGGAAGCGACGAAGGTTTTGTGGATGGCGGTTGTTTGTTGTTTCGTGCCAAGAAAGGTGTCGGCGACTATCACCAGGAAATGGATGGACGACGTTTCGAGGAGTGGTTCGCCAGTATTTTACCGAAATTACAGCCAAACAGCATCATTGTTATGGATAATGCTCCCTACCATTCCGTTCGCCTCGAGAATGTGCCGACCAATGCATGGCGGAAAGGTGATATCCAGCAGTGGCTTTCGCAGAAGGCTCGCGAGGAAACCGAGCAAAACCAAAAAAAGTTCGCATGGACAGATTGCATGATTAAAGCTGAACTCCTGCAAGTTGTGGATGGTGTGAAAGGAATGTACCGTGAATATAGAGTGGACCGAGCAGCTAAGAAGCGGGACATTCGGTTCTTAGGTTGCCTCCATATCACTTCGAATTCAATCCCATTGAATTAGTGTGGAGTGAGGTGAAGCGTTACGTTGCTTCCAACAACAAACATTTCAAGTTGAACGAAGTGGAGTCGTTATTTCACGAGGGATTGCAGCTAGTGACACCTGATAAGTGGAAAAGCTACGTTAAGCACGCAATCAACGAGGAACAAAAATTTTGGGACCTGGATAATTTGATTGACAAGACTGTGGACCCACTCATAATTGAAATTGGATCAGGAACATCAAGTGATGCCACTTCTGATGACGAAATTATGAGTGGAGTAGAGGAGTTACAGTCATCATAATGGTAAGTTTGCTGTTTTTTATTTATTTATTAAAAATACTATTAGGTTTATATTTATAAATGAAAGATTTCTTATGAACAAGTACGATTCAGTTGAAATGTTTTTTTCCCCCGAATTTGTGAATTAATTCAATAGCTTTCCATTACACGATATTTGTTTGACTTTCTGCTGTAAGATTCCGAGATTCCCCTTCACTTGCCCTCTTCGGATCAGCTGTTAGGAGGAGCGTTTCGCAACGCTTCGTCCGCCACTTCAACAACGCGAATGCGACGGAGAACATTTCCGAGCATCTCGCGGAGTGATACAAAAGTGTAGTTCGTGTGAAAGCATACGTCACTCTATAGTAAGCATGACAAGGAGAGGATGTATTTGGGGGGGGGGGGGTTTCCAAGGGATCTTACTCGAAAGACTTACCAAGTAGTAAAAGTAAATAATCAAAATGTAATTGTTTAGCATTAGATATATAATCGATGATTATTTCCGCTGAACTTATTGGAAGGCAAGGAAATTGGCTCATACACCTTTGAATGGTTCCAAATGTTTATGCACAGTACTACTGATAATATCCATAAAATATTGATCAGCAACTTTACTTTTCGTTAATTAGATCTAACTCCTTTTTTGTTATTCAATAAATATTCAATTATTTTTTTATTTGACATTAAATCTTTGCCAGGGCAGTTGTTTTTATGAAAATCTTGGCGATCTTAACTACACGAAAGCTAGATAATGAGTACGTGCTGTTCTGTATACAGTATGTAACATTGTTATTCGTATACACAGAATTTCCGAGGAAAAAATGTCATATCTACTAGTAAATATAATCATATTCATATGTACCTGGAAACTAATGTTAATGAAGGTTTCACCAACAAATGTCAATAAAAATTTATGTTCAAAGTGTATAAACAGAGCATATAATTTGTGTGAAAAGAGAAAAATACGCTGTTTCATGCAACATTGTTATTCGTACAGGCAAGAGTTTCAATCTTCCTCGCATACAGCGCCATCGCTATTCAGGCGATTTCGTGCAGTTTGCAACTTCGTAACAAGTTTGAACATGCAGGCGCGCTCCCCGTCAAGCGGAATGCTGGTGAAGGTATTGTTGTAGGCCTATCATCTATCTATAAGCGTGTTCGAAATGGGCAAAGGTGAAGGAACTTAGTTCCGATCTGAAGGATGTTATTATAAATTTGTCCCTTAGAGGTTATTCGTTAAGAAAAATTGGACAAACAGTCAATAAATCACACTCCACAGTTCAAAACATAGTAAACAAATTTAGAGAGGAAGATCCAACACAGAATATGCCGAGAAAACCAAAAGAGAGACGGTTGAATAAACGTGATGAACGCTTTATTTTTAAAAGAGTGTGAGAAAATTCCTGACTAAGTGTTCCTCAGTTACGACCGTTAATAGAAAATGTTGCTGGCAAGATGATGTCCGATCAAACTGTCCGATGTGCCTTGTGGAAGCATGGATATCATGGCAGAATACCAAGAAAGAGGCTGTATGTAAATAAAGGTGAATCGCAGGAATAGACTTTCATCCTGACACGTTCTTTAGTCAAAAGAACATGATTTAACTAAAAGAACAAATAATAAGTTCACATGAAAGACTCAAAAGCATACACGTGATGCCTCTCAGGGTATGGGGTAATATCTCTCTTCGTTCGTTGGTCAAAACAAATCAAAGTCAAGTTTTCGCTAAGAGAAAAGAAATATATTTTACGTCTTAGCAAAATAAATACTTATGTGCATAAAATCCACTTCAGTCAAAGAAATAACAGCTTCTTACAATTCAACTTAACCACTCTTTAAAACTCGAAGCCCGAACTCCTAAGTCAAGACAAAAGACACTCGTAATTGCCATGGCAACAGCTCTTAACAAGATAATTATATACAGGTTAGTCACTATCCTGACATTATCAGTGATAGGTAAATTACAGAAATTAATATTAAAGAACAATAAACATTTGCATAAGAAAAGATAATTAATAACAATAAATATTAACAATAAATATTTGTGCAATGGGAAAGGACGTGTCAATCCACAAGGACCAGAAATTTTGGGATAGTGTCATATGGTCAGACGAGTCAAAGATTAATATATACGGGTCAGATGGGATAAATAGGGTCTGGAGAAAATCAAATAAAGACAATGATCACATTAACACAGTTCCAACAGTTAATCACGGTGGTGGGTCATTAATGATTTGGGACTGTATGTCGTCCAAAGGTGTTGGTACCACCCAGTTTATTGATGGTATAATGGATGCATATATCTATTTGGACATTTTGAAGAACAATGTAAAGCAGAGTGCCCAAAAAATGGACATGCCGCCTATCTACAAATTCCAAAAAGACAATGACAGCATGCATAAGGTGCGAGTTAACATGAATTGGGTAATATGGAATGTGCCCAAACTATAGTGCAGAAGGCCTTAGAAAGATCGCTTCGCGGGCTTACAGCAGACAACAATATGGGGGTGTGTCTGCGAGAACCAATCATGAGAATGATCGAGCCCGGTTGCCACAGCTAGCTCTCGCTGCACCCTTCTGGAAGGGTGAATGACCTCTGCTTCTTGCTACCTCGGCCTGTTTGTTCGGCTGAGGAGCAGACGACACGAGAGTATCGGCAATAGTGTGCGAGCGACGTCTGCTGTTAGCCCGCGAAACGCTCTTTCTAAGGCCTTCTGCACTATACTACAAACACCAGCTCAAAGTCCAGACTTAAATCCCATTGAGCATGTATGGACAATTTTGAAGAGGCGAATCTATAAAGCAGGCGTCAAGTCCAAACAAGAGTTAAAAACTGTTGTGCAAGCAGAGTGGTATAAAATAAGCTCTGAAACATGTCGCATACTGTTTAATTCTATGAAGAACAGGTGACAAGCAGTAATTAAAGCCAAAGGATATTAGAACTGTCAGTCAATTTGCTCAGAATATACTTTTTCTTTTATAATATTAAGTGTACGAATTCGAAAAGTTGTACAAAAAATGAAATGTTTCTCTTTCAGTTTCATTTAATTTATTATTGTCATTGGTTATACAGAATTTGGGTAAGATTGTATGTTCCTAATGATATTAGTTATTGAATTGTAAAGAAACAATTTCAAAAGAGTGTATTTCCTTTCAGATATTAAAACATTTTCTTTGAAAATACGTATGTACGAATAAGAATGTTACATACTGTATCTATTATTTTACTATCTTTTACCTATTCATGTACGTAATAATAAAAATGCAACATTAATTAATTTACATATTTAATTAATATTTTAATTGAATTAAATATAATTATTCTAATTATTATTATGGACGATCTCAAGATTTTTAAAAATGTGGCCTGGCAACGCTGTGGAATTGTGATTTCGAACAAATTTGCGAGCGTTTGTGCAACTGTAAGAACTATTCTTCCGGACTAAATAGCAAGGTATCTTAATATATATCACTATTTTGCCTCGATTACATCTGTTTGTGAGTCGAAAAATGGTTTAAGTCAATGCCGCCGAGTTTACCCGCCCCATGCATTTTTCATCAGCCAACGCGTCGTCTTGTAATCAAGGTGTCTTGACCCTTGTGGATGAACAGGACATGATGGTTCGGATTCCACTTGAAACTGTAGGTCCGGTCCCGATTAACCTTTTTTTTACATCAAGTGAACTTAGACTAGTCAGTCAACCCCATTGTCAATTGTTTGGCTAATTTGCAAAAATGGGGATGAGTGATGATATGATGAAATCGAGGTAACAGTATGATATAGTGAAAACACATTTCACTCGTTTATTTACGTTTGTACTTACCTGTTATGCATAGCGGAACATTTTTGAACGTGGGATTTTGCTTTTTCACTAAAAAAAAAGCGTAATGTTTCACATTACAAGTATTTATTGTTCGTTGTTAATTCTCTTTCGTTACACACAATATGGCGGGCAAATCTTGACTCACATTGTCTTTCGTCAGCTGATATGCAGTTTCCAAACTTATTAACTGAAAAATGCCGCACAAACTATTCACAGAAGGTTTTTAAGCGAAAATTGATCCACAAACCATTCATGGAAGGTTAGGTTAGGCAAACAGAAAATTACTTTGGAAGAAAAAAAAACGCTCACACGTTATCTTGTAAAACGGCTAGACTCTACTTTATGTCCTTATCTGCATGGTGATTGCTTCTTTGCATTCGTGGTGTGGCAGCCGGCATCTCTTCGGATAAGTAGCTTTTTCTTTTTACACTTTCTGTTCACAATAGCCCCACTAACCATTCACGGGGACGAGGTATGCCTACGAGGTTAGGTTAGGTTCCATTAGCACTCATTTCACCCCTACATATGTGCTTCATCATCGAAAAAATTCCTCAGTATTTTGAATTATGCATATCCGGACAACATCTGTTTTTCTCGATTTACTCCTCCAGGAAATTTTTCCTCGCTTTGAGATTTACAATGTTGAATTCCTTATAAAGTAAGCTTTCCAACAATATATGACGTGTATTCCTTAGGAAAAGGACGTAAACTAGAGTCTTACCTTTTTAAGTGAAAATTGATCCACAACCTATTCACGGAAGGTTAGGTTAGGTTCAGTTATGTTAGGCAAACAGAAAATTCAATTGGAAAAAGAAGAACGCTCACACGTAATCTTGTAAAACTACCGCATGGTTGCTACACTTACCGGGGGTTACATAATCGAACGCATGGAACATTTGATTAACGTAGTCGACGGTAATGGTGGCAATAGCTATCGTGCATCGGAGATACATTAATGTCGAAAATACATGATTTACCAGCCGAATAAGTTGATTGAAGGGAGAAAACACTTCCACGAGCTTCCAAAAGTCTACTGAAACTCAGTTCCGTAAGTAGTTTCTCCTGTAAATTTGAAAAAATGTATTTTCACCAGGGCATGAAATTTCAAGTTTGAAGTCAGTCGCCAGTCTAAAATCTTTGGTCGCCACTATTTTATATTGATAAATAATACAAATATGAGCAATTATAAAAAAGAACATACCTTAGGAATTAATGTTTGTGTAGCGCTGTCGTTCTGCACTGAAGTACCATTTATCAATCGCAGCTGCTGGGTCAAACTCTGACAAGGGGGGTCCATTTACAGAAACTCTGAGCAAATCATCTAGTGTCTCAGTCTTCAGAGAGTTCCTGTAAGTAGTCTTGAGTCTGTTGTGACAGCTGAAACCTCTCTCACATGAAGCTGTGCTCACTGGTAGAACAGCACAAAATGTTAAAATCTGGAGCAAATTGGGAAATCTTGCTGAACACTCCTCACTGTGAATCTTCTCCAGCGTCTGATTCAAAGTCAGAGAAGGAAACAAAAGTTTGTATTCTGCCCACTCTGCTAACAGAACATCCATTTTCTCATTATAAAGGCTCGGGTTCAAGTACATGTAGAGCTTCTTTATTTCTTCTATCCCAAACTGAAGAATATTTTCTTTGGGAGGCCAACCCAAGGTGTCGAAAACATGCAGAGATGCAATCACATCTGTTGATATAGATTGCAATCTTTCTGTGATGTACACCTTGGCATTGTTAATTAAGTTTCCTCTAACAGTCTGAAACTCTTGCTCTCCATTTTGAATGTTTGTGAGCTGCACATCCCTGATCTTCCCTGAAATGGATACATGGTCCAAGAAATCTTGTTCGCTTGGTCCAACATTAGATTCCAGGTCAGCCAAAACTGAAATGCAGTGTTCAATTCTTATTTTCAGAGATGAAATCAAAAGATTCTTATTTTGTAGTGCCACGCTTAAAGGGTTCAATTTCCTGTAGAAATCCAAAAGGAAGTACAGAAGCTTAACAAATTTGAATTGCTTCAAACTTTTCAGCAAACCCTTAGCTTTAGCGCCATCATTGTCTTTTCCATGGGCCACCTGTTCAAGATGGGTCACAACAGCTTTCCATGATTGCAAGAGAGCTCTTACAGCACTTTCTTTGCTGGCTAACCACCTAATAGTGTGGATATCACTCAGTTTTAGAATTTCGTCTCCAATAACTTCTGCCGTTTCTCTCAAGAGGTGAAGTCTTTTAGCAGAGCCATGATAAAACTGAAAAATATTCCTAATCACGGAATCAAATGTTCTAAGATATTCAACTTCACCACACGCATCCAACACAGCTAACTGCAAACGGTGTGCAAGGCAGTGAATATTTACCATTTTATTACAAATAGATTTCATTTGCACAGCCAATCCTGATTTGTGCCCGACCATATTTGCTGCACCATCAGTACCCAAGCCTACAATGTAACAATTGTTTCTGTATTTATTTGGACCTATTGCCTTATCTAAATAATCAGTTACGGCAGTGAAGTAACCAGCAGAAGTAGAGTTCGGGAGCTCTATTACTCCTAAAATGTCCTCTTTGATGTGACCATCATTTGCATCCACGTATCGAACATACACATTTGCATGCTCGACTGATGATCTATCTGTGGATCCATCAATCAGAAGGCTGATGTATGTACTTTTCTTTATTTTCTCCACAAGATCTAACTTCAAAGTTTCAGCTATGAAATGAATAAATTCTCTGCATTGCTTTTCATTGCCATACTTAGGTAGAACACTCACACTTAATTTTCCTGCCAAACACAGCAGATCTACAAAGTCTTTAAATGGTTTCTCATGTTTAGCTACATAGTATGCTACATTAAATAAATTTGTGAGATGAGAAAACATCTGGTGATCCATTTTTTTAATGCATTTTGCCATCTGTGTTTCTGTCGGGCATTCTTTTGCCTTTGCACTGGCAACATTTTCACTATGGACTTTACTCTGACTATGCTTTAAAAAGGACTCCTTTTTAAAAGGTACAGAAAACCCATTGACCCATTTTTTATCAACGTTACTGGTAGGCACCTGTTTACAATATTTGCAAGATGCGACATTTGTTGCTTCGTCATACAACAACCACTCAAAATGGTTTAACCACTCTTTATTAAATTTCCTTTTAACTGGAAATGACACTGAATCACTATCACATTTCCTTTTACCACTTTTAGAACAGCTGGGAGATGAGGTAAGCTGAACACTGCTACCAGCTGATTTTGATACATCACCCGTAACGAAAAAGGATCGTATGTTTGTTTGCTTCTTCTCCATAGCAGTAATTGAACTAAATAAAACTAATTCTCTGGAACCACTTCACTCACAGGCAACTTCCACCGAACCAAAAAGAACGAGGTAAACAGAACGAAAGTAACGCTCACGAGTGCATTTATAGCATTCTTTTTTTCAACGAAACGAAGACTGGACACTAAGCGCGCGAGAGCAGTTCACAACTGTGAAAACTGAGTTTTTCCGCGCACAAGCAAGGAGCCACGGTCTGCTCCACTCTACCCCTCAAGTCCGCACGGTACAAGATGCATATTCTGTTCGCCACATCTTCGCCACACCTCACTCACCCCTCTTGCTGCCAAAATCTCAACGCGTATCTCCGTTGACAGTCGAAACGTGGCCACATCTTTTCGCGCTTCTCGGGTGTCAGCAGCCAGCCCTCTCTGGCCATGGTCACTGCATCGCCCAGCGACATGTTAGGGGAGGGATGAAGACAGGCCCGTAGCGAGGAGTAGGTGAGGAGGCTGGCAAAAGAAAGAGGGCGCCGCCATAGAATGTTTTTTTTTTTTTTTATGGCAGCAAAAGCAAAGTCAGGTTATGCGACGGAGATATTTACAATTAGGAGATGTATATTCTAGTTACATACTGTTAAAATGTTGTTTCCCAAATTAGCAGTAATGTAGGTATTGTTATTTCAATTTCTATTTTATGATTTGTAAAGAATTACGACTGAAGCTCTGCTGGCCCCTTGAGAAAAATCCTGCGAGCGCCCTTGGACCCATGCTCGTCCCAGATAAATTAAACATCAATGTATAAAGTATGTATTTCACACATCACACACATAATCTTATTCTAATCACAGACCTTTGCATTTTAGAGCAGTTCAGGCTGGCACTGGAACAAGATAACTTTAAATTGGCGCAGTCATTTTTTTAAGGGAATAGTTATGTTTTTGTTTTTAAAAATGTGCCCTGCCCTGCGGAATAATTTACTTAACATCGTTTTGGAAAAAAATAGAAAAAAAAGCACCTGCGCGAAAATCCGTGATAATAAATAATTAAAGATTGTCGGTACGTTACATTCTCTCTCACTTAGCTTTATACGCGTAATAAACACAAGTACGTCAAAATAACAATATTTTTTGATAAAATCGATGTAATCAAACATATTTGTGGCTGACACATTTTAAAAAAGTAACATCCGTGAATTACTTTTTCAGTGTATAATAATAATATATTTAATAATTGTATTTCTGTTCAGTAGACTTTTCACAGTATTTGTTCTTGGGCGACGTAAATAAACGTTTCTGTTATTTTTATTCAACCTCGAAGATGTGGATGTGCGGTGATGGTATGAAAGTTAGGAAGGGACACCCAGGACGGTATCTGAACCCAGAAACTCTGGCGTCGTAGGACACTGTACTAAAGACTTCGCCAAGAAGGTCGGTGGAAGGTAGCATTTTGAGCAAAGCAGAAATTAAGTTATATATATATATATATATATATATATATATATATATATATATATATATATATATATCATATAAGATATGATGGTGGCACAGAGGCACATAGTGCTTCGGATCCCACTTTAAACTGTAGGTCCAGTCCCGATTAACCTACTGTGCACTTAAAACGCCAAATCAATATCAATCAATTTAATATATGAACCAGCGTGTAGTGCATCTCCACTGCATATCGAATTAGGGATCCAGTTTACAAGGGGGTTATATTCTGTACTCTTCACAGTTAAAAGTGTTAACCCACTGAGAAACCAGCCGGCAACGTGGCGGATTGGTTGGCATATCGCGCTACAATGCCACAGATTCCTGGTTCGAATCCTAACATGGGCATGGATGTTCGTGAGTGTCCATTCAATTCCATCATATCACCACTCATCCCCATCTTCGCAAATTAGCCAAAAGTGGCACAAAAAAAAAGCGAAGTAAAATAAAGCAAATCAATCAGTCAAACCACTGAGAAACCTAAGTTTTATATTTTGGAATCTCTCTAATTGAACTGGGCCTCCTCCAGGACGTAGTGATAACGTCACTCTGAAATCAAGGGGAGCAGAATTCCTTACCCGGTGGGGGTACAATGTAGTTCGAATCCCACTTTGAGCTGTAGGTTCAACCCCGATTAGCCTTTTTGGGCATAAAGTGAACTTTATAAAAACAATCTTTCATTGAACTTTATATTGGTCTACATTTTTTACATGTAAGTTTGAATATGCATAATAATAATGACTATAATTAATAGACGTAATGAAAGCCGAAATGAACATTTTGCTACGCTTGGACAAAAAAAACAGAAAGAAAAAAGCAGTGGAACAAACCAGGGAAGAACGCGCGGCTCCCTCCTCCCTGCTCTGTTTAAGGGGGGGGGGGAGGAGTGAGTGGTCGGACGCTTGGCAACTCTTAACTAGCCTTCCTTTGTCGGTGCGTTCTGCACCCTAAGATTTACAGTTGTGGTTTTGCCTCCGATGGAGGACACTGAGGTCCGATTAGATGGTGTCGGCGTTGAGTCGACGCAGGATTTTCAATCGGCTCGCTTTCCAAAACCGAGATGTTCGGGCATGTTTGACACATATTTGAAATAACAAAATTTTAGTCGCCAGCCCCAAACTTTTGGTCGCCAATGGCGACCTGGCGACTGGAAATTTCGCGCCCTGTTTTCACTATACCATACTGTTACCGAAATTGATGAATGAACACTCACAAACATCCATGCCCAGGCCAGGATTCGAACCCTGGCGTCGTAGCGCGATGTGATAGCCACTCTGCCACGGAGGCCGGCTTTGTTAATTTCCAATTGCTTTTTGTTTGTATTCTGTAAGGAATGCACTTGTGATAAAATTCGAGTTTTCAGTGACCTACCTACCGCTGTGCTTGTATCATAGTTTTGGGCCCGTAGTGACGAGGCTGGCTGCAAGTACGTATGTAGTTAATTGACCCAAGTTGTGTTTGTTTTATTGCAGTTTCATCATGCAACGTGAGCATTATTTACATGGTTCGATTTCAATTTACATCTGTTAACACATACATCGGAGTTGTAGCGATTACTTGACTGCATGTTCGCTTGAGAATGGTTTTTTCCTGTAATCCTACATGCCAACAGCCTTTGTTTACTGTCATCTTGGTATTGGTTCATGGAATCTGTTCGTTTACCATGCGGTGTTCAGATATGTACTTGGCCCAAGTTCCAATTGTTTAATTCCCATTTCATCATGATATGCAGGCATTTTTTTAATGATTCGATTTCTATTTATGTCTCTTAACATACACATTGGAGTTGTACAAAAAGCTTAACTTAATGTTCGGTTGAGAATGTTTTTTCCCTGTAATCCTACATCGTTATTCTCTTGCAACTGTCATTTTGTTTACGAACTGCTGCTGCCGCCATCTAGTTCACATGTATGTTGTGCAAAGGGGTTTCATAGGTTATGCATGTCATCAGGACACATGGACACTAATTATACTAATTATCATAGAATTTTGGCAATCATTGTGCACACGAAATTTGAACCTTCCTTAAAGTAGCTATTGAGCACTGTTATATATATATATATATATTCCTGATACTACCATGACAACAAATTTTAACTATGTTTACCTAACCTAACTGAAACTAACCTAACCACACGTCAATGGTTCTCAATTATTTTGCAATTTCTAGACATTTCAGACAAATTTTAACTTGAGATTCGTCATTAGCAGGCCTCAATTAGTAAGTTTGTCAAATATGAAGAAAATCGGAGAGGGGTCCGGTCATCTTAAGTCATACCATTTTTTGTATAAAGAAAAATTTATTACCAAAAGAAAGCTTAAACATTAAATTTTTATTTGTGGAAAAGAGTATTGGACAAATGGTGACCGTTCATGTTTTCACATTCAATTATTCTTGAACTAAAGTTTTCGATCACTCGCCGAAGCATTGCACGAGGAATAGCATTGATTTCATCTGTAATTCTTTGCTTCAGTTCTCTCAAATTTTGTGACATTGGAGAGTATGCCTTACTCTTAAGGTAACCCCATAAGAAAAAAAAATCTGCTGGTGTGAAATCGGGACTTCTTGGTGGCCAGCTAATGTTCCCTCTGCGATTGATGACCCTTTCTGGGAATAACTGATGAAGATCATTCAGTAAATCATTGGTGATGTGGAAAGATTAATGTTAGTAGTAATCTTTTTTTTTATAGTTTATGGTTTCATGAAGTTTCAAATCAATCACAATGTGACTGTATGTTTTTAATCTGCCCGTGCTGAACTGTTTTTCTGATGACTCAATGCCACTTCCATGCAGAACCATTTCTCCATGTGTGAGGTCTGTCAGGTTTCGAGGTCTTTATAATATAATTAGGCCCTCCATGCTTACTGTGTTGCGAGGTTAGCCTGACTTATCCTTTCAAGCCTTTCCATGCTCTCAACTGGAGCCTTCCTGATGGCATAATGGTAATGTCATTTCCTTGTAATCAAGGGGTCCCAGATTCGATACCCGGTGGAGACATGGGTACGACTTAAGATGACGAGACCCCCTCTCCGATTTTCTTCATATTTGGCTAATTGAGGCTTCCTAATCACGAATCTGAAGTTAAAAGTTGTCGGAAACGTCTAGAAATTGCAAAATAAGCTAAAATAAGGTGTTAGTTTTCGGAATGGAAACCGTTGATTTTCGCGAAATTTTTTGTTTTGCAAGGAAATATATATATTCCTGATACTACCACGACACCAAATTTTAGTTGTTTGCCTAACCTAACCACACGTCAGTGGTTCATGGGGCTAGCGCCAATGGTTCGTGGGGTTAGCATCAGTAGCTCGCTAATATTTTGCGATTTGTAGATGTTTCCAACAAATTTTAACTTCAGATTTGTCATTAGGAGGCCTCAATTAGTAAGTATGTCAAATATGAAAGAAATCGGAGAGGGGTCCGGTCATCTTCAGTCATACCGAGACATATAATGATTTAGATCCTACTTTAAACTATAAGTCGAATTCCAATTAGCCTTGCACTTAAAACCAAAAAACTCATACTCCCTAGTGGAGGTGATCACCCTCCAGAGGGCAGACCTCACCCTCTGAAGAATTATGATTGATTGATTTGGTTTATTTTACTTTGCTTTCTGCACCTTTTGACAAAATAAGCTAAACCACATCAAACGAAAATAAATGTAAGAATAAAAAAGTGTAAGGTAGATTGAGCTGTATTATTACCTGTTTTAATATGATTATTTTTTTAAAAAATAGTCAATAACATTTCAGTTTCTGCTAATAGACTTCTAGATTTTTATAATTGGAAAAGTAAAAGCTTAGTCGCTATACTTTCTAATGTACTAAAGTTTCCATTTTCTTCCTATTCTAGGTTCATAATGTCAATATTCAGCTATGAACCCCAATACTCTACTTCACACATTCCGAGATGGGTGAAGTTTAAGGAACTTACAAACTTTGGTAGCATTTGAGAACTCTTGAATATTGTATGAAGTTTCCTACTAGGAACTCTTGGAATAATAAGATGGAAGATATCAAAATAGAAACTGCTAACTATTTGGAAACATCTGAATGCGATTCTTCTTCAGAAAACAAGTAAGGACGTTTTTTTTTTGCATCTGATATGTTTTTTGTGATTTCCTGTTTACGTTTTTTACAATTGTATAAACTGTATATATGTGTTCGCCTTGAAACTAAATGCAAATGAGGAAAATTTAGTTTATTTAATCCCCATATGAAAATGATTGCCTGTAGAAAGAAAACACTTCCTAATGGAATTTGCTTTAAATTAAGTGATCTATTCCATGAGCCCCCCCCCCCTCTTTTGTGTTCATAATTCTTGATACCCCTCCCCTTCTCTTGTGCACCTATCTATTCAGATGCCACAAATTAACCTGCAACTTGTTCTCGTGCTTTTCTGCTGCTGTTATTTTTCACACTATGCATGCTATCCTTACTGAAGTTAACTAAAACATTGTCCTTGTAAGGCACAACTCATGTTCTCGTTATGAGGATTTTGATCTCTAAATTAATGACAATAACACAGACTTTCATATTGCTAGTGAATACTCAAGCAAGAAAAAATAATAAAAATTGTGACCCAAGGAAGTTACACTAGGAAACAGTCATTTCGTATCCTCATAGTGAAATACACAGGGTGTCCCAAAAGGTACTTTACAACTTTAATGTCATATAACAAGACTTTTAATTCACTTAGAGAAACAATGTAAGTTTTATGTGCTGCACCAACTCAAAAAGTTTTGTTCTGTTAGGTAATGAATAACTTCCTTGTCTTTCCATGTGGCAGGCGAAACATAGTTTGAGAAATGGAGTCTGCACAGGAAAAGGTGCAGTGTGTGGCTTTAGACACCCAAGTCCAGAGAGCACCCTGTGTACTGTCGTGCTAGGGATTTGCAGCTCCTGTGATGCCTTCCAAATAGACTTCTGCGGTGAACGCTGGAAAGCCTGTTGAATTCTTTCCGAATCTTCTTCACTTGTTCTTGGCCTGCCTACATGGTGCTTCAAATCCACACTGCCTGTCTGCATGAAGTTGCTGTACCATTTTCTTATGAATGGACGTATAGTTTCAATAAACCAAGCCACACACTGCACCTTTTTCTGTGCAGACTCCATTTCTCAAATTATGTTGCTCCTGCCACCTGGGAAGACAAGGAAGTTATTCATTACCTAACAGAACAAAACTTTTTGAGTTGGTGCATCACATAAAACTTACTTTGTTTCTCTAAGTGATTAAATTAATTGATTAATGAAAAGTTTCGTTATATGGCATTGAAGTTGTAAAGTACCTTTTGGGACACCCTGTATGTTCTTAACTAATTTCGGTATACTGATTTCAAATTTCCCACCCACTTTCTTCATCACATATGACTTTTGAGATATGCATGACAGTAGAGGGATTGTATTCCTTCAGATTCATACTTGGTACGAGACCTATTATTTTTATTAATTTAACCACAATGGAAAACCTATTTTGACGATGTTTTTGTCGATTTTATACTATTGCAAATCTGTGTTTTTTCATCTCATACTTGGTACGAGGCCTATTATTTTTATTAATTTAACCACAATGGAAAACCTATTTTGACGATGTTTTTGTTGATTTTATACTATTGCAAATCTGTGTTTTTTCATCTCATACTTGGTACGAGCGTCATAATTTCTTTCAAGTAAAAGTATGTAACACCTACACCCACGCTATGCAACAAGTTATTATGCAATATAATGATGACTCGTATCTAGCGTGTTGTTGGTTATGACGTAATGCGATGATGTGTTGTCTTCTGATTGACTTACTGTTTTAGATGTTTTCATCCGCGCTTAGGTTACTTAAAGGGTTTTCGTATTACAGATCAGTCAGTATGGTGAGAGTAGTTGAAGAGTACGGAAGTGTTGTTGCAGTGCTCCTCATATTTTATTTTTTTAAAAAGTTAAGTATTTAATTTATTTTAAAGCTACATACTATTTTTTATTTTAAGTTTAAAAGTGTATCAAGTGATTTTTTTTTTCATAGTAATTTTGATCAGATTGAGTTTTGATGTATTTATTAATATTGGTTCGTTTGCAAATATTTATTTGCTATTTATTTATTTTACCCTGATTTCAGCTAATTTTCTAAGGGGAGAAAGATTCAAAAAAATTTTTTTATCAAAGCTCACTCATAAGGGGACAAAATTTACTTTTGAGCCTATATTAGTATATTTTAAGCATATATTTACAATTATTACATTTTTTAAGAGAAATAGATATATTGATAGTGATTTTGAGTTATTTTACAATGCTGTACAGTGCTGCGTATATAATTATTTCTCAAATGTGTGTATTCTGATTAAGTTTTATGTTTGAAAATGTGTAGAAATGTTGCAGGAATTCTCATGTAACTTTTTTTTTTTGCTCAGACAAAAATCAATAGTTTTGTTACGAGAATTCTTTGCATTAAAAACATTCCTGAGTGTATGTGTGAAGATTGACGTACTTACGGGAGCGTGTGAATATTGAGGCATTGACCTGTTAAGAAGGAAATGAATCTATACCGCGTTTGTTACAACCTGTCCCAGTTCCCGCGCTAGCTGGTCGCTGGCTTTTCTCCGTGCTGGGGAAAGTCAAAGCCAACCAGCCAATTAAAATAAGCAACGTCTCAACAGTGTCTACGTAAGCGACTCTCTTCTGGCTTCCATTTGCTCCTCGCTGCCCAGCAGACGATTTTTTCCTCGTTTCTCATTGGCACCAAAACTGTTTTCATAGTGTTCCTTTTTCTAATTTAAAAAAAACTTTTTCTTAACCAGTAACTTTAACCAAATTGAATACTAACAGAAATATTGGCAAGAATTCTCATGTAACCTAGTTGTTTTCACTCAGACAAATCAATAGTTTTGCATTCCAAACATTCCCCGAGTGTGCGTGCATGTGTGTAGATGTGACGTCGACCTGTTAAGAATGTCACGTCAATAATACTAGCTTGGGAATGTCACGACCTTCCCTTTTCTCTATAAAAAAAGAGAGAGAGGATCATGTAACTTGCTTGGTTTGCTACGTTTGACTAATCGTGAAGATGAGTATAACAGTATGTTTCATCGTTCTTATATAAACGTTTCAACATTTGTTGAAGCATAGCAGTGTGTTTTCGCTTATTTTAATATAAGGCAACAATGTTAGAAAGTATGTGCATGCTTATATAAACGTTTGTGGAACGTACTGTCATACTCATCTTCACGATTAGTCAAACGTAGCATTCATTCGCTGTTCATATTTTCCGTCCTTAAATTCTATTAATTATGTATTTTATCTAACAATGGATTAAATTAAATACCAAACATTATTGAGAAGCAATTCTCAAAACATTATAATAAGTTCATGGTGGTTGCGGTAAACGCGGTTTAAAATTACTTACGTGAAATTTAGAAGATTTCGTATTTCCGCATTGCACAAATTAACGGTTCAATCCTATTAATTTCGAAGATCCACTGTCTTCATTCACAAAAGGGTACGGCGTTTGAAGCGGAGATGGTACCGCGTCACTGCATTGTTTGTTCCCTTGCGGCGGTGGTTGCAATTTTTCCCGTTCGGCAGCACTGGGGCGCGCATCTTGGTTTGCGTCGTCTGCTTCCTGTTGTCCAGTGGCGTTGTCAGTTGGGGGTTGGAGGGCTGGGAAAACGGGAAAAATTGCAACCACCGCCGCCCGGGAACAAACAATGCAGTGACGCGGTATCATTTCCGCTTCAAACGCCATACCCTTTTGTGAATGAAGACAGTGGATCTTCGAAATTAATAGGATTGAACCGTTAATTTGTGCAACGCGGAAGTACGAAATCTTCTAAATTTCACGTAAGTAATTATAATAAGTGTCCTTCCATAGCCATTTCAGTCTTCAAACTGCTTCCAACGGCTTCCGCTTGCTTTTCAATAAAATCTAAGTTATGTGCTGTTCAATTCACGGTGCTAGCATGTCCCACTACTACACAAAAAAATCCTACAGGAGTTTATTTTTCCTAGAGGTCTGAGACTCACCAAAACCCATATAATACTAACTATCCTCATCGTTGCGATGTAAAAAGAAACATAAGTGTCAGTGTTGTAAGTAGAAGAGCCAAAAAATCGCATGTCACAGCTTTTGATGTTACCTGTAAAAAGCATAACAAGAGCAAGAATCATGTCGAAAATAAACTTGTAGAAGGCGAGGCTTGCATCATGAAGCCTCGAGGATGGCAGTTTCTAATTAGCTCCGTATTAACCAACTAATTCTCTTGCCTTCTTAAACCCAAAGGAATAGCAACAAAAGCCTTCCATCTTTCACTTTTGTATTTAATTCTGTGCAAATCCCATGCCTGGAAGCTTGCGTGTATCACCCTCACTGTTTATTCAGCTTTTGACCTTACTTATTAATCATGCATTTTTATTGCATGTTTCCCATGTCAACACAAAATATATATTTTCTCTTGGATTAATTTTAACTATGAGGATGAGAATTTAAGAAAGAGTAGAGAGAAAGAGAGAGAGAATACAATAACAAATAGCTTCTAAAAATTTAAGATATATCCTACCATATTCTACATATTCAACGAATTTATTTGATTACAATGCAACAACATTTTATTATTACATCATATGTTTCAATATTTTCATAGTCATCCAAACGTTTGACAAAACATTTTTATTACTTACGAAGATAGGAAGAGAAAAAAAGTGGTTGAATAATTTCGAGAAGTATTTCTTAAATAAATACGGAGAAACTAGTACTCACTTTTATCCGCGAAGCTGTTTTTTCTTCTTTTTCGATTAATTTCAGTGGCCACTGCCACCATCCTCGTTGGAACTTGCTGCGCTGTTGCTTGGCGTGCGTCTTTTGTTCGTAGTTCTCTGGCTGCCGTTAGGTGCGCTGTGCGTCTTGGTACGTCGTCTGCTATTTCCGGGCGATAACTGCTGCAGTAGTGGAATCCAAGTATGGTGCGCTTGCCCGCTATCGATGTTTAGTTCGTGCGGTAAGTGCATTATGGCGTGCGTTTCCTTGATTTTGGTGTCTATGAGCGTGTGGGCAGTGTGTTTGACTCGAACCTTTTGAATTTTATGGCTATTGTATTTGATATGTCTACCAAGACCAGTAGTGGGTTGGGCTTTTTTCGCATCTGCTAGGTGCTGTTGGATTCTTTCATTGACAGATCTGATGGACCTGCCGATGTAATGAGCCTTGCACTCACACTCAGCATCATATACACCTGGGTTGTCAAGGGGGGAGAGGAAGTACCGTTTGTGCTTGTTCAGTTTGTCAGTTATTTTCTCATATGTGCGGCAGAAAAAGCAGCTTGCTTTGCTCCCAAACCCCAAGATTCGGAAAACATCAGAACGTCAGCAGCCGGAATTTTTCAAAAAGTGATGACCAACAGTGAAACCAGGAAACCTAATCCAGTGCACCAAGAAATCTCTTCTGTCCTTTCCGATTTTGGCAAATGGCTGAACACCAATGATGTTTGGTGTTTAAAGTCTGACAAAACAAACCAGTTCGTAATCATGCACAAAGGTGATTACTCCACGAAAGTGATAGACAAACTGAACAGTGACTCGTACAGTGTCATCAAAAAAGACCCCACAGACAGGTACAATAGAATTGTGAAAAATGCAGTGAAATCTAGTGCCATACTTAGTGAACAAGACCACAAATTCCTCCTCAATCCCCACCCTTCACCTGCCATTGCCTATGGCATTCCTAAAACTCATAAACCTGGAATCCCCATGCAACTTATAATAGCTGGCTTCAATTACCCCACAGTTCACCTAACAAACTGGCTAAAAAACAAAATATCTCTTTTCAACCACAAACTTACATACGTGTTCCGCAACAGTGCCGATGCTAAAAATCTGGTAACTTCAATAGTGCAAGCTGACAGTGCAAAACTAGCCAGCATTGATATAGTAGACATGTACAGTTCAATCCCCATAGACCTAGCACTGCGTTCGGTGGAAAGATGGCTGACAACTAACAGAATCCCGGCCCTAGAGGTACAAGAGATAACCAGACTATTGGAAGTTTGTCTAAAACACAATTACTTTCAGTTTGAAGATAAATTCTACAACCAATCCGAGGGCCTTGCGATGGGCAACCCGCTATCAGCTCCTTTAGCCAACATCGTCATGCACCTGGCTGAAAAAGAGATACTCCACACTCCAGAACTACAACACATCCGATATGGAAGGTACGCGGACGACACAATAGTTGTATATAAAAAGGCAGAAGAACTCAACCTCCTAGTGAACAAACTAAATAGCATCCACCCCAGGCTCAACTTCACCGTAGAGCATGAAAAACTTGGTAAAATCAACTTCCTGGACATCACCATCAGCCGTGCACTTAACAAATTCACAACCACCGTCTACAGAAAACCGGATGCAGGCAACCAGTACATACATGCTCTCTCTAGCCATCCCCCTAAGCAAAAAGCCAATGTGTGGCTAAACTTTTATCGAAGAGCCTTCTCCTACTGTGGCAAAGAAGAGGATCTACGAGAGGAGATAGCCACCATCACAGAAATAGCCCTGAAGCATGGCTACACTGAATCACAACTCTCCACTTGGTGCAGTAAGGCGGAAATACAGGTCAGACACCCTAACCTACCACAATCAACCCATCCACAAGCAACCCAGCCACAACCAACCCCCAGCGACCAATATAAATGGTTTGCCTTCCCCTACCATCCCACCACTTCCAACCGCATAGCCAAAGCCCTTCTCCCATTTGGCATCAAAGTAGCGCACAAACCCAACTCCAAAATAACTGACAAACTGAACAAGCACAAACGGTACTTCCTCTCCCCCCTTGACAACCCAGGTGTATATGATGCTGAGTGTGAGTGCAAGGCTCATTACATCGGCAGGTCCATCAGATCTGTCAATGAAAGAATCCAACAGCACCTAGCAGATGCGAAAAAAGCCCAACCCACTACTGGTCTTGGTAGACATATCAAATACAATAGCCATAAAATTCAAAAGGTTCGAGTCAAACACACTGCCCACACGCTCATAGACACCAAAATCAAGGAAACGCACGCCATAATGCACTTCCCGCACGAACTAAACATCGATAGCGGGCAAGCGCACCATACTTGGATTCCACTACTGCAGCAGTTATCGCCCGGAAATAGCAGACGATGTACCAAGACGCACAGCGCACCTAACGGCAGCCAGAGAACTACGAACAAAAGACGCACGCCAAGCAACAGCGCAGCAAGTTCCAATGAGGATGGTGGCAGTGGCCACTGAAATTAATCGAAAAAGAAGAAAAAACAGCTTCGCGGATAAAAGTGAGTACTAGTTTCTCCGTATTTATATACTACCGCGTCTCTCTTTTCCCAATCATGAAAGTATTTCTTAATAGGGGACAATGTTTTTTTTTCTTTCTTTCTTTCTTTCGTGTAACCACTATGTTATCGATGGGAACAAGGCAAGACCAACATTACCACTATGTTATTGTGTTGAAGGAGATTTTTCCATCATCAATTGTGTCCACACACAAAACTTCTCAGCCCCTTGTAACTTATTTAATTATTTACACTTGTGCTTGTATTTGCTCTCTTCTGGTTTAATAAGTCTAGAGAGTTAGTTAGTTAGTTGTTTCCCACTGCACTATTTGAATTTTGAATAATCACATGTTAGTTATAAACGCATCATTGATATTCTGTCTGATCATATATGTGTGTGGGTTGAGTCTTCGTATCTGACCGAAACATTTCTTTTCTCCTTTTTCTTGTTATCTGCTTTCTATATAGAATATTAGAAACAACACATTTTCATTAACAGTATTTCATGTTATGCAAAATATTTAAATTTATACACCATCGGGGGTGGGATTGCAACAACGTTACCACTACGTCATCCGACAAAGGTCAGGATCGGTATTGTTATATTTTATTGCTCAGGTCATTCCTTCTTTTTAATATGTACAGCTATAGGTGAACATAGTAACTTACGCCCTCAGAGTCGTAAACCAACAAATGTACTACACCTCTGTTAACTGCCTTGTGTTGGGGGAGGGGGGACAATAGTAGCTGTTGGTGCAATACACTTTGAAGTTTTGTTTTCTAAGTGCCACACATCAATTTCATCATAATTACCATTTTTCATCCTCATCGTTGCCATTAGCCAAAATTGCCTCTTCTTTTTTACAAATTTTCGTACTGATATCCGTACCCCCTGGGCCTTAGCAGATTAACAGAAATCGTCTGAAGTTTGAACTTCGACCCCTCCCAATACCGTTGCAAGCTTATTTGTGATTGTTCTCCTCAATTATTCAAAGTACCTCACTTTCATATTCAAATACACACAAGTGAAGGGGGGTTCATATCACATTAGTGATTTTAAATTGTATTCTTGGGGCCATGCACACACTTTCTAACATTGTTGCCTGATATTAAAATAAGTGAAAACACACTGCTATGTTTAATAAAAAAAAACATCCATTCATTGCCAGATTATACATTTGTATAGGTCGAGGTTCATAAGCCTCTTTGTGATTGTTCTCTTCAATTATTCAAAGTATTTCATTTTCATATTCAAATACACACAAGTGAAGGGGGGTTCATATCACATTAGTGATTTTAAATTGTATTCTTGGGGCCATGCACATACTTTCTAACATTGTTGCCTGATATTAAAATAAGCTAAAACACACTGCTATGCTTAATAAAAAAAAAACATCCATTCATTGCCAGATTGTATATTTGTATAGGTCGAGGTTCATAAGCCTCATCCATCTCATTCTAGGGACTGCATATTTTGTATACAGTTTATAGTGGCATCACAACACAGGTTATAACTCATTATTAAGTCTGTTAAAAAAATCGTCAGTAAATATGAGAATTCTTGCTATGAAATTTTTATGCTGTTTAACGTAACAGGATTCGAATCCCTGAGGGAGCCAAGTACTGAGTTTTGCATTCCATATTAGCAAAACCTTTATATTTATAACCTCAATTTACTAATCGGGAAATTATTCATATAACCTCCTATAAAGAAAGGGGATGGGGGCATAACATTCCTGAGATAGTATTATTGATGTAACATTCTTAACAGGTTAATGCCCACACATAGCTGTAAGTGCATCAATCTTTACGCACACACTTAGGAATGTTTGGGATGCAAAGAATTCTCATGACAAAACAAGTAATCAGGAAATTCCCCTTAGACAACCAATCTGTACAAATCACATGACCCTCAGAAAAGAGAAGGGCATAACATTCCCAAGACAGTATTATCAATGTAACATTCTTAACAGGTCAATGCCTTAATGTTTACACACATACATAAGCGCATCAATCTCTACACACACACACATACAGAAATGTTTAGAATGGAAAGAATTCTCAGAAAATTCCCCTTAACCAAGCAAGTTACATGATCCTCTCTCTCTTTTTTTTTATAGAGAAAAGGGAAGGTCGTGACATTCCCAAGCTAGTATTATTGACGTGACATTCTTAACAGGTCGACGTCACATCTACACACATGCACGCACACTCGGGGAATGTTTGGAATGCAAAACTATTGATTTGTCTGAGTGAAAACAACTAGGTTACATGAGAATTCTTGCCAATATTTCTGTTAGTATTCAATTTGGTTAAAGTTACTGGTTAAGAAAAAGTTTTTTTTAAAATTAGAAAAAGAAACACTATGAAAACCTATGACCTTACTTATACCGCATTTGTTACAACCTGTCCCGGTTCCCACGCTAGCAATCGCTCGACAGTTTCGATGCCAATGAGAATCGAGGAAAAAATCGTCTGCTGGGCAGCGAGGAGCAAATGGAAGCCAGAAGAGAGTCGCTTACGTAGACACTGTTGACACGTTGCTTATTTCAATTGGCTGCCTGGCTTTGACTTTCCCCAGCACGGAGAAAAGCCAGAGACCAGCTAGCGCGGGAACCGGGACAGGTTGTAACAAACGCGGTATAGATTCATTTCCTTCTTAACAGGTCAATGCCTCAATATTCACACGCTCCCGTAAGTACGACAATCTTCACACATACACTCAGGAATGTTTGGAATGCAAAGAATTCTCGTAACAAAACTATTGATTTTTGTCTGAGCAAAAAAAAAGTTACATGAGAATTCCTGCAACATTTCTACACATTTTCAAACATAAAACTTAATCAGAATACACACATTTGAGAAATAATTACATACGCAGCACTGTACAGAATTGTAAAATAACTCAAAATTACTATCAATATATCTATTTCTCTTAAAAAATGTAATAATTGTAAATATATGCTTAAAATATAATAATATAGGCTCAAAAGTAAATTTTGTCCCCTTATTAAAAAATGTAATAATTGTAAGTATGTATATGCTTAAAATATACTAATGTAGGCTCAAAAGTAAATTTTTGTCCCCTTATGAGTGAGCTTTGATAAAAAGAAAATTTTGAATCTTTCTCCCCTTAGAAAATTAGCTGAAATCAAGGTAAAATAAATAAATAGCAAATAAATATTTGCTAACGAACCAATATTAATAAATACATCAAAACTCAATCTGATCAAAATTACTATGAAAAAAAATCACTTGATACACTTTTAAACTTAAAATAATAAAATAGTATGTAGCTTTAAAATAAATTAAATACTTAACTTTTGAGAAAAATAAAATATGAGGAGCACTGCAACAACACTTCCGAACTCTTCAACTACTCTCACCATACTGACTGATCTGTTATATGAAAACCCTTTAAGTAACCTAAGCGCAGATGAAAACATCTAAAACAGTAAGTCAATCAGAAGACAACACATCATCGCATTACGTCATAACCAACAACATGCTAGATACGAGTCATCATTATATTGTGTAAGCATTGCGTAATAACTTGTTGCATAGCGTGGGTGTGCGTGGGTATAGGTGTTACATGCTTTTACTCGAAAGAAATTATGACGCTCGTACCAAGTATGAGATGAAAAAACACAGATTTGCAATAGTATTAAATCGACAAAAACATTGTCAAAATAGGTTTTCCATTGTGGTTAAATTAATAAAAATAAAAGGCCTCGTACCAAGTATGAATTTGAATGAATACAATCCCTCTACTCATGACATTATATATGACATAACAGGGGTAACCTTTACATAACTGAATTCTGGGATACCCCTAATTTGGCAACATTGCAAACTGTTTGCATACCAAATTGTTATGTATATATTCACTCATCTCGTGTGTGTTGCTACATAATTATTGTAACACTGTTTGCTCCAACGAAGAATATTAATAGATGATAGTAACAATAAACCTACAGTTTACAGTATGTGGTTTGTGTAATAATAACAAGGACTTTGCTATGATAAACTATATCAGTGGAAAGAACCGGTTGCTGTGTAAATATTCCTAACACCAAAAATAGCTGTGTAAGAACATTGCAGATTGTGTAGAGATAGCATACTGATTGCACTTTGGGTGTACCTATAATATAACATGAATGAAAGGACCACATGACATTGCTATTTTCATCTCACTGTAGTGCCCCGCAAGAATGCAAGTAGTATTAAACATGCTGATGTGCCCTCCGCATTGCAAGATTAATGTGATTTTCAAAGCCTCAAAATTTTAAGTCTGTTTCACCACACCTCTGTATATATATGAGGGGTTCAGAGCAGAAGTTGCATAACTCCATTCAAAACAGTTTTGAAGAAAATTAGATAACTTAGTATATGTTTAGCTATTGGAGCACAAACATAATATTGCCTGTATGCAGTGGCGAAGCGTAGAGTTGCGAGCAGGGTAGGCAGGGTAGGCACAAAAGTGCAATAATATCCATTAGTTGCTTGAATGTGTAAAGGGAGGGGAGGGGGGTATGTCATGGAGAGTGGTTCAATGTCTCTCCAAGTCGCTTCTTTACTTGCCAGTGGCGTGACATTTTTCAAAAGTGTTGACAATTTTTTATGTCTGTTAGATGTTATCTCCTCCCACCCACCAGATTACATTAATCTAGATTTTTGTTCATTTCCGTATTTTTTTAACCCCTGAGTGATTGATGCACACACCTCTACAAGGAACTACCAATCATGAGACATTGCGAAAATCCAACGAATATTGGTTGAACCCTGTTGTCAATTTTTCATCACTTTTCTTCTAAATTTATTTATTTATTTTGCAATTGAGGTGAAAAGGGGAAGAAGAACCCCATCATTTTCGGGTCGGTATGTGCCGTGAGCAGACGACAGGATGTTGCACTTTCAGTTACTGTCTGTTTGGTTCGAACTACAGTTGCCAACTTAGCTTTTAGGAGCAAGACTCTTTGCACCGAGGAAAACACCATTGTTATCTGTTTTCTAACCAAAGGAATGGTTGTAATTAAATTCAGCCTTGGCTTTGCAGATAAATGAATTTCTGGCACCTGTATGTGCAAATAAACATAATTTAAATTTTGGTTATTTTCGTCTCATTTGTTCTGCTCTAGGTTAATCGTGACGATGAGAATGTATGGAGGATGGACTTGATGAATTAGAGAGGATCAAGAAACATTGACATGGCCATAATTAGGTCACCTGGCTTCGTAACGTGTTAGGATGATCAGTTTGGTGTTCACTCTTATGTTGGCATTCCAAAATATGCATTTGCAATGAATTGCAGATAAGAATATAATATTGGTGCAAATTAAAAATGTCAATATTATATTATTTCTGTATGAAAATTATTTTAAAGAACAAGAGAGTTTATTCATGCTAACCAACCCATGTAGGTGCTTTTACAAATGAGGTTTGTTTTGGACAATGCACGGCACCTTTTTTATGTCAGTGTCATATGTAGGGGACAGATTTATGTGCAATAAAAAATACAAAGTATGCATGCAAAATGTGCATTAAAAACGGGCAAAATATGCACTATAAATTTTAAAAATGCCCTCTAAGAATTGTGTAATACGATCTATACATGCTTTAAGACTGCACCATTGCCTTCCCACTTCCCAGGGAGCATGCCACCGCCACATCACACCAAGATTTGAAGTAATTCGCATCCGTAAACACATAGGTAATTGTCTAATATAATTGCTCAACGTGGATAATTTAAATGTATTGAATTTATGTCATTTGTATTTTTACGTATAATTGTTTAGAAAGCCGAAAATAATGACTAGATGCTGATACTTATTTCCAAATAACAGGATCGTCATGCACTAGTTATTTACAATTAAACAACAGTAAAAGATCCTCCATTACAAGCTAAATTTTTAAAAGAAGTTGCACAGATACCCTAAAGAACTGGTCTTACGCAGTTGAGCTACACCTTTTTTTAATGTCTGTTTTTTATGCCATTGTGTATAAATGGTTGTGTTCTCAAAAAATAAAAAAGCCAGAAATTCGAAGAATTAAGTAGTATGTAGTACTTCGCTGCGACAGAAAAGGACTCCAAACTTTGAAAACACTGTACTTGTAGCTGCTTCCGCATCAGGAACTGGCATCGCACCACCTTTATGGCAGTCACCCGCTGTTCACAGACAATTAGGCATACCGATTCTTAGGTTTCTCATCCCTCCTCCCCGAACCAGCCAGCAGGGAAACAGGATTTTGTCAAAATAGCCATTCTGCGCTGTGATTGCACACCAGTTAGTATGATAGCGGAAGTATAGTCCTTACAGCATGAAAGGAGAGACCCTTGCTATTCACAACGAAATCACTTACCATGACTGATGGTGAGAAGTTCATGTGTGTGACAATAATAGTGTATGTAAATTTCCATGTGAACCACAATAAAGTATTCCAGATATCCAGGCAAAGGTAAAGTTCCCGTGCATATAGCACCATGCCATGAAGAAACATTTTTAAGGGATGTGGAGGTAGGGCCCCACGCATTCTCAATCTCAGCACCATGCTCTGACCACCTTTACCCCCCAGAATAATTAAGTTAATTATTTAAAGCTTAAAAATTGGTTTATGTACACCACTAATTATATTCCATAGCACCCTTCGAATGACGGGGTTTCCCCCCCCCCCCCCCCGATTGTATGCAGGGAGGGCAAGGGAGCTTATGGATAAGAAGCGCGTGGCTACTTACAGAGAAAATGCAGTCTCCGTCACCAGTTCCACCATTGCAAATAGTGTTGGCGAGATAATACTGCTTGTCCTTTCATGCTTTCTTTATGGTGCTTGGCCCAGGTTCGATACCTGATGGATGCACATAGTGGTTCGGATTTCACTTTAAACTGTAGGTCCAGTCCTAGCCTTAGTGTGCATAAAGTGGACTTAAAACAGCAAATCATTCAATCATTTATGGTGCTTGGCAGAGGCAATGTTGCTATATGAAGTGAAATTCCCCTTAGTGCAGGAAAATCTTGGTCCAATTTTAGGAGAAGAAATGAAGATTTTTATGAAAAATATAGAAATTATGAGAAAATTTGAAGTTGTCTGATTTTTTTATTTTGTTTCCCGTTCTAACTGAATTGGTGTTTTATTTCTTTTACATGTGGATGGGGTGTATAATAAACATACACAATAAATAAGAATTATTGTGGTAAACTGGATCAAATTTTCAAAATACCCCACTCGTGTTTATTGTTATTAAAAGTGTTTTCATGTATTGTGGCATTTACAGGTTGAGTGTAAGCGACCACACTACAAGCTCGGGTGGATCATATGAGGACAATGTTGGGAGAGATACTACCATATTGTCAACAGTGTCAGAAGTAGCAGAATCCTCCACACCTGAAATGTGTTCTATAGAAGATAAGGAGGATTTAGATATGATTGATGATATGAAGAGTGTTTTTCCTTCAGAAACTGAGGACTCAACAGATCCACTTGTTGAATTTGACAGTGACAGAATCTCAAAAGAAATCAAAAAGGAATTTGAATTTGTAGAGGAAACCTACAGTTGTAGTGCACCACTTGTCAATGATGCCAAGGTGGAAGTTAAGATTGAAGACTCGTGCGTAGGTGCATATGATGCTCACATGGAGGAAGTATATGTTAAGGAGAGACTTTCACAAGATGGAAATTTGCTTCCAGAAAGTGAAATGGTTCCAGATAGTACAAGGTTTGTAATTATTTGCTATGTTCTTATTGTGTGTAGATTGAATTTGTACCGAGTGGTCAAAAAGGGAGCATACCCCCTCTGCTTGATATGAACACATACATAGTTTAAAAGTCAGGAACATCATCATTTTCAAAGCACAGCAGAATTCTCCTCCATGTTCTGTCACACTTTGCATTTGCAACTGTATCAATATCTGAACAAGACTTTTCCCAGGTGCTGGATTGGAAGAGGTTCTGAAAAACCTCTGAGAAGTCCCAGGTGTGGTTCTCCAATGACAGAGTCAGAAATGACCTATATTCCACAATCCAAGAAATACGATCAGCTGTGGAAACTGCATTCATGTATGGGATTCCGATTTATCTCCATAAAACCTGCCAGAACATGGCACAGAATTCAGCTGTGCTACAAAAATGATGTGCTCCATGCTGATATTTTGGATATTTTGGACTCTTAAACTATCCGGTTTGTATTCACATCAAACATTCAACCATCAATATCATAGTATCAAAATTTAAAGGGCTATGTCAACTTTGTAACCACTCTGTACATTGATTATGGGTCAGAAGCTATACCCTTACCGGCTTTTGGCCAATCTGTGCTGAGTCACATGAATTCTGTTGCCAATAAACTTGTGTCATCTGTTTCAATGCTGAAGGCAGAAGAAATCTTGGCACACCAGCATGAAATGAACTGTAACATGCAGAAGCCTTTGACTTTGTCAATAGCAGGATGACAAGCTTTGGCAACGGCAGTGGCCAGTTTGATGACTGTTTTTTTTTTTTTTTTTGTTAACACAGCCCTATACTGTCATCTGTTCTTTTGGCAGTAAGATGTAGAGTTATACCTTTTGCCCCATTTTACTCCTTTTGTAGTATAAACTATATTTTCCGGAACGACTTGAGATGACCGGACTCCTCTCTGATTTTCTTCATATTTGGCATACTCACTAATTGAGGCCTCCTAATCACGAATCTGAAGTTAAAATTTGTTGGAAATGTCTAGAAATTGCAAAATAAGTGAAAATAAGGTGTTAGTTTTCGGAATGGAAACTGTCTATTTTCGTGAATTTTTTTTGTTTCACAACCAAATATATATATTCCTGATACTACCACGACACCAAATTTTAGCTATGTTTGCGTAACCTAACCGAACTAACCTAACCACGTGCCAATGGTTCGTGGGGCTAGCGCCAATGGTTCGCAATTTCTAGACGTTTCAGACAAATTTTAACTTCAGCTTCGTGATTAGGAGGCCTCAATTAGTGAGTATGTCAAATATGAAGAAAGTCGGAGAGGGGTCTGGTCATCTCAAGTCATACCTTATTTCCTGTTGGGCATGTACAGTCACAGACACTTCTGTGTTTTATCCCTTTCTGGACTAGGGATGGGTATAGCTCATCTTACAATTTTTGTCCAATAAAACCAGCAAATGGCATAGCTTGCAGTTATAACGATAACAGTTGTTTTTGGACTTTTAATGTTGCAGTTTCGTTTACGCTAGAACATATTTTTGGTTTTACATTTCTAATTTACACTTTAAAACTGCTTAAGAAAACCCAAGGATTCTTTACTGTTTTTTATTACAAACTTCTAAAATAAACTAGCGGTTAATAAATTTTTAATTTGCCCTGGAAAGCTGGAGGGCTTTGTTTTACATAGTTAAAACTAATACAAAAATTACCTCCAGTTGCCTTAGATTAATCTTCGGTTAGTAACATAGATTTTTAAACAGAAAATAAACACTTTAAACTCAATTAAAATAATTTTGTCGACCTACTTACGAAATTTACTCAGCGCTGCGTTTTCACTTTTACTGTAATCAACACTTCCGATATAAAAGTACACATCTCGAGAGCTCTCGACACTAGGGGGGAAACACTATTGGCAGAAGCTCCTTGATGTCTTCTTTCCGCCGCTTCTTCTTTCCCTCGAAGATCTTCGACGTCTATCTTCTTTTCACTTCTCGCGCTATAAAAGTTGCCACGAGAAAAACAGTCTGTATTTAAATAAAATTCCGCGTGCTATTTTGTCAATCTCGCAAACGTTCAAATGTCCGGAACACAGGTCACTGTTAACTGTCCACTAGGCAGACGACATCTACAAAAACAGTCCACGAATAACTAACTGCATCTTGCTGCCGATAGCACAATGAAATTCGCGAATTCTCCATACCCAGAGATCTCGACGCCAACTGCTGCATGTGAACTTCTGCAGCCAATGCGCGAAGCAACGCGGCCTTTCACTCAAAGGCTCTACAAACACTTCTCGAAAAACTTCACCGCGTTTTTCTTTGTCCCTTTGTCTTTGCATAGTAAGGACAGTTCATTTTCCCCGAGGGGTGTTAATCTCTCTAACCTCTTTCTGCTCGGAAGAAATAATCAGTCCTCAAAATAATCTGTTATAAATGCCCCCTCCCCTGAAGAGACATTAGATGGACTGATCAAGGAGAGCTAATGTCTTTCCAAGTCTCTTTATCTCCTTGAATATTTGTCCAATCCTCGTATACAATTTTATTTTCAAAGTTCAGGTTACAATTTCAAAATATCTATGACACAGTAAACGCATATAGATTTTCCTTCATTTTCACATAATAATTCTGTTCAATTGTTTTTTGCAACCACATAGTAAGAATATTCTCAAGAAAGTATACACCATCACAATTGTAAACATTGAAGCATAATAAACATATTTTTCAATTTCTTTTCATTACATATATACCATCATACATGACATAAAATCAACTTTGAACCATTACTACATAATTTATCAATCTACTACAAGTAACTTCAATGAATCACAAATTGTCTTGCAAGTTTTCTTATTTACATAAATTCTCCATTTACTGTTTCTGCAATTCCATAATTTTAAATTTTCTTCATGTTGTGATTCAATTATTTACTAGAGCGGGTACAGGCGGGTAAGTGTAGAACATTATAAAAATATTTTGATGTCTATCTTTACAAAATATCATCATACTCATGAAATTAACCTAACAGTAAACCTCCTTTCTCTTGTCAGTATCTTTACCTTTCTTTTCTTGTTCTTTCTTTAAGGTATCAGCATGCTCAAAGTACTAATTTCAGGAAATTACATTGTACATTACGTCGCTTATCTCTTTAACAAACTATTTCTTAACAGCATATAATTATCAGACTTGCAACAGATTTCTGGACATAATCTTTCACTTAAATATCATCATGTTCTTTATTACATAACTACAATAATTTTCGGTTCGCCTTTGACTTACTATTTTTCATTTCTGGTCTGCCTTCGACCTTATATTTTTCAACATTTCCGGTCTGCCTTCTACCTTATATTTATGTGCCTCTCTCGCACTATATCTTAATACAGACACACTGACTGTTACATCACATAGCTATGTCCAAGAACTCTCATCACTTCATCATTCTATTAATGCTACTTAACCTTGCTTTCTGAAGAATTTCTTCAAATAACTTTCTTCTGAGCATGACTGTTCTATCTTCTTTCTCATTTGTTCTTCATTATCCTTAATGATTTTGGGGCTTACTTCCATTTTTTCTATCTTATTACTTCAATTTCTCTCTTTTTATTACAAAGCTATTTTCAAATTGAAATTTTCATTATCTATCCGCTCATTGACAATAATAATATTTACCAGCACTTCTACCAAAACCATCAATACATTTTTTTTTTCATCGAACCAAAACTAGTTTTCACATAACCTATACAAAACAACTGACATTAAATAACTTTTTCTTTTCATTTTCTCAATTTTCAATATACTTGGCTCATAACAACATACACACATTTTTTTTTAAAACAGCTTATTTACATTTGAACAATTTTCATCATTTTATCAAAATTTACATAAACTAGTAATTTTCAAAATGTTCATCAAGAGAAATGGAAACTTCGATATTTTACATAAAATGTACCAACTTTAGGAAAACATCATTATCAATCAACTACTCAAAATATCTCTTCTTTTTTCTTTGCTTTTCAAATTTCTTCTTCCTCCTCTTCCAACTTTCTTCAAGTAGGGAAACTAACAATCTGTCAACACTATTTGAACTTTTATCTTTAAAGTCTTTTCATTTTGTTTCTGATTTTCCATAGGTTCAATTTTCTGACTATGAGAATCACCATTAGGAACTTTCTTCTTGTCTCGTATCTTTTGTGGCTTTCTCTCACGCTCATCAGATGAATGTATTGCTCTCTTTTCTTGTTTCATCCTTTTCATACTTGGGTCTGATCTTTCTGCGCTGACATTCTTCGATCCCTTACGAATTTTCTTCTTCACTTTCACTGACGCTTTCTCAACTTTCTTTGCAGATTTCAATTTATTTCTCTTCATTTTCTTCAATTTCTTTACTGAACTATATCTAGGTCTCATTCTAATTTTCTTCCTTTTACTGATCAGAGTCATTTCTGGTAACGTCATGTCTAAAGTTACACATTCTTTCAGTTTAGAAAACATATCATTTTTCTCAGGTTTTTCATGAAAACTTCCTTCATTACTTATCACTTCCTGAGATTGCTGTATTCCGAGTGACTCATCTTCAGCTTGTTGCTTTTTCATTTCCAACATGCACACTCGTTTCTCTAGAACCTGTACTTTCCAATCTGTCTCTCTTTGTTTATTTTCTATAGCCACTTGTACTTGATCAGAATTATCTTCTATCTTTTCACTGTTGTCACGGACCTCATTACAATCATCTTTTACTTCATCAATTCCAGCCTGAAATTGACATGCTACTTTATTTTCCTTCATAACATCCTTCATTTTTTCTATCCTAGTGACTTCCACTTTTAAAACACCTAGTCTTCCCTCCATCTTGTCATTTATTTTTTGCATGGAAGCATTTATTATTTCCTTGAGTTCCAATTTATTCTGTTCCTCTTTCTGCTCCAATTTTTTGTATAAGTCTTCCTGCAGGAGCCTATCTTTTTCCTCTTCCTGTCTTCGTTCTAACCTATCTTGTTCCATTGTTTCGTATAATCTCTCCCATTTTAGCTTATCTTGTTCCTTATTTTCTTCCCATTTTAGGCATAAGTTCTCCTGCGCTAGCCTACTCTGTTCCATAAATGCCAAAATTGAATTGAAGACATCATTTTTCTTTCCCCGACCAATGTCAACTTGACAACCAAATTCGCCACTTTCTTTCGAAACACCCTGTTCTTTTTCGTCTATTTTTTCATTATCATGAACTTCATTTTCAGCTCCCTTCTTGCACTGCTTGCAGGAAAAATCTTTCTCAACGCAGTCTTTATGCACCCATTGTTTACAGTCTGAACATTGTACAGCAGCGTCTGAAATCAACAATCTGCCTCAACAAGGAGCTTTCCGTATTGTACGAGCCATGCTGCCGACAAACACGAACCCAGGTTGCAACACTCAATGTTTACATAAACATCGCCGACAACGACGCAACACAATGCCTGTTACCCCTTTCATTTTTTTTCTTTCACCAAAACAATCTAAGGCAACTCGCGGGAGTTTCGGGCACCATATAACGATAGCAGTTGTTTTTGGACTTTTAATGTCGCAGTTTCGTTTACGCTAGAACATATTTTTGGTTTTACATTTCTAATTTACACTTTAAAACTGCTTAAGAAAACCCAAGGATTCTTTACTGTTTTTTTTATTACAAACTTCTAAAATAAACTAGCGGTTAATAAATTTTTAATTTGCCCTGGAAAGCTGGAGGGCTTTGTTTTACATAGTTAAAACTAATACAAAAAGTACCTCCAGTTGCCTTAGATTAATCTTCGGTTAGTAACATAGATTTTTAAACAGAAAATAAACACTTTAAACTCAATTAAAAGAATTTTGTCGACCTACTTACGAAATTTACTCAGCGCTGCGTTTTCACTTTTACTGTAATCAACACTTCCGATATAAAAGTACACATCTCGAGAGCTCTCGACACTAGGGGGGAAACATTATTGGCAGAAGCTCCTTGATGTCTTCTTTCCGCCGCTTCTTCTTTCCCTCGAAGATCTTCGACGTCTATCTTCTTTTCACTTCTCGCGCTATAAAAGTTGCCACGAGAAAAACAGTCTGTATTTAAATAAAATTCCGCGTGCTATTTTGTCAATCTCGCGAACGTTCAAATGTCCGGAACACAGGTCACTGTTAACTGTCCACTAGGCAGACGACATCTACAAAAACAGTCCACGAATAACTAACTGCATCTTGCTGCCGATAGCACAATGAAATTCGCGAATTCTCCATACCCAGAGATCTCGACGCCAACTGCTGCATGTGAACTTCTGCAGCCAATGCGCGAAGCAACGCGGCCTTTCACTCAAAGGCTCTACAAACACTTCTCGAAAAACTTCACCGCGTTTTTCTTTGTCCCTTTGTCTTTGCATAGTAAGGACAGTTCATTTTCCCCGAGGGGTGTTAATCTCTCTAACCTCTTTCTGCTCGGAAGAAATAATCAGTCCTCAAAATAATCTGTTATAAATGCCCCCTCCCCTGAAGAGACATTAGATGGACTGATCAAGGAGAGCTAATGTCTTTCCAAGTCTCTTTATCTCCTTGAATATTTGTCCAATCCTCGTATACAATTTTATTTTCAAAGTTCAGGTTACAATTTCAAAATATCTATGACACAGTAAACGCATATAGATTTTCCTTCATTTTCACATAATAATTCTGTTCAATTGTTTTTTGCAACCACATAGTAAGAATATTCTCAAGAAAGTATACACCATCACAATTGTAAACATTGAAGCATAATAAACATATTTTTCAATTTCTTTTCATTACATATATACCATCATACATGACATAAAATCAACTTTGAACCATTACTACATAATTTATCAATCTACTACAAGTAACTTCAATGAATCACAAATTGTCTTGCAAGTTTTCTTATTTACATAAATTCTCCATTTACTGTTTCTGCAATTCCATAATTTTAAATTTTCTTCATGTTGTGATTCAATTATTTACTAGAGCGGGTACAGGCGGGTAAGTGTAGAACATTATAAAAATATTTTGATGTCTATCTTTACAAAATATCATCATACTCATGAAATTAACCTAACAGTAAACCTCCTTTCTCTTGTCAGTATCTTTACCTTTCTTTTCTTGTTCTTTCTTTAAGGTATCAGCATGCTCAAAGTACTAATTTCAGGAAATTACATTGTACATTACGTCGCTTATCTCTTTAACAAACTATTTCTTAACAGCATATAATTATCAGACTTGCAACAGATTTCTGGACATAATCTTTCACTTAAATATCATCATGTTCTTTATTACATAACTACAATAATTTTCGGTTCGCCTTTGACTTACTATTTTTCATTTCTGGTCTGCCTTCGACCTTATATTTTTCAACATTTCCGGTCCGCCTTCTACCTTATATTTATGTGCCTCTCTCGCACTATATCTTAATACAGACACACTGACTGTTACATCACATAGCTATGTCCAAGAACTCTCATCACTTCATCATTCTATTAATGCTACTTAACCTTGCTTTCTGAAGAATTTCTTCAAATAACTTTCTTCTGAGCATGACTGTTCTATCTTCTTTCTCATTTGTTCTTCATTATCCTTAATGATTTTGGGGCTTACTTCCATTTTTTCTATCTTATTACTTCAATTTCTCTCTTTTTATTACAAAGCTATTTTCAAATTGAAATTTTCATTATCTATCCGCTCATTGACAATAATAATATTTACCAGCACTTCTACCAAAACCATCAATACATTTTTTTTTTCATCGAACCAAAACTAGTTTTCACATAACCTATACAAAACAACTGACATTAAATAACTTTTTCTTTTCATTTTCTCAATTTTCAATATACTTGGCTCATAACAACATACACACATTTTTTTTTAAAACAGCTTATTTACATTTGAACAATTTTCATCATTTTATCAAAATTTACATAAACTAGTAATTTTCAAAATGTTCATCAAGAGAAATGGAAACTTCGATATTTTACATAAAATGTACCAACTTTAGGAAAACATCATTATCAATCAACTACTCAAAATATCTCTTCTTTTTTCTTTGCTTTTCAAATTTCTTCTTCCTCCTCTTCCAACTTTCTTCAAGTAGGGAAACTAACAATCTGTCAACACTATTTGAACTTTTATCTTTAAAGTCTTTTCATTTTGTTTCTGATTTTCCATAGGTTCAATTTTCTGACTATGAGAATCACCATTAGGAACTTTCTTCTTGTCTCGTATCTTTTGTGGCTTTCTCTCACGCTCATCAGATGAATGTATTGCTCTCTTTTCTTGTTTCATCCTTTTCATACTTGGGTCTGATCTTTCTGCGCTGACATTCTTCGATCCCTTACGAATTTTCTTCTTCACTTTCACTGACGCTTTCTCAACTTTCTTTGCAGATTTCAATTTATTTCTCTTCATTTTCTTCAATTTCTTTACTGAACTATATCTAGGTCTCATTCTAATTTTCTTCCTTTTACTGATCAGAGTCATTTCTGGTAACGTCATGTCTAAAGTTACACATTCTTTCAGTTTAGAAAACATATCATTTTTCTCAGGTTTTTCATGAAAACTTCCTTCATTACTTATCACTTCCTGAGATTGCTGTATTCCGAGTGACTCATCTTCAGCTTGTTGCTTTTTCATTTCCAACATGCACACTCGTTTCTCTAGAACCTGTACTTTCCAATCTGTCTCTCTTTGTTTATTTTCTATAGCCACTTGTACTTGATCAGAATTATCTTCTATCTTTTCACTGTTGTCACGGACCTCATTACAATCATCTTTTACTTCATCAATTCCAGCCTGAAATTGACATGCTACTTTATTTTCCTTCATAACATCCTTCATTTTTTCTATCCTAGTGACTTCCACTTTTAAAACACCTAGTCTTCCCTCCATCTTGTCATTTATTTTTTGCATGGAAGCATTTATTATTTCCTTGAGTTCCAATTTATTCTGTTCCTCTTTCTGCTCCAATTTTTTGTATAAGTCTTCCTGCAGGAGCCTATCTTTTTCCTCTTCCTGTCTTCGTTCTAACCTATCTTGTTCCATTGTTTCGTATAATCTCTCCCATTTTAGGCATAAGTTCTCCTGCGCTAGCCTACTCTGTTCCATAAATGCCAAAATTGAATTGAAGACATCATTTTTCTTTCCCCGACCAATGTCAACTTGACAACCAAATTCGCCACTTTCTTTCGAAACACCCTGTTCTTTTTCGTCTATTTTTTCATTATCATGAACTTCATTTTCAGCTCCCTTCTTGCACTGCTTGCAGGAAAAATCTTTCTCAACGCAGTCTTTATGCACCCATTGTTTACAGTCTGAACATTGTACAGCAGCGTCTGAAATCAACAATCTGCCTCAACAAGGAGCTTTCCGTATTGTACGAGCCATGCTGCCGACAAACACGAACCCAGGTTGCAACACTCAATGTTTACATAAACATCGCCGACAACGACGCAACACAATGCCTGTTACCCCTTTCATTTTTTTTCTTTCACCAAAACAATCTAAGGCAACTCGCGGGAGTTTCGGGCACCATATAACGATAGCAGTTGTTTTTGGACTTTTAATGTCGCAGTTTCGTTTACGCTAGAACATATTTTTGGTTTTACATTTCTAATTTACACTTTAAAACTGCTTAAGAAAACCCAAGGATTCTTTACTGTTTTTTTTATTACAAACTTCTAAAATAAACTAGCGGTTAATAAATTTTTAATTTGCCCTGGAAAGCTGGAGGGCTTTGTTTTACATAGTTAAAACTAATACAAAAAGTACCTCCAGTTGCCTTAGATTAATCTTCGGTTAGTAACATAGATTTTTAAACAGAAAATAAACACTTTAAACTCAATTAAAAGAATTTTGTTGACCTACTTACGAAATTTACTCAGCGCTGCATTTTCACTTTTACTGTAATCAACACTTCCGATATAAAAGTACACATCTCGAGAGCTCTCGACACTAGGGGGGAAACATTATTGGCAGAAGCTCCTTGATGTCTTCTTTCCGCCGCTTCTTCTTTCCCTCGAAGATCTTCGACGTCTATCTTCTTTTCACTTCTCGCGCTATAAAAGTTGCCACGAGAAAAACAGTCTGTATTTAAATAAAATTCCGCGTGCTATTTTGTCAATCTCGCGAACGTTCAAATGTCCGGAACACAGGTCACTGTTAACTGTCCACTAGGCAGACGACATCTACAAAAACAGTCCACGAATAACTAACTGCATCTTGCTGCCGATAGCACAATGAAATTCGCGAATTCTCCATACCCAGAGATCTCGACGCCAACTGCTGCATGTGAACTTCTGCAGCCAATGCGCGAAGCAACGCGGCCTTTCACTCAAAGGCTCTACAAACACTTCTCGAAAAACTTCACCGCGTTTTTCTTTGTCCCTTTGTCTTTGCATAGTAAGGACAGTTCATTTTCCCCGAGGGGTGTTAATCTCTCTAACCTCTTTCTTCTCGGAAGAAATAATCAGTCCTCAAAATAATCTGTTATACAGTTCACTACAAAATTCTATTGTGAATGAATGTTGGGCTGTAATCGGACCACGTCAAGTGTGTTGTCACCACCTCTATCAAATTTCAGCTGCTAGATGTCATGTTTTCTTCATTGCTGAATTTTACTTGTCCTTGTCACTAATTACATGCTGCTTTTGCTTATAGTCTTGAAAATAGCATTGAATAATTTACATGCACATTGTAAAAATATTGTACGAGAATTCCATTTGTAATTTCACAGTTAGTGACCATTTCATCCTAAGAGAAAGTTTTCAGCAGTGGGCATAAATAACACCCCTGCATCCCCCGTGGAGCATTAAGAATGATAAATTAAGAAAGCTTGATAGTTCACAAAAGTTTTCCTGTGTTGCATTACATTTTCAACCAAACATATTATGCCCCTACAATTGCAACCAGAAAATGTTAATCACTAGAAATATTGAAAGTGAATTGCCAAATTAGAAGAAAACCTTCATTAGATGAATACTGGTTTTCAGGTTATTTTCATTTATTAATTCTAAAAATACCTTATCAATATATGTTGTCAGTACCTTTTATTTTATTCAATTTTTTTTTTTTTTTTTTTTTTTTTTTTTTTTTTTTCAAAAATTGTTACAGAAAAGATATAAAGGTAAGGAAATTTATTGAAAATGTAACATATTATACAGGCACCCACGGACCACGAAAACGTACAGAGGACATCAAAACAAACAACTTTTCTCAGTAACATTTTTCTCGGTGCTAGTTTCGTCGCTACAGGCGTTCAAAAAAGCCGGTTTTGCCGCATGCTGACAACCACACACATCATTTGATCGGATCTGTGACATCATTTCCTGCAGCGAAACAGTGCACGGCAGTGTTGCAAGGAACACCCAAATTTTGGGAAAAATGACAGACTACCAACCACATTATGATCTCTAAAACGAAGATATGGTCGTGTCCAGTAGACCGAACATCTGGGTAAACACAGCCTTCCAGCCAGAAGACCAGCAGTCAGCCCAGGGGAAGGAGGAAGTGAACCAACGATGCAAAAAATGGTAGAAAAACAACGTATACAAAATAAAGTGCCAATATCGGATTTTGTTCCTTAGCCTACATGTCAAATATAATCATCATAACAACAAACTTTATTGGACACACAGTTTACGTTTGGCTGTTTTCGCCCAGCTACCTGTCAAATATTTGCAAATCTTGTTGCAAGGTTGATATCTACAGGTTTGTATATCCATTTGTCCTGATACAAGAATTGTGATATTGTGATGCTGATAGCGGCAGTATCTGAGGTTCACGTTCTTACATTATGGCTATAACATGCACAACCAAGGGTTTTTATATTGTTACAACCTAATCATGATTCAGCATGCAATATACTGCCGTATTCACAGTAATGTTGCAAACTATTTCATGTGTATCCGGTGCGTAGATAAACACAGTCGTCGGAGAGCTTGTTTTACTACTACTTATATTACTTTATTTTCAACCATTTTTGCCCTTTGCCGCATAATGCTGTGAACATTATGTGTTACCTTTGGAATTTTGAGTTCTTTCATTTCTATTTTGTCAACTGTTCAGTGTGTCACAGACAAGTATCAGAAAGACGAAGTGGATAGACTAAATTGTAGATGCCAACTTGGCAACGAGATTTGCAAATATGTGATGTGTAAAGCTGAGAAAAAATTCGATATTACCTGTTCCATTTGAATTGCTTTTCTTTCTACCATTTTTCGGATAGTTTGTTCACTTCCTGTTGTGTTACAAAACGTGTTTTCTCACTTTGTTTTACTATACATAATGTGGCTGATGGTACCTATGTTGTTTTTCACAGAATATGTGTGTTCCTGGCAACCCTGAAATGCATCGCTTCAAGACAGGAAATAACGTTTTAAATGCAATAAAATGTTGTGTGTGGTAGTTAGCATTCAGGTGAATGCTAACTACCACACACAACATTACTAAGAAAAGTTGTTTACGTTGAGATGTTCTCTGTACGTTTCTGTGGTCCGTACGTGCCATTAAAGTGACAACCTGTATACTTGTGGAACTATGAGATGTAGATATCACACTAAAAAAACATTTCTTAATATTTTTTTTGTGAAAAACAGAAAAAAAGTCACCTGGGAAAACTCCATATTTTTAAGCACCTCCAAAGTGGTTTATCAATACCATTGACTTTCAGTGGAATCATTACAACCCACAACTGTCCATTACTGTACACTGCAATTCTTATAATTTTCTTGTGATGGTAAGAAATTTTAAGGGATGTCATGGTTTGAAATACAGGAGATGGAAGAAATGAAGGAACAAAATGATTGATTGTTTCATTTGGTTATTTTAAGTCACTTTTCTGTTACTTTTGGCTGATGGTATCATGAGGATGAATGATGATAAGAAATTGAAGAAAGGACAATCATAATCACTCATGGACAGGACCACAATACATTCCCCTCAGATGATTATTCTGGCTCAGAGTTTAGACACTAGAAACTTGTTTGGCTGCAAGAGTGCAGAACATGGTGTACTGTGCTGCAGTCACGCTTGTATTCCAGAAAAACACAAAGAAATTGAACTGAAAAGTATAACTTTTTGTTTCATATTGGATGCAATAAACGTGCTGAACATTCAATTCTCAACGTAGAAACATTGAACTTTATGCATGTAATATTTTTTTTCTTTGTGCATATGTGTGCATAATAATAGAATTATCTCGGCTCTTAACCCAGATACCCCTACCGTCCTACATGTAGAACACCTACTCAAAAAATTATGGACGTAGTTCAAGGAACTACCAACAGATGGTGCCTACATCTCTACTTTGTAGAAGGTTTGTCGTATCAAATCGAGCTAGTGTTCGTTGTTTTACTGCCATTCGTGCTGTGTTATGCAAGAATTAAGTTGAGTAATCAGACAGAAAATGGAGAATTACCGCTTCAAATATGACAGGTAAGTCAAACACACATTATTTACAGTGCTTTTGAATTGGTGGGCTGATTATTTGTTTTAGTATATATCCAAGATGTCTATAAAGTTTTCGTTGTTTTGAGAACAACTGTCAAACAGGCTTGCCAACTGCTGAAAGTTAGGTGTCCTACATGAAGGACGCCAGGAACTTGGCTATCCTTTATCAATTGCAAAGAATCACTTAGTCTTTTTGAATTCATGACTATCAGATCTAAGAGCCTGTGTACTTATGTACTATAAAAGTGACTGTATGTCTGTGTGTGAGAGAGAGGGAAGCAGGGAGGTTAGTAATAACCTGTGTTTATGTTTTTGCAAGCCAATAAGTCATTCTTGGAAGAGAATTGTTACAAATTCGTTTGTTTTATATATAATCCATTTTATGCTTTTGGCTGAATATCACTTTTTCTTTGTTTCAGAGGGCTTACTCTTCATACCATTATGAGTATGATTGAAGAGGATGATGACGACATACCGGCCAACGGTGCTTCCATTTGTCTTCAACCACCAGTCAACTCCTGTGGTAACATCACGGATGAAGATTCAGGAGAAGAAGATAATGTTTCAATAAATCATCTTCCTGGTAGCCAACTGCGAGCAGCCGCCGAAATTCAAATTGAAGAGACTGGTGATCAACATTTACAGGAATTTCAAGATTTCGCAACAGATGGGAAAGCTGCCACAGAAACTGTGGGAAGAGATGCGAGTGAATTGCCCTCCCCTCCTCCCGTGAAAACACGAAAGATCTATTCGTGGAAAAAATGTGATTTAGTTACAAATACACCTGTTTGGCCAGTGCAGTGTTTGGTTGAAAATCAAGAGAGCCCTCTGGAGTTGTTTTGCTCAATATTTGATCAACAAGTGATAGACATGTTCGTTTCCTACAGCAACATGTATGCAGCTGCAAAGAACAGTCCAGCAGATATCACTTCAAATGAAATGAAATGTTTTTTTGGAATTCTTCTCCTTAGTGGATACGTACAAGTTCCTCGACGAAAAATGTACTGGGAAAGGAGTTCTGATGCTCATAATGACTTAGTGTGCAAAGCCCTAACTAGAGACAGATTTGATTTTATCATGTCAAATCTTCACATAGTTGATAATAATGAACTGGACCCTGCAGACAAATTTGCTAAGGTTCGCCCTTTGTTTGATATTCTGAACAGGAAGTTCCAAGAGTTGGCTCCACTGGAAGAAAACCATAGTATAGACGAAGCAATGGTCCCTTATTATGGGCGTCATGGCTGTAAACAATTCATTCGTGGAAAACCGATCCGCTTCGGTTATAAACTTTGGACTGGTGCTACGCGGCTGGGATATGTCACTTGGGTTGAGCCTTATCAAGGTGCTAGGACGATACTCAATCCACTGTACAAGGAACTTGGTTTGGGAGCATCAGTTGTACTTCAATATACAGATATATTGCTAAGTATTAGTCCTGATTCTCCTTTCCATTTGTATTTTGATAACTTTTTTACGTCCATTCACTTACTTCAGAAGTTGTCAGAAAAAAATGTGAGAGGAACCGGAACTGTGCGAGAAAACCGAATTTGTAAGTGTCCTCTCATTGAAACACGAGAAATGAAGAAAAAAGACAGGGGTTTCTTTGACTATAGAGTGACAGGTGACAAATCCATTGTTGTGGCTAAATGGCACGATAACAGTGTAGTGTGTTTAGCTTCAAATGGACATGGAGTATTTCCTATTCATTCAGCAAAAAGGTACTCCCTGAAGGAGAAAAAGAACATACAGGTGCAGCAACCACATTTGGTTCACATGTACAATTCTAATATGGGTGGTGTAGATCGTTGTGATCAAAACATAAGCCTCTACCGAGTCAACATAAGGGGGAAAAAATGGTACTTTCCTCTTGTTGCTCATTGCATTGACTTAGCAGTAAATAATGCATGGCAAATACACAAATCTCGCAAAGGTGAACTGGATCTGCTTTCTTTTCGTCGTCGAATTGCAACATCCCTGCTTGCAAGCAATGCCAGAATCTCAAAACCAAATTCCAAAGGACGCCCAAATGCATCTGGCAACGAAGACGTGCGATACGATAGAATTGATCACTTGGTAATACCGCAAGAGAAACAGACAAGATGCCGACAGTGCCATGCAAAAGCAACAACAAGGTGTGTAAAGTGTGACATTGGATTGCACGTAAAATGTTTCGTGGATTTCCATACTGTGTAAAACATATGCAATTTAGCAAGACATTTGTATCATTCTCATTCCTGGCGTCCTATATATAGGACGGGCCAAATAATTTACCAAATATGAACGAAAGTGTATAATTATTTTTTTTCACATATTTCAGTTGGCAATGAAGCATTTTATGCAAATAAAAGTTTGTTTTTATTTATAGTCCTCTTTTAGGGTTATCTGGGTTAAAACAGTAGAATTTATTAATGATAGGATATCATATGCAGTTTTACAGGGTAGGTGGTGTAAAATTATTTTAATAAACATACATGCACCAACGGAAGATAAAGATGATAATACTAAAGATGATTTTTATACAGAGTTAGAACAGGTCTTTGATAAATTTTCTCTGTATGATATGAAAATTCTGTTAGGTGACTGTAATGCACAGATTGGCAAAGAAGAGACATTTAAACCCACAATTGGTAAAGAAAGTCTTCATGAATTAAGTAATGATAATGGTATAAGATTGATTACTTTTGCAACCTCAAAGAATTTAATTGTGAAAAGTACCACTTTTAAACATAAAGATATCCATAAATATACCTGGTCTTCTCCAGATGGTAAAACTCATAATCAGATAGATCATATTCTCATTGATAAGAGAAGGCATACTAGTATAATTGACGTTCGTACACATAGAGGTGCTGACTGTGCCAGTGACCATTATTTAGTAATTGCTAAATTAAGACAAAGACTCTCAGTGATAAATCATAAGCAACAAAATCTAAAAGTTATAAAATTTGATACAGGAAAGTTTGATGATGAAAGAATTAAGAAAGATTACCAAATTAAACTGTCAAATAGATTTGATATTTTGCAGGATTTAAATGATGATGAAAATATAAATGAAACAGACGTAAATAAGAATTGGGAGCACATACGTAATGCAATAGAATCAGCAGCTAGAGAAAGTATAGGATACCATAAACCAAGAAAAAGTAAGCCATGGTTTGATAATGAATGTCATAATCTAATAGAAATAAGGAATCAGGCTAGACTTAGGTGGTTAAATAACTCTGATGATACAAATCTAAACAATTATAATAGAATAAAGCGAGAAGTTAACCGCACGTTTAGAAGTAAAAAAAGAGATTACTTGAAAAGCAAAATTAACGAAATTGAAACAAACAGCAAAAATAAAAATATCAGAGATTTATATAAAGGTGTAAATGAGTTTAGAAAGGGGTGGCAACCTAAAGTAAACTTGATAGAAGATAAAGACGGTGATTTTCTAGCTGACCCAAGCGATATTCTAAATAGATGGAAGAACTACTTTAATGACCTTTTAAATGTCCATGTAGGAGATAAATCAGAAGTAAATGAAGTACACACAGCAGAACCTTTAGTTCCAGAACCTAACTTGACTGAAGTTAAAGATGCTATTAAAAGGCTAAAGAATAACAAAGCACCTGGCATTGATTTAATACCAGCTGAGTTAATTAAATATGGTGGAAATTCATTAATATGTCAAATTCATAAATTAATTTGTTTAATATGGAATAAAGAAGAAATCCCTCAACAGTGGAAAGAATCCATAATTGTTCCTGTGTTTAAAAAAGGTGATAAAATGAACTGCAGTAATTACCGTGGAATTTCTCTACTCTCAACAACATACAAAATATTGTCTAACATTCTTTTAACAAGACTAACCCCATATGCTAATGAAATTATAGGTGATTATCAATGTGGATTTAAACGTAACCGATCAACTACAGATCAAATTTTTCACATCAGACAGACACTTGAAAAAAAGTGGGAATATAATCAAAATGTCCATCAGCTATTCATTGATTTAAAAAAAGCATATGATTCGGTCAAAAGAGATAAATTATATAATATATTAGTAGAGTTTGGAATACCTAAGAAGCTTGTTAGTATGATAAAAATATGCACCAGTGAAACAGAAAGTAAAATTCGTGTGGGTATTAATATGTCTGACAAATTTACAATTCATGATGGGTTAAAACAAGGAGATGCATTATCTCCATTGCTCTTTAATTTTGCCTTAGAATATGCTGTTCGGAAGGTAAAAGAAACTAAAGAAGGACTAAAATTAAATGGTGTGACTCAGTTGTTAGCATATGCAGATGATGTAGACTTACTGGGGGATGATGTGAATACAATTAAGAATAATGCTAAAATATTTTTCAAAACTGCTAAAGAGATAGGTTTGGAAGTTAACAAAGAGAAAACTAAATATATGCTTACAGGCCGAAACCAAGTGTTAGGTAATAATCAAATAATTATCTAATTATTGATAACAACTCGTTTGAACCAGTTTCCAAATTCAAATACTTAGGAGTAATATTAACAAATTAAAATTATATTAAAGAGGAAATAAAAAGTAGGCTTAATTCAGGAAATGCATGTTACTTCTCTCTTCATAAACTTTTGTCTTCTCGTTTAATATCTAAGAAACTAAAAGTTAAAATATACAAAACAGTAATTTTGACAGTAGTATTATATGGATGTGAAACTTGGTCCCTTACATTGAAAGAGGAACATAAATTGAGAGTATTTGAAAATAAGATCCTTAGGAAAATATTTGGACCTAAAAGGGATGAGGAGACGGGTGAGTGGAGAAGGTTACATAATTTAGAACTACATAATTTGTACTCATGTCCAGATATTATTAGAATAATTAAATCAAGAAGACTTAGGTGGGCAGGCCATGTGGCACGAATGGGAGAGGAAAGAGGAGTTTACAGGATTCTTGTTGGGACACCAGATGGTAAGAGACCTGTAGGAAGACCAAGACGAAGATGGAGGGACAACGTTGAGATGGACCTAAAGGAAATTGGTAGGGATGGAAAAGAGTATATAGATCTTGCTCAAGATAGGAACAGATGGAAGGCCTGTGTTGCTGCAGCCATGAACCTTCGGGTTTAAGAAGGCTAGAGAGAGTGAGTGAGTGAGTGCATATGTGTGTTATTTTTAACTGTTTGCAATGATTTCAGTCATTGTAAATGTTTAAGTGACTATATTGCATTTGCAAATATCACGTGGCATGACAACTTGTGAAGACTAGTGCCTCACTTCCACTTTTTTCAGTGGACATGGGAGATTATCCAACCAATTATGGAGTGACGTGTGGTCATCATAACGAATCCAAGTAGTTCTTGTAGTTTCCATGATCGTGTTACACTATTCATTCATAGCTCCCCAATTTCCTCATGATGGCGGTTGGTCACCAGTCTCATACATTGGTAGAAATCTCTGAAAAAATTGTTACGCTTGCTCCAGGAGACTCCATGCATCCCATAGCCAGATCCCAAAGCTTGCACCTTAGACCACATGGCCATGGTTCGTTATGTACTACATTGCTAGTTCAGGGAAAATTGCTTGGTGCATACATTCATTCTTACGTTGGCATTTTTGAATATGTATTGGAAATTAATTGCTGATTTGTATCCTTTTCATACAAATTTAAAATGTCAACATTAAATTATTTCTGTATGAAAATTATTTTAAAGAACAAGAGAGTTTATTCATGCTAACCAACCCATATAGGTGCTTTTACAAATTTGGTTGTTTTGGACAATGCACAGCACCATTTTTATGTCAGTGCCATCTTTTTTAAAGCTGGATGCTGAAATGTGGCAACGCTGTCTCACCGGCTTGAAAATCAAGGTAGAAACCATGGTGGGAATAGTGAAATTTTCGTTGATTCCAAAGAAAACTAGGGAATCTTAAGTAAAATGTTCTAGTTTTTGTAAATTTCGCATTACGAAGTAAGTGGAAAACATGCAGTAACAGTGGAAATATAGATTTGCTGTTAAATTACTGGAAATAAGGAGTAAAAATTAGACCAACTTTACATATTATATCAAGCATGGAATGTTTAAGATAATTGTGTAGTTTGCCATTATTTTATGTGCTATAATTTCGGAATAACATTGAGCATCTTATATAGTAAGTGTTGAATTACTACATAACAAAATTACATTCTTGTATTGCAGTATTACTGATTATATATTATTAGAAACAAAATATCAAGAAAATACACTAGACTCTGGCTAATCCGGCCCTCAATAGTCTGCCCTCTCAGTAGTCCGGCCCACATCTGGCCTGTAGTCACTCAAGCAGAAATGACGCGCACAACAATGAATTATCGTGTTCAACAATGATGTTAGTTAAAAATGTTAAACAATGCTATACATACGCACAGTATTTGAAATTGTGACTTTCTTACAGTAAAGTCCAGTGCATACTATGGCTTCTAAAAGGAAACACGTAAAGTACAGCCTGTATAGTCCCTGTGTGTTTAAACTACATAGTAGTACATAATTTCCGACCCCCTCAATAATCCGGCACTTCCGCGAATCCAGCACCCATATGTGCAAGGAATGGCCAGATTAGCGAGAGTCTAGTGTATAGCAATTTCTCTAATTTTGTATGGAATTTAACTTTGATTTTAATAATCTATGGTGAGCAATGCGTTCGCACATATACCAGTGAAGGGTTAACCTACAGAATAACTTTCTGGGACAATGCATATCGGCGTAGATAGGTATTTGTCATACAGAAGCAATTAGTAGTACAAGTCATATTGCGGGGATAAAGAAATCATGTAGAATAGCACTTTACAGGAAGGTTACCATTCTGCCATTTCCATGCTTGTAAGTAAGGTCTGTTTTGCAGTAAAAAGGAAGTAAGTAAGTGTTCTTCAAAAAACCATTTCTTTTCCGAATTTCCATACACTTCTCTATTTTTCTACATAATTTCTTTGTCGTTTTAAACATTTATCGTAACGAACTACGAGTTTTTGGATACTCTCCTCATAGAACTCTGCTGCCTGTGATAATAGCCAGTTACTCACGGTTGTTTTCACTTCATCAGTGTCCAAATGCTTGCCGCCCAGGAAGGTATTCAGATTGCGGAAGAGGTGTTAGTCGCTAGGTGCAAGGTCTTTACTATGGATGATTAGGGTTACCAGATCGCTATAAGGGAAATGTAGGACATGCTGTCCCAAAATGTAGGGCATTAAGTCAAAATGTAGGACACAAAACATTTTCAATAAATAATACATATTTCTATAGAACATGTTAGAAAGTAATTGAAAAATGACACTTTTCAGTTTTAAAAAATGAATTCTTAAAAGCAAAATTTCAAAACTTGCAATCATGCTAAAAAAATGCACCTCTTACTACATGATTTAAATAATACTTCTCAGAGGAGCCAATTTTTCTCAAAATTTCAGGTTTAGTCAAAATATATTTAGGTTAGAGTGGACAGTCAAACTCTTGAAATTATTGGGACCAGTAACAAACATTTTACAGACTTTATGAAAACAAGCATTTCTCTTGTGAGTCTGTTGTGCTGATGGTAATGAAAATACTCTCCCAATATTTGCATTATGACCTGTAATGGCAACCAAATATTCAGCAATTAACATAATTTGAAATGGTTCCAAAAGTTTCATCTTGGGTAGTTTTTAGTTTAATAACAGGGTGTCTACCAAAATAACACATCCAGAATTATTGACATTTTCTGGACTTTTCTAGACTTTTTCCGTTTTTCTTAACGTTTATTTATTCGACCCCTACTTAGGTAAAGTTGGAAATTCGTAATTAAGAAAATAAATATTTATTTAATGAAAACCCCTAGATGAAAACTGAAGCTGTATTTAAGAAGAGAATTAGATCTGCTTTATCTATTAATGCATCCTGGACTGTTTTTGTCAGACTAGCGAGGCTTTGGCATCTGGATTGATTGATTGATTGATTGAGTTGGTGTTTTAAGTCCACTTTATGCACAGTAAGGCTAATCGGGACTGGCCCTACAGTTTCAAGTGGGATCCGAACCACTATGATCTCTCCACCGGGTATCGAACCCAGGACCCTTTGGCGTCTGGACTCATCCAGTATAATCTTATGTTGGGTTTGTGTCTGTTGTCCCTATATGTTTGTGACTGTCCCTTCATCCATCTAATCTTACCAGCATTCATCCTCATCTTCGCGATTAGCCAAAGGGGCAGGAAAAGTGAAGTAAAATAAACTAAATCAACCAATCAGTCATTGTGAAAACAAAAATTCTTGACCACAAGAATAATTTATTGCCTTTTTATTGATTTCTTTACTTTTTCTTGACTTCCATTACTCTCTTGACTGGCAGGTACCCTGAATAACTTTGTTCTCTATACCCCTGCTTTACTATCAAAATATTGAAAAAGAATGGGAAGCACCTTATTTCATCAGTATAAACCCCCAAGGCAAGAAATTCCGCTTAGGCATCGAATAGTAACATCATCAGAAAGTGGTCCCAAAACTTTGTTCATTAATTGCTTCCGTTTTATCGTTTGTTTTCTAGCAGGACAAACTTTTCTTTTCTTTTTGGGCCATGACTGAATCAAAATAAATTTCACTAATGAGTTTGGAAGCGTAGTCCATAGACTTGTAACTTGCATGATTTTTTTGTTAGTATTTCCCTAATTTCATTATTATTATGTAATGCTCAAAATGTAGGACATTTATGATATTTTTCAAATTCCTCCCGGACACCGGACATAAGGCTAAAATGTAGGACATGTCCGGAAAAAACCGGACGTCTGGTAACCCTATGGATGATCAACACATCATCGCCGGTCAAAGTGAAAGCAATACAGACACACATGTAAAATTACCTAATCTAACAAAATATTGACTATTTGTTCTGTTCTAAATTCAAGATTATAACAAACATTGAGCATCTTATGTAGGAAGTGTTCAATTACTACTTGCAATAACTATCATTTTACAGATATAACTATGTATATATGGGTAACACAGTTCATATTTGGAGATTTTGCAGCGTCAGAATATATGTACAAGGATGCAAAACTTAAATAACTTGGTCAAAATACCATCAATGTCATCCTGCCTCTGTCATGGTTATAGCTTTTCGATATCACTGATTGTTTTGACATCATGATTACAAACTCTTAATGCCATCAATAGTGGATGTTTATTAAATTTAATGATTCACATGTAAAAGACAAGTAAAGCTACTTCGTGAAATGCAGATATACAGCTCAGAAAATCCAATGCATATTTAACAAACAACTTTACAACTTACTACCCTACTTTCATAAAAAATAAAATAAGTTGAATAAACTCGCCAATACAATTTGGGGGAATGAAGTTATTACGGGGTGAATAGGCTACAGAAAATTATTACTTCTTTACGTTTGGACATTTTCTCTAATGTTTTCTTCCGAGCAACATCGGCCGGCTGATGTCAAAGTTTACAGGGTTGCCAAATTGAAGGCTCCGGCCTCCCTTTAAAGATGGCCATGGACTGACACAAACTGTGTCCGAGTTGTTTGCAGTATTAAGTGTATCGTTTTAGGGTTGACTGGAACTGTTTGGACGTAAGTCGTAAGATTCCGGTATCTAAGTCGAATCATTAACTACATTTGGACTAACCTATAGTGATTGAAACATAATGTATAAGATGATCAGAATATAATATTAATTCTCTGGTAATTCAGCATAAGAATTTTGAGTGTAACACTTATTTACTTTTATTTTTTAATGTAAATATAGACATGGTCATGAATTCTTGAAAGAGATTGTCTTGAGAGTAAAACAGTATTAGAAGAGTGCAAAATAGAGGTTTAGAACAATGTGTAGAAATTTCTCCAAAAAAATGCAGGCTTGACCAGGACTTGAAAACTGTTCTCTGTCAGTGCTACCACAATATGATCTGTTGCCTTGGAAAAACTGTTGACATCAAAGTTTTCTCTCAGCATAGAGTAATGGTCTCAGTATCCCCAAGACCATGGGTTCGAGTCCTGGTGAAGCCACTATTTTGTGTTGACATTTCTACATAGAATACATTCTCTGTGTGTCAAATCTTAATGGAACAGCATCTATTGTCTGAAAATGCAAATTTTATTTACTAAAGATATTGTATTTTTTGCAGGTGTGCTGGCAATAAGAACACTGAAATTTCTTCAGTTGCTTCATCAAAGACCAAACAAGTAACTTGTCCCTTAAGTTGTAGCACTTGTGGGAAAACATTTAAGAAAAAATCTCTTCTCCTAGTACATTCAAAAATACACACATGTGTTCGACCATTTCTTTGTGATATTTGTGGGAAGTCATTTAATCGGAAATATAATCTTGCACTCCATGAAAGAATACATTCAGAAGACCGCCCCTACAGCTGCAATACTTGTGGAAAATCATTCAAGACAAAACGTGATTGTTCAAAACATGCAAAAAGACACACTGGAGTGCGTGCATTTTGTTGTAGTCATTGTGGAAAGTCATTTTTCAGGAAAGATGAGCTTTTTTCTCATCAAACTTTGCATTCAGACACTCGCCCTTACATGTGCAGCACTTGTGGACAGACATTTATGAGGAATTCTTCTCTCACAGTACATGAAAGAATGCACACGGGTATTCGGCCATTTTCTTGCAATCTTTGTGGAAAGTCATTCATTGAGAAAAGTGTTCTTGCAGCCCATGGAAAATGTCATTCAGAAGACCATCCCTACAGCTGCAATACTTGTGGAAAATCATTCAAGACAAAACATGATTGTTCAAAACATACAAAAAGACACACTGGAGTGCGTGCATTTTGTTGTAGTCATTGTGGCAAGTCATTTCTGAGGAATGATGAGCTTTTATGGCATCAAACTTTGCATTCAGACACTCGCCCTTACATGTGCAGCACTTGTGGACAGACATTTATGAGGAATTCTTCTCTCACGGTACATGAAAGAACACACACGGGTGTTCGGCCATTTTCTTGCAATCTTTGTGGGAAGTCATTCATTCAGAAATGTAAACTTGCAGACCATAGAAAAAGTCATTCAGAAGACCGCCCCTACAGCTGCAATACTTGTGGAAATTCATATAAGAGAAAAGGTGATCTTGCAAGACACATTAGGATACACACCTAAGTGCATACATTTTGCTGGACTCTTTGCAGAAAGTCGTTTGCGAACAAGAATGATCTTTCTAAGCATGAGACTATGCATTTGGGACCTCGACATTTCATTTGCAGCACCTGTGGAAATTAATTTAAGAGAAATCACTGCCTCAGTACACAAAAGAATACACATGGGTGTTCGACCATTTGCTTGTGACCTTTGTGTGAATTATTTTATCCAGGCAATTCCTCTTATAACCCCTGATTGCTTCTACAGTTGAAAAACTTGTGGAAAATCATTTAAAAGAAAAAGTGATCTTCCATGTCAAAAATACACACATTTTGTTGAGGTATTTTGCGAAAAATTATTTCTACAAACAGTTCACCTTACATTCAAATAAAAATATATAAATAACTTACACAAGTGAGTAGGAATGATTCAGAACGATGTTTCGGAAGTCTGTACTACTTCCTTCATCAGGTATTAAAATGAAAAAAAAACTTTAGGTGCCAAATATGGTACCGCATTGTCAAATCTTAAGTTGAGAATTCAGGTTGAGGATAGAAAAGGTAAAAAACTTACGGTGACAGCATAAAAACTCCGAAGGAAGTTTACGCTGGTTAAAAATTTTCCTATGTTAAAAACAAAAACCGCAACCAAAACAAAAAAATGGAAGACCTATTACAGTCCCCTAGTGACTTCCATCAGAGTTGGGTAGAATGCATGGACTGTGAGCACTCCTATCCAGCATTGAAGGTGAAATTTCCCCTCCAGCGTTCCCCTCTTACGATCATATACGTCACCATTCCAAGGTGAACTCCCTCTCTTCTTCGACGGCCCTCACAACCTTGGGAGTGACCTGAAAACCCATTTTAGTGTAGGTATTTACCGCTTTATCCCACTTTTTAAGAAAACCGATCAACCCTTCCTCCAGATTACCATCATCTCTGTTAAGCTTCTTCCTTTTTCCAGTGCATATAAATGCAGCTTCATAAGCGTTCCTGTTTAATTTATTCTCCTCTTTCTTAATTACTTCCCTTTTTATAATCCTATATCTGCTCATTATGATATGTTCGGATAGGCCTGCCTGTTTTAGGTATCTTTATCATGTTCGTCCCATCTAGTGTGCATGTTTCTCCCCATCTGCCCTACATATTCATTCCCACATTCACATTCGATCCGGCATACCCCTTTTTGTTCTTCTGGGTTATTCTTGTTCCCCCCTCCCTTTTTTTGTACCCGGTAAAATTCTTTTCAATATTTCTAGGGGCCTTCATCCTGCATTTTACGCCGTTTTTTCTCATTGGTTTTGCAATCTTTTCGGAAACCCCCTTATAATAGGGGATTCCGACAAAATGTCCTTATATATTATATGTTATTTATATATTTTTATTTGAATTGTAATATGTCAGTTCACCTTACAAACCATGAAAGGACACACTAGCAATACTTGTGGAAAAGCTTTAAAGAAATTAAATGTACTTTTTAGACCTGAAAAGGTACATTAAAGCATTCATCCATTTAGATGTAACCTTTATGGAAAACCATTGGATCAGAAATGTGATTGTACAAAACTCGGAAGAATTCATTCAGGCGATTGACAGCCAGTTGTGGAACTTGTGGAAAACCATTCAGCTTTAAACATAATCTCCTAATTCATGAAGAAGAACTTATATCACTTCATCAGCTTCTTTGTGATTTTTGTGGGGAAACTTATAACCCAAACCATTCTCTTTTGTTTGGAGCATGTAAAGAAACTTGTTCTTATTCAGTCTATTATCTGGTAATGATTGTAGTAAATATTTCATGTAAAATCTATTTTCTAAAGAATATACATATTATGCCTTTGGGCCAATCATGCTCTTTTCTATGTTTTATTCAACCTGCTTGTGTGTGTCATTTCTCCTTTGAGTAGAGTGTAGTTAGAATACTTTTAGTGTAATGCCAAGTCAGTGACGACGTGTTTTTAAAAATCCTAAATAGTTAAAATCTGAAAATGTGTTGTGCTTATTGACGCATAGATATTATTCTCAGTTTTAATTAACAATGCTAATTATGATAATATTTTCGTTGTGGAATTGTATTACAATTAAAGAACATGTATAACCAGTTTTTTTTCAGTGATTTTATAGTAGATATAGTATGCTAATCAGCGCAGCTTTGTGGTTGTGCGAATTCACTGCAAAAGTACCTTGTCTACACCTAGCTGTATCCTTTCTTCATGTTATTAATGCTCGAGCCAGAAGTGTTCTTTTTTAAAATTTATTTATTATTATTTGGACATAGTATCTATCTCCCAGTCAATTCCGGAGAATTTTCATGCCACAAATTCATACTGGGATATCAAACAAATTACTTCTCATTATTTTTGATTTTTTAATAATTCTTGATTTCCACAAAGAACCATAATTGGAAACAAGTTTAATAACAATTAGAAGCTGTCATTCTCTTATAGGTGTTTACAATTGTTCTAAAATGTATTGTAGGTGTATTTATGGGGCAAGCCTAGATTCTTCTCGGAAATATATCACAAAATATTGCAATTTAATTTTTTGTAAAGTAGCATCACCCTAATACCAATCATGGGCATCGTTACCTTTCAGTTGCTGGGGTGACATGCTGTGCCCTAATTTCTTACACATGATATACACATTCTTAATTTCTTCAACGCAACATACTATCGGTTAATTCTGCGACTCCGGCGGCATATAGGAGGCATTTCCAGGAGCCTTGAAGTTCTTAAGAAATGGATCATACTCCTGCAACAGGTTGAATATTTCCAAAAATTATTGGAACAGCAGATTCGTGCATTAGAAGCCGAAATTCACGCACGTCACAAATACTTGCACTGTGTGGTTTTGGTTGGCCTCCAGTATCTTCTTACTCCCCCTCCCCTTTACTGCACCACATGGACATGCGTGTTCTTTATAAGTATCCTTTCATCAATCTTATCTGATCATTATTCATCCTCATCATCACGATTAGCCAAAAGTGGAAGAATAGCAGCTTAAATAACAAAATTACAGTAAAAAACCTTGTTAATCCGGACTGATGGGGGGGGGGGATAATTATATATGTAATTTTGATTGATTGATTGGCTTGGTGTTATAAGTCAACTTTATGCACAGTAAGGCTAATCGGGACTGGACCTACAGTTTAAAGTGGGATTCGAACAACTGTGCCATTACCTCCACCGGATATCGAACCTGGGACTCCTTGATTACAAGGTGATGACATTACCACTACACCGTCGGGGAGGCCCTTTCACCCATGGAGGTGCAGTCCGGCATTCGAAAAAGTTCGAAATCATTCGTAAACCTCCACGGATGATGTCACCCACGGGACATCTCAAAGACGAGCACCAGCAATGACATAGGAATTCACACTTCTTCCGTGTTTTCGGAAATAAATTTGTTTTAAAAATCGAATTAATGTTCTGGCGTGTGTGTATAAGTAAATGTATATGTATAGAGCAGACTATATGTAGTAAACTGTGTCGTGGAAAGTTTTAACTATCAATAGAATTACATGTAACAGAGCGTATAGAAGGAGAAGTGTGCGCACTTGACGTAGTTCCGTGTTTCCGCCGCGAGGTGGCTCTAGTGTTGAACTCTGCTGGCCCGCTCGATTAGCCTAGCAATGTAACCAAGTAACGCTTGTTGTAAATTATGACAGTATGCCACACAATTTTAACTCAAAACACTCTTAACATTTGAAATACATATTTAATAATTTCTGAAGTGAAATTACAGGATTTATTTAACGGAAACGATAATTAATAATAAAATGAATAATGATATGTAGGTACTTCACCAAAGCTAGTTGTTCGACACCTTGGAAAGTTTCCGGGATGATTTTGCTGACTTGGATGACTGTATCTCCTTACGAATTTGTTTTGTCCGGAAGAAAAATCTGCATTTTATATAATGTAGCACTACTTTGGGAATAATGTCTCTGGAGTGTTCATCACAGCAACCTATTTCTGAAGATGGAACAGGGATATTTTCTATGGCATTGAGACAGTTAAAAAATAAGTTGCTCCACATTGTATTTGCCAAACACAGTTTACTTTTGATTGCCCTTTCAACATGCAGAGGATGTTGAGAATGCTGTTCGACGGATGAGTGAGAAACAACGTGATGTTCTTCGATTCGTAATCTCGTATTTGCCTGAAGGCCGCATCTCCTGATGTGTGTGTGTTATGACTGCGAAGAGAACTGATGCATTGTTGGCACAAAATAAATTTATGCTAGTGTTTTATTATGTAACCTGCCAAATAGTATACTAAGGATCTTTCCGTTGCAACATAATCAAACGAGGCTTCATCTGCAATGCGTACGTCACTTTCCCACTTGATAGGAGTATTCAGCAGGAGTTACAATTTTATCTTTAATGCAATTTTCAATTGAAGATTTCAGTTCCTTATTGCTTTTCCCTCTTCTCGAGGGATGGTCGTCACAGCTTAAGGAACGTAAAATTCCAAAATGTCGCTCGAGGGGATCTTGGCTTAATTTCCCCGTTAACACATATTTGTAGCCTTTGTCCCACAGCCATTCACTCAGTTGCAAAGTACTCTGCAAAGAAATTACTAGCGATTCCATGGTCCTATCGGATGCAAAGGTATTATCAGTTGTTTTTAATGTGTTTAGAAAATTGCGCAAGAGTACGTAAGACCTTGTAACATGCACATTTTGCATGTACATAGATCCAGTGAACTTAGTCACCTTAGATGGGTGCGGTTCACAACAGGAAGCATTGCATTGTGGATTGCATCATCGAAAGTCATCACTGTCTACGTGCATTCTGTAGCCTTGCCAAAGTAAGGTCAGTAACGACAGGAAGCTGTGGTCTCTACCGAAGGTTGTTGCAGCTGTTATCATGAGCAATGTGACTCCCTGTGGCCGTGAGCTCAGCTGTTACTATGAGTGATGTCACTCCCTGCAGCACTCAATGCCAAGGCCACCTGATACGATCGTCTAACCTTGGCCTTCCAGACTTCCTGAGGCTGACCTTAGCCTCGACGAGTAAAATACCCAGGCTGATGCAAGATGAGGACAGTAGACCTGAACAAGGTTACAAAGACCACACCCAATGTATAAATACCCTAGTCGCAAGACTAGAGTGATAGATCTAAGTTGTAGCCGGAGACGCTGCCATTCTCCATACCTAGATGGCTAAACACCCAGCCGTGTCCAGGCTGTCTACACGCCCATGGAAGATGGAACTGCTCTACAACTTATAAGTATCGCTAATCTCTTATTCCTTTCTTCCAAGTGATTCCTTGTCTTTAACGCTTAGGTTGAGATTTCCTCCATCATATCAACAACGCTCTTTTATATTTATAAACCATTGTTATTATTTATAAAGTGTTTCATTGTGTCTACGCCTTACAGGTATCACCACTTTAGAATTAAGTCTTTACCGTAGTACCTAATATGTTCTCTTACAGCAAAACCCCCTACGACTGAGCTACGTTACCCGAACGGTTGACTTGGGGGCCTTCAAACCCCAGCTGACCATTACAACCTTGAACCATTGTATAAAGCGTTGGAAGGGATTCGAGAATTCAAAGCGTCACTAACGTAGTTTAAATCTCTTGTAAACTTTTCTGTGTGCTCACTGCCGCTCAAATCAGCCGAACTATTGGTCTGTCGAAAAAATCTAATTCCATCTGCTACGATTCTGCTGAAAAGCTGAAATGCCAATCTGGCATTCATCCTCTGGAACGGCGACGGGTCTAAATGTGTGGATGTTATTTTAGGACATACTCTAAGACCGGTGGACTGGTCTGTGTCTGCATTATAAACTTTCCGATAGCAGTCAAAATTGATGGGACTTCCTTCAAAAAGCAATTGAATTTTGCCGTGAAAGTTATTCCTTATGCATTTCAGTATGTGAACGAAATCTGAAAAAGCCCATATTTTCCTATTGTCATCGGCAGGATTTAAGATAAATGGTTGTTTTTTGTTTATTCCTAATGATTTCCAAGCCTTTTTATTTGTTGAGCTGCCATCACACGTAAAGCCGACAACATTAGCACCTGCTTTTTCCAATTGAAGAACTACTTGGATAAATATTTTAACAAGGATATCTGCAGGAGTGGAATTTCGGCTTGCATAAATAGCAACAGGCTGTACCCAATCGTATATAAAAGGTATAAACATAAAAACCAGGGCATGATTTGCTAAAACATTTTTTTGCGAATCTGTAGTTTCGTTCCCGAAGTCGTCAAATCCGTCCACTTTAAGAGAAGAGCTATTGAAACGAATTTCCTCCGTAAGTTTGACTTCATCAAAAACCACATCCATACCTCTTGTTATCGTCCGTTTCATTTTTGTAACAGTCACTTATTGCATTTATGGCATGTGGATTTAGACCGTATGTACACTTCAACCCTTTAATAAGTTTTCTTAACAAGTTTTCTTAAATGCTGCTGCGATGGAAGAGGCAATAAATCATGCTTTAAACAATGCTTGTAACCCTTAGGGGATTTTATTTTTAATAATAAGCTCTCTAAAATAAACTCCTCACTATACCTCATACCTTTCGAGGACTTCACCTGACACTTTTTTAGCATACAATCTATAACCATCTTCTGCTTTTTGTTGAGGATTTATTATTATATCCTTTGCATTGGCATGCCATTGATTTCACTTGCTTTTCTAATAAATAAATCCTAGATTTGGCTGAGGAAAGATTTATTTCATATCACTTTAATTTGCGATTCACGTTTTTCAATCGACGTTTTAAAGACACTATTCGTTTAATGGAATTTACAGAGTCAGATTTTTTCTCAGAAGTTGAAGGGCAAGGTGTACTGATAACATTACATGCATTTTGCTTACCACTTGCTCCTGCTGACTTCTCATGATCTGGATCTTTTTCTCCCTTAGTTGAGTCAGTTTGTCTGTTGGCAGGTTCTTTACGTGCTTTCCTGGGAGTGGACAAATATTTGGGCACATTTGGGAAAAATATGAGAATGGCTTCAGATTTCAGTTTCCATTGTACTCTAGGTATTTTCACTTGGAACAAATCTTCTTTTATTTTCCACTCTTGGGTGAAATGCAGATCACAAACCTTGCTAGTGGAACTCAGATCTCTGTCCTTTCGCGGAATAGCTTTAGTCCATTTCATTAACTGCATCTTGTCTTTCGGTACCGAAAAAAAATGCCTACCTTTCACCTTTCCACTGTAACCCGATTTACAACCCGGCACAAAACACGACGGCATCTTTGTTTCTCATTCACGTTCTTTTGTTGCGCGTGCTGGCAGAAAGCTACAACAGAATACGACACCAGTGCCATTAGTTCATGGTCCCCCATCCGCTATGGGAAAGTCGCAGAGTGCGCCCACTTCTCCTTCTATACGCTCTGCATGTAATGCAGGGACATTGTTAGGGTGGGGCACGTGGGGCACTGGCCCCGGCAAACATCCACGTGGGCCCAGGAAACTGTTCTGTTTGCTGGAAATTTTACTTTGATGACAAATATTGCAAAATAATTCTTCAGTAAATTTTCTTAAAACTTCTTCAATTTTCAGTAGCACGAACCCCAAGCAAGGCATTTCTTTCTTATTTCCTTGTTTCTTGCTTGTTGAACACAAACATATGTATTGGGAGTATTGGGAGGGGATGCAGTTAATGGTTTTGTGGTCCGCCTCGGTCAGGGAAGTCTGAGACCTATTGAAAATGCACTTTTCCTCCCTGCTGCACACCAGATCCAGGATGCCCCAAAACCTGCACTTTCTCTTCATCTGCATCTGGTCCTGCACTGGTTCCATGGGCGTTGAAAGGACAACACAAACAGGAAGATTTAGCTACGGGTGGCTACAACTTTCTGCGTTAATGATTTTATGATTCAGAAAAGAAATCCCCATGTGTTTCAAATTCCAAGAACAGAATTCTATTGCTTGTCACTTTTTCGGCACGGGAATGAATGACATAGCGGTTCTTCTCACATGCAATTAACCCTCCTGCTAATGACCTGCCCTAAAAGCAGGGAAAGGCCACTTTCTAAAAATTCTGAGAAACATCGAAGCGGTCGATTTGGTGGACAGTTGATATCTGTCAGTTTGAAGTAGGATTTGTTATCCGAGCGGTGGTAAACTTCTGTAAACGCGAGATGAGAGCATCACAAAGTGTTTGTGATCTCGTTTTCCTACATCACGAGTAAGATGTCGAATGAGAAGCTGCCAGATTGTCTTCCTCTGGAAACAATGGATCAGGATCGACCAAATATCCAACATATTGGCATTCTAAAAGAGAGTCTGACTACCACACAAGAACCTGAGTTAGACTCCCAGGGTGGTTGATCTCATGTATAATGAAGAATAAACTACGTTTCAATTAAGGAAGGAAACTAGGTATGTAGCAATTGTTTTTACAGCCGTCTGCATGCTCTATAAGTATTATGTTACAAAATTTGTATATCTTTCAGACTTTGTGATTTTTCTCCATTTAGCCTCCACCTGCAAATGCGGAAGCTGCTGCTGCTTAGGTGGCTAGGTTGGCTAGACATACAAATATAATTAATCCCTAGTCATACAGTGAATAATACTTATAATATAATCATGAGTTATGGAGAAGCAAATAACTTGTGAAGCATTTTCTGTTTCTATTTGTCGTGCAGTGGTTAACAAGGTGCATTATGATGCCAGGGGTCCTGGGTTCGAATCCTGGACTGGGCTTGTGTGTTCTTTATGATGGTCCTCTCATCAATTTCACATCACTCATTTTCATCTTCGCGATTAGCCAAAAAGTGTCAGAAAAGCGAAGTAAAATAAACCAAATCAATCATTTATATATTTCTATATTATGCTGCTTTTCTACCTCTTGGGTTAAATACGATGATGAGGATGAATGATATGCCGAAGGAATGGCGATGGGACAGACATGATACAACCATACCTGTGCAATGTCCGAACCTTGGACCTCTGTTTTCGTAGCATGTTATACTCAGTGGAATTCTTAGGAAGAAAAACTGTAAAAGTAGGGTGAAAAGAAGCAAAGTTGTACGATGCATGAAAAGCCATGTTTAGTTCTTCTAAAACCTTCCAATTATAGAGTTCGTGTTTTAAGCCCACTGTATGCACAGTAAGGCTAATCGGGGATCCAAACCACTATGTGCCTCCACCGTGTATTGAACCCAGGACCCCTTGATTGCAAGGCGGCGACGCTACCACTGCGTCATCGAGGAGGCTGAGAAAAACTTACAATTAGTCAGTAAAATTAATAATGAGAGACAAGGCCTGCGAAGAGTTCTTTCATTCGGTTATGTATGGTCATCACATCGAGTCCCATAGAGCAGAATTTGCTTCCATATCGCTTTCAAGTACTTCCCAAATTGTCCTCACAATGTTGGAACAGCACAGAAATTTTGGAACTAATACAAGCAGGCACATACGCAGGGAAGGGGCTCGGGGGCTGCAGTCCTTTCCCGAAATCCTACAAATATCTGATTTTAATAATGTGTAGTAGTAATTAAATTTACTTCATTAACAGGATTACACATCTTGTATATGGTAAGTTGCAATATACCAAGAAATTCATCTTCAGCGCATTTACTCCTCCCCCCCAACCTTTTTGTCTTTAGATGGCGGCTGCCGATAAGGGATAAGCCCCTTCCGAAATCAAATTCTGGCTACCAGCCTGACCACCAGGGATCAAACCTTGAACCTTTCGATTGATTGATTAATTGAACTTGTGTTTTAAGTCCACTTTATGCACAGTAAGGCTAATCTGGACTGGACCTACAGTTTAAAGTGAAATCCGAACAACTATATGCCTCCATCGGGAATCGAACCCGGGCAGGTTGTTGAACCTGCCGAACCAAAGACGAGAGCGTAATCATTTGAGCGTGTGGGAACTTTGTTTCATCCAGTGCCATCATATATTCAGTTTTCCACACACAAATAAGATTAATTTTAAGAAATTAGACGTGTGCATATAATTTCTTATCGTCATCATTTCCCAAGGGAACAATCAGATGCCATAGAAGACTCGAGCCTGCCCTTGAACTAAGAAATACCGGATTCGATTCCGGTATGAACTGTATACATGAGATGCCTAGTTTGAACTCATTACGCACAGATTTCATATTTGCACTGTTGCCAATACTTGTAAACCTGGTTTCAGCACTTTATATCTAAAACCACGGAAATGGGTTTTATCTACTTCTCAATTTTTTCCAACAAATTTACAAATCTAAAGACTAATAACATTGTTCTTGGTGTATAAGCCATTAAGCTAATGAGTTCATTCTGCATTTTGTTTCCCGAATAATGGCTGTGCATTTCGCGAGAGTTTATCCGTAGACTTTCCAATTTATTGATTGATTGAGTTGGTGTTTTTAAGTCCACTTTATACACAGTAAGGTTAGTCGGGACTGGTTCTACAGTGTAAAGTGGGATCCAAACCACTATGAGCATCCACCTGGTATCGAACCTCGAACCCCTTGATTACAAGGCGACGATGCTACCATGCACCACCGAGGAGGCTCTTGATCCTTTTCTTTCTAAGACTATATATACACACACACACACACACACATATATAAAGTATGTATACAGCATAGGCCTATATGGTGTATAAATAGTTTGTTAATTTATAATAGTTTGATAGAAAAAATGTTACGTTTCGGCCCCCCCAAACTGATCAACCTAGCTACGTCCCTGATGTAATGAAAAGCAGGAAAGCCGGCTCGGAGGTGGAGCAGAGGTTTGTTCAGAATTTTCTATTCGAGTGATGTAAATTCGTGTTTATGGGGATGAAAAGTTATACTTAGAGCCAAAATGACCACAAAGTTGTCCTTTTTAAAACATTGTGTGGGGTGTTAGGGCGAAGTTGTTGGATAAATCGCTAGGGCCAAGACATTACAACTTCATGTTTTATAATCCAAAAGTTGGTTTTTTAGCACTTTCATCCTGTAGTGTCTGCAGTTTCTTTATTTGTTCTTCAGCATATTTTAATTTCTTTTTCAGAGTTTCCAACACACTATCTTGTTGGAGATTGGGTATATTTCCAGTACTCAAAGTCTCTGAATTATGTGCTATGCAAATTATTTTGCGAGGAGACAACTCTTCAAGTCTTTCAACTGCTCGCTTTCGAATCTGACTTTTATTGGGACGTCCACTCCGATCAATTATGTCATTTGGCTGTTGAACACTACTACAATTCACCACACAACCACGCAAATTTAAACATGGTACAGCGTTTCTAATAAGCTGCGGTCTGCAGGTAATAATACTCAGCAGTTCTGCTTTCAAGTTCCATTCGTAATCGGCATCCAGAAAATGCGATGAGCACACTGTTGCTGTTTTGGTGTTAACAGGATCCTAACCTCTTCACTTTGAAACCCACATCTTGCACGTAATCGGATCCTTAAGAAACGAAAACTAGCTTACACCCAGGCACGTATCCAGGTATTCCTTTCGGGGAGGTGGGTGAACACCATTTTTTAAGAGGTATTGTATGTTTAAGGCCAGTGGTGGCAATTTGGTTATAAAATGGGGGGGGGGGTTGCAAGGAAAGTTTACTTTCGCTTGGCAGACAAGGCTTAGCATTAAGAGGACATAGTGTGGAGGCAAGAATATGGGGAGCAACTATCCCCTAAATCGTCACCACTGTTTAAGGCTCTCATTTTAATCAGAACGTGAAATCGGGACATTTTTTACCACTCTACACCTCTGTTTCCATTCTATAACTTTGTGTGTAGGAACCATCTGAGTATGTGTGTTTGTCAATTTCTTCTGATCAGGATCAAACCATCTGTGTACCAGAAGTGATTTTACGAAGCTGTTATACGGCGCACGCTTTTAGAAGGAACATGAGTTCGGTCAATACCCAGCCAGTGCTATTGCTCTGTTGCCAAACTAACTGGTAGCGCAAGGGAAGACAGAAAATTCGCAATGGGTCCATTATTTTGATAATGCATGCACAGTATATATGAGTACAGTGAAATAAGGTAGTGAATATTTCTACACAGGATTATAATATCATTATCACTGTAGCATATACGAGAAACCCATACCTAAAAGAAGCTTGAAGGTATTTATTCATGACCGCTCTCGTCGTCTTCCTCGGTCTCCGTGTCACTGATTTCACTCATTTCCGAATCACTCTCCTGGAGGTTAATGATTAGATTTTGCATCCTTGGTGCCTGTACTACTGGTGCTAGGTTTTGAGAGTGACATTATTTAAAATAAAAAAGAACACACGGAACACAAACTATTGCACGAAAGGGCTGTATTTAATCTTTTCACAAACTGTTCTTTGTGGCACACGAGTGAACGATAAGCGAATAATTTTACACCGGCCTTGCTACGGAAACGCTGAACTCAAACTGACCCAGACTTTCAATGGTCGAGAACGGCCAGGACAATGAAGGATCATTGTTTATATCGAGGCGAATTTAACACCCACAGTTTCCCCTAGACACAACAACTCAGCTGCGTCAATACGGTGGCAACAAAAAAAACAGGTTGGAAGGAAATGAAAGGTCATGTTTCCCTTGTTTCTTCTATGAACGATAACTCCGGAAATTCATGGGACTTGGACAGTCAGGTTCAAAATGTATTTCCCCATCTTATGATGAACCTTAATGTGGCGAATTTTATGAAAACTTCTTGCGCGCAAGAAAAATACAGAACATGGCTTTTAACTTTCGCGCCGCAGTCTCCTAACTGTACAACGTTGCACTCCTGCCATTGGCTGATCGCCACGCACACCCTCTGCGTGGCCCCGCCCGATATCGCTTCTGAAAGCGTGCATCGTTTTTTATATACACATACACGAGATGGACAATCCACTTGACAACGCGAGATTCAAACTGTGGGCTGCGAACTGGACACAGACAGTTCTCGAATATTTCTCTCTGATTCGAGCCTGAGCACTATTAATGTGTCTTGCCCTCCCATGTTTGCAGCTCTTATAAAAGTGGAAATTGTTCATATTCAGGCCTAAGCACTTGCAAGTGTTCAAAATTGTCCGTCACAGCTTCCGCAGTCTTCTCACACATCCGCATGAAACAAAGGAAGTCTAGAATACAGCTGGCTCGCGAAACAATTAATGCACAGTGAAAAAACAACAAAAAACAACCCGTTCCCAACACATCTAATGTTTTCCCAATATGATTAAATGCTTACTTATTTATCTCCAGTGATGTGCCCAAGGGAGGGTTGGTGGGGTCATAGCCATATTTGAATGCCAAAGACAGGAAAAGAGGGCAAAATGAGGACTGACCACCAAAAATAGTATACGTAACCACTCTCCCTTCTGAAAATTCTGGGAACGCCACTCGTTATCTCAGACACCTTTTTTTAAATCAAGTCACCAGAATTTTTTATGATTTCGTACTCGGAGACTGGAGTAAAGCACCTTGTACACGATCAAATAAATCATGAACAAGTCCTTGAATTGAACGCTTAAAAAAGAAATGACATCAGAGACAACGCCATGTTTCTCATTGAATCCAAGGTCCGGTCAAAGAATATTTATTTAGGAATGGTTCTAATTAACTCATATTTATCCTCATTATATTCTACAGTGTTCCGCAGATAAACGATTCATAGATATTGCCAGTAGTTCGACTCCTCTTATTCAAGAACATTCCCTCTCACGTCTTCCAGAGATTAGAAATTACAACGAATCGCCCTACATGTGGAGCTACCTTTGTTGTGCAGATTCCAAATACTGACAAGTCTCTACATAGTGCTCAAGTTCACTGCGACAATTTTATCTAATGTAAACTGAAAAATTTCCTGGAGAGAGGGGGGTCAGGCCCCCTATACCCACTTTGGATGCATGCTATTATCAATAACAGGGTTACAAAACATTCTCCGTCTTGCCTTGATAATTATTTCTCTCCTTAAATTATCATCACATTATCTTATTTCACACCACAAGAAACCAAAATCCTCATTTTATCTACTTTAAACTGAAAACTTTTGCTTGGATACGTGCCTGTGCTACTGTATTTCTTGCGTTGTTCGGGCACAAAGAAATGGCACAATTGCGCTGCATTTTCCTGAAATGTTATTGTTGTTGGAAAAATTCTCCACTATCACACAAGAGCTGCAGAAAAAGGAAACACAAGGCACTTTCACGTTCCCTCACACAAATGCAGATCCTATAACAAGCGGAAAGGCCAGTGACATTGTCACCTCTGTCCCGTGAGTGACGTCAGGGTTGGGACCGCCCACGACCCTCTTTTTTCAGCTTCGGGAGGGAAGACTGCGCTGCTTTCTCAACTATATTATATACTTACTTTGCTTTCACCTATAGGTTTGGAAGAATCCTCGTGATGGTTGCATTTGTAACTGTGGTGAAACATAAATGTATTAGTTTTGTCTTTCCGGACACTTAATACGAAATATCTTGACAGACAAAAATGCAATCCACAGGAGGATTCTCCAGAATAAATAGGAAAAATCCTGCACAGAAAAATTTATCAGATGTCACGAAATCAGCTTAGCACTTCCACAGGGAATATAATTTCAATAAAAAAGAAGAGGTTGTCATTGAGACAGGCAGAAAGTTAAATTCATTAAGAAAAGCTGTAAAGTAATAGTTTAATAGTAATTATATAAATTGATTTGCTTCCTGAAAATTGTTGAACTCAAATTTGTATTTGACCTCCAGTATTCACGTATATATTATTTACAGTTCGTAGTAGTTTTATATACCAATGCACTATATATGTAGCAATATTATAATGTAATATAATGTACATATATATACAGGGTGTTACTAAAGTTTGTTTCCAATGCTTAGGAGGTGATTCTACAAGTGAAAATAAACACAAAAGTTCATGTGATGAAATGCCGAAAACAGCACCCGTTCGGAGTTATTGACGTGGGGAAAAGTGGAAAATTTATGTTTACAAGGAAATAGTGGCACAATGGCCAACCATATGATCACGCCGAAGGACGTTCCACAAAGAATTGTGGCATGCTCTATTTAAAAAAAAAACACATGGCAGATGTGTGAAGTTGATGCGCAAGGGATTTCCCAAAGGAAGCAAATGTGTCTGTTGAAGTCATGTGGGTAGGGAAGGGTTTAGCAAGATGTGTTATATATGGAAAGTGATGTGTGGAGACTGACATCTAAGAAGAAAGCTAATATCCGTAGTGGACATCACCATTACGTAGAAAAACAAAGATGGTGGTGGTGCTGTGCTAGGTTGCATATGTGTCGACATGTTCACCGTGTGCAGAGTGGAGGTGCCGAGGGAACCACATCACAGACGATGTTCAAACTGTCTGCCATTAACTTCCACGCAGAGATGACAACGCCGAATCAATGATTGTCTAGTGTGACCAAACAACCCCGCAGTGTCTGCTATCATCACTGCAGCGACATTAATGCATGCAATGAGATCCTTGGCTGACACGACAGGTGTTTTGTATGCGAGGCGTTTCATTTCTCCCCACAGAAAGAAGTCCGTGGAAGTGATGTCCGGCGATCTTGCTGGCGAAGGGCATTCCACAAAGAAATGTGGCATGCTCTATTCAAAAGAGCACATGGCAGATGTGTGAAGTTACGGTGTTAAATGCTGTCAGGGATGCTGGGTTGTTTGGTCGCACTAGACAATCGTTGATTCATCATTGTCATCTCTGCGTGGAAGTTAATGGCAGACAGTTTGAACATCGTCTGTGATGTGGTTCCCTCGGCACCACCACACTACAAACAGTGAACATGTCGACACATATGCAACCTAGCGCATCACCACCACCAACTTTGTTTTTCTACGTAATGGCGATGTCCACTACGGATATTAGCTTTATTCTTAGTTGTCAGTCTCCACATATCACTTTCCGTGGATAACACATCTCGCTAAACTCTTCCCTACCCCCATGACTTCAACAGACCCATTCGCTTCCTTTTGGGAATCCCTTGCACATCAACGTCACACATTTGCCATGTGCTTTTTTAATAGAGCATGCCGCAATTCTTTGTGGAACGCCCTTCGCCGCAGTCATATGGTTGGCCGTTGTGCCACTATTTTCTTGTAAACATAATTTTCCCACTTCAATAACTCCGAATGGGTGCCGTTTTCGACATTTCGTCACATGAACTTTTGTGTTTATTTTCACTTGTAAAATCACCTCCTAAGCATTTTACCTTTACTCGCTGCTAATATTTACATAGGAACAAATTTCAGATTTGTTCCCCCTGAAGTGATCAACCTAGCTACTTCCCTGTGCCAAGTCAACATTTGTATTCGTACCAAATCTTGATACAAGTCTTTGTAACCAGAGTATATCTGCATCTTTTAAGTTTTCCACCATACAGGGTGACTAGAAGTCTGGAAACCGTGGAAAAGTCATGGAATTTACTTCTTCTGGAAAAGTCCTGTAAAAGTTGGGGAGATTTACTGTTTCTGAAAAATTCACATTTTTATAGTAGTGGATTAAAAGAAGGTTTTTGAACCAAGTAAATAAGAACAAGCAAATGTTTAATACTTCATTTGATATACTGCTGGTAGTTACAGAAAAATGGCATATTTACTACTTTGGGAAAAGAGGTCATGTTTGAACAATTGTAATGGTGATGAACGACGTTACAGAATTTTCAAGTACAAATCTACTATACTAAGTAGGTATTGGCATTTACCACGGTCTTGTTCCAGTTTTTGAGTTGTGCTTGGTTGATATTAGAATTAATAGAAATATGAAATTTTACTACCATTATGTGTTATGCTGTAATTGTTGTGATTTTTATGTAAACAATTATTTGTTTAGCATTTAGTTAATAAGTAAAGAAGAAGTAAAGTGCTCCCCTGTGCATAGCACCATGCCATGAAGCCGTATAGGGGGTGTGGGGGTAACGCCCTACACTTTCTTGATCCGGTCGTGAGTGGGGGTGATGTGATCAGCATCATTCCCCTGACCGCCTTTACCCCCCAGGGTTTCCCCCAGGTACCCATGTTATTCGACGCTGGGTGGGCGCCGGGGCCGCTTCGTAAAATCTCACCCCTAATGTCCCTATAATGTGGTTGGGGAATTTTGTTTTTATGAAATTGAAGACACCTATCCGGAAATGTGGTGAAATTTTTCAGGACATGGAATCTAGCCTTGTTCATCCTAACAGACCTCACTCACTTGGTCTGAAACTATTGGTTCTCGGCCATCCCACTCCCATCCTCCTCCAGCCACATCACATGTCCCTTCCCTCCCTCCCCACCATATCAACACCTGTTCTTGTATATCAAGGCAACTGTGATTCACATTGTGAATGAGTGTCTTGAAAAGATGTTATGTTCAACACCAGAGAATATTGTCATAGTGGATGAATACACACATACCAGTTCTATCCAGAAAACACTGAAATTTTCAGAGACAAATTTCCACAATATCCAGTACTAGGAAAAAGCACCATTTAAGATTTGGTGAGGAAATGGCAACTGACTGGATCTGTTGCACCAAAGAATAAAGAGAACTTCCTGTCTGTATAACTCAAGTTATTTCTAAAAGTATTGCATAAACATAACTTGCAATCATTAAATAAAGAAACAAGTTACTAGTTACATGGGATTCCTTGAGGAACATCAGTATATGGAAAAATCTTCTTCAAAGGGGCATGGTCAAATATTATCTGGATATCAGAAATTCTGATATATGGATTATGCAGATATTCGAATATCTGATATTTGTATTATCCAGATATTCAGAGTATCCGAATGTGTGCACTATCCAGACAGATTGATTTATTATCCATTTTACAGGCTATTTGTCATGTTATCTCGATATTCGGATTATCTGGATATCCATATTATTATTTTATATTATGCAAGCTATTAAAACAAGCCTCTAAACAAGAATTTAACTAAATTATTTAAAACATCTAAAGATTGGTTCATGTACACCACTGATTGTTCTCCATAGCACTCTTCAGATGACGGGGTTTCCTCCCCGAATGTTTAGAGGGGGGCAAGAGAGCTGAAGAAAAGTGAGCAAGTGACTAGTTAAGAAAAAAGAATGCAGTCTCCATCACCGGTTGCACCATTGCAAATAGTTGGTGGGAGAACACTGCTTGTTTCTTCCTGCTTTCTGAACCTGCTTGGCAGAGGCAGTGTTTCTACATGAAGGGAAATTTCCCTTAGTGCAGGAAAATCTTGGTCCAATTTGAGGAAGAAAAAAAACAAAGATTTTTATGAAAATATAGAAATTGCCAGAATATTTGCAGTTGTCAGAGTTTTGTTTACCATGCTAACTGCACTGGTGTTTCATTTCCTTTACATGTAGATGGGGTATATAATAAACATACGTAATAAATGAGAAGTATTGTAGTAAACTGGATCAAATTTTCAGAATACTCCACTGGTGTTTATTGTTATTAAAAGTGTTTTCATGTGTTGTGACATTTACAGGTTGAGTGTAAGCGACCACACCAGAGGCTTGAATGGATCATATAAGGATAATGTTGGGAGAGATGCCACCATCTTTTCAACAGTACCAGATGTAACAGACTCCTCCACACCTGAAAAGTGTTCTATAGAAGATAAGGAGGATTTAGATCTTATTGATGATAAGAAGTGTGTTTTTCCTGCAGAAATTGATGACTCAACAGATCTACTTGTTGATTTTGACAGTGACAGAATTCAAAAAGGAATGAAAAAGGAATTTGAATTTGAAAAGAAAACCTACAGTTGTAGTGCACCACTTGTCAATGACGCGGAGGTAGAAGTTAAGATTGAAGACTCATGTGTGGGTGCTTGTGATGCTCACATGGAGGAAGTAAACAAAACTGAGAGACTTTCACCAGATCCAGATTTGTTTCCAGAAAATGAAATGGTTCCAAATAGAACAAGGTTTGTAAATATTTGTTATTGTCTTATTGTGTGTAGGTTGAATTTGTACCTAGTTTTCACAAATGGCCATACCCCGCTTTAGTTTGACACTACGATGGTTATGGTTGAATGGACACATACACAGTTTATGGTCTGGAACATGGTTATGGAGACAGTCATTTCCATAGCACTACAGAATTCTGCCCCATGTTGTGGCACATTTTGCATTGCAAGTGTGTAATTATCTGAATAAGAATAACTTTTCCTGGTTGGCAGATTGCAAGAGGATCTGAAGGCCCAGGGGTGGTTCATCAACGACAGTCAGAAATGAGCAGTATTGTACAACACAAGAGGTATGAGCAGCTGTGGAAGCTGCACATGTTCCCCAATTATATGCACAAAATGTCTGCCAGAACATGGTGCAGAATTTGGCTGTGATACAAAAATGACTGTCTCCATGCGTATGTTTCAGACTCTAAACTATTAGGTATGTATTCATATCAAGCATTCAACCACAAATATCTTAGTGTTGAAAAATAATGTTTGAGAGGGGGGTACGCCCACATTTTGTACATTGGTTATAGGTCAAAAGCTTCAACCATACCGGCTTCCAGCCAATCTGTGTTTAACCGCATGAACTCTGTCGCCAGTGCACTTTACTGTGGAAGGTAGCAAGAAATCTTCAGCATACCACAACACATTCTCCTCAGATGATTATTCTGGCTCAGAGTTTAGACACCAGAGACTTGTTAGTCTGCAAGAATGCAACACAAGTCTGCAAGAATGCAGCACATGGTGTACTATGCTGCATTCATGGTGTACACTTGTATTCCAGAAAAACAAAAGGAAAATGAACTGAAAAATATAACTTTCCCTGTTTCATAAAGGTTGCAGTAAACGTGGTAAACATTCAATTCTTAACATGGAAACATGGAACTTCATGTATGTAGTAGTTTTTGTTTCTTTATACATATATATGTGTGTGTGTGTGTGTGTGTGTGTTTTAACTGTTTCGCAATGATTGATTGATTAATTTGCTTTATTTTACTTCACTTTTGTGCCACTTTTGGCTAATTTGCAAAGATGGGATGAGTGATGATATGATGAAATTGATGAATGGACACTCAGAAACATCCAACCCCTGCTCTCATAGCGTGATATGCTAACCACTCTGCCACGGGGGCCAACAACTGTTTGCAATGGTTTTAGTTGTTGCATATGTTTAAGAACACGTATTGCATGTGTAAATATCATGTGGAATGTCAACTTGTGAAGACTAGTGCCTACAACTTTCGGACTGCTGCCTCACTTCCACTTTTTTCAGTGGACATGGGAGATCATCCAACCAATTATGGAGTGGCGTGTGGTCATCATAACGAATCCAAGTAGTTCTTGTAGTTTCCATGATCGTGTTACACTACTCATTCATAGCTCCCCAATTTCCTCATGATGGCGGTTGGTCACCAGTCTCATACATTGGTAGAAATCTCTGGAAAGATTGTTACGCTTGCTCCAGGAGACTCCATGCATCCCATAGCCAGATCCCAAAGCTTGCACCTTAGACCACATGGCCATGGTTTGTTATGTATTACATTGCTAGTTCAGGGAAAATTGCTTGGTGCATACATTCATTCTTATGTTGGCATTTTTGAATATGTATTTGCAATGAATTGCTGATTTGCATCCTTTTGATACAAATTTAAAATGTCAGCATTAAATTATTTCTGTATGAAAACTATTTTAAATTATGAAAGAATTTATTCATGATAATCAACCTATGTAGGTGCTCTTACACATTTGGTTGTTGAACAATGCATAGCACAATTTTTATGTCAGTGTCATCAGAATAGAATTAAATGACAAAAACTGTGTCTGAGTGGTTTACAGAATTTAGTGTATAGTTTTAGTAGTGTACTAGACTTGACTGGAACTATTTGGACATTAGTCATACGATTCTTGTATCTGAGTCAAATCATTATATACATTTGGACTCACCTATAGAGAATGGTACATAATGTATAAGATGATCAGAATATAATAGTGATTCTTTGGCAATTCAGCATAAGAATTTTGAGTGTAACATGAATGCTTGAAAGAGTTTGTCTTGAGAGTAAAACAGTATTAGAAGAGAGAAAGATAGAGGTTTAAAACACAGCATTTAATGTGTAGAAATTTCAGCAAAACATGCAGGCTTGACCAGGACTTGAACGCTACTTTCTGGCATACATATCATTGCCTCTGTCACTATAGGATCTGTTGCCTTGGAAAAACTGTTGACATCCATCCTGCATAGAGTAATGGTCTCGGTATGCCAGAGATCCTGGGTTTGTGTCCTGCTCGATCCAATATTTTTTGTTGAAAATTCTACATAGTATATCTTCTGTGTGTGTCAAATCTTGATGTAACAACATCTAGTGTCTGAAAATGCAAATTTGATTTACTAAAGATTTCTATTTTTGCAGCTCTTCTGACAATAAGAAAACTGAAATTTCTTCAGTTGCTTCATCAAAGACCAAAAAGATAGATCGGCTTTTTAGTTGTAGCACTTGTGGGAAAACATTTAGGAAAAAATATATTCTCCTAGTACATACAAGAGTACACACAGGTGATAGACCATTTTATTGCAATCTTTGTGGGAAGTGATTTATTCGGAAATATGATCTTACAGTCCATGGAAGAATTCATTCAGAAGACCGCCCCTACAGCTGCAATACTTGTGGAAAATCATTTAAGAGAAAATATGATTTTTCATTCCATGCAAGAATACACACTGGAGTGCATGCATTTTGTTGTAGTCATTGTGGAAAGTCATTTCTGAAGAAAGATAATCTTTCTAAGCATCAAACTATGCATTCAGATGCTTGTCCTTACATTTGCAGCACCTGTGGAAAGTCATTTAAGAGAAATCTTTGTCTTACAAGACATGAAAGAATACACATGGGTGTTCGACCATTTTCTTGTGATCTTTGTGGGAAGTCATTCATTCAGAACAGTAATCTTGTAATCCATAGAAAAAGTCATTTGGAAGACTGCCCCTACAGTTGCAATATTTGTGGAAATTCATTTAAGAGAAAAAGTGATCTTGCAAGACATATACAATTACCCATAGGAGTGCATGCATTTTGCTGTAGTCTTTGTGGAAAGTCATTTGCAAACAAAAATGATGTTTCTAAGCATGAGACAGTGCATTCAAGAGCTCGCTTTTACATTTGTGACACCTGTGGAAAGTCATTTAAGCAAAATATTCACCTTACAGAACATAAAAGAATACACACAGGTGTTCAACCATTTTCTTGCAGTCTTTGTGGGAAGTCATTCACTCAAGCGTGTGCTCTTAGAAGCCATGAAATAATTCATTCAGAAGATCACCCCTACAGTTGCAAAACTTGTGGAGAATCATTTAAGAGAAAACATGATCTTCGAAAACATGAAAAAGTGCACACCGGTATTCGCCTATTTTCTTGCGGTCCTTGTGAAAAATCATTTCCTGAAAAAGATCACCTTACGATTCATGAAAGGACACACTAGGGAGATCATTACCCATATTGTTGCAAAACTTGTGGAATATCTTGATGAAAGAAAAAGTACTTTTTAAATATGAAAAGGAACATTAAAGGATTCGTCCATTTAGATGTAACCTTTGTCGAGAACCATTTATTCAGAAATGTGATCTTACAAAACTCAAAAGAATTCATTCAGGTCATTAACCATACAGTTGTGGAAAACATATGATCTCCTAATTCATGAAGAAGAACTCGTATAACTTCAACAGTTTTCTTGTGATTTTTGTGGGATAACTCATAACCTAAAATGTTCTCTTTTGTTTGGAGCATGTAAAGAAACCGTTACTATCTGCTAATGCGTGTAGTAAATATTTTCATGTAAATGCTATTTTCTAAAGAATATACATATTTTGCCTTGGGACCAATTATGTACTTTGCTATGTTTTATTCAACCTTCTTATATGTCATTTCTCATTTGAGTAGTGTAGTTCGAATACTTTTAATGTAAACCCAAGTCAACATTTGTATTTGTATAAAATCTTGATACAGGTCTTTGTAACCAGCGTATATCCTATCTTTTAAGTTTTCCACCATACAGGGTGAACTACAAGTCTGGAAATCCTGGAAAAGTGAGGGAATTTACTACTTCTTGAAATGTCAGGGAAATTTACTGTTTCTAAAAAATCAACCTTTTCGTAGTGATGATATTATGATCAAGTGCATTTAAAGGATTGTTGAACAGGGAAAATAAAGACAAGCAAGAAATTTTTAATACTTCAGTTTGATGTTCTGGGTATTACTGGCAGTTACAGTATAAATTCCATATTAATTTCTTTCAGAAAAGATGTCATACTTTAAACAATTTTTCAAGCGTAAATCTGCTACAGTAAGTGCCTTTTGGCATTTACCACTTTCTTGTTGCAATTTTTGATTGTGCTTGGTTAATATTAGGATTAACAGAAATTTTACTATGGGGATTATTATGTAAATGTTCACTTCTGATGCTATCATCAGTCAATTTCCGTGTGGTTTTCCTTTCAACTTGGTTAAGTGGAATTTTAATGCACAGTTTAGACGAAAGCATATATCTTAACATTTATGCCATGTCCAAAATGCTACTATGTAAAGTGTGTAACCGATCTTAACACACCCCTTATAAAAGTTGACCCGCCCTCGCTGGCGAGAAAAGGGCGGCAAGATAAGCTAACGTCTTTTCTAGCGAATGGTTGATGTGCGTTGCAGAGAAGACAGTCCGAGTCAAGTATTGATACGGTTACGATCCGTGTTACTTTGGTTAAGGGTTTCGCGGGCCAAAGGACAAACTGTAAGTGAACTAATGGCCATGATCTCAGCCGGAAATAGAGATAGTGTCTAAAGAACAAACTGTAAGTGAACTAACGGTCATGATCTCAGCCGGAAAGAGAGATAGTGTCTGTGCAGTATCTCTACCAGAACCTGAGAAAAGGTTACTAAAGAAGATAGGCTACATGTTTATTATGAACCAACGACAGGAGGATTAGAAGATTGAAGACGTCGAACTCGGTATCAGCAAGATTTGTGCTCCCCCCCCCCCCAACTCCCCCTAAGTGTTCAACGTTAGTGTTTTTCAGCGTGTTTATCGCCAAGTGAAGTAAATACCGAAGTAGTTACATCGAAGACGTAAGTACTCTGTGAAATAACGTCTAAGAACTAAGTTTGGTATATCTCAACAAATTCACACCGGAAGCTGACTAATCTGTGTATTCCGGAATCGTTTGTAAACCACAGACGTCAGGTGCCTGGGCCTTTAATAAATATTAATACTGTATTTTGTGGTGTATGAATACTTAGATACTTAATTATAAAAAATCACTGCTAGTCTCCTTTTGTGTCGTTGACGTTGTTCGACGGCAGAATACACATTGCTCTAATAAAAGCAAAACCAAAGAAAAAACAATATACGGTGCCTTGTACCCGGGAAATCCTTCTGGTTATTTGTTGAGATACTATGTTAAATTTAAGAAATCATGTTGATATTGGATTATTTGTGTGTAAAATATTGGTGTTCTACGTAAGAAAATGGAAGAAAAGCTGTACTGTTTGATCGGAAGAGCAAGTTCTTTTTTTTTCTCTCCCTCTCGCTGCAGCTGTAAGGGATTAAGGGATTAGCGAGCTAGCGAAAAGTAAGTCAGTGGTGCGAACATGGTTCGAACGATATGGAAAGGTCCTTGTTGCGGCAAGTTGAGGATTTCGAACGGCGGAATTGTTTGTTCAGCCTGTAAACAAATGTTCCACAGAGATTGTGTGGGAATGAACAAATATCAATTCAAAGATGATCAGGCTGATTTTTGCTGTGAACAATGTAAGAGTCGCGCTGACAATGAAACTTCAATTGAACTAAAAGTAGAAGAAAATGAAGAGAATGTTAACCTCACGACACTTTTGTTATTTATGAAGCAGAGTAAGCAAGAACAGGATAGGAAATTGGATATCTTGTGTCATACTATGGAGAAGAATAGGCAAGAGCAGAATAATAAATTTGACATGTTGTATCAGAATGTGGAGTTAAGTAAACGAACCATGCAAGAAATGAGCGTACGGCTAGAAGATAGATTGGATAAGTTAGAAATTAAAGTATCTAAATTGGAAGAGTTATGTAGTTTACATGATCATAAGCATTCTTGTCAGATTATGCATGAAGAACCAAAGACAAGTTCAGAATTTAAAGAGGAGGTTTTTGAAAGTCCAGTGAAGATTCAACACAAACAAGTGAGTGTATTAGAAACAAAACTGAATAAAGTTGAGGATGTATTACCCATTGAGATGCAGCGAAATAACGAGCTGATAAAAGATGGAAATGAAGGTATTCCTAGAGAAACGAATGCGAAAAATGATGATCTGTTGTCCAACTTGAAAGGATGTGTAACTTCAGACAGAACATTTCAGGAAATGATTATGATCAATAAGAGGAAGAAAAATAGAGCAAGACTTAGATATGGTTTTGTAGAAAAACTGAAAAAACTGAATCGAAAGAAATTGAAGAGGGCGAAGAATTTAGATAAAACTGAAGAAACGTCGGAGAAAGTAATGGAGAAAGTTTGCGAAAGATCTAAGAATGCCAACACAGATGAATCAGATTCAGACACTACGTTGCCGGAGAAAAGTAAGAAGAAGGTGAAACAGAAAAAGCAAGGAGTGTATGTATTTTATGAAGATGTTGAGCATGATGCGAAGCCCCGACAGAAGCTAGACTGGAAGAAGAGAAAGAAGAAATTAGTTTCTCTACTTGAAGAAAGTTGGAAGAAGAGGAAGAAGAAAAAGTTCGGCTTAGAAAAAGAAAGGACAGAGGAATTTTATTTGAGTAAGTTGAAAGAACAACAAGCTCTAAATGTCTAACATAAATTTGTGATTGTTATATTATGTGTATGAAAAGCTGTTAATGGAAATAAGCTACTAAAAATGTGTAAATGTTATCAAGAGTCAAGTATAATGTAAACTGTAAATATATGTGTGTGTATATATATATATTCTTTGATAGTTGTTTGAACTAGTTATGGTTCAATGAGAAACTGTTCTGTCACTCATACTTTTCGTAGAATCACTGGTTGCTATTAATCTCAATAGACATTTGAGCGAGTGGGTATATTATGAAAATGTTAAAGTAGTTTTGAAATTTAATATTTCATTTAAAAAAAATGCGAAGAGTAAGATTTAAAAATGTAAGTAAACCTCTAAGTTATCTATGATTATGCACAGATAGAGTGAAGAACGAATGAGAAAGAAGATCGAACATTTACGCTCAAAGGAGATACACTTGGGAAGTTCTAGTGTTAATGGAAAGATAAATAGCATTAATAGAAGAAAGAAGTAACGAGAGTTCTTGGGCATACAGATGATAAAAAGTCAGTGTGAATTAAGAGAAAACGAAAGTGCGAGAGATGCACAAAAGTTGAAAATAAGGTCGAAGGCGAACCGGAAAATAGTTGTTTAAAGTAAGGTCGAAGATGGACCGGAAATTATTACAGTTATGTATTAAAGTACATGCTGATGTGATGTAAATGTGAATGTTCAAGATTCTGTTACTAGTCATAGAAGATACATGCTATTAAGTGGTGAATCGTAAAGAAATTGGAAATTTACCAAAATTAGTGATGTGGGCTTGATGATACTTTGTATAAGAGAAAGGAAAGTAAAGTTATTGCAAAAGCAAGATTGAGATTATACTGTTATACTGTTAACAACAGTTAACAACAATATATATACTGTTAAGATTATTTTGATCAAGTAAGGTGATATTTTTTAAAGATAAAAGCAATAAAGTTATTTTTGGAACAATTCTATCGAAGCTCGCTCAAGTGTTTATTTCAGGTTATGAGTGTTATAAAAAAGAAAAGTTGGTATATTTAACAAAGTTATAAAAAGTAAAAGAGGATGTTAATGTGATAAAGTAAGGGTGCAGTAAAATTAAAATAGCATTGAAAAAGAGTTATATGTAAAATAAATTGAACAACCGATGAAGGGTTGAAGAACAGTCTGAAAATTGTTGAAAGGATTATGTAATATGAAACAAGAGAAAATACTAGAATGTTAAATATATGAAAAGAAAATATTATTTGAATAATTTATGAAACAAAACTGGTTCAAGCAAAGGTGATATATTTAAGATAAACAGAACACTCAAAAATTATTGATTTTATGTAATAGCAATCTACAGCAACAATTCATTAAGTATTATCCTGATGCTAAAGAAAAGCTGCTATTGATAAATATTGTTTGATAATGTATTCTAAATTTGTGTAAGCATACTAGTGTCTACGTAATTATATTGATATATATATGATCTGTACTTGATTGAATAATTGGATTAATATGCAAGATGTTTAAGTTGGGAGTGGAAAAATGTTTGATTTGCAAGTTTCGCTGTAGATTGGCGCCATAATGCCAACTTCAGTATTGAAGGAGTCAAGAAACAAGAGAAACAATTTAATCTCTAAAGATGTTTTATAAAAATTAATATGGTTCGAACTTTGAAAAAAACAACATTCTTTTGTAACTCTCTTTGATTGGTAATTAATTTTAACATTTAATAATTGAAGTAATAATACTAATGGTGAAAATTTGTATGAACGAGGGTCGTCTAATAATTGAAGGTGTCGTTTAAAATTTTAATGGTTATTAAGTTATTATCTCTCATAAATGTCCATATAATAACTTTTTGGAGGAGGGGGCTGTTGTAACCGATCTTAACGCACCCCTTATAAAAGTTGACCCGCCCTCGCTGGCGAGAAAAGGGCGGCAAGATAAGCTAACATCTTTTCTAGCGAATGGTTGATGTGCGTTGCAGAGAAGACAGTCCGAGTCAAGTATTGATACGGTTAGGATCCGTGTTACGTTGGTTATGGGTTTCGCGGGCCAAAGGACAAACTGTAAGTGAACTAATGGCCATGATTTCAGCCGGAAATAGAGATAGTGTCTAAAGAACAAACTGTAAGTGAACTAACGGTCATGATCTCAGCCGGAAAGAGAGATAGTGTCTGTGCAGTATCTCTACCAGAACCTGAGAAAAGGTTACTAAAAAAGAGAGGCTACATGTTTATTATGAACCAACGACAGGAGGATTAGAAGATTGAAGACGTCGAACTCGGTATCAGCAAGATTTGTGCTTCCCCCCCCCCCCCCCAACTCCCCCTAAGTGTTCAACGTTAGTGTTTTTCAGCGTGTTTATCGCCAAGTGAAGTAAATACCGAAGTAGTTACATCGAAGACGTAAGTACTCTGTGAAATAACGTCTAAGAACTAAGTTTGGTATATCTCAACAAATTCACACCGGAAGCTGACTAATCTGTGTATTCCGGAATCGTTTGTAAACCACAGACGTCAGGTGCCTGGGCCTTTAATAAATATTAATACTGTATTTTGTGGTGTATGAATACTTAGATACTTAATTATAAAAAATCACTGCTAGTCTCCTTTTGTGTCGTTGACATTGTTCGACGGCAGAATAAAACTTCCTTTAGTAAGAACCAAAGAAAAAATGATATAAGTGAAAAATCTTATATCATTTCAGATGCTGTGGCATATTTCATAGCATGTCTCATGGATATAATCTGTTCTATTTCCGTAGCATAACAAATCAAAATCATGCTCTAGGTCATGAGTGCAGATGTAATGCTGGCTAGATGAGATGTAAGCAACGTTTCACTTTACATTTTTAAAGTCAATGACTATTCATCAGATAGGAGTAATATTTCCTACATAAAGTATTAGTTACAAATCAATGGGCCCAACCCTGTGGCCGAGTGGTTAGCACATCGCGCTGCGACGCCAAGGGTCCCGGGTTTGAATCCCGGTCGGGCTTGGTTGTTTGTGAATGTCCATTCATCAATTACATCATTTCATCACTCATCCCTATCTTCGCAAATTAGCCAAGAGGTACAAAATGCGAAGTAAAATAAACTAAATCAAATCAAAACAAATCAATGGCACAGCTTAAATATGCTTTACAGCATATACAGTACACATAGGGAATAATAATTTAATTGTTTCAATTGTAAACACTGTGCACTAACCATAGACGGTGTAACTCTATGTGCCATTGGTGCTGTATATATTTATCATCATACTTCGCCATTTCCTTCCTCTGGCTGGGTCGAGATAGAAATCAAGGCTCTCCATTTTCTTCTGGTCTTCCACCATTCTTCTCTTTCGACTGTGTCCTCTTCTCCTAACACTCTGCACTATCTGCTCTTTCCAGTGATATCTTGGGCTTCCCTTTGGCTTTACTCCCACTCTCTTTGTGCACTGTGCACTCTTCATTTGTCCGAACCATCTCATCTGTGCCTGATCTATCCTGTCCTGAAGCTTCACCACACCCACTGTCTGTCGGATCTCCTCATTCCTTATTCTATCCCTTCTAGTCTTCCAAAAATACTCCTTAAACATTTCATCTCCACTGCCTGCATCTTTCTGTTCTCTCTCTTTGTCATTGTCCAAGTCTCTGCTCCATATATAATCATTGGTACATAGTATGTATTATATATTACCTTCTTGCATTTCATACATCCCTGTTCCATATTAATCTTTGAGCATTTTGATAGAGTCCACCACCCATTTGTCCTCTTCTGTTTACCTCCTCGTCTATTATTCCACTTCTCTTAATTATGCTTCCTAGATATTTGAAGCCCTCCACTACCCTCAACTCTTCCGTGTGCATCTTTAATCTTGGTTCATTTCTGGGTCTGTTTCTTCTTGTTATTAGTAACTCACTCTTTTCTGCACTGATTTTCATCCTGCTCTTCTGATTTCCTCATTCTAACTATCAAGCTGTCTCTGTACTTCTTTGATGTTTCCCCATATTACTAAACCCTGTGCCAGCTAACTGTAGATCAGGTGAACGAGAACAAGTCTCTGCGCACGTAGTGTCACGACGTGACTCCACCAGTGAACAGTGAGAGAAACGGGATTGTGTAATGGACGACTGGAGTTCCCCTTTTTTTGGTTCGATCTGTCAGCGTTGGAAACTTTTGAAAATGATAATACTGTATGCACATGGCAAACGGACCGTATTATTGTCTCCAGGTTCGTACGCTTGATTTAAGAATTTCTTAGGGAAATATTAGGGATACAACAGTAAGTGCAAAATTTGACAAGCCGTACATTTGGCGTACAGACTAAGGTATGGCCGTACATCCGTACATGCCATGAAATTTCCATACATGTAAAGTCAGGACCATACAGTTGGCAACACTGGGCTTTCACCACTCGATTTTCCTCCTCCTCCTCTGCTGCTATGCGCAATCCTGCTTTACAGTTGGCTGGGACAGAGTATAAGTCATCAACTAACAATAGGGCCTTCATCTCTTCCTCTCCTATATTCTTCCCCACCTCCTCATTAATTGCATCCATTGTAATTATGAAGAGCAGTGGGGAAAGAGCACTTCCCTGTTAGGCCATTACTTAAACTGAACCACTATGTTCGTCCCACTGGCTTCTTCACAGAGTGCTGGTTAGCCTTGTATGTGCTCTGCACACTACACACTCTCTCTTCCTCAACTCCTTTCTCTCTTAGAGCCTTCCAAATCTTTGTTTGGTTCATGCTAGAGTCGTTTTCACGTTCAGAAGACACAATGGCGCTTATGGAGAAACCGCACAGTGTTGCCAATACAGCACTAGCTCATGTCGCCGGGAAATGATGACCTTCCTTCACAATGAAGGTGTTACATATTTTGTATATATAATGATAATTATATGTAATTATTAATATTATACTGTGAACGTTACAGTTACCCTTTTTACTATGATCTATTGCGATCACTACATGCGCGAGTGTAATGCACAAATATGACACTTCAGAAATCACTTAAAAAGTAAAAATCACTGAGCGCTCACACAACTGAAAACACTTTTCCGAGAGAGGGAAAAAGTCTAAACAGAAGAAAGCAGATCTCTCACTCAAGTAAGGGGAACCTGGCACATGGGTTAGATTCAAGTTGCAACCCAAACAAACAAGTGAGTTATGGCCCACTTGAACTGATAAGACGTCAATGACGCAAGGCATGTCATATTTCTATCTTGAAGCCCCATATTTTGTCACGTGTTGGAAAGCCTTTCAAAGGTTAATATGGTGTCTATGAATTTATGTGTATGTTGGAAACTAAAAGGTGATCTTCATTTCAGTATTAATGTCGACAGTAATGTAAACAAAAACAACGTGTATTTGCGACAGCACTAATGTTGCTCACAACAGCAGCATTGGAAATAATTGTCAATTATTAAATTTAAGTAATTTCAATTCTATTATAACAAACTGCATGAAGTTAATATTTTTACTGAATGGAAATAAAATAACAACTCGAAAAATTGGTGGTGATTAGCCGGAATGCTGCGGTGAGTCAGCTCAAGATGGCCAGACAACGTCTCCTTACTTCGCGCGTGGTTCGGGTTAAAAAGAAACTCCAAATGCATGGAAGTAATATTTCTGGGAACCTTTGAGTGGTTATAAAAAATAATTTCATTATTTTCTCCACAACTTTGTCGCTGGAAATTTTTACTTGGAATTACAGAACAAAAAATGGCCAGCGACGACATTTTCTACTGCACGAATATAAAAAATTTCCACATACTTTATTTGAATATTTTTTAATGCAAATATGCTTTAAAGTATTGATAAATTCTGAGCACCACCATCACCTATGACAATTAAAAAACAGTGTCAATTTTTTTAATAATGAATGCTTCAATTTTATGGCATGTTTCAACGTTAGGAATGAAAACAATGTAAAAATTTTGTTTTCACAGAAAATTTGCGTTTTTAATTTATCTAAAATTATGTAAGCAAGTTACCAGTTTTTTGTGTTCACCATCGTATTCTCTACAAAATTTCCTGCAAAACTGCAGGTACCGTTTTTACTTAAGCTAAATTCAGTGGTCAGAAGTAGCGAGCTTCTTGTAGCATCGCTACTGTAGCTAGCTACAAAATTTGTAGCGGTAGCTGTAGCGACACTACATTTTGAAAATTGTAGTTGTAGGGGTAGCGAAGCTACAAAATTCCTGTAGTTTTAGTGAAAATTTCGCTACAGCTACATTTTTTCTCAGCATTTTGAGGTGAATTTTGAATGTGGCAGCAGCATCAGAAAAATCGACAGTAACCCTTAATTTTGCAGGAGGTTCATAAAGACAGTCTATTACATGGAGATACAGATTATCTAGATTATAGATTATAGATATCTGCGTAATTTATTTTATTAGTATATGAATAATTCAGATATCCAGATAACTAACTGACATATATGAATATATTCCTGCTAACAGCTACGTTTTTTTTAGCTGCATCATTATTTTGGGAGAAACAGGCCTCGTTTGCTGCACCACTGGAAAAAAGTGCCTCATTTGCGTCACCCCCAGAACAAATCCTGTGGATATTCATGGTTTAAGAGACACCAAAATGTCATTAATTGCTGTGTAAGACACAACTTGCAGTGCAAAAACGGCCGATGGATTCTCCACTGCACTGACAAGGGAATAGTGCCAGCAATAAATGGCTCAGTACATTAACAGCATTGATCATCGTCAGTATATAGGATCTCACCAGCAAGAAATTACAATTATTTTCGCGATAGTACTTGTTCACAAATTTTAAAATTACAATACGTTTAGAACACTCAGGTTTACACGACACTTTCCTCAATAATTTTATCATATTGCAAAAAGTATGTACGAGTTATTGACTTTCTTGCAGAAACGACAATTTTCTTTAGTTAATATACTTTTGCGTCACTTTTCTGTAACTTTTGCTAATCATGACATCATCATCATTTGCCGTTTCCTGCCTCTGGCTGGGTCGGCATAGAAGTCAAGCCTCTCCATTTTTTCGTGGTCTTTCACAACTCCTCTCTTTCCAAGGTGTTCCAATCTTGTCCTCTTCTCCTAACACTCTCCACTATTTGCTCTTTCCACCGACATCTTGGTCTCCCCCTTGGCCTTATTCCCACTCCTTGTACATTGTAAGCTCTTACTTGTAGTCTTTCTGCATCCATCCTCTTCATGTGTCCGAACCATCTCATCTGTGCCTGATCTATTCTGTCCTGAAGCTTCACTACACCCACTGTCTGTCGGATCTCCTCATTTCTTATTCTGTCCCTTCTAGTCTTCCTCAAAAAGACTCCTTAAAAATTTAATCCCTACTGCCTGCATTTTTTCTTTGTCTCTCTCTGTCATTGTCCGAGTCTCTGCTCCATACGTAATTATTGGCACATAGTATGTGTTATATATTACCTTCTTGCATTTCATAGGTACATCAATGTTCCATATTAATCTTCGAACGCTTTGATATAGTCCACCAACCATTTGTCCTCTTCTGCTTACCTCCTCATCTATTCTTCCACTTCTCTCAATCATGACAAAGAGGATGAATGGATTATTTCATTATTCTCTTATCTATAGTCGCTTTCTGCCACTTTCGGCTAATTGTGAGAACGAGGAAGAATGATGAATGATGAGCAGTGAGGGGAATGGAGGAGCAGGAGGATCTCATCCTCCCAACTTGGCATCTTTCCTAGTTTTTGTTTTGAGTCCATTTTATGCATAGATAAGCTGATCGAGTCTGGATCCTAACCACTATGTGCCTCCGCTGGGTATCGAACCTGGGTCCTATTTTGTAGTCAAAGGGCTCCAGGTACTTTTCTTGAGTTTGTGTTTTAAGTCCACTTTATGCACAGTAAGGCTAATCGGGACTGGACCTACGGTTTAAAGTGGGATCCGAACCACTGTGCCATGTGCCTCCACCGGGTATCGAACCCGGGACCCCTTGATTACAAGGCGACGACGCTACCACTGAGCCATCGGGGAAGTTCAGGTACTTTTCATTCAAAATGCTGACTTCATATCAGTCTATAAAAAATGAAATATTTATTCTCAAGAAAAATATGTTATGTGAACATAAATACGTAATCCTACCAAATTTTATTTTTGTATAGTTGTAATAATTAATTTGGGTAACACCCTAATTGCAATATTCATATATCAAATTTGAATTGATATGCCACTTGCATAGGTATGGTATTCTCAAAAACTCTAGTAAAAATAAGTAACTGAAGTAACACTGCTATCAAAATTATCGAATGACTGGAATCATGATAATAAATAACAGAATCTATTTACCAGTAGTAGGGGATTTTTTTAATACCCATATGGTTGTTTTCATTTTTTTATGCAGAAGTAGCGCAAAAAGTAGCGAAGTAGCGAGTAGCGAACAGGAGTAGCATAGCGAGCTACTTTTTGGTAAATGTAGCTGTAGCTGTAGAGAAGCTACATTTTGGAAAAGTAGCTGTAGCTGTAGCGAAACTACTTTTAAAATGTAGCGTTCTGATCACTGGCTAAATTTGTAAATCCAGAAATTTCACAACAGTGCGCTCGTATTTTGCCATAAGAAAAGCATTGTCCATAAGAGCCCATTGTGTCTTCTGAACGTGAAAACGACTTTAGCACTTACCTTTTCTATATCTAGGAATGCCATAATCAAATCATTTCCATACTCGTAGTGCCTTTCCTGTAATTGCCTTACGGTGAATATCAGATGTAGATATTATATATCGCAAGAGCTAAATTTAATGTTACATGAAATCCTTCCCTGTAAGGTACTGCCTGCTATAAAATATTTGGAAACATTTATGTTAGCAAAAATGTTGAAGGAGATGTTTCCTCTAACTAAAATGTAGTGACCTGTTTACATGTCACATACATGCCATAATAATTTGTTCTGGAAAACCTGTCAAAAATAGGAAATTTTGTTTTTGTGAACTTGTAAACACCTTGACATATAATTAGATAAAAAGATTATCAAATTCATGAAATGTGGTGAAATATACAAGGTTGGACATGAAATCTGGCCTGGTACTTTTTACCAGAGCTCACTTACTTGGTCTGAAATTTCTCCTTCTCCTACACTCGGCCATTCCACTTCCATCCTCCTCCGACCTCATCACATCGCCCTTTCCTGCCATATCACTGCCTTTTCTCGTTATCAAGGCAGTTGTGATCAGCATTGTGAACGAGCAAGAGAATCTTGAAAGGATGTTATTCAACACCAGTGTGCACTATCCGGACAGTTTAATTATGTATCCATTTTACGAGCTATCCACATATTTTTTACTCGTCATCTTCGTATTTCACTGTATAGATTTTCCACAAATTCTTGTACAGATCTGTACTATCCGGATATCTGAATTATATGGATATTGTTACGTACCCGATAGGACCAAATAATGTAAATAGTCTGCAAAAGCGGAATAGAGATGGCAGCACCAGGAGTGAAAGATTAAGAATTAACATAATAGGCTATATGCGAATAACTATATAAATAAGAATAAAACTAATGGGAAAGATGAAAAACAATAAAATCTACTATAAGAAGATAAAGATTAAATATAAAGAAATAAATTAATATATATATTTGATGAATCAAATCGGTGATCATATGTAAATTAATATGAAAATTAAAGAAGTCAAAGCACTGATACAAGTTTGTGTCTTTGAACAGATATTGCATCTGTCTGATTGATTTACCATTCCCATAGTGGAAATTTTGTTTACATCAGTGGCGGTGCATTCCAGTTGATGCACCACAGCACTTTTGGTTGTGCGTTTCAACCGTAGCACCTACTTGGATGCGCGTGTCAGTTAGTGTTGGCGCTTTCCAATCGCAGCCGCAAGGGAGGATATTAGTATAATTCCCAAAGCTTAAAGGAAAAAGTTAAAAAAAGGATGAAAGAATTCATAAATCATCGAGGAACGGATCCATTAAGAAGGAAGTCCAGATCCAGATCATCCATTAAGAAGGAAGTCCAGATCCAGATCATCCATTAAGAAGGAAGTCCAGATCCAGAATATTCCATTAAGAAGGAAGTACAGGTCCAGAATATTCCATTAAGATGGAAGTCCAGATCCAGAATATTCCATTAAGAAGGAAGTCCAGATCCAGAATATTCCCTTAAGAAGGAAGTCCAGATCCAGAATATCCATTAAGAAGGAAGTCCAGATCCAGAATATCCATTAAGAAGGAAGTACAGGTCCAGAATATTCCATTAAGATGGAAGTCCAGATCCAGATCGTCCATTAAGAAGGAAGTCCAGATCCAGATCACCCATTTAGAAGGAAGTCCAGATCCAGAACGTCCATTAAGAAGGAAGTCCAGATCCAGAATGTCCATTAAGAAGGAAGTCCAGATCCAGACCAGCCATTAAGAAGGAAGTCCAGATCCAGAACGTCCATTAAGGAGGAAGTCCAGATCCAGATCTGTCCATTAAGAAGAAAGTCTAAATAGAAGAATATACAAATTGAAGAAAAGAAATAATAAAAAACATATTGAGATGAAAATTACCTGTAAATAAGAAATATAGAAGAATGTATCATATCATGTAAACATTCAATTTGCATGTATACTTTTAAACGTCTCCATTGGAAGGCATCCTGTCTGCTTTCGTTGTCTACAAGAACCCTACTCTGTAGATATTCTAGCTGAGGTTTAAAATTAAGATTTAAGTACCTTTGCACCAAATGGACGTGGCAATATTCTGGATTATCTGTGTATTTAAACCTTACAGACTAGTGTATGTATGCCACCAACCATTCTGCATTGCACCCTTCTGATGATGGGGTTTCCTCCCCAGTTGTATGCAGGGAGGGTAAGGGAGCTGAGGAAAAATCGAGTGGCTACTTAAAGAGAAAATGCAGTCTGCATGACCATTTCCACCATTGCAAATATTGGCGGGAGAACACTGCTTGTTTCTTCCTGCTTTCTGTACCTGCTTGGCAGAGGCAGTGTTGCTACATGAAGAGAAATTTCCCTTATTGCAGGAAAATCTTGGTCCAATTTTAGAAAATGAAGATATGAAAAATATAGAAAATTTGAAGTTGCCAGACTTCTGTTTTTGTTTTTTTGTGCATAACTGCACTGGTGTTTTATTTCTTTTAAATTTAACTAATCTAGATGGGGTGTGTAATAGAAACATACAATAAATAAGAATTGTTGCGGTAAACTGGATCAAATTTGTAGAATATTGCACTGGTATTTGTTATTGTTAAAAGTGTTTTCATGTGTTATGACATTTACAGGTTGAGTGTAAGCAACCACACCACAAGCTCAGATGGATCATATGAGGACACTGTTGGGAAAGATGCCACCATCCTATCAACAGTGTCAGAAGTAGCAAAGGGCTCCACACCTGAAATGTGTTCTGTAGAAGAAAAGAAGGATTTTGATCTGATTGATGATAAGAAGAGTGTTTTCCATGCAGAAACTGAGGACTCAACAGATCCACTCGTGGATTTTGACAGTGACAGAATCCCAAAAGGAATGAAAAGGGAATTTGAAGAGAGAACCTACAGTTGTGGTGCATCACTTGTCAATGATGCTAAGGTGGAAGTTAAGATTGAAGACTCGTGCATGGGTGCTTGTGATGCTCACATGGAGGAAGTATATGTTAAGGAGAGACTTTCACCTGATGTAAATTTGTTTCGAGAAAGTGAAATGGTTCCAGATAAGTAGTTGTATTTACGGTACTATAAACCCGAGAAAGTATGAACCCCTCCTCAAGCAGATTTGCTATACTTAAAACAAGCTTAACATGAGCATATGAGCTTTTTGTTCAAGTGTGGAATCTTGTCTAATCTAAGATTTTTGTGAAAATGCCCTCGGGAATTTCCTCAGAAAGTATGACCCTCTCAGATTGATTTGTTTATACTTACAAAAGGCACTTCTGTGAGATTGTTATCCATAAATTTGTTAAAAATATGCCCCTCTTGTGGCCACACTTAAAACTGGCCATCCACACACATACACACACACACACACATATATACACACACACACATACACACATACATATTTATTTCTGGTTTAAGTTCTTGGATACCAGGTTCAATTTACATATCTAATATTAAAACAATGTAATTCTTCTAGAATTGCTCCGTGACTCTCTCATTTCTTACATCATAAACATATGATTTTTCACCTATGAGAATGACACTACAAATGGTGTCATCGGGTAATGCCTCGTGGAATTCACAGATAATTTTAATGTTTGTCCTGTCGTTCACTACAACTTGTTTTCTTTTTGAAGTGTTGATTACAAACATGGGTCTCCGTGTTTTGAATTCATCTGGTGAGTAATACATATCAGTACTGCCAGTAGTGACCCTTTTGAAAGCCGAAAAAGCCTCATATAATTTGAGGAAATCATCCTTGGACATGTCTAAATTGTAATTTTCTCTAGGAAAGACCTCATTTCTGCCATTTTTAAGATAAATGTTCTTGATGTTGCAGTTATCAAATCTACTTGAATTTTTTTCCTGATTGTTGTGTCTCCCAGTCTGAAACAGTACCACCACAAAATCAGGCATGTCAAATTGAATACTGGAGAATGAATTTGTGGCATCAAACTCATAATAAGTACCAGAGGCAGGCTTCTGTACGCATTGATATGTATAAAATTGCAGAGGAACCTGTGGATTTTTTAGGATATCTGCTTTGTATTTAAGAGCGTAACTGGCCTCATATTCAACAACGGGGATTCTTAGCTCCATAGTCTGAATAATGCATTTGCCTGCATCAGGTAGAGTATTAGGCATAGCTTCCCCCGTAGGGTTTAATGTGCTGTACCTCATCAAAGCATTATTATCATTTGCAGCTCTTCTAAATGTAATTCTTAACCCACCCTTCCACATAATTTCTTTGTAATCCGAGAAGAATCCTGGCAACAGGCGCATCGGGAACAGCACAGTGTGGTTCTTAGATAATATTTTATCACCAGCCTCAAATCCACCTATTTTGTAGTAAGAAGCTTCGGTTTTGGATAATTTTAGTGTGGCCAAAGCCGTGGAGGTAATGCCGGGATAATCTATTCTGTTTATAACAACGCCATGCTTTCTGATCTCAATTTCAGAGAACAGATGCGGCACAAAATTATCCACCAATCTTATATTTGAATTTGCCGGGTAATCTGTTCCATCGAGCTTTACAACATCAAATTTGATGTATAGATCTGCTCTGTGGGGGTGTATAAAGCCATCCCCTACATCAAGATCAACCTCAATCTCTGTGTTGGGTTGATTTAAATTTGCAAATGTCCTCCTGTTTGGAGGGAATGATTGTAGCTCATAACTCTCAATATTTTCCATTGTATGTATTTTTATTTAAATGTTAATCTCTATGATAGCAGTTGTTGTGGCTCCAGCAAAATCAACTAATTCTTCTTTTTCATTAGTGACCATCAATTCAATATAATCTATTCTATTATGGCACACAGGAAAATATAATGTTGGGGATGGATTGTAGATGATTGGCTCCATGAATTCGGAATTAGGTTTGAATGTTGCAATGATGCCGGTTTGTTTGTGAGTGCCTATGCCATTTGATTTGGTAATCATACCCTCGGCCACATTACAGTGAATATTCAGAGTCTCTATGGCTAAGAATTTAGGTATATTCATAGCAGTGTGTTTGATGCCTGCTTCAAGTTTTGTGTTGTTCTCAAATCCTAACAGCTCTCCTATAGTACCCAGATCCACTGTTTCTGTAGCAGATACAATCTCTACTCTGTGAGTGACAGAATTTTGACTTAACACTACACCTCTGGGTAATTGAGCATTTAGAGTGGATAGATTATACTGCCCTGGAGTGATGACAATTTTTTGATCCCCTACTGCAATTGTATTGTTGTGGTGTGTAATATTAGGTATCAAGTACATGCCGTAAAATGCTCTGAGAGCTATTGTTTTGGGATACACTATGTCATCATGCAATTTGAGTTTCAATATTGAATTTTGGCTGGTGAGATGGAATACCCCCATGATGTTTCAAATACCACAAGGCCTTTTGAAAATTTTCAATTGATGGTTTATTTATTTGAGACATATATCTGAGAACAGATAAACACAAATGTCCGCAATTAACATCTTTGAAGTTTTGAACACGGGCATTATTGTAATAAAGATTAGCTGAATTTAGATATTTTACTAAATTTTCAGGTGGAACACCTCCAAATGAATCAAACACAAATGCCTTATTGTTTAAATATTTAAGATAACAGATCCAGTGAGTGCCCTGATTTTTGTACTCATCCAAATTAACAATGCCACACTCTTTGTTGAGTGGTTGTTCTGGCAAAGAATCAGACATGTACACACCTCTAAAATGTTTGATGCCCAGTGGCTTGATTAAAGCTTCAATATCTTGGTTTGTAAGCGGCTCTTGTTTTTTTTAAACTTACTCATGGCTCTCTTAACACCTTTGCCTTTTTTCTCCATGGCCAGGTTATGGCGCCTCTGCTCATCTAATTCTGCCCTATTCTTCTTGGCATCTATTACTGTTTTTGCTATGGCGGCTGATCCCCCGGCCAAGCTCCCAACAGCCCGAGAGCTGCTAAGATGGCCGGGATAGTAAATATGAAACCCCCCACATGTGATTTTTTCCTTGATTGCTGTAATTTTTTTAATTGGGGGGTACTAAGCAACAATTTCATACCATGGCCCTTTGCAAGACAAGAGCTTTTTTTCTTGCGCTGCTTTTTGGTTAAAAGACTGTCAATAGTTTTAAGAGATTTGAGACCTGCATAAGGTATTTGATACATAACACCCTTGGCCTTCATTGTAGGTTTATTATATACATGTTCACAACCCCCACCCCAGTTTTTGTTTGGTGCTCATAGCTATGGTGGTCCCCAATGCTGCTATTCTTTCACTCAAAGAAGCATCTTTGCTTACAAATCTACCAAATGCAGCCTCTTCTAATTTCTTGTCTGCAACATGTCTCTTGTCAAGGTCGGTATGTGTGTTGTATGCTATGTCATGGTCTCTACAAGCAGCATCTAGGGGATTTATACCAGGATCACCCCTGTTTAATCTATGGTCCAATTTTGTACCGGGACCACAATACTGATAGCCTGGAATGTGTAGTTCAAATGGCAGCTTGTTTATAATGTCATTAACCAACCCCCGACCCTCAGAAATATTCCAAAATTTAGGTGGTAGAGTATTAATAATTTTTATAAGATATCCAATCCCCTTAGGGTCATTCACTATAAAATTAGACAATTTTGTGCTTATCATGTCCATAATTCCAACCTTTTCATTGTAAAAATTGTGGTTGCCAGCATTTTCCTCCCCAGCTATCACCAGCAACCTATCTACAAGTTTCCTGACATCATCAACCCACACAAATTCTTTAGGCAGGGTGTTGTATTGTTTGATTCCACTGCCAGTCTTGATCTGTGACCATATGGGTTTGATTAAGTTGTTGTATTTTGCTCCACTGCTCGACTTGACTCTTTTTTGTGTGGGATCATTGTTCTGGTATAGAGCATCTGATTTTATTAATATTTCTTTGTAATGCTCATAATCTTGATCTGTATAGCTGCCAGGCCTTTTCCTAGTCATCAGTTCCCACAATCCAGGTGTGCCAGGATATTTAACAAAAGCACCTTTTTCTCCGAGACGAGATTCTGAATAAACAATCAGATCATCTCCCATAAAAGTTACTCTGAAATTGCCAATTCTATGTATGATGCTGCCATCAAGCTCTGTGTCAGCATATAAGCCAAACACCTCATCTTTGTTGTCTTTAGATGTGGTTAAATATTTTTGAGCAAGAAGACCCAATTCAATAGGATCCTGAGTAGCTTCAATTCTTCTAGGAGCAACAGGACTAGGTGTATGAATACTGGAAAGTGGGGTGAATGGATAATCTAATATGTTCCTTGCAGCTACAGGTACGAGCTCTGTGATCAAATCTTGATTTTGCTCTGTAACAGTTTTGATATTCTTACCTAAATTATTAATAGCATCAATTACAGGCTGTTCTGTTTGTTTGTGTTTTTCATAAATTCCTCGGTTCTCTGATTTCCATCCCTTAAATCTTTTTACAAGATAATCTCTTAACTTAAGATCATCAATGACTGGTCGTTTCATGGTTATTTATATACGTCTCTACGTCTAGAAAATCGTTGATTTTATTTCTGTATTTGCCACTATTGGGTGTTCTTGTCATATCAATTGTGACAAACCCATAACTGTCCTGGCTCCAGCACCTGCTGCAAAACTTAGAAAAATCATTGTAGCTCAAGTCCCCACCTACATATTCATCATGTATGTGTTTGAGGTTGGTATGGTCTTGATGAAACACACATATAAAATTGCTGTTGTCTCGGATCAGTTGCTTCGGAATTTTAGAAAAAGTCTGTGCCAGGTAGAAGCAGTCAATGTTTTTGTGCCGGCCCTGTGTAAAGAAGTTTCTAACCTTGTTTTGATTATCCAGTATAACGTCATCAAACACAACAACAGAATTATCGAGACATTCATCAAGTGGCTTAACATCTGATTCAAAAGTGGCAATATCCAGTCCATCATATAGCTTCATCAGCTGCTGATATTTTAATTGTTCCAAGCTCTTAGAGAAGATATACAAGTGCCTGTTTTTCCAATCTAACCAGTTGGGTGCCAATAAAAAATTATCAACCATTAGTGTAGTTTTACCACAAGCAGATGGCCCAACAATAAGACACCTAATATTATCAGGCAGCAGCACTCCATTTATCTTATTCTGCTGTTCAGGTTCTGGCAGCCTTTTTATAACATCCCAGGTGCTCATATTATCACTTTGTCTGCATCGATCCAGCTGTTTTCCGGATGACCTAGCCATTTGACAAGTAACTTGTTGCCTTTTCTGCGGATGATTTTTTCTATGAGATATGTGTCAGGCTGTTTAGTTTTGCTGAGCTCTTGTTCATAAAACCTGCCTTTGAGAATTTCTCCTCGGTGATCCTTTATTATATATGTGTTAAGGGTCCCGGGTTTAACTTGAACTACTGTAAATAATTCGGTGCTCCAGTTTCTCGTAAAGCCTCTCTTGAATAAGTGCTTATATTTGCTGATTCTTACTTGATCGCCTACCCTGTATTTGGCCCTTCTTGTTGTTGGCTGGTATCTAGGATAATAAACAGTCCTGATCAATTTTTGCTCATCAGATGAAGTTACTTCAGAGGGTTTCATGTTGATTGTGGAATGGACCGAGTTGTTATATTTATGTAGAAGTTCTGGTAGGATTGTAAGCCATTTATAATTACCTTGAAGTGTAAATTGTTTATACATAAGATTTTTTAAGGTTCTGTTGAATCTCTCTACAATTGAGGCTTTGAGATCACTGTAACTCGAATAATGTTTTATTGCCTGGCTTTTAATAAATTGTTGAAACACTGAATTATAAAATTCTTTGCCATTATCTGTTTGCAAATAGCGCGGTGATCTTCCTGAATGATTGATGATTGTCCTGAAGGCTTCTGTAACACATTTTCCAGTCTTGGATTTGAGTGGCACAGCCCAGGCAAATTTTGAAAATGTGTCTATTACAGTGAGTAGATACTTGTAGCCCTTGTTGATTTTGTCTAAGTTTTTCAACTGCCCACTTGCCATTTCAATCAAGTCGCTCTGCCATAAATCATCTATGCCCTTTGTGACTACTGGGAGTCTCTTATAATTATGTCTGGCTTGTCTGTGTAATTCATCAACAATAATTTGTCTAGACATGATATGTAAACAAGAATATTGCAACTATAGGGTGTTCAGCAGCTGATACTGCAGGATTTTCTAAATATAATTTGTCCCCTATTTGTATTTTAAATTCCAAAGAGCCATCATCTTCAGTATAGGCTGTTTCTAATGTATTAGGATCTGTAAAATCCTCTAACTCTACATTGGTGATTTTTGGTTTGTTGTCAGCATTTGTTATTGATAAGGTGGGGTAGTGGTGTGCCTGTGGCTGATGCCAATATTTGATCTTGATTGGTCTCAATGTGCCTCCAACAAAAAACTGGTAATAAAATTGTGCAGGGGACAGCATATATATTTTGCTACCTGGTGTAAATGGTGAATCATATTCTTTATTGGGGATGCTGTACAATTCAAGAATTACTGTATGTTTTGGATTCTCGATTATGCCTGTTATTTCCTTTTCTGCTGTGAGCAATCTGCTTGTTACAGATTCAAGATGCTCATTGATGGTCCTAACAACATCATCATGGCCTGGCTTGATCTTTACGTCCACAACAAGTTTCTTGTATTGTTGCACTATTTCTTGGAGCTGGGTGGCAAAAACAGACAAAGCACTTGCTTGATTGGATTCCATGGTTCCTAGCTGTTGCTTGATATTAGCTACAATTTGTTGCAAATTTTCAACAACTGCCAATTTTGAATTTTGAGCAGTAAGATCATGGACCTGTCTTCTGATATCCTCAAACAGGGCATGCAGTTCATTAATATGTTGATTGGTTGGTAGAGTGGCCACTGTCTGAGTGAGATGTTTGATCTCTGCCTGGATATTCTTGATATCTTCTGATTTCAATATGCGATTCACTGCCCTCTTAATATTTTTAAGTTCCTGTGATGTAGGCAGATTTGATACAGTATTTTGCAAAGATTCAAGTGCCAATTTCACATTGTTTAATTCAGAAGCATCAGCCACATTTTGCATAGCATTTTGGAGCAGGGCTATATCTGCCTGAGAGGGTGTTGATTGTTGTAAAATTTCAAGTTTTGTTTGGATATCATCTATCAAGTGATGAAAATGAGATAGTTCAGATTCAGTGTTGAGGTTTTCAAGCTTTGTGATCTGTTGCTGGACACTAACAAGGGTATCTACAATCCCAGGCAATCTGGATTCTAGTACATTTGCCAAATCACTTTGCACTGCTGCTATTGTACCTTCAAGATGGGTTATGGAACTTTGAATTTTTCCAAAATCTTCATATGTTTCAAGTTGCAGCTTGATGTTGGCAACACTCCGAGTTATTGCATTCAAAGCATCAGAAGATGGCAAATTGTTCATAAAATTTTCAAGTGTCTCAATTTTTCCTTTAACCTCGGCTATGGCATTGTTCAGAGGGTCCAGATTAGGTATCTCGAGTGACTGAATCTGTTCTTTTAGAGTGGAAATCACTAGATCAAAATCTTCTTGTGATTTTATGCTTTTGACAATTGTTTGGAGCTGTGCCTGGACATTATTTATCTGCTCTTCTAATTGCTGTTTCAATTGCTCAGAGTTGGTAGCCTGGGTCTTAAATTTGGCTTGAAGAGCTGCTACAGCTTCTTCCAAACTTTGAAAATTATCCAATGTAGCCAGATCAGTATATTTCTGAAGCAACACTTTGAGTTCGGAATCAATTTTGAGAAGAGGGTCCATGCATTGTGATTGTAAATTTGTAATTTCTAATTGAAGACTGGCATTGAGTGTGGTTTGTAAAGCTTGTAAATCACTTCTTAATTTCTTGACTCTGACATCAAGCATCAGAATCTCATCACTGTGATCTTCATGCCTTGTATGGCCAAATATATCATTAGGCATTTTGTTTTACTGGTTATTTATTATAGAGTATCTGATTCTTAATTCTATAAAAAAGGGTATAAGCTTGTCATAGGATCCAGGGACCTCAATATATAAGCAGTCACCAGCAGAAACAGTATATACAGTGCCAGAAACCATGTTTGAGTGCTTAATTCTGTAAATATTTCTCCCTACTGAAATCTTGACATCACCCTCGGGGGTTGTAATAAATTGCAATTGCCCACCTACAGGTAATTGGTAGTGATTTAAATTATTGTTAAATATGTACAATGTTTTGCCTGTTTCTTCATCATTATCTGTAAGTATGCTGTTCAGATGAATAATTAACAAGCCACTCAGTTTAGACATTACAGATTGTAAATCAGGAGAGGGTAGTGGTGTCGGCAGGTCCATAATAGCCTGTTTTTTGAACCCAAATAAGTTCATAGGCATGTTTATTTATTTCAAATCATGCTCTGGAATTGGGCATTGATTTCCATTTTTCAAATCACAATGCCCCCAAGGTAAAGTATGTGTGCCACATGACAAAATGCATCTCTTATCATCATGTGGGTCCAGGGCCACTTTTCTTACAACATTTGAAGTCAACAAGTGATCCTCACTCTGAATTCTATTTTCTGATGTTCTGATTGAACTCTGTGATTTGATGCAATTTTTGTAATCTTCAAATACAAGCTCTTTTTCAACAGTTACTCTGCCAATGCCCTTGGCCTTTTTGGCAACAGCACCACTACATGTTTCAAAACTGTACATCTTGGCTCTTAACCCAGCAAATTCCACAATAACATCACCAAGTGTCTCATCTTTTAACTTGCCAGGCACCTTTTTGTTGTGGTGTTGTTGAATTCTTGTATGTTCACTGGTATCAAAGTATTGAAACAATTCAGGCTGTGACATATCTTGATAAACATCTTCTGTTTGAATTTCAAGAATAAAACTATCCGTGTCCATGTACAATAATTTTACACGATCACCGTAAAAAGGTTTCAGCACATCATAATACAATATTAACATATGTAATTTGGACAATTCCAATATCACAGCCCCTACATAAATAGGTTTATCAAACTTGATCTTTGTTTTCATCATGTTGAAAAGTGCCATGTACTCATCATAAATTCTTCTGTAATTGAAGTTGGGCTTTGCAACCAATTTTTTGCTCCGGCTGGGGTCAGTAATTATTTTAACATCGGTATGTTTCCTGACATTTTCAATTGTTTTGCCATACACTGAATTCACCATCAATTTAAACAAGCCCTTATCAAATTCGCTCTTTGCAGATGTTCGAAGCTCCGTATTTGTATCAATGTATGGTTTCAACCATCTTGAGTGCCTGAACCTCAAGACTTTGCCAACTTTGGTCACTTGGACACCATGTTTCATCAGGAATTGGAGGTTTTTATAATATATGACATAACCCTGTTTCGGCTCCAGTGTCGTCATGAGCTTCTTCTGTTTAGAGCCAGGTGAGCACTGAACCTCGGGAATTGGGGGCAGATCAGAAAATTTGTTGTGTAAATGATCAGGAATTGTCAGATCAGTCTCTAAGAAGAGGCCATACTCACTGTCATCAAAATCCTTAAGATCTTCAATATTGAAATCTTCGACCCACTCAAGCTCTGCATATGGCAATTTATCCATCATAGCGTGACCATAGAGGTTGTTTGCATCTCCATACAGTATATAATTTGATGGCCGTGTTGGATCATAATCAGGCATGTATTTGTTATTTGCTCTGGCATATCTCTGGGAACATTGCACCATCCCCCCTCTTATACATTCCTCCATAAACAGATACTTTTCTTGATCGTGGATCAGATCCAATGGCTTTTTGGTGTTGAAAAACATTGCAGCCCATGCTAGGCCCGGGGCACTGTAAAAATACACTGGGTCCAGTCCATAATTTTGCATGGAAGATTTTCTGAATATCTGTATTATATCAGCTAAGAGGGTAACATCAAGTTTCAAATAAGCCATGTGATAATCACCAAATGTCTGGCAATTTAAATTGTCCCACATCAACTGGGCATGGTGATAATCTTCATCACTGATTCCAGATCCTCTGATTTTGCTGTAAAATGCTTCTTGTGGTGGCAGGGAACACTCATCAAATTTAGAAGAATCTGTGACATAGTCATATGGATATACACCCTTCCGCCTAATTAATTTCAGGTCCTGATTTGGAAACAATGCACGTGTGATTTTCAAGTCATCATCAGATAATTGAGAGGTCAGTGTATCCAGGCTAGCAGGTAAAAATCTGTAAGAATCAAGAAATCTTAATTGAATAGGAACACCATCAACTTTAATTATCTTGCTAATAGATATATATTTTTCATCATTTTCAGCTAAAATATTTAAATTCTGCTTCTCAAACCCCTCGTACTTGATCAGATGATGGAAATCATAATTGGATGCTCCATGGCAAAATATGGGGATAAATCTTGGTCTCTTGATCTTAATATTACAGCTATTACACAGGGCCATTAAGAATTTACCATCTGTATGAGAATGGTGTTTCACCTTGATATTTGTATCTGAAAATTCAGAATCACATACCGGGCATTTTTCTGCATTGTTGAAATCCTCAATCTGTTCCTCTGTTAAAGGCAACATAGGCTTTGATTTTAATAAGATGTTAGATGCTATGTCACGACACATATTTTCCATTCTATGTGCAAATTCTTTGATGGCATCTTCTCCCATGTATGAATCTATTTTAATAACAACACCGTCCCGTATAACCACATAACAAAAGCTGGATGGTTCATGTTGCTGGTATGGTGTACTTGATGATTCTTCTGGATCTGGGCTACAGAATGCAATAGGTTTGAGGTTCGATTCGAAATCACAGACAATATATACTGGGTGTTCCAACAGGGCTTCATACTTTTTGAATTTGCAATTTTCACCTGGATTGGGCATCACCATATGAACAGGTTTATGGTTGCCACAGTATTTCAGATGCTCTTTTAACTTGTTTTTTGCAATTTCTGCATTCTCTTCCCGAACCCCCTTCACCATTTTTTGACCATCAAATACAGTCAAACATCTTCTGCACAACTTGAATATTGTATGAGTTTTGTCTAGTTGTTTTCTGACTAAAGCTTCAAGACTGTGTATCAGAGTGTAATGATATGTGCCATCCCCTTCAATTAAGAGCAGATCAATCGGAATTGCAGATTCATCATCAAGTGTACTGATTCTGAGAGGTTCTATCAAAGAATTGCCACGTCCAGTAGAACAAATAAAAACATTAATAGATAATTGTTTGCCATTGATGTGCCTGGCCCTTTTTTCAAATTTATCAATATTCTGAACTGACATTGGATATTCTAAACCCTTCATTGCATCGTCAAAAATATGTTCATGCTGTTTGTAATAACTTATTCTCTCAGGATGCCTTGAAACTAGAAACAAAGCAGCTAATATACACCACAGAAAACATTTCTGGTCGGTATTTTCTATATTAACCACGGCTCTTCTGTTTTTAATATTGGCAGGTAAAGGCAGATAAGTGGATCCTTGTAATGGAGTGAATTCAGAAATATTAACATATAACTTGTGTGATGAACCGCATAGGCTCCATCCGGACTCTTTTGCCGCAAATTCAGAGTGTTTGATATTTAATTGATCAATCAACCTGCTTATTATTTTGTCTGAATTTGCATTTGAATATACCGGTACAGTTTCTGTTATGTGGGGCTGTGTAAATTTTGTGCCATTTGGTTTCTTATATTGTACAAACAATTTGAGGGATAGCTTATAAGAGCCATTTTGTGCATTAAGAATTGCCTGCAGATCAGAATTTATACTGTTCAAGAAATTCTCAATGCCGCATCTTAGCTCTGATACAAACTGGTAATCCTTAAGTTGGGCATTAAAACTGCTACGGGTAGGTTCATGGCGTGGCTGTTTTGCTGCTCTGGCATTAACAGGTGCTTCGTGCCTTCTTTTCAGACCAGATGTATATGGTTGAGAGGGCAATGCAGAGCAAGTATCTTTATGTTTATATGTGAAATATTCCATGTTGTATTTTCTATTGCATTTGGGGCAAATTTTTGTGGGAGTTTTGTATTTGTCTGGATTACAAATTTTTTGATGCTTGGCCCAATTGGGGCTGGATATATTTTTATTGCATTGATTACAATATTTTTGATTCGGCATTTTTGTTGTTGTTTATTATATACAATTTCCTGGGTTTCAATTCAAAACTTTATACTGAATAAAAATATCAGTTGGGGTTCAGCACTGTACTTTGTGTGTGTGTATGTATATATGCGTGTATACACTTAATATTTTTTGGCTTTGGTATTTATATACAATTTCTTGGGATTCAATTCAAAACTTTATGCTGGATCAGTTGAGTTCAGCACTGTGCTTTGTGTGTGTGTGTATGTGTGTACGTGTATTAATAGTTTTGGCTTTGGTATTTATATACAATTTCTTGGGGTTTAAATTCAAAACTCTATGCTGGATCAGTTGAGTTCAGCACTGTGCTTTGTATGTATATGTATATATGACCTTACTTGGATTATTCCGCCAAATTATATGCTTCAAGTCTCCTATACTTTGGTGGAGCAGTGGGTTCCACTGCCAATCCAGCAATGGTGAAGAATCTGCACTGTACCCTGGCTTTTATAGTTTTACAGAGCCAATAGAAACACTGTAGGGGTATATTCAGAAACATGAGCTATTCTCTAACATTTTTGCCGAAGTACTTTCTTCTGAGTGTATCCCGTTTTTCTGCTGAGCGTACATGCAATCCCGACCGCAGCGCCTCCACGCTTAGGGGAGCGGAATTGTCTGGAACTAATTTGTAAAGGATCGCTGCTCCAAATATTGATCGACACGCCGGTGCTGGGCTCGAAATGAACTGATCGCTGTGCAGAAAGTATCGATCCCACCGCTTTGGGGCCGTCATGCGCACATATTGTTCAAGTATTGATCTTATATTTTCTCGGGGCTTGATTTTATATATGAACAGATTACAACAAATAAATTGAATATAACAAATGCAAAATATCCTAGTTTCTATTCAATCCTTTTATGTGAATTGAAGAAACCAACAATTCACATATCCCCATACCGCCATATGCTTGTCCTATTATTTCACTAATAGGCAATGTTCTCGAAGAGTCCTAATAGGCAATGTTCTCGAAGAGGCCTAATAGAACAAGATACAGCGGTATGAGAAATATGTGAATTGAAAATATTTTAGTAATATACGACGTCTAAGAAAAGGAATATTCAGCTCCAAAGTACTTTGTCTAATGCTTGCTACCATTTCCCTATTACTGGCAAAAGAAGTTAAAAATGTTGACATAATGAAAAAAATGGACTTGTTCCCAAGTATTCACCGAGTTCAGGCATTTGCACATAGATGGGTCTGTTGTCACGGAGCAATTCTAGAAGAATTACATTGTTTTAATATTAGATATGTAAATTGAACCTGGTATCCAAGAACTTAAACCAGAAATAAATATGTATGTGTGTATGTGTGTGTGTGTATATATGTGTGTGTGTGTGTGTATGTGTGTGGATGGCCAGTTTTAAGTGTGGCCACAAGAGGGGCATATTTTTAACAAATTTATGGATAACAATCTCACAGAAGTGCCTTTTGTAAGTATAAACAAATCAATCTGAGAGGGTCATACTTTCTGAGGAAATTCCCGAGGGCATTTTCACAAAAATCTTAGATTAGACAAGATTCCACACTTGAACAAAAAGCTCATATGCTCATGTTAAGCTTGTTTTAAGTATAGCAAATCTGCTTGAGGAGGGGTTCATACTTTCTCGGGTTTATAGTACCGTAAATACAACTACTCAGATAGTACAAGGTTTGCAAATATTTGTTATTGTCTTATTATGTGTAGATTGAATTTGTACTGAGATGTCAGTAAATGGCTTTCTGTCAATCTGTGCCAAGTCACATGAACTCTGTTGCCAATGCACTTGTGTCATGTGCTTTACCCCGGAAGAATATAAGAAATCTCCAGAATGTCAGTAGGGAATGAAGCCTTTGACCTTGTCAATATCAAGATGACAAGCTTTGGCAACAGCGACATAAGTAGTTTTTGCTGATACAGCCCCCTTACTGTTCTCTTTGCAGAAAGCTGACAGTTTTACCTTTCGCCTTATGTTGTTTCCTTTTTGGTGCAAACTATTTTCTTCCTGTTGGACATGTACAGTCACAGACATTTCTGGGTTTTTGCAATTTCTAAACTAGCAATGCATGTAACCCACCACACAATTTGTGTTTGATAAAACAGCCAACTGGCATGTTCACTATAAAGTTCTATTATGAATGACAGACTAGCTATAATCAAACCACATCTCTTCTGCAAGTGTGTTGTAACCACCTCTTTCAAATTCCAATCTCTAGATGTCATATTTTCTTCATTGCTGAATTTTATTTATACTTGTGACTAATTACGTGCTTCTTTTGTTTACACTCTTGAGAACAGCATTGAATAATGTATATGCATATTGTGAACATATTTTCTGATGATTCATTTTGAATTTTGCAGTTAGTGATGATTTTGATCCTAATATTTTCAGATTATTTTAATTAATTAATTCTATAATACATTATCAACGTAGGTTTTTAGTGACTTTTCCAAACGTTATGTTTTTTTTTACTTTCTAAAAATTGTTACAGAAAAGATATGAAAGTGAGAAAATTTATTGAAAATGTAACATCATATATATCTGTGGAAAGAGGACATGTTGCAGATTTCAGAAAAAAATGTTAAATTATATCACACTAAAAAGCAGATTTCTTACTTTTTTGTGAGAAAACAGGGGGGAAGAGGTCTCCTGGGAAAACTCCATATGTTTAGGCACTTCCAAGAGGTTTAACAATACGATTGACTTTCAATGGAATCATTACAACCCAGAATTGTCCGTTACTGTACACTGGAATTCTTATGTGATGGTAAGAAATTTTAAGTATTGACATGGTTTGAAAGACAGGAGAGTGAAGATTTGAGAAGGAAGAAATGAAAGATTGCTTAATTTGGTTATTTTAAGAAATTTTTCTGCTACTTTTGGCTAATCACATGATGACTGATTTTCATTTGTTTGTTGTTGATGCACAGAAAGGATAATTGGGACTGGCCTACAATTTAAACAGGGATCCAAACCACTATATGCCTCCATTGGATCTTGAACCTGACACCCCTTGATTACAAGGCAACGGCATTACCACTATGCCATCTGGGAGGCCTGTCGTGGACAGGACCACAAGACATTCCCCTCAGATGATTATTCTGGCTCAGACACCAGAGATTTGTTAGCCTGCAAGAATGCAGATGTGGTGTACTATGCTGCCTTCATGATGTACACTATCGTAGACAAACAATAAGAAATTGAACTGAAAATAGACTGTGATAAACGTGGGAAACATTGAATGAACTCTCAATGTGGAAACATTGAACTTTATGTACGCAATATATTTTGTCTGTTTGCACTTGTGTGTGTGTCTTTTAACTGTTTGCAATGATTTCAGTTGTTGTATATGTTTGAGTACATGTATTGCATTTATATATAACATGTGGCAAAGCAACCTGTGAGGGCAAGAGCCTATCTACTGACTGCCTGCCTCACTCCTGCTTTTCTCAGCTAAGTGGGAAATCCAACCAATTATGGGGTGAGGTGAGGTCATCTTGATGAATCCAAGTAATTCTTGTAGGTTTCCATGACTGGGTTACACTACTCATTCATAGCTCCTCAATTTCCTCATGATGGTGGATGGTCACTGGTCCCATACACTGGCAGAAATCTGTGGAAAAATTGTTACTACAAAAGGTTGTTCGCTTTATATCCGACCATTGTCGATTCGGTGCTGCCACCTGGCATATCATGCTGAAACCATGGGTCTGCTGGCGGGAGCAGTGTTGTGTCTGACCTTGTAGGTGCGTGAGTGTTGGTAGTGAATGTTATCAAATGGCGCCGAAAATCAACCAGTATTGGGAGGGTTACGTAATGGCCCTTTTCCATGCTAAGTTTTCATATGTACGCATTGTGAAACAGTGTCGGGAGAATGGGTTAACACTCGGGGTGACTACTGCAAAAGCTATTGTGGCCCGTTACACACAACAGGCTCTCCTTGCGAAACATTCACCCACGAAAACCACCAGGAGAAGGGCTGCAAGCAAAGTGTCACCCATAGTGCTAAGGGGGATCCGTCGATTGGCGTGTGAAGAAAATCCCCCGACTCAACGTGAAATGGCCCACAGATTTCACCTCGCACTGTCAACTGTGAACAAAAAAATTCGCAAGCGCCTCAGGTTGAAGTGTGTGCGGAAGGCCTGTGTACACCACCTTCTACCACGTCACATTGCCGAACATAAGACGAACTGCAGGAAACTGAATGAAAAGTACCTGGCGGGTTCCAAATGGAAGAAAGTTGTCGCAATGGATGAATCATATGTCCATCTCACTGCTGGTGGTCACATTCGGGTGATCACATACCGTGACATTGACGGCAAGAGGCACAGAAACTTTTTTCGTCAGTGCAGGGAAAGTTTCCCTCGTGGCTTTATGGTTGTGATGGGATTTGAATATGAGGGTGAGTTGATGATACGCAAGGTGGACAAAAACGTAAAGGTGAATGCCAGATACTTCCAAGACTCCATTCTGACACCTATCTATCGGAGAGACATCCCACAATTGTATGGAATGGACGTGAACCAGGTGATGATCCATATGGACAAGGCTTCGAGTCATACCACCAGAACATCACTACGTTTTTTCAGGAAATGGCAGAGGAATTAGGAATTCGTGTCATTCTGTTTGAAGACATTCCTGTGAAAAGCCCAGATGCCAGTCCAATGGATTTTTGCGCATTTGGACTGTTGAAACGACGTCTTCAACATCGCCGCCTGCGCACCCTGGATGGTCTATGGAAAGCTTGCAGGGAGGAGTGGGACAGAATTGCCATGCCTGTCCTGCGCCGGAGCTTTCTGCAATGGAAACTGCGATGCCGTGGCGATAGTCCACAATGCTGGGGGTCCAATAGAACATGATCGGTGGTGGCGGCGTGGTATCTCTTAAGGTGAGTACCCATCAAAAATGGTCGGATATAAAGTGAACAACCTCTGTACACTTTTCCCATGAGACTCAAACCTAAATGCATCCAACAGCTGGATCCCAAAGCTTGCACATTAGACCGCATTGCTAAGGGGTGTGGCATACTGCATTTCTAGTTCAGGAAAAATGCACATCAAAACTGTTTGGTGCATAAATTCATTCACTGTTATGTTGTTATTTCAGAATATGTATATGCGGTGAATTGCTTACTTTTGATACAAATTAAATATGAAAACTTTCAATTGTTTCTGTATGAACATTATTTCAAAGAATGAAAGAGTATTCTTGCTAAACAACCTATGTAGGTGCTCTTACACATTTCGTTGTTGAACAATGCATAACACCATTTTTGTCGGCATCATCAGTATAGAAGGGAATGACCACAAACTGTGACTAAGTGGTTTACAGATTTAGGGTTGACTGGAACTGTTTGCACGTAAGTCATAAGATTCTTGTATCTGAGTCAAATGATTATCTGCATTTGGACCAATTCATCATATCATCATACATCATCCTGCACCATGGCTGTGTGGTCTAAGGCATCATGCTTTAGACCCTGGTTATGGGACGCATGCAGGTTTGAGTCTCCTGGTGGAAGCGTAACAACTTTTCTCCTGAGATTTCGGCCTGTGTATGGAACAGATGGTCACCTACAATCGTGAGGTAATTGGAAGCTTGGAATGAGTAATGTAACTGGGTCAGGAAAACCTACGACGACGAATGGGGGTTTGTTGTGCTGACCACACGTTACCCCGTAACTAGTTGGACGATCTCCCACCTTGGATAAGTGAGTGAGTAGAATCAGGTGGAAATGAGACCAGCAGTCGGTAGGTAGGTCCAGACCCTCAATAGAATGCACTGTGGGTTATTATGTATTTATTTATAGAGAATGAAACATAATGTATGAGAAGAATTCAATATAAGAATTTTGAGTGTCATTTATTTAACTTCATCTTTTAATGGAAATACCAGGTGTGCCGGTTAATAATTCTTAATTGATCTGAAAGAAAACAAGTGTATCTGGGGAGAAAGGTAACAAATGCTTTATTCAAAGTTGCGTATTCAAAGTATGCACCATCGCTAGCTATACATTCTGCCCATCTGTCCATCAAATTGTGGATGCCCTTCCAGAAAAATCGTTCACATTTTGAGGTGCTCCAGTCAGCAAGCCATTGTTCGACATCTTCGTAATTGTTGAAGTGTTGCTGGGACAGTGAGTGAGAAATCGATGAAAACAAGTGGTTGTCTGAAGGGGCTAAGTCTCGTGAGTATGGCGGGTGGGGCAAGAATTCCTAGCCAAGTGCAGAAATAGTGCCTCTGATGCCTTTCGCTGCATGTGATGACGTGTTGTCATGCTGCAAAATCACTTTTCCGTGTCTTGTCGCTCAATCTGGGCGCTTTTCAATCAATGCATGGTTCAAATTGATGAGTTGTTGATGGTAGCGAATGGCATTCACTGTTTCACCTGGTTTCAGAAGCTCATGGTACACCACACCCTTCTGATCCCACCAAATACATAGCATTGTCTTCCTTCCGAAGCGATTCGGTTTTGCGATCGATGTTGAAGGTTGTCCTGGGTCAACCCATGACTTTTTGTGTTTTGGGTTCTCGAAATAGATCCATTTTTCGTCCCCAGTCACTATCCGATGCAATAAAGACTTTCTTTCATGCCGAAAAAGCAACACTTCACACACCGTTTTTCGCTTTTCCATTTGTCTGTTGTTCAGAGGATGTGGGACCCATTTTCCTGCCTTCTGGATCTTTCCCATGGCACGAAGACGATCAGATATGGTTTGAGGACCAACATTTAACTTCTGTGCCAGTTGTTGTTGCATTTGCGTATCATCTTCATCCAACAGTGCTTGCAATTCAGCATCTTGGAATTTTTTCGGCTGGCCCAGGCGATCTTTGTCTTTCAAGTCAAAATCACCACATTTGAATCGTCGAAACCAACGCACACACGCATCTTCTGTTAGGACATTGTCACCGTGCGTTTCCACAAGGAAACGATGGCTTTCACTTGCGTTTTTCTTTTGATTGAACAAGAAAAGCAGGACGTGCCGCACATGCTCTTATTTGGTTTCAAGGTCAACATGTTTCCCACACAAACCCTATATCACGATCACTCGCACTCGGTTACACATCCACGGCGTTTTGACAGGTACTGTCCTGGCAACACACTGACGTAACAGTTGAGACTGTGCACCAACACTTTGCTTCCAGCGCCATCCAGCGACGAAATTCAGAATTATTAACAGGCACACCTGGTATAGGTATGGTCATGAATGAAGCAGATTTTCTTAAGAGAAAAACAGTATTAGAAGAAAGAGAGAGGTTTAGAACACAGCATTTAATATGTAGAAATTTAAGCGAAAATTGCAGGCTTGGCCAGGACTTGAACCCTATTTTTTCTGGCATACAGTATCATTGTCTCTATCAGTGCTACCACTATAGGATCTGTTGCTTTGGAAAAAACTGTTGACATGAACGTTTTCTCCCAGTATAGAGACATTGTATCGGTATGCCAGAGACCCTGGGTTCAAGTCCTGGTCGAGCGAGTATTTTTTGTTGAAAATTCTACATAGTATATCTTCTGGGTGTGTTAAATCTTAGTGTAACAGTATTTAGTGTCTGAAAATGGAAATTTTATTTATTAAAGATATTCTATTTTTTTTTTTTTTTTTTTTTTTTTTTTTTTTTTTTTTTTTTTTTTTTTTTTTTGCAGGTGTGCTGGCAATAAGAAAACGGAAATTTCTTCAGTTGCTTCATCAAAGACCAAAAAAATAGGTCGGCGTTTTAGTTGTAGCACTTGTGGAAAAACATTTCAGAAGAAATCTTTTCTCCTAGTACATGAAAGAATACACACAGGTGTTCGACCGTTTTCTTGCAATCTTTGTGGTAAGTCATTTATTCGGAAATATGATCTTACAGCCCATGGAAGTATTCATTCAGAAGACCGCCCCTACAGCTGCAATACTTGTGGAAAATCATTTAAGAGAAAATATGATTTTTCATTCCATGCAAGAATACACACTGGAGTGCGTGCATTTTGTTGTAGTCATTGTGGAAAGTCATTTCTGAAGAAAAATAGTCTTTCTAAGCATCAAACTATGCATTCAGATGCTCGTCCTTACATTTGCAGCACCTGTGGAAAGTCATTTAAGAGAAATCTTTGTCTTACAAAACATGAAAGAATACACATGGGTGTTCGACCATTTTCTTGTGATTTTTGTGGGAAGTCGTTCATTCTGAAAAGTGGTATTGCAAGGCATATAAAAACTCATTCAGAAGATTGCCCCTACAGTTGCAATACTTGTGGAAAGTAATTTAAGAGAAAAATTTATCTTGCAAGACACATAAAAATTCACACGGTAGTACATACATTTTGCTGTAGTCTTTGCAGAAAGTCATTTGCTAACAAAAATGATCTTTCTAAGCATGAGGCTATACATTCAGAAGCTCTCTTCTACATTTGTGACACCTGTGGAAAGTCATGTAAGCAAAATATTCACCTTACACAACATAAAAGAATACACTGAGATATTCAACCTTTTTTTTTAGCAGTCATTGTGAGAAGTCATTCATTCAGGCATGTGCTTTTAGAAGCCATGAAATAATTCATTCAGAAGATCGCCCCTACAATTGACTTGTGGAAAATCATTTAAGAGAAAACATGATCTTCGAAAAGATGGAAAAGTGCACACAGGTATTCCCCTATTTTCTTGTGGTCTTTGTGAAAAATAATTTCCTGAAAAAGATCACCTTACGATCCATGAAAGGACACACTAGGAGATCATCATCCATATTGTTGCAAAACTTGTGGAAAATCATGATGAAAGGAAAGTACTTTCTAAACATGAAAAAGAACATTAAAGAATTCGTCCATTTAGATGTAACCTTTGTTTTCCACCGTACAGGGTGACTACAAGTCTGGAAATCATGGAAAAGTCCTGGAATTTACTACTTCTAGAAATGACATGGAAATTTACTGGATCTAAAAAAAGTAAACATTTTGTTAGTGGTGTTATGATCAAGTGCATTAAAAGTTGATTTTTGAACAAATAAAATCAAAACAAGCAAGAAAGTTTCCTGAATGCCCAACAGATAACAGGCCATGCATTGTGAGAGGTTAGTGCTCATCCTTGAGAGATGCATGACGTGACAAACTTATGCAACAGGCAGCACTCCACGACAACTCACAATAGCGCCGTAATAGCGATTGAAGATTGCGGCTCTTATTCCAGTTCCCGCCAACTGTGAGGTTCGATCGGTGATAAAGGTTTTGAACACACAAGGCATAGCACCGATCAAAATGTGGTACCATGATGATGGCGACGAGTTTCTGGACCCGATCATCAAAGGTGATGAAACATGGGTCACACACTTTACCCCAGAAACCAAGCAGCAGTCTACGCATTGGCGTCACAGTGGATCTCCATGCAAGACGAAATTCAAACAGACTGTGTCGGCGCGGAAAGTGCTGTGCACTGCATTCTGGAACAGTCAGGGCATTCTGTTCATAGAGTTCTTGGCCAGAGGTGAGATGGTGAACACCGAATAGTACTGTGAAACACTATGGAAGTTGCAACGGTCCATTCAGAACAACAGCGTGGGATGCTCAGTGCTAGTGTTGCCATGCTGCACAATAACGCTCGGCCATATACAGCTCAGCGCACAACAGATCTTCTGCTTGAATTCCGCTCGGAATCAACCCTATAACCCGGATCTTGCTCCCAGTGATTACCATCTTTCTTGCACCTCAAGAAATTCCTGTCTGGTCAGCATTTGCAAGGTGACGAGAAGGTGAAGACAGCTGTCACACACTGGTTCTGATCCCAGGCGGCAGATTTCTACGACACAAGGTTACAAAAGTTGATCCCACGGTACGACAAATGTCTCAATTTCGGTGAGGACTGTGTTGAAAAATAGCTGAACAATTGCTGTATCTGTTCCAAGAAAAATTTCCATGGCAATTGTGCTTATTTGTGTAGACGGCCCCAGTGAAACTTACTTTCTGGATGGGCCTCGTACTACAGTAAGTGGCTGTCGGCATTTTCCACTTTGTTGTTGTAATTTTTGGGTCGTGCTTGGTTGATAGGATTAATGGAAATATTACTATGAGAATTATTATGTAAAAGCTCAGCCCTGATGCTCCTATCAACAGTCAAATTTCCTTTCAACTTGGTTAACTGTGATTTGAAGGCCATTTTAGAGGAAAGTATGTTTCTTATATTTATGCCATGACCAAAATGCTACCGTGTAAACTGAAAAATCGTATGGCATTTCTCAAGGTTAGAATTGGTTCTACTTCCGTGGCATTTTTTGTGGTAGCCATACATCCCATATGTTGTTTACATCTCACTCGACTGCCATTTCATCTGCGCTCATGACCTAGAGCATGCTTCTGATTGGTTATGCTACTATGACAAACTAAGGGTTGGCCATACATCCCAAATCCAAGCTGATCTTGTATAATAACCACTCAGCAGAATCCGGCACAAAATCAGAAAACAATTTGAATAATTATAAAAATATTATAAAAAATAATTATTTAAATACTTGAGTCTCATAATCTAGTATTTATGACCAAACAACTGAGGCGCTCAGAATAATAGGGGCAGATCCAAACCAAAGTTCATTTTGAGAAAAATGACATTATCTGTTTAATTTCAAAACTCAGGAGATTTTTAACATTATGATGTAATTTTTTAGGTTCTTTTAAATATGGTTTTTCAAGTCTATCTGCAAATTCTTGAACCATTGTGGTTAATAGTTTCACAGATTTTGTGCTCTTTACTACGAAAAAATATACACAAGTGGAAAAATGGGGTAGAACTTATTTATTGAGTTTACCTTTATTTAACATGTTGTATCAGGGTGGCTACTCTAGGACTATGAAAAAATTCAAGTATAATTCCCGGTTTTCCAAAAGTTCTAGGCTATAAGCACATGTTTTCTGTGTTTCACCTTACGTATTACCGCCCCTCTCAACACCCACACAAATACAGTAACAATATAAAGGGTCTGTGTGATTCCAATGTATTCAAAATTTCTAATTCAATTTAATTAAACGGTATATTTAAAACATTTAATTTGAGGTCCGTAGTTTACATTTGCCATTTCACATACTCAGACTCGAAATACATCTACAAACACAAGTCACAAATGTTACAGTATACACCGTGTTCCAAAATGAATATCGGGGTTTTAATTAAGTGTATATTCTATTACATATACATTACAGAAATGAAACATACCTTAAAAGGAAGGGTAACTCAAACAGTTTTTTGTCACAAGTTACAAGTGTTCAATGTGGGATCCCCTTGTGACACGGCACACATCTAGTCTGTAGGCAATTTCTTCTCACACTGAAGCTAGCATGTCTGTTGTAACAGACTCCACAGCTGCATCAATCCCGCGTTGCAATTCAGGGAGGTCGGCAGGTAGTGGTGGCACTTATACACTATCCTTTACTTACCCCCACAAAAAGAAATCACAGGGGGTGAGGTCGGGAGATCTTGGGGGCCATTGCAGAAGAGCCACGGCATCCTCACAATGACGACAGATACATCGTTGGGGAAAAACAGCATTCAACCAATTCCGTCCTTCACGATGAAAGTGTGGGGGCAGATGCCAGATGATTTTTCTTTTTTGCTAACGATCCAGTTGAGGGTAGAACCATTGCTGGAGCATGTCCAAATACGCAGTACCAGTGATAGTGTTTTCCACAAAGAAGAAAGGTCCATACACTTGTTCTTTGGATAGAGCACAAAAGACGTTCACTTTTGGTGAATGCCTCATGTGCTGCACTGTTTGGTGTGGATTTTCGTATTCACTCGTCCACTAAGATGAAGTGAGACTTCATCACTAAACTTCACACTTGTAAGAAAATCATCTTCCATGTCCAGTACATTTTTGCAGAAGTTGGCACGGGTCACATTATCTTCAGGTTTTAGGGCCTGTAACAGATGTAGACGGTACAGCCTCATGTGCAATCTCTTTCGTAACACCCTCCAAACAGTGGTGGACGGCATTGACAGTTCTCAACTCGCCCGCTTTACAGATTTCCTGGGACTCCCACCAAAACTTGCTCTGACCTGTTCCACTTGCTCATCTGGTAGACGTGGTCTTCCGGAGCTCTTCCCTTTGCACAGGCATCCCGTATTTCTAAATTGGTTGTACCATCTTCGGATGTTGTTATCCGATGGGGGATCACATCCATATTCCCGCCGAAAAGTACGTTGCGCTCCAATTGCTGAGTTACACCTTGCGAATTCCAAGAGACAAAGGCTTTATTCTCAGGAGTCATCTCCATCTTTACTACTAGCACCGTGTTGCGGCGGAGTTACGAAACATCATCTGCGAAGTAGAAACAAAAACTGTTTGAGTTACCTTTCCTTTTAAGGTATGTTTCATTTCTGTAATGTATATGTAATAGAAGATATACTTCATTGAAACCCCGATATTCATTTTGGAACACCCTGTATATTCTAATCTGCGAGAAATTGTTAATTGTGTAAGAGTTTCAAACTCAAATCTGCCCAGTCATCTTCAAAATATCTTATCTTGCAATAATCTTTGATCTGTCAAATTACTCTATAAAGACACTAACAAAGTAAATAGATCGAGAGATTTCTGTTTCAATTTTCACACAATATTATTTTCCTTCCTCGATAAAAATATATAAACTAAACTGAAAAACTCGCCTTGGGGCATTTATAAATATGTATAAACTCAATGAGATTTGGATTAATAAACATTGTAATTTTTCACGTCTACGGAGATAAATTCAAGCAGAATTCACACATAATTCCCGGAGCCAATAATTCACGCATAATTTCCAGAATTCAAGGAATTCGATATGAGTAGCCACCCTGTGTATTAATCCAGCTCCATTCCCAGATTTTCACATTCTTCAACACCAACACCATCATGAACAAGATTTTTATAAAAATCATGATAGACAGGTGGTATATATTTCAATAGTTGCATCAGGTCATTGTATTTAGCTTTCTTAATTTTTCTCTGATCACTGTACTTCTGCTGTAACTTAAACAATGAAACATCTAAAGTGTTAACTCGTTTCCTAAAATTAACTGTTTGATACACGTCAATGTCAGAATAAGATAAACTAAATTTTACAATATCAGGATTATAAACTTGGTCCCTTACATTAAAAGAGGAACACAAATTGAGAGTATTTGAAAATAAGATCCTTAGGAAAATATTTGGACCTAAAAGGGATGAGGAGACAGGTGAGTGGAGAAGGTTACATAATTTAGAACTACATAATTTGTATTCATGTCCAGATATTATTAGAATAATTAAATCAAGAAGACTTAGGTGGGCAGGCCATGTGGCACGAATGGGAGAGGAAAGAAGAGTTCACAGGATTCTTGTTGGGAAACCTGATGGTAAGAGACCTGTAGGAAGGCCAAGACGAAGATGGAGGGACAACGTTGAGATGGACCTAAAGGAAATTGGTAGAGATGGAAAAGAGTATATAGATCTTGCTCAAGATAGGGAAAGATGGAAGGCATGTGTTGCTGCAGCCATGAACCTTCGGGTTTAAGAAGACTAGAGAGTTAGTTAGTTAGTTAAACTAAATTTTACAATATCAGGATTATCATGCTCCACAATAATAGAAGTAACTTTACGTAAAAGCAGAGGAGCACCATCAACATCTTTTTTTCTGATGACAAAGTTTGAACGAATACCATTTTGAATATCAACAAAATCTTCCCTGTTCATTTTATTAATAGTGAAAGGGTTTTTTACTCTTGCTGCTTCAATGACATCATACCATTGGTTGGGGCAATATACACACTGTATCTTCCTTTTCTTCTTCTCAATAGCTGCAAAGTCCCTATCCGAAGCCTGTATGAGTGTCCTGGTACGAAAAATCTGTGTTATTGAATCAAAAACCTTCATTTTTACTAAGTAATCCAAAGAGCAACAATATGATTTTTTTTTTTTTTGTCCAGCACAAGAATCAGTCCATATGATCAGGTTATTAACATTGAACTTTGATTTCAGCTGAGGCAAAACCTTTAAGAAGCAAGAACTGATTTCATCACTGCCACGCGAAGCCACATTTTCAGACCATACATTCATAACTGCACTGTAATCATTTAACACATGAATACCAAAGTTACATGTCCATAGCTGACGCATGTAAAACACTGTTTCTGTAGAAATATGAGGTGTGGGAAGAGCTTGTTGAAGATCATCAGTAAGAAGTAGTACACCACTATTTTCGCTTTTACACAACTGAATGTCTTGTCATATTTGTGTCCTCGCTGCTGCCGCTTGAGCTAAATGCAGTTGTTTTGTAACTGTAGGTTCAGGGCTGTGCACATACTCATCACATAACTTGCAATTGTCTGTTAAAGGTAACTTAAAGCCCATGTTGAAGCATGTATTGAACACCTCACAATATGTATGAAGCTTTACGGGTATTACTTTTTGCTGATGAGAATCTGTACCATTATCAGTAGATTTTTCACTGTATTCTTTAACATAAAGTCTCTACATTTCCTCAACGGAGTGGACAGTAGATATGTATGTTTTATTAGGGTTTTTAGACCTACTGTAATGTGAAGTGTATATTGGAAAGCTGTGAATGTGCTCTTTCACAGATTCTTTGGCTTCAACACTAATCTTAAGTGGTCTGTTTGTATCCCGTCCTCTCCTATCATTAGTAGGCATTAGTGCATTGGGTTGCACAGCTGAAGGGGATGCGCAAACATGTTCTTCTGTAAAGAAAGGAAAGAAGCTATTGATGAATACTATCATCTGCAATAGTAGCTTTTTTGGGTACTTTAGTATTATATGGACTACCTTTTAGCATTATACGGACTACCTCATTTGAGACTCAGATTAGGTTAGGCTAGATTACCAATCGTAATCTAGCCTAACCTAACCTAACTTAACCTGAGTCTAAAATGAGGTAGTCCGTATAATACTAAAGTACCCTTTTTTGGTATGTGCTACGCTAATGTATGAAAATCATTAGTGTACCACATATTAATGATTATTATTTATTATATTAATAATTTTAATTTAATAGTATTAAAATTATTATTTAATATTAAATATATTATTCATAAAGACTGCAGGCAACATAAAAAATCAGTAAAACATACGTCGAATTGCATTCTGTTATAGTGTGTAAACAAGCAATGTAAAACATAACCTCACTAGGTAACGTAATTTTTAAACACATAAACCACTTACCTCGCACCAGTCCTGATGTGATGTACAGTAATACCAAATAAGTTAAGGAACGCCTTCGGACACAGTGGCTTTGCTTCATTCTTCACCGTAATATGATACTTATAGGTAAACTTGCGCCTACTTTCGTCTCTGATTATTCGGTTCTTTTTGTATGCCGTTCGAGGTTCATTTTTCTCGATTAAATTAAACAAATAGGCATTCTGCTTATTATAATCACCAAAGTTATAAAACTCTAAAAACAATGTGTCCTTCACATTGCCAGACAAACATTGAAACACACAAGTTGAATCAGGAAAGTTACAGCACTTCTCTAATGGTTGACGTCTTTTTTCTGGAACCACAGTTAAAGTTTTTGTTACATATGACTTGCCACTGTTTCTGCATAACTTCTGTTTGTTTATTACCCATTCAGTTGAGTTTTTCACTAGTTTTTGACCTTTTTTCAGAGATTCTGGCATAACAACACACTCAGTCACGGACGCTGCCATATTGTCTACAATGCCACCGAACTCGTAGTGGACATAAACAAAAGCATGCACAGTTGGGATATGTTATTTTTCCACTGATAATATTTTAATTTTCCTTATGGACGAATTTTAAAGGTGGAATATGAGAGTTCTGGCATATCCCAATTCTTTTGATACTTCAGCATATGAAAGGTAGGTGGCAGCAGTATACCGTCATACTTTTATCTCAAAATTCAAGGTCGGTTGGGATCTGCTGTTATTATTCTGAGCACCTCAACTCATGCCTCAGCAGGACAGGACCCTTGATCTAATCAGGGATCCAGAAATTTCCTGTTGTCGGAAGGTGCTTGGTGCTTGAGCTGCACAGCTATTGTTATGCCACAGGTTCAATGGACTTTCTGTATTATGTGGACTGAAATATTGATCTGTAAAATGTTTGCCAGTACAGTCCTTATCCCGTTTTATGCTCTCTGAGAGGGAATAAGAGTGGGTTAGGTGATTTTTTTAAATTCAGGACTAAATGCTACACGAGAAAGGCTAACCCATGCACCAAGCCACCAACGTTTAGGCCCTCGATTTGCACCAGGTAAACTAGTTCATGAGGACCATGTGGTCCGTAAACTTCCAGCAGCCCAGAAGGGCAGGATAGATTTGCCCAAGACAAAGAAAATAGCCAGGTTATACAGAAACACTATTATTACTACCACTCATATATATAGGTACTGTTTCTTGTTTATGAGATTAATGCTGCAAGCATTTTAGTGTTTTAACAAACATTTAAGATCTGTATCTTAATGTTATTCACTCTTGTAGATATGATCTGGTCCCTTCCCATGGACTTAACCACACAAGTCAGGCATTTTTGGCTTTTCTCTTGAGCACATGGTTGCACGCAACCTTCCAACACTGAGGATCACATACTCTTCCTTTGGAAACACATTCAATACTGGGCTGAGAGACAAAGCTCCCAGAATAAAGGAAATGAACCTCTGCCATGACGTCAGAACCTCTGATTGGGCTTTTTGTTGAATATAACGTTTTAGGACAAACAATTGCCGGAAAACACGAAGTAGATGTGAACTTACTTTATGAAACTTGGAGTACATGACACATTTATGCAATTTCAGTTTGATAAATGTGCACAAATTGCATTATTTTTTTTCAATTTCCCATAAGGAAATACATAAATAAGCACAGAATGGTTATGCGACTTGTGGGTAGCACAAACGAAAATGGCCATTATGATGCATACTAACGTAATGCTCAATCCTTTTATGACTAAGCTAGAGAGGGTTTTTCTCTCAAAAGTCACTTGCACAGACCAAAATGATTGTTTAAAAGACTCATGTATTATCAACGGCGAAAGATATGGCCGCGGCAGCCAGTATAGTTCGCCACTTGGCCACTAGATGCCTCTGTTGGAAAATTGCCTCAGGCTGACGGGGAGGGCTAGTTCGCGTGGGTGTTTGAATCCTCAGCACAGTTGGGTTCCTTCCCCTCGTCAGAAGGTCCCGTAGCTGTCTGTCACTGCTTGAATTATTGTATCTTTCCCCGGAAAGAAACCAAGAAAGACGGAAAACCATCAGTTTGTGTATGTTTGAGTGTAGAGAAGCAGAGCATATTTACCGTAAATTGGAACCAGTTACACAGTAACTTTTGTCTCTACATCTACCGCCAAGGATGTATGTCCGGAGTCCAGACCTCCCCTTCCCCTGAAAGACTACCAAATACAAAATTTAAATAATGAAAATAATGAGAACATAAAATAACTCAAATTAAATAATGAAAATATGGTTGTTGTTTAATCGAGGGTTATTTATATCCATCAAACTTACTGGAAAGCAAGGATTATATTGGTGTCATACAACTTTGAATGACAGTACCAAAGAAGATTTATGCAAGCATTATTACTACTTGCATAACATGCATAAAATATTACCAGGAATTTTACTTTCGTCAACTGGATCTAACATCCTTTTCTGATACTGAATAAATATTATATATTCTTTATCTATTTCACATTAATTTCCTTGCCACAGCAGTTTCTATTTTTTTTACAAATTTTGACGACCTTAACTACACGTAAGCTATCTAATGAATATGTGATGTTATATCACTGTCATTATACCACCTTTTTACCTTTTCATGTAATAAAAATATATTAATTAGAGTATTTTAATTAATTTAATATATTTATACTTATTTAAATTTAACATTATTAATATTATTATTTTGAGACATTAGGTTAAGACCCCTCCGAAATATATTTCTAAATACGTGCCTGCCTACTGCGTTCGATTTGAATAAAATGTTGAAAAGGCCGGAAGGGGGGTAGCGCTTCCTCTTTTTACATATCAACAATTTTCCCTCACATGTAGTACTTTGTGAGTCAACGGCGCAGGTAGGAAATGCATGTATACACACACACATGCATACATAATTGATGATTCGCAAAGAAACTTCATTAAATTCCCATGCTTGTTCCCCTCAAAAATCACATCCTCTCCCAATTACAATACTGTTGTTGTTGCTTACGTGTGTGTGGTTCATAAAACATCACTACTTCCAAGCATAAACTTGATATGACTTTTACAGAAACATTTGTTTTTCGAGTGGAACGATTATGAAAAGGTTTACTGTTTCTTTGCAAATCTTCAATTAATGTCAAAATTAGTATAAAAACATAATTTTGGCTGACTTGCTAACTTGAGATTTAAAGACAAATTATTACTTCGAATTCTTCATTAAAAACAAAAAAAGTGATATAAAATATAGAAGGACAAAATTCTTGGCTTGGTTGAGAATTAAATTAGAGGTGTACAGGTTAGGAAAGGGGAGGGAGAATTCCCTGGCTTATTCCTTATCAGCGCGAACCCTGCCTCCTTCGTTCTACATTCCATCCAAAATTTCCTCTTAGTTTCAGATATATTTTGCCTCCCCTATAGCGTAATGGTGTAGGTGACCCTCGTAGTGTCAAAAGATCCTGAGTTTGGTGCCTGGTATATGCCCAATAGTTCAATCCCACTATAAATGTAGGTTCAGTCCCAATTAGCCTATCTGTACATAAAGTAGACTTATAAAAAAACCCAAACTCAAGATACTGAAACGACCAGCATAGGGTTGGCAGTGCCAAATCAATATTAGGAAACAAAAACTCATCTTCAGGGGTTCTCACTTTTTTGCCCTTAGATGAGCATCACCCCCCCCCCCCCCTCCCTCTGAAATATAATTCTGCCTGCTGTCCTGCATCGTGACCGTGCGGTCTAAGGCGTCATGCTTTGGGCTCCAGCTACGGGATGCGTGCCTGTTCGAGTCTCCTGGGAGAAGCTTAACAATTTTTCTCCTGATATTGCCAGTCTATAGGACCGGCCAAGGAAATTAGGGAACTACAAATGACTAGCGTAACCCAGTCACGGAAACCTTCAACAATGACTGGGGTTTCGTCGTGCTGACCACACGTCACCCCGTAACTGGTTGGAGTGTGAGTGAGACTGCAATCGGTAGGTGGCCCTGGCCTTCAAGGGCTGTTGCGCCACAGATTTACTTACGTATATTGGCGTAGCCAGGTGTGGGCCCACAGCAGCTTGGCCTCTCCTCGAAATTCTGTCAATTTATTTTGACCAATTCACGGGGGATTTTTTAAGAGTACTTTGTAACACGTATAGTGCTGATCTTGAAGATCATACTATCATTAGTTGGACTGAAATTTCACTTTGTAAGCAATCAACCAACATTGGGAAAAATCACAATGGGAGAGAACAACGAATGTGATGCAGGAACTTGTTTAGTGCAACAGGTCATATGTTTCAACAAGGGATACACGTCACCACTGAGAGTTTGTCCCCTTGGCAGATTAGCCGGCCTCCGTGGCAAAGTGGTTCTCTCATTTCGCTACGAGGCCAGTGGTCCCGGGTTCGAATCCCAGTTTGAGCATACGTGTCCTCTCAGTTTCATCATATCATCATTAGCCAAGAGTGGCAGAAAGGAGAAGTAAAATAAACAAAATCAATCAATCAACCTAGGCCGATTAAAGCTGCTGTGAACTCCAACGATGAGAACTGTTCAAAGGGACTTAATTCAGATCATAACAAAGAAAACTACTTCATCAAAGTGTAAGTTCAATATTAAACTATTGTTTCCTGATATCATTGCTACTACTGTACATTTTGTTACATTGTTTTGTCCGTCTTTCTTTCATTTTCAGTTTTTCCATATGTTATTACGCATATCCACGTTTCCTTTTTTTAAATTCCAGGTAGTCTCGCTCCGGTCCATCTCTAATTATTATCGGGACTCTATTTGTTAATAGTTGAAATAATAATTGTTACTAACTTTTGCCTTATTATTATTATTATTATTATATATCGATTTTGTATAAAAAAACGCCCCCTTCCAAATAATTAGCATCTGCCTCGTTACCACTGGATTTATCAAATTTGGGTCCCTAGGCTATGCTTTTTTGGCCCTGCCGACATTTATTATTACAATTATTATTATAATTTTTATTATTATTATTATCAGTTATGGTACTTCACTTCTACTAATTGCATGCTAAGCAGGCCATAGCCAGGCAGGGGCCAGGGGGGCTCAGCACCCCCTGACATCATCGTTAGCACCTGGTCATTAGGTAAAATTATTGTATAATTTGTTTGTAGTGACAAGTGAAAATAAAAATGTAGACAGCGGATATTATGTGGTCATAACTTGATGAAAGGACAAATTCACAGAACGAAGATCAGCTATCACATTTCCTTCACCTTGTTTATGAACTGAAGTCTAATTAGCGAAAAGTACAGGGTGTCTACAAATGACCGATATCAGTTTCATGATGTTACTGTACATGTATTATTGAACGTATCATGAAGTAACTTAGCAGTATTGTAGAGAAACTCAACAAGTTTCGTGACACATTACAAGTCATGGGAGTTTTCTGTTCGCCATGGTGCCGTTGAGCATATTCGTGACTTTCCGGAACTCGATGCTTTGCGTGCAATCTCAAAATTTAGAGTTTACAGCGCCTTCTTCTTCAGCGAATAACAATTACAGAATACGGGTATCTTGACATGTTAGAAAATTTGCTCATGTCACAGTTGTAGACAGGCATAGAAAACTTTATCCACCAGTTGGATGGTGCTCCGCCCCAGTTCTATTACGATGTCCACAAAATCTTAACCACCAGAGTATCAAACCAATGAGTCAGTCGTTGTGGAAATGATGATCAACAACTGCTGTCATTGACTCACGGTGACTGTTTTGTGTGTGGGGTTATGTGAAGGATCTAGTGTTTGTGCCTCCATTACCGAGTGATGTAGCAATGCTTCATCGCGTTTGGGAAGAACTTGATTATAAAGTTTATGTCTGCAGAATCATGAAGAGGGGGCATATCAAACACTTGTAATGTGTCACAAAACTTGAGTTTCTCTACAAAACTGTAAAGTTAGTTCACAATATGTTCAATAATATACGCACAGTATCATTGTGAAACTACTTCGATACCCTGTATTTAGTAGGTTGTATAGAGTTTAGAAAGTTCTTGCATAGCAGGGCCATAGCCAGGCTGAGCTCCCCCTTGACATTAGGTAAAACTATTTTGTATAATTTGTTTGCAGTGAAGAGTGAAAATGTAGACACCAGATATTATTTTGTTCACAGCTTGATTGAAGGATAAACTCACAGAACATAAACTTCATCTTGTTTATGAGCTGAAGTCAAAGTAGCGGCAAGTATTTAGAAGATTCTCTAGACTATAGAATGTTCTTTCACAGAGGAGCTTCTTTATCCATACCTTTGCTGTCCCTGTTGCGGTCTCCTGTTTAGACAGAAATCTGTGACTTTGACGTCATCATCCACATTCCTTCCATATTCTAAATTTTATATTAACTTAATGCCCCCCCCCCCCACACACACACACACACAAATAATTTACTTCATTTAACACTGTTAAACTTTTGAAAAATGGACTTGGTTTACAAAGCCTCCCCCTGGAGATCAATTCTAGCTATGAGCCTGATGCTCTGTATTAATAATACTTGTGAACTTTAAAGTGTAGACACATCTGATTAAAAATTATCCATTAAACTTTGATAAACAATACATTTTTATATAACAAGAGAACACTCACCTAAAACTGTTTCCTTCTGGTTTTTATGGAAGCAAACTGATGAATGAGAGACAAAGTCAATTTCTTGCAGGACATTAGCATTCGCTGTTGTTATATATTAGTGGAAGTTATGAAGCCATGGGCTGAAACAGCCATATATATTATTGTTGTTATAGTTACTTGTTGTTGATTTTTTTTATACATGTGTTATGGAGTTAATATAAAAATGTTCGAACCCAAGTGTTTCATTGAATAAGTTCTTTGAATCAATACACGATAAGTGGCGACGAGGATGGGATACATTTGTAAGATTAACAATTAATAAGATTATTATAGTTGAATAGAAGATGAAAATCTTAGAAGTTCGAAAATGAATACATTGCCATTCTTCGAGTCCTATGAGGTAGGAAGTAATATTAAAGCTTATGTACGAAGATTTGATTCATTTTTAAAAGCACAAGAAGTTAAAGAAGATAAAAAGGTTCATTTATTGTTATCAGTGATTGGAAATAATGCGTATGAGGCATTGTTATCAATCCTGACATTAGTTGTCGGGACTGTGCAGAAGCAGTTTCTTGGATACTAAAGAAACTTGGACAACCTGTGATGACTAACCTTTACTACAACACAGTGAAGATGCTCCTTGAAAGGATATCATCCGTAATGGTGGACAGAGAAGCTTTATCGTTTTTAGTGGGCTATGTTGAAGAATGTTTGAAAGGAGGAGATCTCATCGATGACATTGGCTTAAACCCAGACACAGCAGGCGAAAGGGGGTTAAGGCTTCTCTTTGTTTTGTCCTTTGTATTTCCATCACATTTTCTTAACGAAGGCATTCTTTCACATTTCTGGACTTGAGGAAGGTACATTAAAAAGGAAGTTAATTATGGAGACTCCAAAGACGTACAAAGATGTTTGTGACTACATTAAAAATCATGAAGTACTAGACAGATTTGGTAGCCATATTCAGCAAGACTCAAAAATCAACAAAGTTAACACATACACACCAAGAAGTATGTACAAGAGCAAATTAGAGGTAAAGAAATGTTATAAAGGACAATTGTAACAGGATAGGTCCTGGCGAGGCCTTTTTGCAAGTTCACTGGCCAGTTTTTCCATCTTGACTGCCGCTGTCTTTTGATTTGGGATCACTTAGTACAGAGTCTCTTCCAGTGGCATAGCGTGATTCTATGAAAGGTGTAAGGCTTCCTTAGATAAATCTGATCTGAATATTGGATAAAGAAAACCCAAAGATATTTTAAGTAAATACGAGAATCTAAGTCTTGCATGGGCATACTCAATTTCAAACACAGAATGCACACACTCTATGTTAACAATAATAGCATATGCGTGTATTACTTAATGAAAATTCTCATTTATACTGTAACTCGATCCGACGATCCTTTAGCCTGAACACCTCAAACACGTCGTCGTAGAATCGGGAGTTTCTGGTCAATGTCTTTGGCAGCTCCTTTTCAATGGATATCAGTCCCAAGTCAGATTTCCTTGCCTGAGTCCGTGTGCTGCGTTGAAATGTATGAATCCTCTTCAGTGCAGAAAACGACCTTTCCACCGACGAGCTTGAGGCAGGAACAGTGGGGAAGAATTCTGTTTGTTTGTACACTTGTTCAACAGCTTCATTCAAATGGGTAGTACGCAAGTACTCATGAAGTTCAAACACACTCTAAACTCGATATTCGGCTTCAGAATAAATTACCTGTAGCTCAGCTTTCAACTAGTAGCAATTGACAAATTTCGCATACAGCTTAGTTAAGGACACATGTCATATTTTTATTCTTATTATTCTTTTTCTTACACTAAAAAGCCATTTGAGGGAAATGCTTAGGATACAATTCGCAAATGCAAATGCATTCGAGAATATTACGCCCGACCCTGTGGCCGAGTGGTTAGCACATCGCGCTGCGAAGCCAAGGGTCCCGGGTTCGAATCCCGGTCGGGCTTGGTTGTTTGTGAATGTCCATTCATCAATTTCATCACTCATCCCCATCTTCGCAAATTAGCCAAGAGGCACAAAACGCGAAGTAAAATAAACTAAATCAATCAATCAATCAATGAATTCGAGAATATTACTCATTATCATGGTTACGATATTTGCGTACATTTTGAAAAGCATATCAAGCAACTTAGTCAAAGAAAAAGGTAAAACAAATCTGTAAATCATAATGCTAAGTATTACGCGTATGCTTTTAATATTACGGGCAAGTGGGATGCAGGCGCCTAACTTTGCGGACGCTGCCGGATCTAGGATTGCCAGGCATTCCTCCTCGCTGCTTCTAATGAAGGTAATATCCAATATTAAACCATCTCTTTGTGAACTTAATAGTTAGTTTACACATTTAAAATGACACCCGTTTTGTTAGCTACACCTACCGTCAAGCATTGTTGAAACAACACGCGAGTCGATTTTTTTGGTTCTCTTCCGACCGTGGCAAACAGACGCAGCGGGGACAAAAATCTCGCCAGTTAGTAATGCGCATTACAGTGCATCAGAATCGGGGCGCCCTGTCATTGGTTGAGTAGATACTACATAAGCAAACACACCCATCATGGGCGAGTCCAAATCATTTCTTCCATTCACTCGCACGTAAGTCCTCTCATGAAGCCTTACAGAGAAACAACTCGAATCAAAACAAGTCCTCAATTGTTTCGTTAAAAGTTCTACTTGAAGTCTGATGTGTGTTCAAGCGATAAATATGGGAATGAAATACTTTTTCTTCAATAATTTCAACTTGTAAGGTGGACTTACAAGCCTTACGTGGGCACTACGCCGCTGGTCTCTTCAGCCGCAAGCACTTTTCTGGCCGTTCTGAGCAGGAACGAAACATGCACCAAGAGGATAGGTCCGTGCTAAAGCTGTGTAAAGCATTGAAATTAGTAGAGATCGTTGGGGTTAAATATACGCTGTCTTAGAGGTTACTTTTGTTCATCATTTAAAACTGCAGAAACTCTGAAGAAGAAGTCATTGTTAAAATAGATCCACTTATTTTTCTTTATTGACAGTTTTGACTAATAAGTATAAGAAAACATATGGTTTCACAATGAAATATCATGAGAAATGAATACGTTGCCATTCTTCGAATCTTATGAGGTAGGAAGTAATATTAAAGCTTATGTACGAAGAATTGATTCATTTTTAAAAGCACAAGAAGTTAAAGAAGATAAAAAGGTTCTTTTATTGTTATCAGTGATTGGAAATAATGCGTATGAGGCATTGTATATTAAATTAGCTCCAAATGATCCTAGTAGTTTTCCTGTCAAACATATATGAAAATGTTTTATACCTTCCACTACTGCCAAACTTTCCTTGTCAGCTTGAAAGTAACTTTTTTGACTATCTGTTAAAGTAGCTGAAAAACATGCAATAGGTTTCAGCACTCCTTCTATTCCATGTGTCAACTGACAACCTATCCCATATCCACTTGCATCCGTGACTAAAACTAATGGCATTCGAGTGTCAAATGCTACTAAAACAGGTGCAGAAACTAATAGCTGCTTAACTAGCTGAAACTCCCTCTCACATTCTTCGTTCCAAAACCATTGTACACTCTTCCTTTGCAATAAATAAAGATTAGGTATCCTAGAACTCAAATTAGGCAAAAATCGTGCGTGATACGCCACTAAACCCATGAATGTCGCCAATTCCTTTTTATTCTCAGGCACTGCCTGAACATGTTCATTTGTAGGTAAAATTCCATGTTCCGTGAATTTCCTTCCTAGAAAATTTACTTCATGAACAAAAAATTCAGACTTCTGCAAATTTACTTTCACATTGCACTGCATCAATCTTTCCAAAACTAATACAGTTAGTTTGTAACAGTCATACAATGTATCTGCTCCTAAAAGAATGTCATCAATAAATGATACCACTCCATCAATGCCACCGAGTATTGTGTCCATGGCTCTTTGAAATACTTGAGAACTTATTTTAGTTCCAAATGGTAAACGTTTATGTACATACAAATGACCTTCATTTACAATGGTAAGAACACGTTGAGACTTTTCTTTGACTAATAATTGATGAAAAGCTGAACGTAGATCAATCTTCGTATACCACTTATGTGAACCTAACTTATGATAAAGCTCGTCTAAAGTTGGAAGTGGATATTGTAAAGTATCTACATTTGGATTTACAGTTTTGCTATAGTCAGCACATACACGAATACTTCCATCTGCTTTTCGCACAGGAACTACAGGACTACTCCAATCAGAACTTTCTATTTCTTCTAAGATTCCTTGCTGGCACAAATCTTTTATTGCCTTGCCTACTTCATCACACATAAAGTAAGGTAGATTGTAACCTTTCCTTTTCACAGGTACAAATCCAGGCTTCAATGGAATTCTAACATTAATATTTCTTATTAACATTAATATCCTTCACTGTGTATTCATATGCTAGTAACAATGTTTCATCCTGTTTCATTGCTTCAATTACTTCCTCAACTCTTAAAGGATCTTCACTCATCAATGTCTCATTATCCAAAAAATAAATAGGTAAATCCTCTTCTTCATTCACTAAACATGACACAGGTAATCTAGACAAGACATCAGCTATTCCTACATTCTTCGTGTAATGAATGGAATAATCATAATTTGCTAGAAATAACCTCCATCTTTGCCATCTCATAGATACTGTAGGAGAAATTGCTTTGTCCGGATCTAATATCGATTTACCTGTTGAAGAATCTGTTAGAATTTTAAATTTGTTTCCTGCCAAATATATATGAAAATGTTTTATACCTTCCACTACTGCCAAACTTTCCTTGTCAGCTTGAGAGTAATGAAAAAGGCGAGATAGTAGGACAATTATCGCACTCAATTTTCAAAGATAAGAGGGACAATTACACAAGAAATGTTCATTTTTCGTTTTTGAAGCCAGAGATTTCCAGAAGGAACGAGAGTGGAAGATATGGTAATGGTGAACGCTCGACACGATGTACTGAAGAGTTTGGTGGTGAGCAAAATCAATTTGCTAACTTGGACTATATGGAATTACCTTCTGTGGCTCACAATGAAGAAATGGAGCAGCAGAGACAAGGAGGTATGCAGGGTCTGGAGAAGCCAGGATGTTCGAAACAAGAGTCCACTGCAGCAGCAGCAGCATCATTTCCACGAAGCTCTGCAAGGATACATAAACCACCTTGCAGATATGAACCAGATTAGAAATGTTATGATTGTTGTTATTATTATGTTTCATTTTGCAACCAAGGGGAATATTGTTATATATTAGTGGAAGTTATGAAGCCATGGGCTGAAACAGCCATATATATATTATTGTTGATATAGTTACTTGTTGTTGATTTTTTGTATACATGTGTTATGGAGTTAATATAAAAATGTTCGAACCCAAGTGTTTCATTGAATAAGTTCTTTGAATCAATACACGATAGCTGTGAAGGATGACAAACTAGAAAGTCTGCTATTGAACGACTGCTCTCCACTGGCATTTCATTGTAAAATACAAAAATTCTGAGAGCAATCTCAACATTTTGGAAAATCTCAATTAAATGTTTCTCACGAATACGTTTTAAATAGTCACCAGCCGAATTCACTTCATACTTTGCTTCTGTCAAGTGTAAATCGTTTAAAAATTCTTGAAATTGCACTACCTACACTACATTACGGTAGCCACACTGGCCGCGAACTGCGAAATAAGGTCGTTGATTTCAACCGTCAGTATCCGTCCACTTGACTTTCAATAGCATTCAACATGAGAAACAGTTGTTTATATTCGAGCACCATTACCTGATCTCGCTTGGCTTCCTTTGCAGTCTGCCATTCAGACTTCCACTCCGGTTAAGATACAGTAGTGAAAATTAGGTTATGATATAAGAAGTTATGTAAACACCAGAAACTCCACTCTACCTTATTTCTTGAAATAAGCAAGTAAGAGGACTTGACATGTAATTTTATCAGAATATTGTCCCGCACCGTGGCCGTGAGGTTGATGTTACTCGCGCAGATACGAGTATCCTTGGGAAAGCGGAACAACTTTTCGCCTGAGATTTTGGCCTGTGTATGGGAACGGTGGACACCCACCATCATGATGAAACTGGGGAGCTATGAATGAGTAGTGTAACCCATTCTAGGAAACCTACAGCAAAGACTGGAGGTTCCCCGTGCTGACCACGCGTCACACCATAACTGGTTGGATGATCGTCCACCTCTGCTGAGGCATGTGGGAGTGAGGCCGGCAGTTGGTAGGTAAGGTACTCACGGGCTGTTACGCCACACTCCACAGGTTGTTGTTCTTGTTGCTGTCATTATTATTATTATCATCATTACAATAATAAGGATTTTTAATCAATGGTCTTTGCCCCTTCAGTGTCTCATTTTTCGGCTTTCCCCTGGACTTCCAGGCCCTAGGAGTGGTAAATCACTCCTTCTCCCTGACCACTGTGCTGTAGTTTTCATTCAGCAAAACTAACCAGCCACAGCGTACTTTCAATTATTTATCCCTACTTTCTTTCAACTGATATTCTCTACCTCCTTCTTTACTCTCAATTGATAATTCCAACCTCAACAAGAAAATTCATCACCCACTGTAATCAACAAAATTTATTCAATCAAAACTTCAGTGATGAAGGTTCCGCCTCGGGAGCCTGCCACTCTTCTCGCTCCATGCAAGAACCAGCCAGCAAGCAGTGAATTGCTTTGTCAGTGGAGAAATTTTAGCCTCCGAAACCAGAATGAAAAGAAACAGGTGGGTGCCCTTTTCCTGGAAACCTCACTGCGGGAGTCACTGAGGAGGGGAGGGGATGGTGAAGGGAGGAAGGTCCTCTGGCCTCTGGTTTAGGACAGCCGAGAGGAATTCCTAGTTCCCTGATATGTCGCTAGGTGTGTCTGTATCGTATTGGGCCAGGAAACTACTTTCATGCCAAACTCCAGCCCACTCTTAATGTTATTGTTTTATTTTGGTTGTTCATTGAACAGAGTGAGCTTGTTATGTTGAAAATAAATGGTGATCTTGTGCCTGTTTTTGCTGAGTGGTTATTATACAAGCTCAGCTTGGATTTGGGATGTATGGCCAACCCTTGGTTGGTCATAGTAGCATAACCAATCAGAAGCATGCTCTAGGTCATGAGCACAGATGTAATGGTGGCAGAGTAAGATGTAAACAACGTATCACTTCAAATTTTTAAAGCCGATAAAGTAGTTGTATTGACTGTATTACCAGCTCGATAAATGATGAGCCCCCCTCTGGCAGATTTGCTTACACTTAAAACTAGCTCAACATGAGCATATGAGCTTTTTGCTCAAGTGTGGAACCCTGTCTAATCCAAGATTTTTGTAAAAATGCCCTCGGGAATTTCCTGTGAAATGATGAGCCCCCTCAGATTGATTTGCCTATACTTAAAACAATGCCAAGAGGGGCTTATACCCCAATTCTTCCAGTGTGATATGCTCTGATTTTTAAGAATTTTGAATTCTAGTGTAGAAAAAGAAGAAGCCCCTCAGACAGATTTGCCTATACTTAAAACAATGCCAAGTTCCCATATGATCTTATTGTTTATAGTGTGTTTTTTCTGTCAAAATCCCAGGAATCTTGAATTGATATAAAGCTCATAGGTACTGGGTCTTAGAACCTAGTGGAGTGTGGTGCATGGTTTTTATTGCCTTGTAATCGGGAGGCTCGGGTTTGAATCCTGGTAAAATGTGAAGCCTCCCCTGATGGCAAAGTGTTAATATTGTTGCCTTGTAAACAAGGGGCTCGGGTTTGAATCCTGATAAAATATGAAACCTCCTCTGATTGCAAAGTGTTAATATTATTGCCTTGCAAAATTATTTTATATTTGGAATCACCCAAGCCTAGTTATTGCTGTTGTTTGGGTATAAAAGTACCAGCTCACCCATTAACTGCTGTTATATTTTTATGCAGGCAAAATTGCCTGATCAATACAATGGGAGAGGGGCGAACAAACATAATTAATTGCTTCCATGTTCTTTATAATCTTTTGATCAGTCCCATGTTTCGGCCAGCAATAAATTATTGCATGCCTGGGAGATTATATTTCTTGTATGCCAGCAGATATAATCTATATTGTGTCTTTTCAGAGAGAAATAACATATTATCCATCATCAAAGAGAAATTAGTAAAATGAATATTGCCTTCTTTCTGTATGCCTGGGAGATTATATCTGTTGGCATAACCTGCACTGTGCCTTTTCCGAGGGAAATTACATGTCATTTGTCATGGGACTCAAAGAGAAATTCTTATCTACACTGTGCCCCTTTCAGGGAAAATTACTTGCCATCCATCATATTGAGGAAATTCCTAGTTGTCATGCAAACTGAATTGCATTTAGGTTTGGTCTTGTCGCAATAATATAAGCCCAAGTCTGTAACTTACAGAATAATCATTGCTTCCTGCCACGGGCAGATGTGCTGTTAAATTTGGGTAGGTAATATATATAAAAGCTTTTCTGCCACGAGCAGAGGTGCTATAAAATTTGGGTAAGTAATATATAAAAATTTTCCTGACGGCAAAATGTTGGTATTATTGTTTTATAATCAAAGGGCTTCTATGTTTGAATCGGCCCTCTAGAATTGTTCCGTGACTCTCTCATTTCTTACATCATAAACATATGATTTTTCACCTATGAGAATAACACTACATATGGTGTCATCAGGTAATGCCTCATGGAATTCACAGATAATTTTAATGTTTGTCCTGTCATTCACCACAACTTGTTTTCTTTTTGAAGTGTTAATTACAAACATGGGTCTCTGTGCTTTGAATTCATCTGGTGTGTAATACATGTCAGTATTGCCAGTAGTGACCCGTTTGAATGATGTAAATGCCTCATATAATTTGAGGAAATCATCCTTGGACATGTCTAAATTATAATTTTCTCTAGGAAATACCTCATTTCTGCCATTTTTAAGATATATGTTCTTGATGTTGCAGTTATCAAATTTACTTGAATTTTTTTCCTGATTATTGTGTCTTCCAGTCTGAAACAGTACCACCACAAAATCTGGCATGTCGTATTGTATACTGGAGAATGAATTTGTAGCATCAAACTCATAATAAGTACCAGTTGCGGGCTTCTGTACACATTGATATGTATAAAATTGTAAAGGAACCTGTGGATTTTTTATTATATCAGCTTTGTATTTAAGAGCATAACTGGCCTCATATTCAACAACAGGGATTCTTAACTCCATAGTCTGAATAATGCATTTGCCTGCATCTGGTAGGGTATTAGGCAGAGCTTCCCCTGTAGAGTTTAATGCACTGTACCTCATCAAAGCATTATTATCATTGGCAGCTCTTCTAAATGTGATTCTTAAACCACCCTTCCACATAATATCTTTATAATCTGAGAAGAATCCTGGCAATAGGCGCATGGGGAACAGCACTGTGTGGCTCTTAGATAATATCTTATCACCAGCCTCAAATCCACCTATTTTGTAGTAAGAAGCCTCGGTTTTGGATAATTTTAATGTAGCCAAAGCTGTGGAGGTAATGCCGGGATAATCTATTCTGTTTATAACAACACCATGCTTTCTGATCTCATTTTCAGAGAATAGATGAGGCACAAAATTATCGACCAATCTTATATTTGAATTTGCCGGATAATCGGTACCATCGAGCTTTACAACATCAAATTTGATGTATAGATCTGCTCTGTGGGGGTGTATAAATCCATCCCCTACATCAAGATCAACCTCAATCTCTGTGTTGGGTTGATTTAAATTTGCAAATGTCCTCCTGTTTGGGGGGAATGATTGTAGCTCATAACTCTCAATATTTTCCATTTTTTTCTTGTATGTATTTTTATTTAAATATTAATCTCTATGATTGCAGTTGTTGTGGCTCCAGCAAAATCAACTAATTCTTCTTTTTCATTAGTGACCATCAATTCAATATTATCTATTCTATTATGACACACAGGAAAATATAATGTTGGGGATGGATTGTAGATGATTGGCTCCATAAATTCAGAATTAGGTTTGAATGTTGCAATAATGCCGGTTTGTTTGTGAGTGCCTATGCCATTTGATTTGGTGATCATACCCTCAGCCACATTACAGTGGATATTCAGAGTCTCTATGGCTAAGAATTTAGGTATATTCATAGCAGTGTGTTTGATGCCTGGTTCAAGTTTTGTGTTGTTCTCAAAGCCTAACAGCTCTCCTATAGTACCCAGATCCACTGTTTCTGTAGCAGATACAATCTCTACTCTGTGAGTGACAGAATTTTGACTTAACACTACACCTCTGGGTAATTGAGCATTTAGAGTGGATAGATTATATTGCCCTGGAGTGATGACAATTTTTTCATCACCAACTGCAATTTTGTTGTTGTGGTGTGTAATATTAGGGATCAAGTACATGCCATAAAATGCTCTGAGAGCTATTGTTTTGGGATACACTATGTCATCATGCAATTTGAGTTTCAATATTGAATTTTGGCTGGTGAGATGGAATACCCCCATGATGTTTTAAATACCACAAGGCTTTTTGAAAATCTTCAATTGATGGTTTATTTATTTGAGACATATACCTAAGAACAGATAAACACAAATGTCCGCAATTAACATCTTTGAAATTTTGAACACGGGCATTGTAATAAAGATTAGCTGAATTTAGATATTTTATTAAATTTTCAGGTGGAACACCTCCAAATGAATCAAACACAAATGCCTCATTTTTTAAATATTTAAGATAACAGATCCAGTGAGTGCCCTGATTTTTGTACTTATCCAAATTAACAATGCCACACTCTTTGTTGAGTGGTTGTTCTGGCAAAGTATCAGACATGTACACACCTCTAAAATGTTTGATGCCCAGTGGCTTGATTAAAGCTTCAATATCTTGGTTTGTAAGCGGCTCTTGTTTTTTTAAACTTATTCATGGCTCTCTTAACACCTTTGCCTTGTTTCTCAATGGCCAGGTTGTGGCGCTTCTGCTCATCTAATTCTGCCCTATTTTTTTTGGCATCTATTACTGTTTTTGCTATGGCAGCTGATCCCCCAGCCAAGCTCCCCACAGCCCCGAGAGCAGCTAAGATGGCAGGGATAGTAAATATAAATCCCCCCACATGTGATTTTTTTCTTGATTGCTGTAATTTTTTTAATTGGGGGGTACTAAGCAACAATTTCATACCATGTCCCTTTGCAATACAAGAATTTTTTTGATTGCGCTGCTTTTTGGTTAAAAGGCTATCAATAGGCCCAAGAGATTTAAGACCTGCATAAGGTATTTGATACATAACACCCTTGGCCTTCATTGTAGGTTTATTATATACATATTCACAACCCCCACCCCAGTTTTTGTTTGGTGCTCATAGCTATGGTGGTCCCCAATGCTGCTATTTTTTCACTTAAAGAAGCATCTTTGCTTACAAATCTACCAAATGCAGCCTCTTCTAATTTCTTGTCTGCAACATGTCTCTTGTCAAGATCAGAATGTGTGTTGTATGCTATGTCATGGTCTCTACAAGCAGCATCTAGGGGATTAACACCAGGATCACCTCTGTTTAATCTATGGTCCAATTTTGTGCCCGGACCACAATATTGATAGCCTGGAATGTGTAGTTCAAATGGCAGCTTGTTTATAATGTCATTAACAAGGCCCCGACCCTCAGAAACATTCCAAAATTTAGGTGGTAGAGTATTAATAATTTTTATAAGATATCCAATCCCCTTAGTGTCATTCACTATAAAATTAGACAATTTGGTGCTTATCATGTCCATAATTCCAACCTTTTCATTGTAAAAATTGTGGTTCCCAGCATTTTCCTCCCCAGCTATCACCAATAACCTATCTACAAGTTTCCTGACATCATCAACCCACACAAATTCTTTAGGCAGGGTGTTGTATTGTTTGATTCCACTGCCAGTCTTGATTTGTGACCATATGGGCTTGATTAAATTATTGTATTTTGCCCCACTGCTCGAATTGACTCTTTTTTGTGTGGGATCATTGTTCTGGTATAGAGCATCTGATTTTATTAATATTTCTTTGTAATATTCATAATCTTGATCTGTATAGCTGCCAGGCCTTTTCCTAGTCATCAGTTCCCACAATCCAGGTGTGCCGGGGTACTTAACAAAAGCACCTTTTTCTCCAAGACGAGATTCTGAATATACAATCAGATCATCCCCCATAAATGTTACTCTGAAATTGCCAATTCTATGTATGATGCTGCCATCAAGCTCTGTGTCAGCATATAAGCCAAACAACTCATCTTTATTGTCTTTAGGTGTGGTTAAATATTTTTGAGCAAGAAGACCCAATTCAATAGGATCCTGAGTAGCTTCAATTCTTCTAGGAGCAATAGGACTAGGTGTATGAATACTGGAAAGTGGGGTGAATGGATAATCTAATATGTTTCTTGCAGCTACAGGTACAAGCTCTGTGATCAAATTTTGATTTTGCTCTGTAACAGTTTTGATATTTTTACCTAATTCACTAATAGCATCAATTACAGGCTGTTCTGTTTGTTTGTGTTTTTCATAAATTCCTCGGTTCTCTGATTTCCATCCCTTAAATCTTTTTACAAGATAATCTCTTAATTTAAGATCATCAATTATTGGCCTTTTCATGGTTATTTATTTATGTTTCAATGTCTAGAAAATTGTTGATTTTATTTCTATATTTGCCACTATTGGGTGTTCTTCTCATATCAATTGTGACAAACCCATAACTGTCCTGGTTCCAGCACCTGCTGCAAAACTTGGAAAAATCATTGTAGCTCAAGTCCCCACCTACATATTCATCATGTATGTATTTGAGGTTGGTATGGTCTTGATGAAACACACATATAAAATTGCTGTTGTCTCGGATCAGTTGCTTGGGTATTTTTGAAAAAGTCTGTGCCAGGTAGAAACAATCTATGTTTTTGTGCCGGCCCTGTGTAAAAAAATTCCTAACCTTGTTTTGATTATCCAGTATAATGTCATCAAACACAACAACAGAATTATCGAGACATTCATGAAGTGGCTTAACATCTGGTTCAAAAGTGGCAATATCCAATCCATCATATAGCTTCATCAGCTGCTGATATTTTAATTGTTCCAAGCTCTTAGAGAAGATATACAAGTGCCTGTTTTTCCAGTCTAACCAGTTGGGTGCCAATAAAAAATTATCAACCATTAGTGTAGTTTTACCACAAGCAGATGGCCCAACAATAAGACACCTAATATTTTCAGGCAGCAATTTTCCATTTCTCTTATTCTGCTGTTCAGGTTCTGGCAGCCTCTTTATAACATCCCAGGTGTTCATATTATTATTTTGTTTGCATCGATCCAGCTGTGTTCTGGAAGTCCTAGCCATTTGACAAGTAACTTGTTGCCTTTTCTGCGGATAATTTTTTCTATGAGATATGTGTCAGGCTGTTTAGTTTTGCTGAGCTCTTGTTCATAGAACCTGCCTTTGAGAATTTCTCCTCGGTGATCCTTTATTATATATGTGTTAAGGGTCCCAGGTTTAATTTGAACCACTGTAAATAATTCAGTGCTCCAGTTTCTTGTAAAGCCTCTTTTGAATAAGTGCTTATATTTGCTGATTCTTACTTGATCACCCACCCTGTATTTGGCCTTTCTTGTTGTTGGCTGATATTTAGGATAATAAACAGTACTGATCAATTTTTGCTCATCAGATGAAGTTACTTCAGAGGGTTTCATGTTGATTGTGGAATGGACCGAGTTGTTATATTTATGTAGAAGTTCTGGAAGAATATTAATCCATTTATAATTACCTTGAAGTGTAAATTGTTTATACATAAGATTTTTTAAGGTTCTGTTGAATCTCTCTACAATTGAGGCCTTGAGGTCACTGTAACTCGAATAATGTTGTATTGCCTGGCTTTTAATAAATTGTTGAAACACTGAATTATAAAATTCTTTGCCATTATCTGTTTGCAAATAGCGCGGGGATCTTCCACTCTGATTGATGATTGTTCTAAAAGCTTCTGTAACACATTTTCCAGTCTTGGATTTGAGTGGCACAGCCCAGGCAAATTTTGAAAATGTATCTATTACAGTGAGTAGATACTTGTAGCCCTTGTTGATTTTGTCTAAGTTTTTCAACTGTCCACTTGCCATTTCAATCAAGTCGCTTTGCCATAAATCATCTATGCCCTTTGTGACTACTGGGAGTCTCTTATAATTATGTCGGGCTTGTCTGTGTAATTCATCAACAATAATTTGTCTAGACATAATATGTAAACAAGAATATTGCAACTATAGGGTGTTCAGCAGCTGATACTACAGGATTTTCTAAATATAATTTGTCCCCTATTTGTATTTTAAATTCCAGAGAGCCATCATATTCAGTATAGGCTGTTTCCAATGTATTGGGATCTGTAAAATCCTCCAATTCTTCACTGGTGATTTTCACTTTGTTACCAGCATTTGTTATTGATAAGGTGGGGTAGTGGTGTGCCTGTGGTTGAAGCCAATATTTGATCTTGATTGGTCTCAATGTGCCCCCAACAAAAAATTGGTAATAAAATTGTGCAGGGGACAGCATATATATTTTGCCACCTGGTGTAAATGGAGAATCATATTCTTTGTTGGGGATGCTGTACAATTCAAGAATTACTGAATGTTTTGGATTCTCAATTATGCCTGTTATTTCCTTTTCTGCTGTGAGCAATCTGCTCGTTACAGATTCAAGATGCTCATTGATGGTTCTAACAACATCATCATGGCCTGGCTTGATTTTTATGTCCACAACAAGTTTTTTGTATTGTTGCACAATTTCTTGTAGCTGGGTGGCAAAAACAGACAGAGCATTTGCTTGATTGGATTCCATGGTCCCTAGCTGTTGCTTGATATTAGCTACAATTTGTTGCAAATTTTCAACAACTGCCAATTTTGAATTTTGAGCTGTAAGATCATGGACCTGTCTTCTGATATCCTCAAACAGGGCATGCAATTCATTAATATGTTGATTAGTTGGAAGAGTGGCCACTGCCTGAGTGAGATGTTTGATCTCTGCCTGGATATTCTTGATATCTTCTGATTTCAATATGCGATTCACTGCCCTCTTAATATTTTTAAGTTCCTGTGATGTAGGCAGATTTGATACTGTATTTTGCAAAAATTCAAGTGCCAATTTCACATTGTTTAATTCAGAAGCATCAGCCACATTTTGCATAGCATTTTGGAGCAGGGCTATATCAGCCTGAGAGGGTGTTGATTGTTGTAAAATTTCAAGTTTTGTTTGGATATCATCAATCAAATGATGAAAATGAGATAGTTCAGATTCAGTGTTGAGGTTTTCAAGCTTTGTGATTTGTTGCTGGACACTGACAAGGGTATCTACAATCCCAGGCAATCGGGATTCTAGTACATTTGCCAAATCATTTTGCACTGCTGCTATTGTACCTTCAAGATGGGTTATGGAACTTTGAATTTTTCCAAAATCTTCATATGTTTCAAGTTGCAGCTTAATATTTGCTACACTCCGAGTTATTGCATTCAAAGCATCAGAAGATGGCAAATTGTTCATAAAATTTTCAAGTGTCTCAATTTTTTCTTTAACCTCGGCTATGGCATTGTTCAGAGGATCCAGATTAGGTATTTGGAGTGACTGAATCTGTTCCTTTAGAGTGGAAATCACGAGATCAAAATCTTCTTGTGATTTTATGCTTTTGACAATTGTTTGGAGTTGTGTCTGGACATTATTAATCTGTTCTTCTAATTGTTGTTTCATTTGCTCAGAGTTGTTAGCCTGGGTCTTAAATTTGGCTTGAAGAGCTGCTACAGCCTCTTCTAAACTTTGAAAATTATCCAATGTGGCCAAATCAGTATATTTCTGAAGCAGCAATTTGAGTTCAGAATTAATTTTAAGAAGAGGGTCCATGCATTGTGATTGTAAATTTGTAATTTCTAATTGAAGACTGGCATTGAGTGTGGTTTGTAAAGCTTGTAAATCACTTCTTAATTTCTTGACTCTGACATCAAGCATCAAAATCTCATCACTGTGATCTTCATGCCTTGTATGGCCAAATATATCATTAGGCATTTTGTTTAGTGGTTATTTATTATTGAATATCTGATTCTTAATTCTATAAAAAAGGGTATAAGCTTGTCATATGATCCAGGGACCTCAATATATAAGCAGTCACCAGCAGAAACAGTATAAACAGTGCCAGAAATCATGTTTGAGTGCTTAATTCTATAAATATTTCTCCCTATTGAAATCTTGACATTGCCCTCAGGAGTTGTAATAAATTGTAATTGCCCACCTACAGGTAATTGGTAATGATTTAAATTATTGTTAAATATGTACAATATTTTGCCTGTTTTATCATCAACATCTGTAAGTATGCTGTTCAGATGAATAATTAACAAGGCACTCAGTTTAGATATTATATCAGAAGAGTATTGTGGTGCTGGCAGATCCATAATAGCTTGTTTTTTAAACCCAAATAAGTTCATAGGCATGTTTATTTATTTCAAATCATGCTCTGTAATTGGGCATTGATCCCCATTTTTCAAATCACAATGACCCCATGGTAGAGTATGTATGCCACATGATAAAATGCATCTCTTATCATCATGTGGGTCCAGAGCCACTTTTCTTACAATATTGCTAGTTAATAAGTGATCCACACTCTGAATTCTGGATTCTGATGTTCTGATTGTGCTACATGATTTGAGGCAATTTTTGTAATCCTCAAATTCAAGCTCTTTTTCAACAGTTACTCTGCCAATGCCCTTGGCCTTTTTGGCAACAGCACCACTACATGTCTCAAAACTGTACATCTTGGCCCTTAACCCAGCAAATGCCACAATAACATCACCAAGTGTCTCATCTTTTAACTTGCCAGGCACCTTTTTGTTGTGGGGTTGAATCCTTGTATGTTCACTGGTATCAAAATATTCAAGCAATTCAGGCTGTGACATATCTTTATAAACATCTTCTGTTTTAATATCAAGAACAAAACTATCCGTGTCCATGTACATCAATTTTACATGATCCTTATAAAAAGGTTTCAACACATCATAATACAATTGTGACATATGTAATTTGGCCAATTCCAATATCACAGCCCCTACATAAATAGGTTTATCAAACTTAATTTTTGTTTTTTTCATGTTGAAAAGTGCCATATTTTCATCATAAATTCTTCTATAATTGAAATTAGGCTTTGCAACCAATTTTTTGCTCAGGCTGGGGTCAGTAATTATTTTAACATCGGTATGTTTTCTGACATTTTCAATAGTTTTGCCATATACAGAATTGACCATCAATTTAAACAAGGCCTTATCAAATTGGCTTTTTGCAGATGTTCGAAGCTCTGTGTTTGTATTAATATATGGCTCCAACCATTTTGAGTGCCTGAACCTCAAAACTTTGCCAAGTTTGGTCACTTGAACACCATGATGCATCAGGAACTGGTGGTTTTTGTAATATATGACATAGCCCTGTTTTGGCTCCAGTGTCATCATCAATTTCTTCTGTTTAGAGCCAGGTGAGCACTTAACCTCAGGAATTGGGGGCAGATCAGAAAATATATTGTGTAAATTATCAGGAATTGTCAGATCAACCTCTAAGAAGAGGCCATAGTTACTATCATCAAAATCCTGAAGATCTTCAATATTGAAATCTTCAACCCATTCAAGCCCTGCATATGGCAGTTTATCCATCATGGCATAACCATACAGGCTGTTTGCATCCACATACAATATATAATTTGATGGCCGTGCTGGATCATAATCAGGCATATATTTGTTATTTGCCCTGGCATATCTCTGAGAGCATTGCACCATCCCCCCTCTTATACATTGCTCCATAAACAAGTACATATCTTGATCTTGGATCAGATCCAATTGCTTTTTGGTGTTTAAAAACATTGCAGACCATGCTAGGCCTGGGTCACTGTAAAAATACACTGGGTCCAGCTCATAATTTTGCATTGATGATTTTCTGAATGCCTGCAATATATCAGCTAAGAGGGTCACATCAAGTTTTAAATATGCCATGTGATAATCACCAAATGTCTGGCATTTTAAATTGTTCCACATCAACTGGGCATGGTGATAATCATCATCACTGATTCCAGATCCTCTGATTTTGCTGTAAAACTGTTGTTTTGGTGGCAAAAAACACTCATCAAATTTAGAAAAATCTGTAACATAGTCATATGGATATACACCCTTCCGCCTAATTAATTTCAGGTCCTGATTTGGAAACAAGGCACATGTGATTTTGAATTGATCATCAGATAATTGAGTGGCCAGTGTAGCCAGGCTAGCAGATAAAATTCTGTAAGAATCAAGAAATCTTATGTGAATAGGAACACCATTAACTTTAATTATTTTGCTAATAGCAATATATTTCTCATCATTTTCAGCTAAAATATTTAAATTCTGCTTGTCAAACCCCTCATATCTGATCAGATGATGGAAATCATAATTGGATGCTCCATGGCAAAATATGGGGACAAATTTTGGTCTCTTGATCTTAATATTACAGCTATTACACAGGGCCATTTTGAATTTACCATCTGTATGAGAATGGTGTTTCACCTTGATATTTGTATCTGAAAATTCAGAATCACATACCGGGCATTTTTCTGCATTGTTGAAATCTTCAATCTGTTTCTCTGTTAAAGGCAACATGGGTTTTGATTTTAATAAGATGTTAGATGCTATGTCATGGCACTCATTTTCTATTCTATGTGCAAATATTTTGATGGCATCTGGTCCCAAGTATGAATCTTTTTTAGTAACAACACCATCCTGTACAATCACATAATAAAAGCTGGAAGGTTCATGTAGCTGGTATGGTGTAATTGAAGATTCTTCAGGATCTGGATTGCAGAATGCAAGAGGTTTGAGGTTTGATTCAAAATCACAGACAATATATGCTGGGTGTTCCAACCGGGCTTCAAATTTTTTGAATTTGCAATTTTCACTTGGCATTGGCATCACCATATGAACAGGTTTATGATTTTTACAGTATTTTAAATGCTCAATTAACTTATTTTTTGCAATTTCTGCACTCTCTTCACGAACCCCTTTCACCATTTTTTGACCATATAATACAGTTAAGCATCTTCTGCACAACTTGAATATTGTATTGGATTTGTCTAGTTGTGTTCTCACTAAAGCTTCAAGATTATGTATCAGAGTGTAATGATATATGCCATCCCCTTCAATTAAGAGCAGATCAATCGGGACAGCAGAATCATCATCAATTGTACTGATTCTGAGAGGTGCTATCAAGCAATTGCCACGGCCAGTGGAACAAATAAATACATTAATAGATAATTGTTTGCCATTGATATGCCTGGCCTTTTTTTCAAATTTATCAATATTCTGAATAGACATTGGATATTCTAAACCCTCCATTGCATCATCAAATTTGTGTTCATGTTGTTTGTAATAAGTTATTCTCTCAGGATTCCTTGAAACTGGATACAAAGCAGCTAAAATACACCACAAAAAGCATTTCTCATCATTATTTTTTATATTAACCACGGCTTGTTTGTTTTTAATATTGGCAGGTAATGGCAGATATGTAGATCCTTGCAATGGGCTGAATTCAGAAATATTAACATATAACTTGTGTGGAGAACCGCATAGGCTCCATCCAGACTCTTTTGCTGCAAATTCAGAGTGTTTAATATTCAATTGTTCCATCAAACTGCTTATTATTTTGTCTGAATTTGCATTTGAATATACCGGTACAGTTTCTGTTATGTGGGGCTGTGTAAATTTTGTGCCGTTTGGCTTCTTATATTGTGCAAACAATTTGAGGGAGAGCTTATAAGAGCCATTTTGTGCATTTAGAATTGCCTGCACATCAGGGTTTATACTGTTCAAAAAATTCTTAATGCCACATCTTGGCTCTGATACAAACCGGTAATCCCTTAATTGGCTATTAAAACTGCTATGGATAGGTGCATAGCATGGCTGCTTTGCAGGTCCAGCATTAACAGGTGCTTCATGCTTTCTTTTCAGACCAGATGTGGATGGTTGTGGGGGCAATATTGATAACTGTGCAGAGCAAGTATCTTTATGTTTATATGTGAAATATTCCATGCTATATTTTCTATTGCATTTGGGGCATATTTTTGTGGGAGTTCTGTATTTGTCTGGGTTACAATTCCTTTGGTGTCTGGCCCAATTGGGGCTGGATATATTCATATTGCATTGATTACAATATTTTTGATTCGGCATTTTTGTTGTTGTTTATTGTATACAATTTCCTGGGATTCAAATCAAAATTCTATGCTTAATAAAAAATATCAGTTGGGTTCAGCTGTGTGATTTGTATATTTCTTGTGTGTGTGTGTGTGTATGTGTGTTAATATTTTTGGCTTTGGTATTTATATAAAATTTCCTGGGGTTCAAATCAAAATTCTATGCTTTTTATGACAGGCTGTAAAGCTAATAGCCTACAAGTGGAAAAAGAGAATAAATATTCATTCACACTGACCTAGCACAAATACCTGCACGGACATGCATGTCTAGAATGACAATGACCTAGCTCTGTGTTATGTATTGATTTTTTGTATAACAGGCTGGGGCAGATATAGGCCTGAATCTAAATAAGAGTGGATTACAACAAACAAGCTGGATGTAACAAATATCAGGCAAAATATTGTTCAATATACCAGAAATATATTTAATATGAATTAAACCAAACAGGCCTGTAAGTATGAGAAGCACTGTAACAACACATCTGTTCTCCTCAACCACTCTCACAATACTGGCTGATGCAATTTTGTTTGCACGCAAAGCTTCAATACTCGGGAATTTCTGCAGAGGAGAACCACTTGAAACATGCAAAGCAAAAATCAATACTACCGTGTCGGGAATTGTACACACTGACACAAAAAAGAATTACTTGAAACATGCAAACATATAATATAAGAAATAAGAGGGTCACAGAGCAATTCTAGAGGGGCTCTGCATATTGCATTGTTTTAATATTAAATAAACAAATTGAACCTGGTATCCAATTAAACTTAAACCGGAAGTAAATATGTGCGGGTGGGTATGGGTTTTAGCTTAATTTCAGGTGTAGCCAAAAAAATATCAATTTTTGACAAGTTTATGGACAAAAATCTGGCTGATGCAACTTTTGTAAGTATAGGCAAATCAATCTGAGGGGGCTCATCATTTCACAGGAAATTCCCGAGGGCATTTTTACAAAAATCTTGGATTAGACAGGGTTCCACACTTGAGCAAAAAGTTCATATGCTCATGTTGAGCTAGTTTTAAGTGTAAGCAAATCTGCCAGAGGGGGGCTCATCATTTATCGAGCTGGTAATACAGTCAATACAACTACTCGATAACTATTCAACTGAAAGGAGTAATGTTTCCTATAAAAAGTACAGTGCCTTTCACAGCCGAGTCTTCCACGAAGCAGCAGCTATTACACCGGGCACCGAGACCGCGTCTGCCGGCAAACTCGATGCTACATCCACGTGAATGGAACCACTAGCTATGTAATAAAATAAGGTCATACAATTACACAGACAGCTAAAATTAAATTGAGCATACACCCTGTTACAAGAGGTGTTGGAAATGATGTCCTCTTGATTCCTCACATTTACGGCATTTTTTAAGAAAATTTTCACGAACACGTATCGGTTCTTCTAATTGCTTCACTCTCTCTCCTGATATATTCTTCTAATGTATGGTTTCAGGTTTAAAAGCTTGGTAGCTCGCCACACAGATGTCATGCAAATGTCTTTTTCTTGTGCAAGGCACCGGAGGGATTTTTGAAAATTCTGTTCTAACGTCGTCTAGTTTCTCCCCAGTAGGCACACACCGTTTCACCATTCGCTTCTTACCAAGAACAGACCTCTTTCCATAAATTTGCTGATAAGTTCTCGAACATTGTCTCTGTGTGGAACAGAAGCATCTGGGAATTCTACTGCCAAACGCCTTCTGGCTTGCCTACAAGAACTTGTTGTTGATTTCTTTACTTTTTCTTGACTTTCTTGACTGGCAGATGCCCTGTTTAACATTATAACCTACCGCAACAAGACTTCGGAAAATAGACTTGGTGCTGTGGAGAGATTTATATTTCAAAATTCTAAGAAATTCAGGGTCCCACAAAATTTGTTGTGAACCACATGTGTCTTTTACCTTATAAGAAAACGAAATTATGTGTACAAATAATCGCATTGTGCTGTTAGCTACATAAGACTAAGACTGGCTCTAGAGCAAAAAATAAATAAAATAAAATGACAAAGTTGGTTTTAAAGACAACTTTATACTCAGGGACTTAACGAAACTTGACCTATAGCGTAGATTCCCCTAAAAAGATGTAACTTAAAACGGGAATGCTAATGTCGATTGATTAGGTTATTTTACGTCTCTTTTCTGCCAATTTTCACTAATCGCGACGATGAGGATGAGTGCTGATATGATGAAATTGATGAAGGGAAAGTTCCAAAGAACATCCTTGACCAGGCTGGGATTCTAACCTGGGACCCCTGACTTCATAGTGCTCTATGCTAACCACTCTGCTATGCAGTTGGTTAGGGAACGCGAATCTGGTTAAGTTTATTTCTGTCTGGTAGACACTTCCTACACTTATGCCTTTATAGTCATTCTGTAGTCATTCCCAAATACATTTCTCTCTCCTTGTTATGGAGCACATATTTACACAATTTTCTAAATTTTTATCCATGCAAAATTAACGATATTTTGGTTGATGCAAAAAAAAAAAAATATGTTGCACAAGAAACTGTATGGGGTGACGGGAAGATAACAAGTAACTCTTTTTAATTAAATGTTCAATAATTTTAGTGTTCTTCACCCCTCGTAACTTCACGTATCTTTCAACAATTACTCTTCCCCAACTAACAACAAATCTCCATTAACATAAGAATAAATGCAGACACCACCTTCTGCCATATGCAATCAAAAATTAAGGAACTGCAGAGACGGTCGGTCGGTCATCCACTCTCTCTTCCCTCGAGAGAAATGGTTACTCCGCCACTAGACACCAATGTCCATTTAACACAGATAAAATTGTAAATAAAAAGGAGATAAGTAAAACTTACCACTGAGTGATCTTCCGGAGTGACAATGTAAACGTTGTAATGCTATTCCTCGTTCGCAAAGGAATATGAGTCAGATTGTGTGCAATTCGTTATTCGTTTGTTTTCTTTTTTTGGGAAGTAATACGTCACCAGGTCATGTGACTAAATAAAGGGAAGGCTCTCGCGTGGCATGCGGAGCTCGCTCTCTCTTACTCTGGCAGCTGTTGGGTTCATATCTCGTAGCTCTACCTTGAACTGGTAGAATCGGTCAGCTGAAGTCATTATCTGTGTACTGGTACTATTATTAATATATTTAACTTTAATCTAAGATTCATATTACTTGATTTAGTTAATTAGTTTCATTTGTGCACTATTTATTTATGTATGTTTAATGCTACCATTACGCAGATGGTCCTTTCAGAGTTGACCGACATCCACTAATCTAATGTTCATTTGTATTCAATTAGATTTAGAACTTCCCTATTCAAAATTGCTGATTAATAATATATTTTCCACTCAAGAATAATACAGAACATTGAACCAACCTTAATACGTAATGGGAAACACAATCTGATTCCGGTACATTTGTTCGGCCTATATGAAGTTTGGTTATATTTGTAAATTGAATGATTAATGTCAATCAGATAAGTTATGCTAAATTTGTTACTGGAAAATTTCTATCATTAAAGTTACTACTGTTGTATATGACAAATTTCTAGTTGTTGTTTCCTCAATAAATTGTTAAATATGCTATTTACTTTTCGTATTTCCTACAAAGGCCTCAGATTCTGCTAAATATTTTAATAAGTAAAGGTAGTCAAATTGTCAGCCCGTAGTATATATAATTGTAGAGGACTAGTGGCATAGTCAAAATCTAAATTATATGAGAAAATACTTAGGTGGTGACAACGTTCCCTCGCGTTTTCTGCTGTTGAAACATGCCTACTGTTCTACTCTGGACAATAATTGTGTCCCCGCCTCCCCGATGGTGCAGTGGTAACATTGTCACCTTGTAATCAAGGGGTCCCAGGTTCGATACCCAGTGGAGGCACAAAGTGGTTCGGATCCCACTTTAAACTGTAGGTCCAGTCACGATTAGCCTTACTGTGCATAAAGTTGACTTAAACCACCAAATCAATCAATCAATCAATCAATAATTGTGTCCTATGACCAAGCCTAAATTTTCAAAGGGGAATGGGGATTAGCTGAAGCTCTTGAGATTCCAAGAACTTTGTCCAACACATGTGCAGCTTTTGCTTTTCGTGTGGACCGTACCTTTGTCCACAGGTTCACAAAGAATTCTGGAACTCTTGTTCATGAATATAATCACAGACGACATGCTGATGCTGGACCAACGAGAATGAATGTACTTTGTCCCCTTCAAGTGGAGAAGTACTCCAAAGTGAAACAAGTGTGTTTCACATGGACAAAGATTGTTGTAAGAAGTTATTTCCTATTTTTCTAATTATTTGATATCATCTTTTGAAGGAGCGAGATGACTCGTAATCATTGCTCGGATCCCCCCCACCTTTTGAATGACAGGGAGGGGGGGTTCCGAACCTTTCCCCGGTGGTCAGCAGACCCCCTGAGAGTTACGCCTATGGTAAGAGTCAGACATAAAAATGAGTTGTTTAAATTGTACGTGGCATTATTAGACAGCAGAAAAGCACCAGTAAACTAAAACAAAACAATCTAAAACACTTCTTAATACCTTAACACTTCACAAACACGTGCAAACTGGACACCAGCTATCTGGATAATGAAGCACTGATACGTCCAGTGCCAAGGTCAATGTAAAGCTGTGTGTCTAAATGCCAGCAGATGCCCTCCCACCACCCAGCATGTTAGCCACCGGTTCACGGAAGAGTCGACAGTTAAAGGCATTGTATTACAAATCAATGGCAAAGCTTAAATATACTTTGCAGCGTATACAGTACACATATTGAAGAATAATTTAATTGTTTCCATTGTAAACACTGTGCACTAACCATTGATGGTGTATCTCGGTGTGCTTCCTTGTAAAGTACTGTCTGCTATAAAATTATTTGGAAGCATTTACATAGCATTTATGCTAGCAAAAATGTTAAAGGAAATGCTTCCATCTAAAGCAGGTATAAGTGTGGTTTTTTAATTAAAATGTAGTGACCTTCTTACACACATGTGTAAATACATGAATTGCAGTAATAACTTGGTCTGGAAAAGTTTAGAAATTTTGATTTTTTTTTATTTGATTTAGTTTATTTTACTTCGCGTTTTGTGCCTCTTGGCTAATTTGCGAAGATGGGGATGAGTGATGAAATGATGAATTTGATGAATGGACATTCACAAACAACCAAGCCCGACCAGGATTCGAACCCGGGACCCTTGGCGTCGCAGCGCGATGTGATAACCACTCGGCCACAGGGTCGGGCATTTAGAAATTTTGTTTTTACAAACTTGCCATATAATTAGATAAAAAGATTATCAAATTCAGGAAATGTGGTGAAGTATACAGGGTTGGACATGAAATCTGGCCTGGTACAGTTTGCAAGACCTCACTCACTTGGTCTGAAACTATCCTTTCTCCTTGGCAAATCAACTCCCACCCTCCTTTGACAACATCACATCACACTTCCCTCCCTCCCTGCCATATCAGTGTCCGTTCTCGTTATCAAGGCAGTTGTGATTTGTGCTTGGCATTGGGAACAAGCAATTGTGTCTTGAAAAATATGTTATATTTAACACCAGAGAAATTGGTCATGGTGGAGGCATACACATGTATCCAGAAAACAGTGGAATTATTCAGACACGTTCACACATCGTTCAGTACCAGCAAAAATCACCATTCAAGATTTGGTGAGGAAATGGCACATGACTCAAATCTGTTCAATAGAGAGAACCTCCTGTTTGGACACCTCGAGTAATTTCTTAAAAAGTTTGCACAAACACAGCTTGCAATTATTAAATAAAGAAACAAGTCACTACTTGCATTGACTTCCCGAGGAACGATCTGGCAACAGATCTGAAACATTGGTTTTTAGAAAAAACCTGTTAAAATTACACGTAACTGGCTTTTTTATTATTATTAATTAATAACCTCAATTAATGGTGCAAAGCCTCAGAGGTTTACCACCAACAGAGCGTATAGAAGAGAAAGTGTGTGCACTTCGGTTTCTTCCCGTAAGCCAAGTGAATAGAGCGGTGCCCCACCGAAACACTGGCAGCACCTTCGCTTGCGACGAGCGTCTTCTGCTTGCAGTGCGGCCGCGCTTTATGTAGAGCATGTGTTTTGTTGTACTAGAATAACATTGTGTACTTTTATTAATTACAACGTTGTTACGTTATTCAGTTTAGTGTCGTTAGATTTGTGATTGATCCGTTGTGACTAGTTTGTGTTGTGTTCAACGCATTATTATTGTGTTTGAGACACCAGCGAGCGAAAACTAAAAGATGTCTACATGTTTCGTACCCGGCTGTAGATCTGGATATGACCTCTGTTCTTCAGGTAGTAGACATTTTTTTAGGCCACCTAAAGACAGTACTGGTTTCTCAAAATGGGAGTGTGCCATCCCTAGAACAGATAAAAAACTAAGTCATAATTGCTATGTGTGTGATATTCATTTTTCCTCTGACCGTTTAGTGAAAGCGGATTCGTTCATAGTGGATGGCGAAACAGTAGAATTTCCAGGACAAAGATGGAAATTAAAACCAGAAGCAGTTCATCATATATTTCCTAATCTGCCTAAATACCTCTCTAAGACAGTTAAGAAGCGAAAATCTCCCATGATAAGGCAATCCTTGCGGACAGATGATAATAAATTAAGTACTCATCGCAATGTATCATTAAGCTTATCAGTAGAGGATGATTTGCTTCACACTGCGGATGCTAGCAATACAATAGCATTGCTAAAGAAATAACTTAAGAATCAGAAACGCAATTAATTAGAACGCTAAAATAAATTTGCTTGAAAAAGGCGCTAAAGATGCTAAATTAAAGACAACGGTCACACAGTCAAAACAGTTCGCGTCTCTTAGCAAAAATCAAAAAATTGTAATTGTTACAATCTTAAAGAAATGCCAACTGAAAAGTAAGACAGCAATGAGACACAGTTCTGAGTATATAGTGGATTCTCTTCTTTTAAAAATTAAGTCCCCCAAGGGGTATTAGACACTGTTTGCATCACGATTTGCTACCTTTGCCTTCTGAAGATCACTTGAAAAAATTGGTGAAGGGTCTTAAATGTCCTTATGCAATCAATTTACGTATCAGCAAGACTTGCTTTACTTTCGGGCGAAAACTGTGAATACAGGACTGAATCTCCTCTGACGTCTTTTGTTAATCAAATGCGAACTCTGGTTAGAACAACCGAAAATAAAAATCTTTCGGTGAAGAAGCAAGCTGAAAATAAAATAAGGGAAAAAATTTCCATTGTTGAAGATGAAATTCAAATACCGGACTGGGAAAACAACATACCGAACTTAAATGAACAAAGTGTTGGTAAAGAATACTTGGTGTATCATTTGGCAGGATACATAGTGCGGTATATTTCAAAAGTGACGGATTGTAAACTGTGTACAACTTTTCTGCACGGGGAATCAACTAATGTACCTGCCCCACTTATGCTAATACAAGACTATGGTTCGGGCGACGGCTGTAAATACCTTACCTATGCATCGAAAAGTGTTTATGATGTGCTGTTACGAGTGGAAGAAGTTGTTGCAAAAAAATTATCATGTGCTAATAATTTATGGGGTGATATATTTTTTGAGTGTTTGGACAATTTAAATATAATTGCTGTAAAAACTTCGCAATTAGGATGCTGTGAAGATCATGTGCTGCGTACGCTAAAACTCATATTTCACTATCTGAAATGTCGATTTTTCTTCCGCACTAAGGAGATAAGAAAGGAATTAAGTGCCTCGAACACAGCAAAATCATCTCGGAAATTCTCCAAACTATCCAGCTGCTGAGCTCTTCTCCAAACGTAAGTAACATGCATTTTTGTTTCTTATGTAGTTAGTTATGTAAGCAACGCGAGCATCTTCCGCGCCGTCTCAAACGTCACCACTGCCATCTAGGTGGTGGACCACGGCAACTCAGGGAGTGCGCACACTATTCCTTCTATACGCTCTGCCACCAAGTTGGCTCAACAGAAAGGGGAACTTGTGGATGTGTGTTGAAGGTTTACGTGTGAATTTCTACCTGTGGTTTGTTGAATGTGGTCACAGAGGGTCACTTGAACCTCTTGATGTTTTATGACTTATGAGGTATGGTTTCATCTGTCGGTTACGTAAATTTCCAGAATGGCAGGTACTGGACAAGTAAAAATCCTCATGAAATGCATGAACAACTCTTACACGGCCAAAGGATCAATGTTTGGCGTAGTGGCAGCTTCTGTCTATTTTCACGTGCACACCCAAATAAATCTAACAAGCAATTAATTTTTATTAGACTTATTAATTGAAAACCATCCACTTTGAAACATCAAAAGTTTCCACACCACTTCACCCATTTCCCTGCCCATTTCATGCCCAGATTGTAGTGAATTATGGGACGAACGAGTTCTCGTGAAATGTCTCTGCCACATGTTTTGCTGGTATGCAGCAATCTGCAAGAATAGTGTCATGAATTTGATCTATGATTTGTGGAACGGTGACTGTTTTTGGTCTTCCTGCATAACGGGTATCATTTGTTGAGAATTCACCACATTTAAATTATTCCACCAACTTATTCATAGCTGTGTGTGAAGGAGCAGAGTCTTGCTGGGTGTTGCCCATTCTCGCATGGCTCTCCGTCAGAGACTTGATCTGGAGGGACAAAAACTTCATCACAGCCCTGGTTTCTGTGTTCGTAAATCTTGCTTTCTGGGCAGACATGTTCACTTCATAGGACTTAAAAAATAGGGAAGGCTTTGATTAATGCTCTGACTTTTGGTGCTTGAACATACAAGGATATGAACTTTCAAGACATAATGTGACCTTCCTTCAAATCATTTGGGAGCAGGGTCAGGCCACAAACTTTTCTGCACCCCCTAATACTAAACTACTAAAACAAATATATGTGCACCAATCATGAGCAGTATGGCAGTTCTTTCAGGGGAAGAACTTCAAATTGAAGAGTGAAAAAGTTTGTGGGAAAGAATTTTAAGATGGCAGAAGTTTTATGCATACTGCTTTTAGTCAAGAAGTAATAACTTGATGTAGCTTACAGAAAGTGTTGTCTTTTGTAAAAAGCAAGCAAAATATAAAAAAAATTATCTTTCTTTGTAAATTGACAATGTGAATTAGGTCTTAGCTGATACCACTTTAAACCGATACTGATGCACTCACTGATTTCGATACTTGAAAATTATAATAATTAAAAGTGGTTCTAAATATTGATTAAGATTAGTATGAATCAATTTACCAAGATTTTTACTTTAAAATATTCAAGAATCACATAATATTAAATTACAATTAAATATTTATCACAAAGTTCAGTTTATTCACAAAACTAGTGCAAAATATAAAGAAACTGAATTTTGCACAATTTCATAGATAATGAATGTCGCGTGGGATTTGTGCGGTCCCCGTGAAAGACCAAAATGCCGGAAATGTATTGGCCGGTATCGGTAAATAAATTTCAACCGATACCACTGGTATCAGCCAATATCGATACATGGGTATCAGCTCAGACCTAATATGAATATAAGAGCATTTGTTCCTTTGTACATCCAGTTGACCTCCTTGCCCCTCTAGCTCTCACTTTCTACTTTGAAATTTATGTGCAAAGTGACCTGTTCCTCCAGTCACAGCACGCACTTCTCCTACGTTCACACTGGGAAGGAAAGATCGGAGATGATTATCGCTGCACCATCCATGCTACCTGTATCATTGCTGTGAAGTTTCGGCAAGAGACCGACTCCAGGATGATCGTATCCATATCTGCATCTAGTTTTGACATGCTGCTATGATGCAGATACAAGTGTGGATGCAGCATGCTATGTGCTTCATAATCTGATAGAGAATTGAAAATTATCTATTACATTACTAAGATTTCTGTTTTGAGGCTGCACCAGGATTTTTTTCTTATTTTTTGATTTTATCATTCAATTTAATAGTCTGAAATTATCTAAATAGCTAGTAAAGTTATTTTAATAATTCACAATGCTATAGTAGTCACTTTTCCAGCTGGTGGCTGACCATGGATATTTCTGGCTTTATGTCCCCTAATCGTCTTCAGGGGTGTGTGGCTCAATGGGTGTCAATAAACTCGGTTGCAAACTAAAGCTGTAGAGGTAACATCACTCTCATGAAGCACTGTTGCCAAGCGTACTTCTGATTTTGTCAGTTGCATACCAACTGGTCGGTGGTCGTTCTGGAAACTTCATTGTGCAGGAATACACTTGCCTCAATGGGTGTTCCAGCATTTTGTTTCTTTTATACACCTATTTTCAGATACAATTCAACCCCCAAGTCTATAAATATACACTGTATACAACACACCTTATTACTAAATTTGTTATCCCTGTACCATTAACCCCCATTGAATTTTGATACTGTTGATATCTTTGTCGAAGAACTCTCACTTTACAATAGTTTGGCAACATGTGATGTATCTAGGGATGTGACGAAGCTGAAAATTTGCCGATGCTGATGAACTCGCTGATTATTTTTGGAACTGATACCGATGCCGATATGTAACCGATTCCGATAAACAAGATTATTCAATAGAAATTGGATGTTATTTTCAGCATGACAAAAATAAATTTGCTATGTATTTCTATTGCATATCATATGTATATACAGAGTGTCCGAAAAGTCACACAACCCGGTGTTTACGACCGTATAACGGAATAGCGAAACGGAATGAGAAGAAACGCTTTCTGCCAAGAGAATGCCCTGTATATTGGGAAAATTTAGAGAGACAAACATATGTAAGAACATGCATGTTTTAATAACAAATAAGCAAAGTGTTGCCAAAGGCGGAAAAAAAATATTTGCAAATCGTGTATATTGATGCACAGAACTCACTGAGGTAAATTATTGCAACATTTCACAATACCAACGAACAATTTGGATGGCCATCTAATGAATTTGACAGAAAAAGAACTTTGACGAAGTTTCAAAAACATTGCAGAAGGGAATAAATGGGCTGTTCCAAAAATCGATGTTTTCACAATATTACGAGGGACACTGGCAACACTGTTGGTGTCACGTGTCACTAACAGACGTGTTTCACCTCAGGCTATCACACTAAGGCACTTTTAACGACAAAGGAGAAAGTTGGTTATTCTCGAACATATGCAATAAATTACATACACCTTGCAACCCTGAAATGTGGTTTTAATTGGATAGGTATGTCAACAGCCAAAATTCCAGGCATTGGTCGACAGAAAACCCACATCAGTTGCATTAACTACCCTTGCACTATCCGAAAATCGGTGTATGGTGTGGAATATCGAGACGTCGTATTGTGGAACCGTTATTCTTTGAGACAACAGTGCTGTGTACGGGGATCTCATAATTGCTCTCCTGGAAGAAGACGAACGTGATGTTTGGCTACAACAAGATGGAGCAACTTGCTATACATCTAATGAATCTCTTCATATGCTGAGAGAATATTTTGGTGATCGTCTAATATCCAAGGATTTATGGCCCAGTCGCTCGCCCGATTTAACATCTGGAGATTTTTTTCTGTGGGGTTACTTAAAGGGGAAAGTATACCAAACGGGACCCAGAACATTGGAGGAGCTGAAACGAAACATTACACAGGAAATTAATAATATCGGTGCTACAACCCTCAGGAAGGTATCTGAGAACATGATCAAGCGAACCAACTTATGTATCCAAGAAAATGGTGGACACTTCAAACATTTGCTTTAATTTGTAGTGATACCCACATTTCAGGGTTGCAAGGTGTATGTAATTTATTGCATATGTTCGAGAATAACCAACTTTCTCCTTTGTCGTTAAAAGTGCCTTAGTGTGATAGCCTGAGGTGAAACACGTCTGTTAGTGACACGTGACACCAACAATGTTGCCAGTGTCCCTCGTAATATTGTGAAAACATCGATTTTTGGAACAGCCCATTTATTCCCTCCTGCAATGTTTTTGAAACTTCGTCAAAGTTCTTTTTCTGTCAAATTCATTAGATGGCCATCCAAATTGTTCGTTGGTATTGTGAAATGTTGCAATAATTTACCTCAGTGAGTTCTGTGCATCAATATACACGATTTGCAAATATTTTTTTTCCGTCTTTGGCAACACTTTGCTTATTTGTTATTAAAACATGCATGTTCTTACATATGTTTATCTCTCTAAATTTTCCCAATATACAGGGCATTCTCTTGGCAGAAAGCGTTTCTTCTCATTCCGTTTCGCTATTCCGTTATACGGTCGTAAACACCGGGTTGCGTGACTTTTCGGACACTCTGTACATATATATTCTCAAGAGATGCAAATGTACCTCATCTAAAAAAAAGTGGTTATGTGAACCTTTAAGAAGAACTTAGATTCTCAAGAGATTTAACATTAGTACACAAACAGTTCTTTGAAATGCAAAATTAATTCCTGTTCTTAATGTTGTAAATTTAATGCTGCAAGATTCAACTTCAGGAAAACGAGTTTTTGAAGCACTTCTGGAAGTAACCTACTTCTTCTCTTATCGCAAATCTGTCCAGCAACACTGAACACTCATGCAGCAGGTATTTTCTCACCACTTGCTTCAGGTTTGGATATTTTGTTTTTGTATTTCTAATACAACAGTGGATCCTGACCATGTGGACTAGTTGGTTCAGAAATGTACTGTTTTATTTCTGATTTTAAAATAGGTCGATCCTCTGAATGAGAGTTTGCAATAATTTTATTACAAAAACTCTACAAATGATGAAGAATCATAACCTAATTTTCAATAAATCTTACAAAATTACAAAAACTCTACAAATGATGAAGAATCATAACCTAATTTTCAATAAATCTTACAAAATTAAAATATAAAACTTATTAGATGATAAACTCTAGTATTATTTGTACCGATTTAAATATCGGATTTTTGCCATTGCCAATATGTCAATTTGTGCCAATTTTCATACATCTTTAATCGGCTTCGGCACATCGCTAGATGTATCCAATGCTCATATAGTCTGTGTTCATTTGTTTCATCCCGCTAACAGTGTTTAGTGCCTTATGACTCGAAAATGTCCAAAGTCACTCAAAGACAATTCAACTGATCATGCTAATTCGCCATTTCCCAACCGCCAGCTGGAAATGCGACCAGTATAGCGATGGTGGTTCTACATTAGCATGCAATTGTAATTGGATATACTGCTTTTGACTATACTTATTCTAACATTATGTTACGAGAGAACACCTCACCGCTTCTTATCTTGAGATGAACAAATTTCTTGGGTATTGAACCTACAACAGACCTGAGATTATACTGTTACAAAGCTGATGCAACTGTGGGAACCCAGCTGCTGGTGCTGCACCACAAAGCAGGTGTGTGCCACAAAATCTGGATAACAGATATCCAGATTTCAAATTATCCAATATCCATTTTGGATGCAATGGATAATCCAAATACCCATATAATTCAGATATCCGGATGGAACATCTTTGATGAAGGGTTTGTAGAAAATCTGTACAGTGAAATACGATAATGACGAATAAAAGAATATGTGTACAGCCCCTAAAATGGATGAACGAGAAAACTGTCTGGATAATGGACACATTCAGACATGCGGACAATTTGAATATCAGGATAATCTGGATATCAGAATATCCGATATCTGGATATTTGAAAGCCAAATGGAATATTATCCAATATGGCCATCCCTAGTGTGCACAAAAGGAATGGGATGGGGAATCCCCACTGGAAATGCCTGCCTCAGCCCATCAGCTGATTCTCATTCTCTTTAGCCATTCCTCTTTGTGCAGATCTCTGCTTAGCATTTACCTCTGTGTCTGTACATTGAGGCTGGCTCGTATCCACTTACTCCGAACAATTCTTAAGTTTTGAAAGGTGCCGAGAGTCTCCCCAGTGGCATAGCGATAATGTCGTTGCCTTGTAATCAAGGGGTCCTAGGTTCGATCGATATCCAGTAGTTCGGACCCCACTTTAAACTGTCAGTCCAGTTCCAATTAACCTTACTGTACATAAAGTAGACTTGTAAAAATAAAATAATAAAGCTATGCATAAAAATATATGGTTTTTGATACACTTGCCTGAAAGCTTATACCATTCTGAACAAAACAAGAAAAACTTCAAGGCTCTACTGCAAGCCTGAGGGAAGATACGATCGTTTATAACCTAATGATTGTCATTCAAAGTGATGTGGCATAGACGGAGATTTTGAAAAGCAAAGTGAAAAAATATATAATTTCTTATGAAACAATGTAAATTCACTGCACCAACAAAATTCAATGAAAGTAAACAAAATGGAATTATAATAATGTTATTGGATATGTTTAAAAATTACCACTTTGGTGGGGAAATAATAGTTTGATATCCAGTTTTGTAATTAAATATAATGAATGTCGCAGCAGTGATGCATCGAAAATGACAAGAAACCCTAATTTAGAAACTTTTATTAGCCTCCAGAATTGTTGCTTTTAACCTTCAACATGTTCTGCTTATTACTTTTAGATAGTAACATGAAATATATAACTTAAAAGTTTATTAATTCTAATAATATTGATATTGTGATTATATACAGTGTGTTTCTAAAGTTTGTTTCCAATGCATAGGAGGTGATTCTACAAGTGAAAATAAACACAGAAGTTCATGTGACGAAATGCCGAAAACAGCACCCATTCAGACTTATTAAATGGGAAAAGTGCGAATATTATATTTACAAGGAAATAATGGCACAACGGCCAACCATATGACCGTGGCGAGGGCATTCAACAAAGAAATGCAGCATGCTCTATTCAAAAAAGCACATGGCAGATGTGTGAAGTTGATGCGCAAGGGATTCCCCAAAGGAAGCGAATGGCTCTGTTGAAGTCATGGGAGTAGGGAAGGGTTTTATGGAGTGATTAGCATGGGCAACCTGGGCGATGTTTTTGGTCACAATGTTGTGTTGTCGATATTTGTACGTAGCCACATGCAGAAAGACCGAAGTGTGACCTTGACTTTGGCATTTCCAGGTAGGGGCGATAACACAGTAGTTTTCTTCCGGCAGGAAAGCACTGTTCACTGCCATTTGGGCTTCACGTACTGCGATATCAGCATCACCGTGCATCAGGTTACCATCACACGTTTCCAGTTGAATACATACGAGTGGGAGGATGTGAACTTGGCAAATTGGGCAAACTTCGCAATAGGCACGGCCCATCGTGTACAGTGCACTAGTGTTCGTCATCTACGCGTCGGCAGATATCCAGCAACAGGGATGGCTGCATACACCGCAGAGGAGCTGGCAGACATGCATCTCATTTATGGTGAGACAGGAAGTATGGGGAACATTTTCCAAATAGGAGGCTGCCGTCGCACACCTTATTTCAAAGAGTGCATACTCGACTTCGGGAAACAGGATCAGTGCTACCACCCTGTCGAGAAATTGAAAGACCATGAAGTGTGCACACAGATCAGTTTGTGTATGCAGTGTTAAATGCTGTCAGGGATCGTCCTGACACCAGTATGCATTCTATAGCGAGTACCCACAATACCTCCCATGTTAATGTGTGGCGTGTCTTGTCCGAAGAGGGGATGTACCCTTTCAAACTCCAAAAGGTACAAGACCTTTTACCTCAGGACTTTGACCCACGTGTGGTGTTTTGCCAATGGGTTTTGCATCAGTTGGAAACTATCCCGAATTTTGTGAACAGAGTGTTGTGGACCAATGAAGCAACGTTCACCAAAACGGGCAGGTTCAATAGTAAAAACAGTCACGTTTGGGATTTTGGAAATCCACATTCAATTCTCGTGTCACACCATCAGCACAGGTTTGCGGTTAGGGATAGTGCATGATAGTGCATGACCATTTGATTGGGCCGTACATTTTCCCTGTTTGCCTATGTGATGGCACATATCATGCATTTCTTCGTGATGTTTTGCCCAAAGTGTTTGAGGATGTGCCCTTGGCACTGAGGCAAGGACTATAGCTCCAATGTGATGGTGCACCACTACATTTCGACCAAAATGTGCCTCACTTCCTCAATGGCTTTTTCCACAATCTGTGTATTGGTAAGGGTGGGTCTGTGCCGTGGCCAGCAAGATCGCCTGACATCACTCCCTTAGACTTCTTTCTATGGGGAGAGATGAAACGCCTCGTATACGAAACACCTGCTGTGTCAGCCAAGGATCTCGTTGCATCCATTAATGCAACCGCAGTGACGATAGCAGACACCGACGATAGCAGACACCGTGGGGTTGTTTGGTCGCACTAGACAATTGTTGAATCGGCGTTGTCATCTCTGTGTGGAAGTTAATGGCAGACAGTCTGAAAATGGTCTGTGATGTGGTTCCCTCGTCACACCTTATCACACATATGCAACCTAGCGCAGCACCACCACGATCTTTGTTTTTCTACGTAATGGTGATGTCCACTACGCATATTCGCTTTCTTCTTGGTTGTCAGTCTCCACATATCACTTCCCGTGGAAAACACATTTCGCAAAACCCTTTCCTACCCCCATGATTTCAACAGACCCATTCCCTTCCTTTGGGGAATCCCTTGCCACATCTGTCATGTTTTTTTTTTTTTTAATAGAGCATTCCACATTTCTTTGTGGAATGCCCTTCACTCTAGTCATATGGTTGGCTGTTGTGCCACTATACTTGCGAGCATAATTTTCGCAATTTTTTCCAATTTAATAAATCCGAATGGGTGCCGTTTTCGGCATTTCGTCACATGAACTACTGTGTTTATTTTCAGTTGTAGAATCACCTCCTACATGTTGGAAATGAAGTTTAGAAACATCCTGTATATGATGCCTTTACTTCAAACTAAGGGACAAATATTTTTGATTTTCTCAAACCTCTAAAAATATTCGTGAAGGACCCCATGTATATTGTATGCCTCAGGCCCCCACATCCACCTTGGGCCAGCCCTTACCATAATAATAATTATTATCAAAACATTTAAGTATCTGTGCCAATAAAAACCATCCTAACATTATAATGATAACAACCACCTGTGGCACATCTCTTGAGGGCCAGGGCCTTTCAATCAACTGCTGGCCTCACTCCTACATGCCACAGCAGAGATGGGCAATCATCCAACCAGTTACAGGGTGATGTGTGGTCAGCATTACAAACCCTCCGTCATTGGTGAGGTTTCCATGATTGGGTAACCTACTCAATCCTAGCTACCCAATTTACTCACGACGGTGGGTGGTCACTGGTCCCATACACTGGCCAAAATCTCAAAAGAAAGTTGTTACGCTTTTCCCCCATGCACCCAGGGAGGTGCAGTCTAGCGTTCGGAAAAGATCGGAACCTCCACGGATGACGTCAGCCACGGGACATCTCAAAGACGAGCACCAGCAACGGTAGAGGAATTCACACTTCTTTCGTGTCTTTGAAAAGAAATATGTTTTAAAAATCGAATGAATGTTCTGGCGTATGTGTGTGTATATGTATAGAGCAGACTATATTTAGTAAACTGTGTCGCTGAAGGTTAACTATCATCTATCAATAGAATTAACATGTAATGAAAAGCGGGAAAGCCAGCTTGGGGGTGGAGCACAGGTTTTCTATTTAATGGGAGTATGAGGGTGAAAAGGTATACGTACTTAGAGCCAAAATCACCACAAATTTGTCAATTTTAAAAAATTGTGTGGGGTGTTAGGGCGGAGTTGGTGGATAAATCACTGGGGCCGAGACATAACAACTTCATGTTTCATAATCCAAAAGTTGCAGAAAAGCGATGCTACATACCAAAATGTAAATACAAACGAGGGAGAAAATGTACTATCCTGCATAAGTTATAATAAATCAATAAATATGCGTTACCATGTCCAGGAAAGAAGCATTAAACAAGACACTAGGAAATAGATAAAAAGTACACACACTGCACACATAAATAATCCAAACACTATTGTTATTTCACTTCACACTCTGTTCATGCTTCATTTGAGAGCCTGGATAGATGACTTTTTATATCCCGTGAAGCGTCAACACACACAAAATATTGAGTACATGTTTCTCATTTGTTCTCAAAGTCAAATATACATTTATGTAAACTAGATCACAAGCTTTCCCCTTCAAAGACAGTCCTGCCTGACCACAGGTTGGCATTAATTAGACAACCACCATTTTTTATCTTTCTTGACCGGACTTCGATTTTGTTTAATTTTCGAATTTAAATGTCTGATACAAATGTATGTCCGAGAATTGACAAAGAGATCTATAATATCCTTCTTTATCATAGGAAACCTGGAAAGTAATAATGTCCTCATTGTTCCCATTACCCAACATTTCCTTCTTAAATCACCAGTAAACAAAATGCATTTTCCATTTGCTCAACGATTTGAAAAATCTTCAGTAGATTTATACATGTAGGTGTAAGCTTTTCTTGTGTGCTAATGCACTTACAATATCACTTCTCGACAACAGTTTCGGTCTGCTTTTGTGACTAACAAAGGAGGTTATCTAAGTGTCCCCCTCCGATTTCCATGAAATTTGGCAGCTGTATAGAGAGGCCCAAAAGGAAGAAATGTTTTTTTTTGTTTCGGTTAAAAAACTGTTTTTGGGAGCAACCTCCCCCCCCCCCCACTGTTTTTGGGATCAACCCCCCCCTCAAATGTAAAGATGAGGACAAATTGAAGTGGGGATCTGACAACTGGGTCCCCCTCCGATTTCCATGAAACTTGGCAGTTGTATAGAGGGGCCCAAGGAAGAAATACGTGTTTTTCTGTTTCAGCTAAAAAACAGTTTTAGGGGGAAAACCCAACCCCCTCAAATGTCAAGATGAGGAGAAATTGAAGTGGGGATCTGACCCCGAAACCACGTAAATATGGCATAGGAAGAACACGCACATATAATTGGAACACACACAGCACGGAGCTGTGTTTGCCAGTGATATACACTTCATATCTCAAATGTCCCACTTGTGTATCTGCCAGTACTGTTAGCACAGAACCGCCATTGTCCTTCACGATATCACTTGCATTTGGTACTGACAATCCTACAGTTCTGTGCTGCGTGTGTTCTTCCTATGCCATATTTACGTGGTTTCGGAGTCAGATCCCCACTTCAATTTGTCCTCATCTTGACATTGGGGGGGGGGGGGGGGGTGCCCCCTAAAACCGTTTTTTAGCCGAAACAAAAAAAAACACGTATTTCTTCCTTTGGGCCCTTCTATACACCTACCAAGTTTCATGGAAATCGGAGGGGGACACTTAGATAACCTCCCTAAGAAGACATTCAATTTGGTTGGAGGAAAACACTGGTCGAAGAATTTCCCTTACTTTCTTAGTCACATTGAAAGCAGATTGCTTTGATTTGTGAAGTTTTACTAACTGTTGCTAATTTGTAAATTCTTCACTTTATGTACGTAATAAACGATTGCAATGTTTATTTACTTTTTAGCACTTTCATCTTGTAGTGTCTGCAGTTTCTTTATTTGTTCTTCAGCACATTTTAATTTCCTTTTGCAAGGAGATAACTCTTCAAGTATTTCCACTGCTCACTTTCGAATCTGACGTTTATTGGCATGTCCACTCACTTCGATCAATTATGTAATTTGGCTGTTGCACACTACAATTCACCACACAACCACGCAAATTTAAACTTTGCAGTGTACAGGTAATGCTCAGCAGTTCTGCTTTTAAGTTTCGTTCGTAATCTGCATCCAGCTGTTTTGGTGTTAACAGGATCTAATCTCTTACACTTGGCAAACCACATTTGCACGTAATCGGATCATTTGGGAACAAAAAATAGCTTACACCTACTGTATTTTTGCCACCCCCTGTGGCAGAATGGTTAGCACATTGCTCTACAATACCAGAAGTCCCGAGTTCGAATCACGGCCTGGGCATGGATATTTGTGAGTGTCCGTTCATCAATTTCATCATGTCATCACTCATCCCCATCTTTGCAAATTAGCCAAAAGTGGCACAAAAAGTGAAGTAAAATAAAGCAAATCAATCAACCTATTGTATTTCTTGTGCATTGTTCGGGCACAAAGCAATAGCACAATTGCACGGCATCTTCCTGAAGTGTTACTGGTGTTGAACGCTCCCTTGCACAAATGCAGATCCTATAACAAGCGGAATGGTCAGTGACAGCGTCACCCCTGTTCCGTGAGTGACATCAGGGTTGGAACCGACCACGACCCACTTTTTTCAGCTTCGGGAGGGAAGACTGCGCTACTTTCTCAACTATATTATATACTTACTTTGCATGCACCCTATAGCCTAAGCCCAAAGCCTGAGACCTTAGACTGCATGGCCATGGTGCATGACTGATCCTACCATTAGGTGAGGAAAAATTCAAATAAAAACATAGGTTTCTGAACAAAATAATCTTTATGTGTCTTAGTTGTATACAAAAAATTCAGAAGGCAGACCGTGGCTACATGTAAGAGAGGTGGTGTAAACTAATCTAGAAAGCTGCAATTTCTTCACACATACCTCTTATGTCGTACACTCATTCACACATTTTTATAAACCCAAAAATTGCTTGTCCTCTCTCCATGTAGTCTGCAACAAATCACGAAACTTTAACTCTTTCATAAATAACATGAGTGTTTAACTTTTCTATTCAGTTTATACATTACATGTCTTTAATAAAAATGGTTTTATTAACTTTACATGATAAGCGTATGAATGAACATGATTTTTTTATGTGTAACAAGTTCACTATTGTTTCTGAACGTGGCAATCAGAAAGAAAAAAAAATACTATTCTGATTAAAATAAATGTCTTGCCAATCTGCATGAATAAATTAACTTTAAATGCTCAACCATTGCTGAAATGGTTTTGCTGTATACATAGAAGTATGCATTTTAATGATGAAAAGTCTAACCAATTGAAGATTCGGCATGAATCATCAGCATTCTCCCTCCTGAACTAGCCCCGCTCAAATCAACTCACTTTGATACACTACAGTGGCGCTACTGAAATAACAAGTCCAACAATTCATCACAAACTTCATTCTTAACTCTGCTAAAGCAGACGTGGCATACAAAGTCATTTCACAGTATTCGTACAAATGTCTTTGTACTGCTACTGTCCAATGTTTATTCACATTTGCTGGGTAACCATAACAACATATCACGCACGCTACTTAACACCTCATCTGTTGGCTGTTCTTAGATGTGCACATAGTGTTTCACTGAGACTTTCAACATAATACTGAAGGTGTTTTCGACTTTTTCTCCTACCTCTTTTTGATACTTCGTTCATCACAATCTTCAGTAATGAAGCTACGAGCCAACATCAAGTTGTTGGTCTTCTTCACTCTGCTGCATTGCTATGTGTCGCTGGTGCATGCTGAAAATAATGAAAGAAGAGGAAGTTTAGTCTTTATTGTTTGGAATGGTGCAAAAGGGAATTTCAAAATGCAGGCAGTTATCAGAACATAGCAAATTTCATTAGAATCAGACCCTGGTTTACAAAAGTGAAAGGTACAAGGAATGTGATAGTATTGCTAAAACGTATTAGGTCAGGACAACTACTAAATTTACAAAAGATTTTGATTGTACAAAACCCAAATTGTATATGTGGCAATAAGGAAGATATACACTACATTATATTTGAGTGTAATAGTTTTATAAACTGTGCAATTCCTCTTCCACAGTGTTTGGTATCATTGATTTGTGAACCTAACCTTAAGGTCGAATATATATATTGTTATCATTTTTTTTTAGAAAATGTTGAATATCAGTACAGTAAGAGTAATTTGTATTATTAGTGGATTTTTTAAAAAATGTAGACAAAATAAAAAAGAAATTTGTAAGTTTATGTACAGTACATTGATATGGGAAAAACTGGAAAAAGCTGTAATCCCATTCAAAATAAATAAATTATTATGACTTTTGTGAAGCTATAATGGATAGAGTTGGCAAAATATCATAAAAGATAATTTATGCACTCTATGGGAGATTTCAGACCAAAGCGATAAACTACAGATATTGCATGGCAGCAAACCCTCAGTAATCAATGCAACCTCAAATCGAGGAGAGATGACAAGCTGCATGTGTTGCTTGTGACTGACTGGGTAATTTCGTCAATACTGTGCATCATGTCATCTTGGTCTGTTCTTTGCGCATGCATGGTGAATATTTTACTTTAGACTGAAGGGACTCATGTTGCATATTGCTTGCAGCTTCAGTCTGAAAACTCCCTCTAAAGCTTGATGCCCACTAAGATGGATTGCAAGATACCCATTTCTGGCATCTCAGTGGGCAATAACATTTAAGATAACCTGCAGATTTCTGGCATGGAAATTCCTGCTTCGGTTCTGGGCATTTCCCTGTAACTGGCATTACACCATTTGATTTCAATAGAAGCAGACAACAGAGATTCTGTTACTTTCTCTTAGACTTTCACTTTTGTGTGAAATCCCCATGTTGCTTGTCGCTTAGGTCTGAAATCTCCCTTAGCAGCAGCTAGGATTAATCATCTAGGGGTGCTGAGGGGGTGCGGAATGAAATTTTTGGGGTGCGATGTTGAAGATAAAGAAAATATGAAACATGCATCATGCTTTAGCCACCACATAAACACCAATCAACTTTCACTAAGTTTCTTTGAAAATACGCCAACGGAACTGAAGACTGATTGATTCATTTATTATCATCCATTTAACTTTTACAAAAGTTTGGAAATTGCTTATTTTTTTTTCTCTAACCACAACAACGACATGCTTTGTAATTTGAAATAAACAAGGCTTGTTTAGGCAGGCCAGTAACATATATTGTGTTTTACGAAAGAAGAATAAATTTTTACCAATGATAATAGCGAAAGAAAGACCAAATCTGCTGATAATTGTAGAGACCGCTCACAGTAGATCTTTCAGATTTGGATCAATGATTTGTGTTGTATACAATATCAGCGGTCTCACCTCAACAGTAAATGTTCTGCACTCAATATGACGACATGGTTTTAGGAAGTCACAATGTAATATGAAAACACGAGAGTTAATGTTTTGGGTTGAAAGTAGGTTTTGAAAGGGGTGCTGAAGGGGTTGGGGAAGAAAATTTCGCACCTCCCTGGCACTGCTCCTGGTAGCCAGTATTCCATTCCAATTAAAAGTATTAAATTGCCACAGTTGTGAATCAAAATATTCAAGAACTAAATCAGAATATTAAAATATCTGTCATGCAGACACAAAATACAGTTTTTTCATACAATATGGTGCAAAATGAATGAAAAACTTTGAATTTTGCATAACTTCCACAATAATTAGATTCTATGATTTTGTGGGGGTCCTGCGAAAGACCAAAATGCTGACTGATATCGGCTAAGCCCTAGTTCGAACGCATAATTATTTGGGAAAAGGACCAGATGAAGAAGATTTTGCCTAGTTAAAAACTAAAAAAAACATAGTGGCCCATACAATAGGCAAAATTAGGTAAGTTAAAACCAAGGAGTTCTTTTTAGTTCTTAGATCCTCCTTCCAAGTCAAAAGGTGAAAATACAGGTGCATTCCCAAAGTGATGATGAAATTCATTTTTAAAACAATAAATCACAATTCTTTGTGCACAGAACTATTTCATTAGTAAATAATAATAATAGTGGCCATGTATGTATCATTTGTTACTCTATACAAATTGAATTACACCATAAATTGTGTGAATGTCTGAGCATGTTGATTGGGCAACATGCATCTCGCTGTCAAATGTTTTGGTTTCAAGTTCTACCCAAGACATGAGTATATCATTCTGGGTGTCCCATTGATTTAATCTAATCATCTATCATCACCACAACTGCCAAAAGTGGCAGAAAAGCACTGGCAAATAATAATAAAAATGCAAATTTGTACCATTACCATGCTCCTTATACTTTTTACCCACACACACACACACACACACACACACACACACACTCACTCTCCCCTCCCTCAAATGCAATATATCTCCAACCTGTTGCAAAAGCTCAATGTTTTTAATATAAATGAAGAAATTTCAAGGTGGCCTGAATGCATATTTTTGGCCCAATAGCAGGCAATATGTACAATAGCATTGTACATATACTGAGAACACCGAGAACACTCCTATATCTTCATGGAATGTGTAATTCTAAGTTATCCCAACCTTTAACACATAAGAGGTACCTTTACTTGCACACACTGGGTCACTGGCTCATCTCATAATGACTTATTTGTTTTCAACCTTTTTCAACTTGAAAGCTGTTAACAACATTCCAAATACTTTAGAATTATCCAGGGTATTTACACGTCTTTGTGCAGTTTACAGTTTGAGTTTTTTTTGTTTAAGTCCACTTCATGATCAGGTGGGCTAATTGGGACTGTGGAATCCGAACCACTATGTTCCTCCACTGAGTATTGAACCAAAATCCCCTTTAGCACATAATGGCAACGTTATCACTGTTAAAATGGGGAGGGCCAAGCAGCTTATGTAGTACATATGATGTTATGTGAATATGTAATGGAGGTGGTACCACATGTATGATTATTATGTTCAGAAATATCAATCAACAGCACATACAATCTGCAGGGTTGTCTTGAACTGGAGCCTTCAAGATACTACGGACCTCAATCTGTGATACTACTTTAAGTAAATGGCAGTTTTATAGACAAAAGCTTGGGGCCTCTAGTGAGGGAATCACCCTGTATATAGACTCTAAAAATCGTTGTTTTTTTTGTTTTTTTTGCAGAGCATTTATGTATAGAAGGTATTTCAAAATTAACAGTTGTTGTATTGTGGGAAGTCATTTCTATAAACATCATTTTTATCGTGCCAACACACTCTTTGTGAGCAAACAATCCATTCTTAATGCTTTGTTGGTTCCTGAAAAATATTTTCTTATATGATGAGTGTTTTCCTGCGTTTTACAATTTGTAGCAGTCTACATATAGATTCTTATCCGTAGCTTCATTATGCAGTTGCATGTATGGAGATGGTTTCCTTTTGGAAGCACTTCCCTTTAATGTCACCACAGGGAAGGACAGGGAAGGGGTTAATCTGCTATATATTTGATAAAATGACAAATAACAGGCTTTTGTGAATGTTGGCCACGAGTCATCAAAATCAATCTGTGAAAATATTAAGTTCTTCGCACATCATCGTGGCTTTATTGTATATTCCTGTGAACAATTAAATACAATTCAGTATATTTATTTGGGGATGGGGTGGGGGACTAATATACATATGTATTTTTAAAAAAACACATTTGGGGCATTCCATGAAAAGTGGTCCTAATTCATGTAAATAACAAAATAAATCAATGCAGAAATTATTATCGTTTTTAATTGCATTAAGGTATGAATGTTGGTGAATGTGTTTAATTTGCATATTTCACCAACAAAAATTATTAGCAAATATGCTTAACACACAAATGAAGTCAAAATCTGCTACAGTTTCAAAGTGTCACACAACTAACACAGTTTCGTTAATACAGTTTTTCTTTTTTATTTGTTAGCAGACACCTTCATACTTCATAATTCTATGAAATCAGTTTATGTCTAGAACCTCACATTTTGTGTGTGAATGTCACAAATGTAATGCTGGAATGCCCCATAAGGTGAGACACCTGCTAAAAATTTTGCATGGTTTACTGCTCATATCAACGTTTTTTGTTCTTATTAGCTCATGGAAATGCATTATAACAAAATAATGAATGGTACTATTTATCATGTAATGATATCATTGCCCACTTAATGTGGTATATTCTGATGTAGAAATTATGTAGCTACATGAATGCATGCATGTGTAGCAGATGGAACTGTGCTGCTTGCCAGGGAAATCAGATGTGTGTAACCCCTCAACTCAAGCCCACATATTTATTTTAACCCATTAACTGCAGCGGAGCTATATATAGACTCTAAAAATGGGCCTTTTTTGTGAAGTGTCTATATATACATCGTATTTCAAAATAAACGGTTCTTGTATTGCTGCAAATCATTTTTATAGACACCACTTTTTCGTACTATTATTAGTCTATATGGGCTATTCCCAATCAAACAATCCTTGTTGATGCTTTGTTGGTTCCTGAAAAATATTTTTTGGCAATATGGAATTAGAACTACCATGATATGGTGTCTGACTTCCCCATGGGAGAGACTGCTTAGATTTCTGGGGTAGGTGACCTAAGGTCGGAATTTTGCCGGCTTTGTCGCTGCATAAAGTGGCTCTGGGGCTCACCCAGCCTCAAATAAATGTGTACCTGGGGGCAACCCTGGAGGATAAAGATGGCTAAGGCATGGTACTGATCACATCACTTCCAAAATGGCCGAGATAAAGCATATGTGGTGGGTCCCTACCCCAAATCCCCTAAATGTGCCTTCATGGTATGGTGCAGGGGGAACTTTACCTTTAACCTTCCCTAATACAGAATGTTTATTTGCGGCAGTCTATATATAGATTGTTTTCCTTTGCTTCATTTTGCAGGAAGTCTTTTTATAGTTATTTTTTTTACATTATTTAATTATTTAGGATGAAACGAATTTGCGGTTACATCTATATGTAGCTGATTTATTTTTTGTTGCACTTCCCTTCAATGTCGCCACAGGGAAGGGGTTAATTAAAACATTTCACAAGAAAGGGTAATCACATACTTTTGTCACAAATGTAGAAATATTTTCTTTGTACTTGCACACATTTTTCACATCTTTTGAAAAAGTTCAGGTTAAAGCAAAGTTTGTTTTCACATAAGAATCATAGTGAAAAATTGTGTTCTAAAGTGTATTCATGTTGCAGCATTATAACAACACTAATAATTAGTGCTGAGCCGATACCACTTTGAACCGATACCGATACTCTTACCGACTCCCACCGATACCGATACTGATACTTGAAAAGTGCGATAAATAAAATTTGCTCAAAATGATGATCAATATTGGTGTGTAAATGTCTACAATTATGTGCATCAATTTACCAAGAAATTTGCTTTAGAATATTCCAGAATTACGTCAGAATATTAAAATAGACATCATATCATCGCAAAATATAGTTTTCGTGCAAAATTGGTGCAAAACAAAAAAAAATTGAATTTTGCATAATTTCTGCACCAGTGTCACCCGGCTTTTTTCTGGACCTCGTGAAAGGCCAAAAATGCTGAAAAAGTGTCGGCTGGTATCGGTAAATGAATTTGAACCGATACTTTCCGATACCGATACATCGGCATCAGCTCAGCCCTATTAACAATACTTATCAACACTCCACCCTTGTCGGTTTATTACCTTGGCAAATTACACAGAAGTGAATATAACATTTTTTTCAACACGCTGCATCTACCCATATGAAAAAATAATGACATTCACAGCAGACAGAGAGGTGCCACGTTTTGGCGACATGAATCTCTTTTCAATAACATTTTGTTGATCAGAGTTGGCTCTATTTCAGTGTTCCACAGTGTGCTTACAGAAAAGGAACTTCATGAAATCTCAGCTCGGAAATCTACCAAATGCGCTTGAGTTGAGTTATTTCCTCTGCAAGTGGTGTCATTCCAGCCCTTAAGGGCATGAGAGAGGGTTTCCGCAAGATTCTTCCCTCCATGGCAGCTGGGAGCACTGTAACCAACTTTGCTCTTCTGAAGCCAGATCTGGATCTTTTGTGCACTCGTTTGGCTGTGAACTGGGACACCTGCCCCTCTGCCCCACTATGATGCCGTCACTGGCCAGGGCCAAAAAGATGAACTTTGCCATGAGTATACATTTTGCACATGACGTGATATTGGCTGCATCACCCCACTAAAATAGTATTAAAAAAAAGGTAAAGTGTTCCCCTGTGCATAGCACCACGCCATGAAGGCGTATAGGGGGTGTGGGGGTAACGCCCCACACTTTCTTGATCCGGTCGTGAGTGGGGGTGATGTGATCAGCATCACGCCCCTGACCGCCTTTACCCCCCAGGGTTTCCCCCAGGTACCCATGTTATTCGACGCTGGGTAGGCGCCGGGGCCGCTTCCACCGTTAGAAAAGTTCCCGGATTTGAACCGGCCGGGGATCGAACCCGGGACCTTGAGCATGGTAGTCAGACGCGTTACCGACTGAGCCACCGCGGCCACAAAAATAGTATTAATTAAAATATCAAATTAATATTATATTTTTATTACATGAATGGGTAAAAGGACGGTATAAGAACAGTGATAAAACAGCACATATTCATTATTTAGCTTACGTATAGTTAAGATCAGCAAAATTTGTAAAAAACATCAACAACTGCCCTGGCAAGGAAATTAATGTCAAATAGATAAAGAATTGAATATTTATTGACTACAATATAGTTCCTGGTGATATTTTATGAATGTTACATTATGAGTAGTAATAGATCTTGCATAAATCTTTTTGGCTACTGCCACTGAAAGTCGTATGATCACAATACATAATAATTCTTGTCTTCCAATAAGTCTGACAGAAATAAATAACCCTGAATTAAACAACAAGTATATTTTCATTATTTAATTTTTATACTCAGTAAGTCTTTCAGAGTAGGGGGGAGCAGACCCCCCTAACTATGTCCTTGCTCCCCAGATACTTTTTTATAGCACTGTGGCTGAGATGTAGATGACAAGATTGTTATCCAGGAATCCTTTATTTTCGATTTTATACTAGCACAGGTGGATTATTGAGGTGGGTGATACTGCCAGATCTAGGTAGTGAAAATTAAGAATAAATTGTCATCACTTTAAGGCACTTTATCCAGCCTTCCTAAATCTAGCTCCTTGAAAGTCAACTTTAGCTCCATTTAAGGTGAAATTTAGCTCTTTTATGTGCATCAGGTTTGGCAACATTGCCAGGATGACCATATGAAGCAAGGAGAAATGCATTGCGCTCATGAGAGCATTGTTTTATTTGTTCTATCAGGAATATCAAACATCCAATGGCATAAAAAAGTACATAGATGGAAGAAGAACATGTTGAACAATTTCTTAGTCATAGGAAAAGTCAAAACTCCCATTTGATTAGCCATAACTTGAAGTTGATTCCCTATACGGAATACATGGGATTCTGTAAATACTTATTCGTCATATTTTTCAAACATTGGTCTAGTTTCATAATCAACTCAAAAATCGCTTCCACTTGCAACATGGGACTCTCATATGGTCTGGGATTTTTGCAGTAGCAGTGCCCATTCCGATGATACAGAAATAAATATGCAACTGGTGTGAAACTGTCACTCTTCCCCTTAAACTGACATGCATTCGAGCAGCCCAATAACTCAATTAATGCACTGTGTTATAAAAGGATTATCGTATCTGGTGCAAGCAGATGGCAGTGCTGCTGTGGCATCAGTGAACAAATTCTGATGGCGGTACGGTCATCATTCATGTAGGTGAATCTCGTGCGTGAATGAGATCACAGTCCAGCTGATATAACTTGACAAGTTTAAAAACAAGACGCTGCAAATAGCTGTTGCGCAGCTCACACCACATTTCCCCACTCCACTTTTTAGAGCGACATTGGTTCGCAGTGTTGCAACCTGCAGGGAGCAGAATGGTCTGACGATTTTCAACGAAATTTGTATTCGCTTTTTCATGGGCTGTTTTCTACCTGTCGGAGTACAGAACTTCAGCTCACCTTTTGCCAATGACTCTTTTCCTTCTTTTAAAACTTGGCCTCCCCGATGATGCAGTGGTAGCATCGTCGCCTTGTAATCAAGGGATCCCGGGTTTGATTCCCGGTGGAGGCACATAGTGGTTCGGATCCCACTTTAAACTGTAGGTTCAGTATCAATTAGCCTTACTGTGCATAAAGTGGACTTAAAACAACAAATCAATCCAATTCTTTTAAAACTTGGGATACCATACATTTAGATACTCCCCTGGTGGCGCTTGTGGACTCGACAACATTATACTTAAGTTTATGTAACTCCTTCTGATTTTGCAAATATGTTGCAACATTGTAAACAATTTCTCTGGCCTGTCCTCTAAGAGGCTTTCCAGAGCAGATTGTGGATTTCGTTGGACCCGGCATGATTTGATTTTTGCATTTCAAAAATATGCAGCCAAGAGTAAAGAGCAAGAACATTTCAGTGCTTTAAAAAAGAACACAGGCAAGCGTGTTATCAGATTGCCTTCTCGTAGTGATTGTTGTATGATAAACAAAATAACCCCCACCCCACTGCTCGATGTCGCATTCAGAAAATGAAGTCATTCGCCCAGTAGTTTCTCTTTGTTATAAACGTTAACGCGCGTGCGTAATACTACAGTTTACGATCCACGCACAGCTCGCATTTTCAAAGACCGGATTAAATCAAATGAACCACTGATAAACTGATATGAGCCGGCACCGACAATCTACACAGTAAAAATTGTTTGTCATATTTGTTTTAGCTTAATTTTGCTGAGTTGGCAGGACTCGTACTCTGAAAGCCAGACCAGTACGTAGAAGAGTGGTGGGGAGGATGACGTAATAGGAAGTGCTCCGCAGCGATCTGTGCATATCAGGACTTAACTTGTCAGGCTATAGTAAACATGTTCTTGTTAGGACAGGAGTGATAGATTCAATGCTGTTGTAATCCATCCATTTTCATGTGTGTTTACACAATGGTATTTCATTTAAAAAGAGGTGAAAGTGTTCCCAGGATATGGTAAATTGGATGAAAACTATTGACAATGGCACTGTTCCATCTATTAATTTTCTCCGGCATATGGTTGAAACATAACTTGACACAGTTTGTCAATGCAGGCATCCAGTGGAAATGCTTATTTGTTAATGACAATTTTCTTGTAGACGTAATTTATTTTATTTGGTTAGAAGTGTTAGATATAATGATGTTTCATGCTGAGAGCAATTTTGTTTTTCTTGAGGTATGAGTGTTAGGTTTAATACTTACTTTTTTTATGGATGAATGTGCAAGCATACTTTAATATTTCATTTACAAAACTGGTAAAGTCGATCTCCATGGAGGAGTGATTAGCACAATGCATTATGCCTGGGGTTCCGGGTTGGAATCCCAGCCTGGGCATTGGTGTTCTTTGCGTGTGTCCCTTCACCAATTTCATCACTCATCCTCATGATTAGCCAAAAGTGGCAGAAAGGCAACATTAAATAACAAAATTCAAATCAATAAAACTGGTAAGAGTGCTCCGGGATACACAGAATTGGACAAATGTTTGTCCCTCTTCAGGAAGAAAGATCTTTCTTATTTGTTGATACCACAGCTTGAAAAAAAATTAATATTATGTAAAATGTCGAAATCTGTTGATTAAAAAGAAGGTTGAGATTGACGAGCATGTACAGTCAGTCACTGGCTCCAATGAGAACAGAGTTGCCCAACGCCCACACACAGGGTGTGTATGTTTACTCTTGTATGTCTGCAATTACCATCTTTCACTTCTATCTACTTTCTACAGGGTACATTCTCCTCAGTCCATTGCATTATATAGAGTGATTCATGAAGTGTAGACCACCATGCCAGTGTGTGCGTTAACAGCAAGTGAGATGCTCGCGGCCGTATGTCGGCACTGTAGACTGTCTGTGAATCAAGGATGCAAGTCTCTGTAACTAGTTTAAAGAGTGGTTTATTTACAACATGGAACCCAGGAATCTTGTTTCAAATCACCTTTGAACTTCACATATGAATCACAAATAAATACATGCTGTGCAGTAGAAAACATTTGCTGGGCCACAAAACACTTTGCGGTTGAATACGCTAGAAAGAACACAATATGTAACAAGCACCCTAAAACTTCACAGTCGCCAGACTAACAAACAGGCCACATAATACAAATAAGGACTCTTATCACTTCACAGTTTACTGTCAGGACTTCTGTAAAAACCAATTTCTAGTTCCCTTCACCGGCTTACGTTAGTGGTGTCTTATGTATCAAAAATGTGTGCGCATTGAAGGTGACTAGTTTGTACATCTCCTTTTATAAATCTGGTAAGTAAATCACTTTTTAAAATAACTACGGAAACTGTTGTGTGTTTGCTTCATCAACACTCTGAAATGCCGAAAAAAGGAGTGCCTTGCTTGTCGATGGCGTAAACACTGACGCGGCGGTCTACACTTCATTGGATTGCTCAGTACATAACAGGGAACCATGCACAGAAGCAGTAAAGCACGCTATATGTGCATAAGTATGGAGAGAACGTGATCTCACAGACGCCAGGTGAGCAGTGATAACCACCATGACCCACCAATCATAAAAGTTCACTTTATCCGTATCCTTTTAAGCACTTTAATATTGTTTTTCTTGTTTGTTAAATTATAAAAATAGCTATAGGAATAAAAAGATTTGCTGTAATCCCAATATTAATAAATAATAATAAGAACTTTAAATTTGAAGCACCCCTGACAGTAGTTTGCTACGATACTATGAGCGACATCATTTTTCATTCAGTTATAGCAAAATTATATTATTATTATTTTATATTTACTGCAACTTGCACTTTTTGATATCTTGTTATTCATGCAGTTCACTGAGGTAAAACAAGCCACAAATCACAAATTATTTTACTGAAATTGTGTAATGTTCAGAAAACAACAAGAGCCTCTGCAGTATTAAAATTTAAGGATAATTCTGTATATATGTAAAACATGTAGCCTCTTACTGTATTGAGAATACATCTGCTCTTGCATGACAATGCACAATACCTGTTTGTTTGTTTTTAAAAAAAATTATATTTTTTTTTCCAGAAGTCAAATATATATGTAAGTATATTGTAATATTATTTCTCGGCAAAATATACACTGAACTTGTTAAATTGATTGATTTGGTTTATTTTAAAACTATGTTAAACTTTGTCCATCACAACTTTCCATTCAGTCTGTTTTCTACAATGTGATGATAAGGAATTGAAATAAAAACATCAATAGGCAGATGACATCTGCTTTGCATCAACAGAATCTCATTCCTTGAAACAACACAGGATGTAGAATAAAAAAGAATTAATATAATTGTGGACATTTGCTTATTGCCTATTACCTTTATCATTGGCTGTACAAATGGCATCTAAGATAACAATACACAAATTGACCATTACTATTTCTTTCTCTCTCACCGAGGAAAACAGTAAATGATTTAGCGTGGTCATGGGCAATTCACATACTACTATTTTTGTCACAGGCTGTACAATGGCATTTGGCTGTAGTAACGTTCCAAACAGATATCTTTAGATACAATGTACAGGTATAGTGCCATTATAAAACTGTGCAAGGAGCATGGATTCACTGTGTCCAAAAATGGCATATCATGGGTGTTGAAAGGGCACGTAAAGCGAGGCATGGGATGATTCCTGTGGGACAGAAACAGGTCAACCCCCGGCCTACCACTAGCCACCCACCAGCTACAATTCGGGAAGTCAGGGTGCTGGTAACCAGGGAGAATCCAGCCACACAGAGAAGTATCGTGAACTGGTTACAAACATCACATCAGTTCACACCATCATTCACCATGATTTGGGTTTGAAAACGTGAAGCAAGGGGCGTTCATAAGCTCTTGGCAAAACACATCCAGGAATGTCCCACCAACTGTCGAAAGCTTTATGAGCAGCACCTATCAGGTGAAAAGTGGAAGTTCGTTGTTACATTGGACGAGGCATATGTTTATCTTGATGACTGTCACAAGCCATGTGCATTATTTTATCAATCGGCAGGTCCGAAGGACTTTCGAAGATGGTTTACTAAATTTAAGGAAAGTTTTGGCACAGGTTTCATGATCATTGCTGAATACTCGCACAATGGCAATCTGACCATGCATCGTGTTGCCAAAAATACGAAGGTTAATTCCGATTATTATCAGGCTAACATCCTCACACCTGTTTATCGCCATGAAATTTCCCCTCTCTACGGGAGGGACCAGAATCATGTGTGGATGCATAAAGACAAAGCTTCAATTCACACATCTTGCTCAACCCACCTCTTCCTCCAACAAATGACAGAAGAAACTGGAATTCATGCCATTCCTTTCACACAGACAATCCAGCGGTCACCTGATGCCTCACCGATGGACTTTTGTGCCTCCGGCCTACTGAAACAAGCCTTGTCTTACAGGAGACCCTGCACCATTGAAGGGTTATGGAAAGCCTGTCAGGAGGAGTGGTTGAGACTGGACATGACTACACTTTGTGCCAGTCCCCTATAGTGGAAACTTCGCTGTCGGGCAATTGCCAAGATGCAGAGCCACCAAATGGAGCACTCTCGATGGAGGCAACATGGTTTCTCTTAAGGTAGGTGCAGTTTGAAATCGTCACCATAGATTGGAAACAACCTCTATATTGCATTGAAAGCTATCTGTTGACTGTTACACGGATAGAAGCAATTCACATGGTTCATTTTTTGATGGCAGTTTTTGTTTGCAATCGATTTCGCCACCTGTCTGGTAGTATCGTCAGGCATGTCCATACTTTTGATTGCGAACAAAAACTGTGTGGAAAAATGAACCATAAGTTTATTTCTCGTCAAGATTACGGTGTACATTCAATTCCATGAGCCACTGTACACATTACAAATTTTACTCTTTTTGAGAGAAACATGGGTACTGGAAATGTTGAGGAGGACATGAATCCCAAAGGAAGAGCAGAATAACTGATGTCCATCTCCAAAACAACCTCAATGTTGGTACCAAATATTGTGCAGCACCAAACATTGACTGCCTTTCATAGAACATGATGTATCAAGATTGGGTTGCTTGTAAATACAATGTGGTTAAAACATTTTCAGCACATGATTATTCACATTACTGTTCGACGAACCATGTCTGCAATATACACCATGTTTCAAAATGATTTGAAGGATAAAAACACATTCCACGAGAAATACAACATACGAGGGGGATTAGATAAGTTTCCGGCCTAACACAGAAAATGAACTCATATTTAAAAATCCTTTTATGTTATGTAGCCATGTTTTAGAGGATGTTTTGTCTAAAATCATAAATGATAGTTCTCTTGCATCACAGGTTTGAAGTGACCATGGCGGAGCAGCATGTGACTTTTACCAAATGTGAGAAAAGAGCAGTCATCAAGTACCTCTTCGCAAGGAATATGGGAACGAAGGAAATTTTTGATGAATTAACACAGACAATGGCCAATGACTGCCCTTCATATAGCACAGTGAAATTGTGGGTGGCAGTTCAGGAGGGGGAGGATGAGCATCGAAGATGAGGTGAGGTGCGGAAGGCCCAAAATAGTGGTGACCACGGAAACTGTGGATAGTGTCCACGACATGATCCTCGCGTGCGCGAAGAACTGGGTATGAAAAAATTGTCGGCTAAGTGGGTGCCCAAACTTCTCACCGCTGATCACAAGCGGGCAAGATGCACACCGTGTTGGGCCATTTTTCAGCGAGTGATGGTTTGCAGCACAAGACAAACTATTTTTTTAATCATGTGACAGAATTGTTGCAGGATCGCTGTATCAAGTGTATCAACCTGAAAGGGAACTACGTTGAATAAAATGCCATCAATAGCCCCATTCTGCGAGCCAGACAACTACAAGATGCATCTGAGAGGAAACATGAGACTACCAACTTCCGGCTTAAGATCATCTTAGAGGAATCGCTGGATGACAAAAAAAAGTCACACACTGTCTGTGAATGAAACTAGTCAATGCAACAACTAGCATACAAGGTGCAAAGGGGAAAATTAGGGAGAATAAATATATTTAGGAAAGAATGAAAAAAAGTAGCTACTATTCTCGGAAAGGGGGTAAATATGGTATATCATCTTTGGTCATATGATTAATTGTATTGAAGTAATAAAAATATATTTTGAGTTCATTTTCATATTCAGCTTCATAATATTGATAATCTACAGTTTAATCAAAATATTTGTTCTCAATAGAAAAAAATGTTACCACGTTAGGTCTCATTATGGATACTGTATATACTTAGCATTCATTAAAGTAGATTGTATTGTTCAAATCTTGTCGAAGGTACGCTTTTCATTCTTTGAAGCAGACGAGATATTCAGTGAATGTGGTTTTCATATAAAACAATGAACTTCTCTCACTTCAAACCAATATTTCAACATTTTCAAAGTATCATTTATTTATCTTGAGTACAAAGAATGTTGTCCGACATCGCAACGTATAACTATAGCCATCCCCGCAATAACATTATCCCATACCACATACTGTATATCTCGACGGACGCTGCCATCTTGCAAGATCTTGTGCAGACAAAACAAGTCAACTTTTCCTTAACTTGCTCCAGCTGCAAGATGGCTGTAAGCCATCTGAATGGCCGGATGCTTTCACTCTCTAAAACTTGACGTCAACTTCCACCCACTGAACGCTAAACATTCTATCTTCAAGCCGACTTGAAGTTGTCTTGCCTACCAAACGGGGCTACTGTGTCCCTGCCACCATGTTTTCATTGCTAGGCCGGAAACTTATCTAATCCCCCTCGTAATCACTGATCGAATATCCCATGAAATACATTCCAACACATCATTCAGGTTTTTCAATTTCAATGGTTCCAGTAGTTCTAAATTCTGCCACCAGGTATCAGGCTGACCAGTTGTAAAATGGCTGCCGCAACTGGCAAAACATTCTTGGAACATGCCAACTACGTGGCTTATGCCACAGCTGACACATGACAGTGCAGACTTTATCTATCAGCTCGATGGAGCCACTTCCACACTAATGTAAGGAGAGATTGTCACAACACATCGATGGACTGGACGTACAGCTAACAATTACCATATTGACGTGTGCAGATTAACGAAGGGTCATCACATTGAGCATTTGAGAGTTAACTTCGCGATAACCATTGCCACTTAACTCTTTCGCTGCGGTCGTCGCATTTATGCACAGCATGCCAGGTGCCTTGCTCCGCGGAAGTCGCATTATTGCGACTTCATACTTCCACTCGCTGCAGGTGTCGCATTTCTGCAGTACGTCGCTTTTAGTAGCCTTCTGACATCTGTTGATAGTATTTGGAACTATTTGAACTTATAGTTCTGTTTTTATCCGTATGATGTCGCTAATTACGCCTCCGTTTAGAATTCTTTGACATACGAGCATTGAGTGCTCCGACATGTCAGTTTCAAATGCATGTTCGAATGTAAACAACATGGCTTCGTCAAGTCGTCAACACTTGTCTGATAATGATGTTACTCAACTGTTATTTGCTGACTCAGAATCAGAAGGTGAATTAAGTTGTGACGATAACAGCGACTGTTTTTATGAGACTTCAAGTGGTGACAGCGACTGTTTTTATGAGACTTCAAGTGGTGACAGTGATTGTGTAGTGTCTGATAAAGCGTTTGTACCGCCGTCCGTAACATCATGGAGCAGATGTATTTTTTTCAAAATTTCAAAATTTTTCAAAATATCATACCACCATACAGAATGGTTTGCCAGTGCAAGGAATGACTTTTGTAAGTTCTCTATAACATATTTTGCAATGTAATTGTGTAAAATTATTGTTTCTAAAAAAATGTTGTTTTTTTTTCAAAATTTCAAAACTTTTCAAAATATCATATCACCAGGGACTACAGAATGGTTTTCCAGTGCAAGGAATGACTTTTGTAAGTTCTCTCTCATATATAATGCAATGTAATTGTGAAAACTATTTGTTTATAAAAAAAATATCTTTTCAAATTTAATTACGCAGCCAAGGGATATTGTGTGCCAGAGAATTCGCAGTGAAAGAGTTAAACTTGGACAATTACATTACATGCATCTTATTTTGACAATTTATGAATAAAATATAACTAGTTGAAATCGTTCAAATAATTTTGAAGCATGGTGTATTTGGGGTTGTGAAATGGACATGAAGTTATTGTGTCACAAATGGCCCTTGTCATCAGCACTTCTATACCTAGCCCTTACTCTGCCCCAGGTTACACATGCTTGACAAAGTGAAACTCCCAATTTTAGGTTCCAAGATTTTACATTTTCCTACAATATACAGTAAAACTTCTCCTAACGGACACCTCTGACTAGCAGACACCTCTACATTACGGACAGTTTTAAATTTCCCGGCAGAAATACATGGGGTTTAATGGATATATTACTTCTCAATAACGGACGTGTACACTGAAAACTACCTCCCCAATGCAAATAAAACTTCCTTGTTAATAAACAGCCTGAAAGAAAAAGGTCGCAACTCCTGAAATTTGATACAACAATGGTCAGTATTTTGAACTAGTGTGCATTGTTTCATGTTACACCAAACTTATTCCTTTTTAAAAGTGCAGACAGGAGACAGTATTCTTTGTGGTTATTTCAGATGGAGGGACTCAGTTTAGCATATGAACTTTAAACACATAATGAAAAGACAATTGTAAAGAACTTTTAAGAATTAGAAAAATATAGATGATTATTTTGGACAATCTCCGTCTGGCCAGAAATAGTTATAGCCTATTGAATATGAAAAAGCATTTTGAATACAGTAATTTAACAAAGGATTACACTACATGTACTGTAATTTCTTTTTTGAAATTCGTAATGTATGTAGGGATACTTTAATAAATTTAAATTCATTGTATGTAGTACAGTATTTTGTTCCTTGAATGTAGGGGAAAAAAACATTGCGTTCGTAAAGTACGTACTGTAATATGCTTATCCTATTGTGTAACATCCTACACTTTTTTCTGAATAGCAGACATTTATTTTTTCCCCAGGCCTGTCCATTATTGAGAAGTTTTGCTGTACGAGTGTAAAACTTGATGGTCCCAACCATGGACGTCCACAGGATTTTTTCCAGGGAGGGGCAAGGAAGGTATTTTTTTCAAGGGGGGGCCAAACAAGGCACATTTTCTCCAAAAAGTGTTGTTCTCTAAAAAAAACATTGCTTAAATTTGAATTTATGATGTTCATGCAATAATTAACATATTATTGTGGCTAAAATGAAATTATATGTGTGAAATACATCATTTTTGGTTGACTTTCATTTTCCAGAGGGGGCCACGGCCCCCCCTTGCCCCCCTTCCGGACGCCCATGGTCCCAACATAGCAAAACGTTATAAAATTTTCCTAGATTTTACATTTTCCTGAATTTTAAGTTTCTTTAGCTTGGTCCCCTGAAAAACATAAAATAGAGGTTACACTACTATGTTCGCATGAAATAGTTCTGGAGGACTGAGTAACATCACTTTCAAAATGGCATTGCTTTTCTTACACATTCTTGTTGAAATTGATACCTACACTTGGAACACTTCAGCTCCACATTAATTCTGTGTAGTTATAAATGAGACAACTATTAATTGATACTGCACTTGTAAATGGAGAATTTGCTATTTTTTAAGTGAATGTTAAAATATAAATTATATACCCTGGTTTTTACGAAGTTTGTTATAACTGTATCTCTAATCAAACTAAAAATAAATGTCTGATGAAGAGAGCATGTGTTTTCCTGAAATATGTCAACGAAAAACTGTGTTTTTATGCTTGTAACAACTGTAGACCAGACATGTCAAACTCGCGGGCCTCCAGCGGGCATGTGGCCCCCAGCACCCAGCCTTGGCTTGCTTACATTTCCTAGAGGCCGCGACTCATTCGAACTTCACCAGACAGACCTATTTTTCTAGTCTTGCATTCCATTAAGGCGTGGTGACGACTATGCAAGTTAATTGACAGGTTATTTCTGAATATTTTTTTTTTTAAAAAAGAGAGAAGCGTGCATACTTTGTCACCTTCCTGTTTGTGAAGGATTTGCTTTGAAGAAAAATCAGTTTCTGCCAAGCCTTATGGAGGCAAAAAAAGGACTATAAAAGAGGAATACAGAATTTTTCAAGTGAATTGGAGATATCCTATTTTCGTAGTGAAGTGAATAGTGAAATGCGTGAAAATTTTGTGTCCTGACAAAGTGAATTCATTCAGAAATATCTCTTTCTTACAAAATACAGTTGAAGAGTTATCACACTGCCCCACGACACCAGGAGCCCTGGGTTCGAATCCCGGCCTTTACATGGATGTTCCGTGTAGGTTTCCCTTCGTCAGTTTCATTATATCACTCATTCTCATCATCGCCATTAGCCAGAATTGGCAGAAAAGAGACGCTAAATAAAAAAAAAAATATCAAAAATCAGAAATGCAGTTGGAGAGAGGATTGGTGATTTAGCAGGCGATTTCAATGACAATTGAAAGCGAAAATTGCCATTTTTGATGCATTTTTGTTCGCAATAGATAAAAGTACGGACGTCTGCAGGGTAGCTCACTCGCTGTATTCACTCGTGGATACAATTATCATCTCATTGTGACAGAACAACTGATTAACATGATTCTTCTCCATGACACAACTACAGGAAATATATTTTCAAGGAAATGGATGCCATTTTGCAAAGGTACAGTAATTTTAGTCATTTCGCAACTTCTCTCGAATACCAACGGTCAATCTGTGAACCTGATTTAAGCCAATAAGAGCCCGAAGTAAAAAAATTCAACTTGAGTTTGAAAACAGGTTTCAATACTTCAAAGAGTGCGAAGGGCTATTTTCTTGTTCAGTGTCTGCCTTCTTTTTATGCTGTGTGTGCAAGTCCCCCTATCTTCATATGGGATTTACTGACTTACACTGCAACTAAATACTGAAGGTGAAATATCACGAGGTGGGTGTTTCTAGATTTTCTCATATCTCCCAGAACAGTATCCTCAAATAAACAATTTTGCTGCTCGAACTATAGCGATGTTTGGCAGCACTTAACTTTGTGAACAGCTGTTCTCCGAGGATTAATAAACAGCCCAATAATAAAAAATTATTTACAGCTGGTCTCTGTGGAGGGATGATTATCACAACATGCTACGATGCCAAGGATTCCTGGTTCGAATCCCAATCTGGGCATGGCTGTTCTTTGCGAGTGTCCCTTCATCAATTTCATCATCACTCATTGTTGCTATTAGCCAAAATGACATACAGGCGATGCAAAATAACACACATTAAGTTAAGAAATGACTGGCAAACATTTGTTCTTTGCATTAATAGTTTTCTGCTCACAAAAACATAATGCGGACATTGAGAAGAAGTTTCTTATAAAAAAAAAAGCTAGTTTCTTATAAAAAAAAAAGTGTTGAAATCTATGAGAAACTAAAATAGAATTGTTGATGTACGGGTTTCTTGCCAAAATATTTGCACAATTGTAACAATTTATACTTGAAACAAACATGTAAAATAGTATCACTGACCATGAAAATACTATTTTACGTTTGTTTCAAGTATAAATTAAATTAAATTAAATTAAATTAAATGGTTACAATTGTGCAAATATTTTGGCAAGAAACCAGTACATCAACAATTCTATTTTAGTTTCTCATAGATTTCAACACCTTTTTTTTTATATAAGAAATATTTAGTAGTAATATTAAAAATAGTATCACTGACCATGATAATAGGTGGCCACGGTGACTCAGTCGGTAACGCGTCTGACTACCATGCTAAAGGTGCCGGGTTCGATCCCTGGCCGGTTCAAATCCGGGAACTTTTCTAACGTTGGAAGCGGCCTCGGCGCCAACCCAGCGTCGAATAACATGGGTACCTGGGGAGTAAAGGTGGTCAGGGGCGTGATGCTCATCACATCACCCCCACTCACGACCGGATCAAGAAAGTGTGGGTGTTACCTCCACACCCCCTATATGCCTTCATGGCGTGGTGCTAAGCACAGGGGAGCACTTGACCTTTTTTTTACCTACCTGACCATGAAAATGATTTGTTTTATGTTGTCAGAAAAACACATGATCATAATAAAATTTTTGATTACAGTTATACGCACACTTAATCGTGTAAACATTTAGTTCTAAGTAGGGTGGTATGTAAAGTGGGGAGGGGGGGAGGGTACTCTCTCCCCATCAAGGGTAATCCTTTTAGTTTTGGACTTCAAAGGCTTGGGGTTCGATATGTGTGCGGGGCCCGGAGAGTTTTGACATTATCGTTATCAGGCACTACTTACGAATTGAGTGACATGCCTGCCATAGACAAGAGAAATAATTCTACAATGCTAGCAATGCATACATACAAGAAAAATGAGGTGGTGAACTACTGTGAAGATGCAAAAGAAGGACAATAACAAAAATACTGTACAAGGTGCAGTAAATGGCAACAGCAAATCAGGAAGAATGGTAAAATCATTTAACTCTAAGAAGTGTGGGTCAGAGGCAGTTGGAACATGTAGAAAGAATGCCTGAATACAAAGTGTAAAAGAAACTCAATAAGGGAGGCCAGGAGGGAGAATATGAGAAAGACTGATTAAAAGATGGTTGAAAGATGTTGAACAATTTATGAGGATGGGTATAAGAAGTAGAAGCAGAGTAGACAGTAGTGTAACACTGCAAAAGGCCAGCAATACTTTCCAATACCAGTACTAACAGAATTATAAATACCGGTAAAATAAAAATTAAATCAACAAATATATTTACTCTGTTGAATAAAAATCTGTGTAAAACCTGTTTCGCAATGTGAATTGATACTGGGCTTTAAAAACAACTGCAAAGAGCTTCGAAACAAGAACAAGATCGTATGTGTAGGACTATCCAATACTAAGAAAAAGTTGTTTCACGAAATTCAAAGCAATGTTTATTGGGCAATTTAAAAAATCTTAAAAATTAAGAATTTTATTTAAAAGCTTTAACCTTTATACTGCCTGGCAGGTTTGTCGAATGTAACCCCTGATTCGCAGAGGCTTTTCCGTGCGATTTTTAAATTTTTTACACTTATTTCGGAAAAACGTTATAACTCCTAGACTATTGGACCAATCTGCTTCAGGTAAGTTTTGCTTTGAAGCTAAGACACCAGGGCATGCAACTGTGTACAATTCAGAACGTCAAAGTGAAAAAGACAGGGTGGGGTGGGCCATGTCCCCAAATTTCCATGAAAAATAATAAAATCTGGACTTCGCCCAATCTTTCCCCCACTCCTATGGAAAAAGGATGCAAACTTTAGCTTTCTTTTCATAGTATGGACCTTTTGTAATGAAATGAAAGTTGTTTCATGTTCCTAGCTGACAAACAAAATGTAATATGATCCAACATGTTGAAGTCTGCATGCACAGCTTGATAAACAAGGTTAACAAGGACTCGAACATGTGACCTGGGCATGTTGAAAGTGGGAAAAAGTTCTCCAACCTTGACGAAGGCTTTTCCCAGAAAGTCTGTTAGTGTTTCCACAACATTATAAAAGTATCAAGGTGCAAATAGCATGGGAATTTTACCTAATTCTTGTCACCAAGGTGACAATGCCAGACAAGACCCTCATTATGAATGTCACCGGCGGTTTAAAGGTTAAATTTGACCATGATCGGACAGTTTTTTTTTTATTCATCGAATTTCAGTGTGTGGTCGTTTGGAAAACCAAGAAATCCACATGCTTTGTTCTCATGGCGATAAAAAATCAAGGGCATACTCGGAAAAAAAAAAATGGTTTCCACTGATTTCCATAGATTAACACAGAATAGAATAAGCTACATTTTGGTGTGATTAGTTTTTATGTAGGTCTACTGGTTAATTTATAATAGAGTACAAACTCTAGTATCTATATATTTTTAATCTGACAAAGTTCCCCGTGCACATTGCAATGAAGGCACATATATGGGGATATGGAGATAGGGCCCAACACATTCTCGATCTCAGCCATTATTGGAGGTCATCAGCACTTCGCTCGTCACCTTTAACCCCCTCCCCCACAATGTACCCATTCATTTGAGGCTGGTTGAACTCCAGAACCACTCGATGCAGGGACAAGGCTTCGAAAATACTCACCTTAGATCACCCACCCCAGGAATCTAACGCAGGTCTCCTACAGATGGTGTATCTACGATACCACTGTGGCTCCTACATTGGCATTGGATAAGTCAAAATTCTGCTATCACTAATCAATTTGACAGAACATGTGTCATTTGCATTTCTAGCTTACATTGATTATAAAATAATCAATTTTTAACCATTCTGGAAATATTTTCGTGTAACATTTACCCCTAATCATGTTTCAACAAAAAACATGCTTTAATGTTGACTGTAAATTTTCCTTTATAGCAAATCTGAAAATTAATGAGTCAACATTGAAACCCAATTTCAAAATTTATTAATGTTAGCAATGATCTAAAGCTTGCATGCAAAATAAAAATTTAAGAGATGTCAAATGTCAAACGGGTAGTGAACTATCATACAAGAATTCAGTACGTGAACTTGTATATCAACCTAGAATACACAAATTCTTTTATCGAGAACAGAAAGTAAACTACTCAATATGGAATTTGGAATCATTCGATTGGATTTGTGCCAAAATTTCAACCTTCTAAATGAATTAACGTATACAAACAATTCTCAAACTACTAATGCCCTACCTTGCAAAACTTAAAACTATCATAATGCAAATGCAAGCATAAACTCCACAGGTTCTGTCAAAAATATGTTAACAATAGTGCCATAATAAAACCACTAATTTCCCGACAACTAAATTGATTCCTCGTGCCTGGAAAGATCTTAAAGTAAAAATAAGTTAGCCTCAATAATTCAAGTGTTTTGCAGACTTACCCTGCCCTTGTCAATGAAAATCATAGGAGCAACAGAGTTGCAATTCATTTTTTTCCAAAATAAAAATACATGTCTCAAAATAATGAAAAATAAGGATCACTAATGAAAAACACTAATACTGATTTATATTTTATTTTGTGCCGTGTGCATAATTTACAAAATGGCAAGAGCAACATTAAATTTTTAAAAAAAGGAAAATACAGGCATGGTTGAATTCTTCTTGCGGATTTATTTCTATTATTTCTGAAGTGGAAGTGCGACATCACAATCGCTAGCCAGATTGCAAACTTTGCATATACCTGTTGTAACATTATTCACAGTCCCTCGTTACAGGTATACTTGATTTTAACTGATGAAATTTGTATCTATGTAATATCACAAATGCATATAACAATGGCATAAGCAGTTGCTCCAACAGAAAAACTAAGGAAAAATCCACGAAGAAATTTGCATTTACGAATTTTAAAATTTACAAATTATATACACACATGGAGCTATGCTTACAAATGCACAAACATTCACTCATAAATTCACTTTCGCTCTTTCCAGCATATGTACAAATTGCATCATAGAATGCAATAGACTTTGTCCCCTTCGCGACAACACTTTCTCTACAAGTCTATAATTAGATGTAAACTAAAAAAAAGTGTTTCTCTAAGACATTTCTCAACACAATATGGACATTTACATTTCAAAGTTCTTTTACTGATCTCAACACACACAAAATTATCCACAATGCAAATTCACCACCACGAATGACTGGGTTGAGCATCTCGTCCGGTTTTATAAGGGGGTGGGAAAGACTGGGTTGGTGCGAAGTAATTATTAACAGGAAGATAGAGGGTAATAGTGCTGTTCAACACTTCCCTCTTCTCCAATTCTCACCGAGATAAGGAATGGCTTCGTTCGCGGCCGCTGTCACCTTGTCCATGGAAATCTCCCAACCTGTGATGAGGAGCTATTTTGTCAAAGTACGGATGCCTCAGTGCTTCGCCCAACGTTATCCGCTGGCTGGGTTCGTATTCCAGCATCCTTGAAATGAGATCAAACAAGTTCCTGTGATCTTCGTCCTCATTTGTCAAGTACCTCTGAAAACAAAGTAAAAGCAATGCATCAGAAATCAGGTTTCATATTTTCTGATTAAGAGAGAAAAACTTCCAGAAAAAAAATTATATGAACTTGAATTAAAATCAACCCACAAATGAGTGAATTACAACTGCTGAAGGGAACATTTGAAAATACGAATGGGACAAATTGATACTCTATCGGTGTTGGCCAATATACACACATCAGTGTGTTGGTAAAATTACTGATCCTTTAAATCTATAAATACAGTAAAACCTCATTAATCCAGACTAATGGGGGGATAAGTTGACGATTTTAACGAAAGTCTGGATTAACTGAAATAACCTAAAAGAACAGTAGAAAGTGCATTAACACTAAAGTTTATTATGGTGAATTTAAAGGGCATAGGCCTAAATACACTATACAGTACAAAGTGTGTGGGGAAACAGAATTTCATCAGTGGTTGACTGCCTTTTCTTTGGGTAGTTCTCTTGTTAAGACTTCCAGCCACATGTAAAACATTGCATTCCTTTTTTTTTTTGCCTACCCGGATTAAGCGGAAGTCCAGCTTATCAAGGTCCAGATTAACGGGTTTTTACTGTATCTCATTATTTAGTGTAATATTCTGCCATGACATTTTGTTATAATTTTATCTCCATCCCCTACTTTTTTAAAAAACTAAATGTCTAAATATGGGATTTTTTTTTGTAGTCACCTTGTAACACATTTATTAAGGAGGTCAATGAACCACTTGAAATTTTATATCGCATCTGTAGTAGAATTTTGATTATCAGTAATTTTTTTTATCAGTACTTGATCAGTATTGCCAAAATTTTATATACGTCCATTCATAAAAAAATATAGTACATTCCATTCTACATGGATAGCTTCCAACACCACGTGATGAACAGAATGTGTTAATCTTATTACAAGCTTCCAACACCACGTGATGAACAGAATGTGTTAATCTTATTACAAGTTACATATTCTTTACACAGTACAATATGCTTCTAGACCCATTCTCAGCTACCTAGATATTGCACTTTCATTTCTTTACCTACAGCTATACACACACAACATTATCCAAAACCTATGCTCATTACAATAACATAAAGGTTTACATACCACACTTTGATTATGAATTTGGGTAAGGGACTAGCATTAACACTGTACTTCATATTCAATAGTAAAGCAACAAAAACTAAATTAAGAATACAATTATCTTCAGAATTATCCCAGCACCTCCCTCACACTGGTTCACAATATTTTTATTTAACAAAGTTTAAGAAATTGGCCATCAAGGCACAGAATGGATATGCAAACTAAACATTCTACTTACATGTAAAGGCTTGCAGTTCTCTCTCACGTATCGGCCAGCAGAACTCTTTTCATCCCAGTCTAACTTTCCATGATAAAAGTACTTTGTTTTGGTTTTTCTTGCCATTCTGGAAGAAAATGTAAGGCATTAAAACTTCCACACTAGCTGCTCATAATTAACAATTGTGCATTACCAATAATTATTATTTACACTTCTCATTACCAATGTTTTTCTATTCATTTACAGATTACAAGCATCAAATGCTGCCAAAACCCACCAATGTCAATGTTTTTGTGCTATCTAAATTACATTAACCTAGAATAAACCCACACACTGTGAACACAGCTCAACTCTTCTTCCTGGCCCACCAGGAACTAGGAGAAGCAGAATATCTTACCTCTCTTTATTAAATACATATGTATTAAAGAAGTTAAAGCCAGAATAAAACTTTATAATTAAAAAGATATGCACAGTTTATTATATTCAATGCGTAACACTAAACTAAATAATTAGAAATAGTATCAGAAAAAATTTCTTCCATATAATAATTCTCATCCCCCCCCCCTTCCCTCTCAAATATCTAGTTTATTATAGCAAAGGTGTTATGTATGTAAACTGTGTTTTGTCTAAGCTGTTGCTCTTCACCAGTGAGTCTTATATTTCCATTTCATCATTTAATTTCATCGAGATGAAATGGCCTCTGCCACCATCCACTTGGCACTACTGGAATTAATAGAACATTTACAAGTAAGTTTCACGGATATATCTTTAGTAACTCGCTTACGTCTTATATTATGAACCGCGTTGTTTATTCCCCTCAACATGAATGAAATGTATGATTAAAAAGAGAAAGGTTTTTTTTAAAAAAAAGTAACAGGACATACACATTTAAATGTGGGAGGCGTCGTTCGTTGCAGAATAACACTGGGAAAAATTAAATAATGAAAATGACAATATAGGCACACTATCGAGTTCCCTTTTTCACGAATGGGGTAAGGTGCCAATTTTGAAATTAAGTCTTACAAATGATATCAAGAATCTTTGTAGAAAGGAGGAAGACAATTATCTGATGATATTTGGGATCATTGATTCAAATTTTGTAACACCTTCCTTCGTTCAACATAACAGAATTTTTAGAAAATTGCTTATCTCACAGTTATGTTATGTTCCAACAATGTACTATTATTGACAAGATACATTGTGTAACTGCTTCTTTATGCTTTTGTTAAATTTATTCCATTGGCATAACTGTAACATTACTCAAAGAATAAATATCTCATGAAGGGTGCATTGTGTTTACATGCTTGTAACAACTGTAAATTACAAGAGAAATAATTACATGCATTATTTTTACAAATACACCTAGTACAAATAATGCCTACATGGTTAGATTAGGAACACACATTTCAGGTTCTTAGCATCCAAGTTTTGTTACATATAGATGCAAGACATCTATATAGGTATTTTATTTCAGACTAACTCAGGATCACTACTTACATTCCATATAAAATTGTGCTATATTCAAAAGACATATTTTAGCAAAACTAACACAAAAAGGCATATGGGAAACACGTGTGCATATGTATTGAATAACCTAGCCATATTTCTGCTGTTATACATTACATTTCTATTTACAAATAGAAAGAAGTTTGTTACCTGTACGGAATAGGTCCGAGAATGCGTTCCATCATAGCCAAATGTTCCCTATTATCATGTGTCTGGAAGAGGGTTATTCCGAGGTACAATTCAAACATAATGCACCCAATGGACCAGACATCACATGGTTGAGACCAGCCCAACTCTGTAAAATAAAGTAAAACAACCATTTAATTACAGATATTTCACATGAGAAATTTATCATCATACATAAAGCCTGATTTACACTGGTAGAATAGTGTGGATTACAAAAATGAATGAAATGAGATTTTTATCTTCCTACATGTTTGTTACAGAATGCAAGAACATTTTCAAAAACTCTTCTCCTTTGCAATTGTAGATTTTGAATGTATAAAAATGTGATATGTATTAATTAAGGCTGCTCAATTATCAATTACACTGGGGAACAAAAAAAAGATTTTATTTTGCGGCATAAAGTTTAATAACAGTTTCAGCACACAAAACATCTGTGATTGCCAATTGTATGATTGGTTCAGTTGAATTGACTCCAGTTATAAAAATAAACACACTATGGAAAATGTAAGAGGTAAAATTACTCCACGCTTTTCTAGGAAATATCAAAATTTGATAATGGGATGAAATTCCCTTTAAGAAACTTATTTATTTATTTGTAAATTGTTGCTAGGCAACTTATGAAGCATTGCAAGGCAATATATCTCTTAATGTTGAATTTTGTAGTGTAACCACAGGTATAACTAAGCGAAATGCGTTTAATGTGAATACGTTGGAAATATGAGTTCCTCGCGTAGTAAGTGTTTCAATAACCCAAAGGTTTTTTGCTATATATATGGAATATATTTTCTACTATCACAGAGAAGTAATATCACGGATGTAGTGAGAGATTTGTATCAGGCTTCTTTTGGAACAACAAAATATAAAATGGGTCCCACATATAGTTTGCAAAACTTGTTTGGAATCACTTCGTTATTGGGGCCAAGGAGGACGAAAGGGACTCAAATTTTGAGTGTCCATGACATGGAGTGAACCAAAAAATCATGTTAATGATTGCTATTTTTGTGCTGTGAATGTTAAAGGCATGAATAGATTCAAAAAGCGTAATTGGGTGTAGAGTCAGCAAAGCCGCCAATACAGCACAGTGAAAATTTACCTTTATCGACGATGACGTTGAGATATCAGATGAAAGTGCTAGTGACAATAAAAACGAACGTGATAAAAGTGGAAGATAAAAGTTTGGCCCCCAAGGGAAAATATTACAGTGGGAAAAGCTAATATCATTCATGAACCGCTGATAGATAGGGACAAAATCATCCTTCCGCCACTGAATATTAAACTTGGGTTGAAAAAAGAGTTTGTCAAGGCCTTAGATACAAGTGGTGATTGTTTAAAATATATATGCCACACTTTTCCAGGACTAAGTATTGAAAAATTGAAGGCAGGAATCTTGACGGACCACAAATTCGTACACTTATAAATGATGCCAATTTTACAACTTGTATGTCTTACATAGAATCTGAGGCCTGGCTGAGCTTTGTGTCCGTCGTCAAAAACTTTTTGTGGAATCACAGAGCAGAAAACTACCGCGTTATAGTTGGAAATAAGTTGAAAAATTTTGAGAAATTGGGAGGTAATATGAGTGTGATTACATTTTCTACATAGCCACATTGACAGATTCCCTGAGAACCTTGGTGATTTTAGTGAAGAACAGGGAGAAAGATTCCATCAGGATATAAGGATAATGGAAGAAAGGTACCAGGGACGGTGGGATCGCCACATGATGGCCGACTACTGTTGGAGCTTACAGAGGAATTGTCCTAAAACGCATTACAGCAGGAAATCGTATAGAAAACGTTTCACATAGTTTGTTACTTCATTGTGTACATATTTTCTTAATTACGTATTATGATCATAGGCCTATATAAATTTATTTTTATAATAATGATTGTAATCACAAAAAGAAATATTACATTTTTGTTGGAAGCTCATTTATATGTATGTCTTATGTTTCCGCCATTTTGGTTTAGTTGCATTTATTTCATAAATTAGAGCCAATTCAGGAAATATATTATTATATCATTATTCAGCAGCATGAAATCGCCCTAAATTAGCTCTCAAACACTGTGCCGCAATTTTACTGTTCCCCAGTGTTATCAACGTTATCATTTTGACTTCTTCTTATTCTCTTTTGGAAAGTATGTGGGCAATAAATATTAATTCATTCCATTTAGAATAACATTAACAAACTGCCTCCCTCCCCTTCCTTTTAAATGCTTACTAATCATGAAGATTCATTCTACTACCATCATTTGTCACAACCAAACAAAATGTATGTACAGTTGAACCTATATTTTACATATTTCAGGGGGCCAAATACGAGAATACAATGGCATGGAGGAAAACAAACAAAATGTGTGTTCAGCACAACAAATTCCCAGTCGTTCGTGTATGTTTCAGTGACAAAGTTACGCTACTCATTCGTAGCTCCCCAATTTCCTCAACTGGTGGGTTGTCACCGGTCCCATATGCAGGCCGAAATTTCAGGAGAAAAGTTGTTACTTTTCCCTCAGGAGACTCCAACCTGTGCACGTCCCGTAAGCAGAAGCCCAAAGACCGCATGGCCCAATGTCTATTGTGAGAAAATGTAAAATCTGGGAACATAAAATTGAGATACACAGTTCCTAGTTAAACAAGAGCAGAATTTGGTAGACAAATAGCTTGCACCACCTAATCTCTCATCTATGTAACTACTATAAACCAGGCCTCCTAGATGATTACAAAACCGGGATTATCTTACAAAAAATTTAAAAAGAAATAGTGTGTGTTTGGTGGACAAATACTTTGAACTACTTCAGGCAAAATTTTCTGAACAAGTATCAATATTATATTACACTAGTAACAGGAAATGGTTTACTTATTCAATTCCATAAACAAATCTGTCTTGGAGCTGCATAATGTGCATTCTTTTCAATCACATTTGGCAGATCATAAATTTAAAAAACAATATCTTACCTAAAATGACTTCAGGTGCTCTGTAGTGACGCGTTGACACAATGGTGCTGTGGTGTTCATGATCGAAGGTTGCACTCCCAAAGTCAATCAACTTCACGTCAGTTCTCTTTACCCTCCTGATATCACGCTTCTGCAACAAAAAAAAATTTCATTCTCAGTTTGGACATTGTTTTGAATCTAAGGTTAATCAACTTCGGCATGACAAATTTCAACAGATACCATACAGACTTTCACATTCTTTGTTCATGTGTAATGTGCACTTTTTTCTGAACTTTTTGCCCCCAAAAACTGTATGCATGGAATAATTCAGACAGCCAACATAAAACCACACATGTTTTCACTGCATACAATATTTATGTATGTATGTATGTATATGTGTGTGTGTATATATATATATATAAAATCAACAGGTGAAAATATAAATTGCCAGGTTGGATTTCTATAGTAATAATGTTTTAAAAAACACACTATAAAAGTGAAATGGCCATTTCCCATGATTTTTCACATTGTATCAGAGCTTTTTGAGACATTGAGAAAATCAGTTCTGTTCTGGTGGAATTCAAGCATGCACCTCCGTGTGTATCAGCGGAATTTGTCAGGCGAGAAATAATAGAAAATTACTTCCAGACCGCTGCAAATTCATAACATAATTTTGATCTCTTTCTTCTACTATAGAATAAACAAGGTGGTTATAGAAGTAAAAGCATTTCGATGGTAAACACAATGGAGGGAGAAGGGTTGGAGACTCATTGAATGGGTATGATCAACAGATATATGACCTACACCTAAGGCCATTTCTTGAACCTCAACTGTACTGCACATTACATACAACATATAATTGTTTGTCCCTTTTCCCTATCAAAAAGCAGGGTGTGCATTATACATGCGTAAATATGGTATTTAGTTCCTATTTTCATATCAGATTAAGCTGCTTGTCATACTTAATATTTGGGATCTCTTCTTTACACTCTATTTAAAATATTTAACTTTTAAAATACTAATCGCTAGAGGCACATCCTTTTGGTAAATAAAAAATCAAAATTTCGGTATAAAAACAGGGTCAATTTAGGGTTCAAAAGTGGTAAATAAAATGAAATTTCGCTGTTATAGCGGTGAAAAAGCGATATATAAAATGACATTTCGCTGTTATAGTGGTGAAAAAGCAGTATATAAAATGACATTTTGGTTTTAAAAATGTGAATATAATCCCAAAAACTGAACTATTACACAAAATGAACATATCCCTTCTAATAGCACATTAAATCATTACCAGAATATTAAGTTTATTCCTGTATAAAGGGTTCCATTTTTGCTTCTCAAATATTTACTGCAGAATTAATCAATTTTCCATGAATTGCATAACTCGCAGGATACTTTAGACTTCAGAAAGTGTCACGTCGGTATATAAACGGTAAATTTCGTGTTTAAGAGTCTATTTCGCATTTTGCAGTTCATTTCACATTATTTCGTGACAAAACAGGGTAGGAAAATGCACCTCACACCTTTCAGAAACATGAAAAATTAACATTACAATGTGTTATTTCACATTTCGTGTTTTCGTCAAAAACGAAATATGCATGCCTCTACTAATCACATGTAAAATCTGATTCATTAATTGGTTTATATTGCTTCGGTTTACTGCCACTTTTGGCTAATTGTGAAGATGAGGATGAGACGGATGAAGGGACACTCAACAAGGAACACCTAGGCTCAGATTGGGATTCAAAGCCAGGACCCCAGGCATCAAAAACCTTTACTTGCTTCTTTGTGCAATTTTCCTCTAAGAAAATTTTCGGCAGATACATCCGTGCAGTTATTTATTTCCAATTTCATTCATTTTATGTTGCTTTTCTTCCTCTTGGCTTAATTGTGGCAATGAGTATGAATGATGAAATTTCAGTGTACCACAACACAAAACAACTGAAGAGCACAATAAAAAAAACAATCTGTACAAGTTTTTGGCTCCATCAGTGCTGGTCATGAAACAGAGAAGCAGCAATCCTAATATCACTACTATACTTTCAGTGTCAGACAAGATGTGACTGCAATCAGTCAGTGTTGGAAAGCATTGGCATGTATTGTCATGTTCAAGTTTCAATTTGATTGTACTGTACCAAGAAAGGTTTTTGAAAGGTATGAGGTGCATTTTCCTACCATGTTTTGTAACAAAATTATGCGAAATGAACTGCAAAATGCGAAATAAACTTTTTCTGAAATCTGAATTATCCTGAGAGCTTTTAACATCAAATTTAGGGTTATATTCACCATTTTAACATCGAAATATCATTTTATGTACCAATTTGATTCCTGGAATATGACCAGTTTTTGCACAGAAATCTTGATGTTTTATTCAAAATAAATATGTGGCTCTGCTGATTGGGCAAGCACAATGCACACCTAATGAAGGTTTGAACCTGGGAGGGTGCCAAATCCTTTTTGCCTTCTCATCTATAACTGCACATAGAAGAGGGAACTACCCAACCTTAGACTTATATTGTATATAAGTACTATGAGAGAGGGGAAAGAGCAGGGGAGATTATAATTTATAAAGTATCCTGCAGTGCAAGCACTTATGAGGCAGGAAAATCTATAAATAATAATAATAATTAAGGATGAGCCAATACTGATAAAGCAGGGATATAAAATTTACTGATACCAATAATACATATTAGGGATGGACCAATATGAAATTTTGGCCGATACCGATAAAGTACCGATATAAAATTTACCGATACCGATATTCTACTGATCCGATATAAAATTAGAAATTGTCCTTGAAGAACCTGAAATGTTCATTGATCTCCTTAATAAATGTGTATTTCGTGGTGACTGCAGTGCAAAAGAAGTTGAATATTTAGACATTTACTTTTTTTTAGAAAGAAGGGCATGGAGATTATCCATAAAAATTACAACAAAATGGCAGAATTTTGCACTAAATTATCAGATATTTATGGACATATCGGATCGGTAAAATAATCGGTAATTTTACCGATAAACCAATACACCGATATTCCTATATCGGCCGATACTGATAGAGTACCGATTAATCGGTCCCATCCCTAATACATATTCTACAGATCTGATAAAATTCCAAATGGCCCTTGAACGTGAATAGTTCATTGACCCCCTTAATAAATGTATGTTTCCAGGTGACTACAGTGCAAAAGCAGTTGCATATTTAGACATTTACTGTTTTCAAAAGTAGGGAAAAGAGATTATCCATAAAAATAACAAAATGTCAGAATTTTGCACTAAATTATAAGATATTTATGGATATATTGGATATATATTTATGGATAATCAGTAATTTTACCGATACACTGATATGCCTATATCAGTCAACCTATGAATCTGTCCCATCCCTAATAATAATACTAATCTATGTGACCACAAAGGTTAGGTCTATCATAAGTGAAAATAAATCCAGAAGCATATAATCACAGTTTCACTATTAGCTTTTCTTTCCAAACTGCTCTGAAAATATTTCACTCCAATTTTAACTCAAAAAGTTAAAATATACAAACCTTTTTGCTGTTATATACAATGTCATAGTCGGAATCCACAAAGAGGATATTCTCTGGTTTCAGATCCGTGTGTGTAAGTTTGCTATCATGTAGGAATTTCACCGAGTAGCAGAGTTGGTATGATATGTGGCGCACTTGATCTAAGGTGTACGGTTGGTAATTATTATCCTTCTGAAAAGAAAGGGAAAGAAGAATACCAGAATCTTTTAGAAGTATCTGCAATAGTAAATAAGACAAAAAATAACTGACTTACGCATAAACTAAGGAAGAGTAATGAAAACCTTAATTTGTTTTCGTTTCTTATCTAGTGGATTTCTGTATGTAGGGTAGCACAAGTTTGCTGCTTTTTAGTACAGACCTATTGCGGATCTACATATATTTTCAACTTTGAGTTAGTGCCTGTATAAAGTAAGCAGTATAAATGTTGGGGTCCACGTGCAGTCACTTATGAGCCACTACGAAGGTCTTTCCTTTCCACCGATCTGCCTGCGAGCTGAGGCCATTGTCGAACTTTCTCCTCTGTTAGCAAAGTTGCTGGTGTGGTAAGCATGTGAATTATCTTTTACTGAGAAATGTCTGAAAGTTTTAGGTAGGGACGTGCCGAAGCTGATTACTGATGTATGAATCAGCAGAAATTGACATATCGGCATCGTCACAAATCTGATCGGTACCGATAACGCTAGAGTTCCACCTCCTAAAGGTTAATCAATAGCTTTCATGATGGAAAGAAATAAACTCGTGATACGATTTTCATGCTTAAATGAAGAGGCAGGAAATGATCAAGTTTACTGCTACCTATCAAAACCATTAAATAAACTCTACACAGGAAGAAGCAGCAGTCTACATGGCACATACACTGCCTCATATTTCTCCATTGGAGAAAAACTGGACAACAGATTATCTATGCGATTCTGGCAAAGAAAACATCAACTTAAAAATTTCAAATCCTGTCACTTTATTGCAAAAATTATTTTGAAATTAAAGAAACTGACACTTAACATGAGACTGTATTCACCATTTCACTAAAAACACCATGGTATGACAAGGGAAAACAGCACCAATATTCACTGAGATTTTTTACGTTCTTAACAGATTAGGCATGAGAGAAAATATAATTCATAATTGCAAAATGTATTTCAATTAATGGGCTCCTGCACTTTACACAAAGATACAAGCATTGTATCACATTTGCCTGGCACAAAAGTGTGTGGCACCAATATTATCTAGCACCAAAATCTCAGCCTTCCTAATGGCAAAATTAGCATTTATTAGGAAGGAAACAAAACAGATCTGGAATTGCAGAAGAGGCACGTGTAGTTTCTTACAGGAAGTTTTTACAGTAGTCATTTTCGATAACGGGTAACAGGAAGAAATTTTAAGAATGGCATTAAGATGGCTGCATGGTAAGAAAGAGATACAATGGGAAAACAGAGTACTAAAAACTAAAGCTGTGAATAGATGAGGGGGTAGATACTGCAATAACATGCTCATAAAACAAATTCTACATTATGATAAAGATAACAGTATTAATTCCAAATCTACAAAACTTACCAGGAAGTCAAAAACACTAAGTCCCAGCATCTCAAATGCAATGCACATGTGTCCGTGATAGTCAAACCAGTCCAGCATCTTCACACACAGGCTAAAAATAAGGAGAGAGATTAAAATAAATATGGAGAATTAAGGACTAAAGTGAAAATGTCACCTCTAATTGAGGTACAGTGGAACCCTGATCTTATGTTCCCACATTATACATTCAATTTTGATGATTCCAACATAGCAGAATATTAAAAAAAAATCCTTAATCCTTGATTTTACAGCATTGTAAGTTTTCCTGCTGGGTTCCCTGAAAACCACAAAATTGAGGTTCCACTGTATTACAGTTGCTAATGCTCCATTGCCAAGCTAGAAGATTTATCGTTTTAGCACTCCTGCCAGAAGATTGTCAGTAATCTGTGAGGAGTTGTTGCCAAATGTACGTTTTATGCAAACACTGACAGACCGTGATGTTGCAAGAGCAAATATCACTGAGCTATTCCACCTTTAGATTGATTGATTTGCTTTATTTTACTTTGCTTTTTGTGCCACTTTTGGCTAATTTGCAAAGATGGGGATGAGTGATGATATGATGAAATTGATGAATGCCCAGGACAGGATTCGAACCCAGGACCCTTGACGTCATAGCACGATGTGCTAACCACTTCTCCACGAGGGCCGGCTCCAGCCTTTAGAGGACCAATAATTTCTGCATTCATCACCACAACTCTATGGATTCCTGGACAACCTGTTACTGCTGACATCTCTAAATTATCACATGCATTTCAGATCACTGATGTTTTGTTGTCTTATCACATGCATTTCAGATCACTGATGTTTTGTTGTCTAACACCAACGATGACAAGTATGATACAAATTAAACACACATTAGCATCCAATTACACTTTCCTTGTATATGCTAATAAAGCTTTTACAACCAGTCATAAAATTAATTATGTTAGATACGAATCAGAGACTTGGACAATGACAGATAAAAGTAAGATGCAGGCAGTGGAGATGAAATTTTTAAGGAGTATATTGGGGAAGACTGGTAGGGACAGAATAAGGAATAAGGAGATACGACAGACAGTGGGGCTGGTGAAGTTTCAGGACAGGATAGATCAGGCACAGATGAGATGGTTTGGACACATAAAGAGGTAGATGCAGTAAGAGCTTACAATGCCCGAGGCAGGCTACGGCAAAGGAGGATGATGAAGTAATTCATTTTATTGTTTCACCTTCAGCCCAGTTGTACTTTGTGTGCTGCATGTGGTACATTTAATACAATTTGTGTTGCATTTCAGAAAATTATCTCTCTTCTAGTTTACGATTGTTACAATCATTTAAACATAATTTTTGATTTAACATTCTGGGAGAACATATGCTCTCTTCAGCAGACATTTATTTTTTAGTTTATGTTATAGTTGTAACAATAGAATACATTTTTTTTAAAAAAATACAATGAATACTGTCAATAATGTTATATTGTTGAAACCATAACTACTATGAAAACAAGCAATCTAATGTCACCAGGTAACTCAATATAATTTTTTCTCTCTCTTCTGTTGGATTAAATTTCAAACATGGTGGCTTACCACACTTGTTAAAAGGATAATTCCATAGCAAGTCTATATTGCCATTCTAGTTATTTAATTTCTTCCAGGGTTCTTCTGCAATGAACAAAGCCTTCCCCACACTTATGTGTCTCCCATTATCCATTTTTTTTAAAAAATCTCTTTTTAAATGCTTGTAACAATTGTAAACTAAAAAAGGAACAATTCTACAATGCAAGCAGTATGTACGTACAAGAAAAGTTTTCTAACCTGTTGGTAACATGCATGAAAAAGTACATGGAAACATGTGATGTATATCTAAAAAAAGGAATTAGAAAGTAACATGGCATTCCCAACTAATTTTTGCAATTTTGTGGTTGTCCTGAAAGCTTACTAGGGTTGAAAAGCCAATTAGTGTGAATATTTTGCAGTCTTCTAAAATACTAGAGATTAGAGTGGGAGATGAGCAATACTTGGTGAAAATACGACAATAGCAGCCAATTAAGGAATTTCTTAATCAGTTCATGATTAGGGCTTGGAAGTTGATGATCTAAAAATTATTTTCACTCTTAAAATTGAAACTAATTTTTCATGAATTACAAGAGAGTATTTGGTGTTTAAACTACTGAAGCAAAGGAAAAAAAAACAGTTTTCTTTATTTTTACTTCAAGGTTACATAAAATACACCACAAGGTTTGTCTATATAAGTAATTCATCATCTGTCAGAGTGGCCTTGCACGTTACAATAGTGTCATCTGAAAATTCAGTTGTTTCACATGCATCAGAATAAAGTGATAATAGTAGTCAGCAATGGAACCTCAAAGTAGGCTTCACCCAAATATTTTAAATTTGCTGGATCCACTGCCAAAGGTTCAGTTAAGAATAATATTGTGCTCTTGCATTGGCCATATTTTCGATTAATGGTAGACTTGCTAAAAAGACCATGTTAGAAAATTTAAGTATGCAAGTTATTGTAGCAAATGGATTTGAAATTCACAAAACAGGCAAATAGCAAAAAGAAACCTCAAAAATTATTTTAAAATGCAACAAAGATGGCAAAAAATACTGAAAATGACCTAAAAGCACAAAAAAATGCACAAAAAGGCAAAAAAAATGTTTTCTGGTTCTAAGTGAAGGGAAACTGACTATTATAAGATTTAGTATTGTCTTCAAGGCCCAGAAAAAAAGATGATTCTTCATCAAATTCCAAGGCCTATTTATGACTACAATAATGTGAAAAGTTAAATTTGTAATAATTAACGTTTCACTAAAAGTACAAAACCATTTACTAATGTAACACAGACTTATTTATGTTGACTGAAATGTATAAATATCCTTGTTATCAATATTTGCTCCAATATTTGTTGTTTTAGACCTGTGATACATAGTGCCTCATGATAAAAATCCAAATACGGAATCTTGTTTTGTTGACCAAGGTGATGAGAAGTTCTAATGTATTCCATCATTTGGAAAATGATGAAATGTAATGATGGGAACTCGTAGTACAATTACTGATGTAGTATAATACTCACTGCATGCTGTCTGGGTCCTTTTCAGCCAGTTTCTCAAGTGCGTTTATCTCTAATTTCGCTGCTTCCCTGTACTTCTCAACATTCTTTATGATCTTCAGAGCCATAACATGGTCCCTAAAAGCAAACATAAGGCATAAGACAAGCACTACATGACTATTTCACTGTATTAATTAGCCTTAAACTAATATGCAAATTCTTTTTAGATGTGTTCTGTACTTGCTCTGAAAAAAAGGTGGAAAGTTTTTACACCTTAGATAAAACTTGACATTGTAGAAACCAACAGAATCTTTGGCCAGTTTTTTCTGCAAACCTCCCCCCCCTGCCCACTGGATTAACTCTGGCCCTAAGGGAGCATGCTCCAATCTAACCCCCCCCCCCCCTATGCGGAACTATGATGCACAGGCTCTTGCGCCTGTTTGAACGCATGTGCATCTATGCTTCCTGGCGGTGCAGTAACTGAGGGCGAAGTCTTGTACTAAAGTGGATCCAAGCATGATTCCTGGTAGTCACATTTCACAGTGGTTTGGGTCCCAATTGGTTTATGCAAAACTTTCCATCGGGGGTAGGTATGTTCTTAATTATGGAGTGTAAGGGTCAATTCAGAGGCAAAGTGACCATAAATTGGGTCTTTGTGAAATATTTAAGAGTGGTCGTTGGGATGAATGGATAAATGACTGCCACTTGAAACTGTAGGGCCAGTCTTGATTAGCCCATCTGAGCAAAATGCAAACTAAAACGAACTTTTACATGTATGTATTCAACTTTACTTCCTTCCTACAGATCATTTACATCAAAACGAAAAGCAAAATAATTATTGGCCATTAAGAACCTCATTCACAACTGATGTCATTAGCTACATTTAACAGCATGAAACTTTACTGGCATGAGTCCACCAGTACAGCAAGGGTACGTCACCACATTCATTCACACTGTTTTCTGCACTGTGGGGGTCATTAATTGAAACAAAAACACTGACAAGCAGAGGATGTCTACCTCAGAATCAGCATATTTCTATTCCATATAATTACGTAGGATGAAAACCATCTAAACAAGAACACTGCATCCTGCACTTTCCTTTTGATTTTGACTGTAGCCTGGCTTTTCTGCTTTTTTTAAAAATGATTTTATAATAATGGGAATTTTCTACTGACTGCACAAGTCAGCAGTGTGTTTGGTCAGAAGTGTGTGCACAAGGAATCAACAAATTAAAAAATGATGTGACCTTTATGAATAATTGAATCAAAAACAGAAAAACAGCAAAATGTTTAACATCATTGCATGCAGAATTCGAAAAAACACAATCAGTTACACAGTAAGAATATAATCTCATCCTTAAATTAAAAAAGCAGTGGTCTTTTTAATGTTTGTTTTTTTGTCATGAAAAAGTGGATAATCCTCAAACACAGGCATTTTTTTTTTAAACCATTTCGTCACAAGTTTTGTTCCTATATCCAAACTATTGTAATTATGAATACATCATAAAGATACTGAGACAGAAATGTAGAAACTTTGAAATGCTACAAAAATGTTTCAATCAGAATCACCCACCCTCCCCCGACACACGAGAGAGCGCGAGAGAGAGAGAGAAATCTTCACTAAAAAAATTCAATTAAGGTTTCTCATTCACATATCATACACCCATGTGAATACACAAAAACACCCACACACAGTTGAATGACAAAATATAGCAAGATGCTCATGTTCAGTGGAATCCATGAGTATTATCGTGCAAACTGTCCATGACTATTTTCATTATTTTTTTCTTACAGCCTATGGTTTTAAGCGATTGATTTTTATGCATGCTGAAGCAGAAGTTGTCAACAGATTGTTTTGAGTTTTCTTTTAATTCTTGAAGCTCTTATTGGGTCAAATAAAGTGCACAAACATGGTGGTTGACAATTTGCACAGTAATACTCATTGATCCCACTGTACAAGGTACACTACTGTTCAGATAATGTGACACACTTCAACTGATAAACTTTATTTGAATTTTGAATTTGAATTTAAAATCTTGGGTGCGTCAGCACTAAGGCTATTTTGCACCGGTCACATTATACGGGGTCCAGCCCCTTATTGTTACAAATAACAACTCTACCGTTGCAGAACTAAAATCATAAAATATTAAAATCTTCTGACTTTCGCTAAAAGCTGAGGCAGTAAAGGGGCACTCAGCACACATAAGGACAAAAGAACAGGACAATACAAACAAAATTATACTGGCCATGGGGCCAGTCGCCAGAGCCTCGTTAGCCTTCAGTCCAGGGTGTACTAACGTGAAAGTGAGGTTGACATTTGGGTGTACTGCATGGAAGGTCACCCCTTACACCCCTGATAAACTTTATGTGAACAGGATTGGACATATGTACTTTCTTTTTCAGCCAAAGATATCTAGAAAATAACATATAATGGATGCTCGATGCAATTTTGCATCATTGAGTATTACAGCACAATTCCACAATGTGCCTTGGGTGTGCAAAGGTTGGCGAGTACTAGACAGTGTTCCGGTGTCCAAATATGAGGAAGAGTTCTGAAACCTGATCATTTGCATATTTTATGCTGTGTCTCCTATTTCTGATGAAGGTTTACACAACCATGCATGAAACCAGAAGAGTTGAATATGGAATGTAACTGACAAGTGCATCAATCACACTGTGCTTGTCCCAATAACACCTGCCATGGTTGCACCGATTTGGTTTATTTTACTTTGATTTTCTGCCTATTTTGGTTAACTGCAAAGGTAAGGGCAAGTAATAAAATTAAATTGATGAAGGGACACTGCCAAAGAACACCCATGGCCAGGCCAAGATTCAACCCAAGCACCCCCGACATCTTAACATGTTGTGCTAACTACTCTACCACGGAGGTTGGCGCAGCTATAGTTTGGGAATACCCCCCCCCCCCAATTTCATTTTTATATCTTGTATGTTCATTTTGACCTGTAACATAGTGCACATTTCTACACTATTCTGTTTCCCCTCTAAGATACAAAAATCTGTCACATTGTATTAAATTCTGAGGATGTCGACTCATGATGCTTTTCATATTGCGGCTGTTGTGAATAAAATTAAATGTTGTGAAAATATATCTATTACAATTCCAAAACTACAATTTTCAAATCACTGGCTATTCAGATGCTTTTATTCTGATAACGCGTGTGTATTATCTAAACAGGATGTGCAGCCCCTCTCGGTGAATGACCAGATGGTGCCGTTTTTGTACAAAGCAGGTGCCACACTAATTGAGTTGAATTCTTCTAGTGATGCTTGGAGTCATTGTTCGTAGTACTATCCAAGCTGGCAGAATGCCCTGAAAGTATTCCAAAGTGTTCAGATTGACAGGTTGTCGAACCTAACTGGTCTGTTGTAATCTTGAGGATAACCTGCTGCTCCTGTGTTTCAGGTTTAGGAAGTATGATTTTTAAAATGTAGCTGTCGAAGCAAAAATGTTTGCTCGAATAGAACATTCCAGAATATAAGATGGAAATAATGTACAGTATTCTTATTATATTGTAACTCACTCTTATGTTATGAAGATTGAATTATCACAATTTAACAAAATAAATTACACAATTCAAATAACATCAGACTTTCTGGGATTTGAACCTTGCTTCTGGACTACACAGCTCTAAAATTACATAGTAATAGCTAACTATAGAATGCAAGATGAAACTTGATTAGACTTGAATGTTAATAGCACCCTATCATACATTAGATTATACTCTGGTTGAGTTCAGCTGTGAAAATACTGAGATCATACAAATCAGGCTTGGGCCAAAGGGTATCTTATATAGAAACATTAAGGCCAGGAGGGACAATTATGCACTAGTTGTGTTTATTTCAATCTTGTCAGATTGGGCATTGCTATTTAAAAAAGGGGGTTTAGTATGCAAGAGAGTATGAATTTCTCTCCATGTTGCAATTGGAAACTTTGATTAGTAAGCTAGACACGATGTTTGAAAAATATGATTAATTAGTATTTTCAGAGTCCCATGTATTCCTTGTGGGAAATTAACTTCAACTTCAAATTACGGCTAATCAAATACGAGTTTCGACTTTTCCTTCTACTATGACATAGTTCAATGTGTCCTTTTCCGTCCATGTACTTTTCTACAACATTGGATGTTTGATATTCCCGAGAGAACGAATAAAATGATGGTCCCATAAACCTAATGCATTTCTCCTTGCCTCATACCACCATCCTGGCAGTGTTGCCAAACCTGGTGTGCATAAAAGAGCTACATTTCACCATTAATAGAGCTAAAGATGACTTTCAAGGAGCTAGATTAACGAAGGCTACATAAAGTGCCTCCTAGGGTAATTTTAGGTGTCAGAGGTTGCTATTACTGTTAGATTTAAAGTGATGGCAATTTATTCTTAGTTTTCACCACCTACATTTGGCGGCATTACTCATCTCAATAATCCAATGATGTTCATATGAAATCGAAAATAAAGGATTCCCGGATAATAATATCGTCATCTTCACCTTAGCCACAACCTATATATGAATATCACGTCACATGCAAAAATGTACACTCATGGCAAAGGTTGGTTGGTCTTTATGGGCCGGAGCCAGTGGTGGCATCATGGTGGGGCAGACAGTTCACAGTCAAACAAGTGCACGAAAGAGCCAGATCTGGCTCCAAAAGAGCGAAGTTGGCAATAGTGATCAGCAGCTGCCACAGGGAGAAAGACCTAGGGGAAATTGTCCCTCCTCGCCTTAAAGAAAAATTATACCATGCAGGAAGCAGGTTACAGCATGCGACAGTTCATTTTATACTGTAAACCCTCACCCGATGGGCGGCGTTTACGTGTGCACTTCTCAAATGTCAAGTGATGCAAAAAAAATTCACAGAAGGAAAATTACTTACAGTAGGGAATTTGAGTTTGCTTTGTTTGAAATATTTTTCTATTTTTCACCCTCTGGCCAACAAGCATGGTTAGAAGAAATTTTACCCAAATATAAAGTCAGTATGCTTCAAACAAATCTGTATTTGTATCAAGGCGGAATGCCAAAATTTTACATCATGTGGAAATTTGACATTTCAGCCAGAATACAACAAATGTAATATTCTATGTATATCCTTATATTTGAAATTTCTTTAAAATTCCAATGTTTCTTATAATAATAAATAAAAAGCTTTAAATAACACTAAGCAGATTGCACAGAAATTCAAATCCGTAAAACCTATATAAACATAAGAAGAAAAAAAAATCATCAACAGTTGCTCTGCAAAAATGATGAGAAACTTCAAGTCACGTGTTGGTGGTTTCAAAAGAAACAAATTGGCATACATGGCTTACAGACACTGGTCTCATAAAATACTAGAACTGTAAACGAAACGACACAATTTCTAGTGGCTTCACAAGCCATCCTTCTCCAAGTACATGGTGAATATTGCCACACCATGTGAAGGAAGCAGAACTTCTTGTTCCTCAACCACTTTGCATTTATGATGGACTTGCTTGTCTAATTCCATGCAATTTGGTATAATCTTCAATCACATGTTTGCAGCATGTATTATGCTTAGGCCTTCCTTTGCCACCTTCATTCCTTACCTTCGTAATTCTTTGACGAACTATTTGCAACTTAGTTATGCTTCACCCAATCTTTTACTATCCCTGATGATTTGTTTCTTTTACACATTTCAATGTATAAACTAGGTGGAAAATATTTTTCATATTCTGACTGGCCACCTGAAATGCTGTTGTTAGTTTACCTGTCAGCGATTTTATTATTTTTGTGGATATAAACGTATTAAATTGGCACTAGTTTTTGTACTGTAAATGTCAAGCAATAGTTCCTTTTTAAAAGCAAATCCCATTAACTAAGGACATTAATGAACCATTCCGGTTAATGAAGGAACATTTGCAGTTTAATATCATAAATTTTATTCTAGAACTTTATTGGTATCATGAAAAATTTCCTGTCTGTCCATCCTACTTGAATATAAACTTGTAGACAATAATTAATAAATGTTGAAAATAACCACAGGATGAACGTAGTAGAGAAAAATTACTGTACTTTGATCCAAATTTAGTAGTTTGCACAGGGGAGCATTTCTGAAGAATCTCCATTGTTTCTCTAATAAAAGATACCAAGATCTTTGCGTTTACAGTGGACAGATTAGAGAATGAACTGTAGGCCTTGCTTACATAAAAAAACAAGATATTGAACACTTCTCACTATGCAGTTCTTTCCCTTCGATTTCCATGCTGGGAAAATACTATACTATACCAACAAACCAAACAGAATTTGAAACTAATTCCCATGAAGCTCTATCATCTTGCTGTCTTGTCCATGTTGCAAACGTTAGGCAACACACATTTTCTAAAACTTAAGTTTAGTTAAACTAATACTTATAATAAAGGTAAAAAAGGTAAAGTGTTCCCCTGTGCATAGCACCACGCCATGAAGGCGTATAGGGGGTGTGGGGGTAACGCCCCCATCTTTCTTGATCCGGTCGTGAGTGGGGGTGATGTGATCAGCATCACGCCCCTGACCGCCTTTACCGCCCAGTTTCCCCCAGGTACCCATGTTATTCGACGCTGGGTGGGTGCCGGGGCCACTTTCACCGTTAGAAAAGTTCCCGGATTTGAACCGGCCGGGGATCGAACCCGGGACCTTGAGCAAGGTAGTCAGACGTGTTACCGACTGAGCCAACGCGGCCACCTACTTATAATTACAAAATAATTAAATTTATTGTTCGAGAAGCTAGGGATACTTACATGTGTAAATCTTTGACCTTCACAACTTTGCCAAAAGTGCCTTCTCCTAAGGTGGCCAAAACTTTGTCTGCAAAAGAAGTAAAAATTATATCAGAAAACAGCCACTCGTTCATCTTAATATTCTTACCCTTTCAACATGAAAAAAAAAAAAAAACTATAATTTAAAATTGCACTTTCGTTTCTGCATTAATTCCTCTTTATTAAAAAAATGTAATGAATATCTATAAGATCTGTAAAAGTCTTCACTTTATGGCCTCAAAGTTTTACTCAGATTTTCTAATAAAATTTGTAACTCCAAAATGTTCCAAACTTTACTACAAATAGGACACAAGAGAAAAAGTTCTGAATGATAAAAGTCTGATTGGCAATTCCAACATGCACATTGGAAATGAGTTTCTCCAAATTTGGAGTGTGCCGCATTTGAAATTATGATTTTGATGAGTTTTTCTCTTTTCAGACAACCTAGTTATTACCTTTTTCAACATATTTACTTAATACTGATCATTATTCTTCATGCTGAATACCATTGAAAAAGTATCTTTTCATTATCTTTTTTTACAACTTCCTACTTCACCCCCAACACACACCTAGGCCACTTGATCTCCCACAAACCTTAAGAAACCCCACAACCTAAACTAACCCCCATGTATAGTATTAAATTTCACCCCTCCCACTTCCTGGAAAAGAATACCATATTAATTTATCTAAAACTTCAAACTTCCCCATCTAACAAATTGTATGTGTATAAGTAAATATATATGATAATAAAATTAATATTAATGGGAAATAAAACTTGTCACTAGAGGAAAGCTATATTACTACAAAGGTGTATTCACGAACATCGGTCTTGTAGCACGTCGCCATGGCGATATATCAGGTGGCCATCTTCGTCGTCTTCCACAGAAGGCGCTCGAGAACTCTGCAATCGCCAACCAGCAGCCGCAACCGACAATCAGCATCCAGGTCATCATCAATCAATCAACCAATCAGAGTGGACGGACCCAGCCATTGTGACGATGCAAGTTCGTTGTTGCATGACGTGTGGATGTGCCATGGTCGCAGATTTCAATGCCGCCAAATAACCGAGATGCAACCCAACAATAGACAAAGAGGGGAAAGGCAAATGGTTGCCATGTCAACAATTGTCAACAATAGTTGCCATGGGAACAAAAATGCTGTTACCATAGCAAAACAATACAGATGGAGGCAGTGGCAGTTGCGAGGAAACATGCTTATGTGTCTGATTTTCTTTTTTTTCTTTTTTTTAGTCAACCATTGCTAAATTAACAAAACAATGAGCTACCACCACAGCCTCGCTAAATAATAACAGTATAATAAAAAATAAACCAATCTACTTTTTCAAAAAACAAATGTGTGCTGAACTGCAAAATTATCATTACATGAAAACTACTTCTTGAATTTCAAAATTTGCAACTTTGAATTCAAACAAACTTCTCTTACAGTTGAAATCACTTATGTAATTAAGGTTTTGCTTCTCTTACCAGTGCTTCCGTTCTGTAGGTCAACTTCATATACAACATTGGTACAGGGCACAGCATGCTGCATGGCACTTGCTGTTAGTGGCACCATAGGACTCTTTATACTATATTCAATGTTCCGTCGAGATTAAGTCCATCTAGTGCAGGATCGAAACAGGGATACGAACTATAACAAAGACACAACAGAACATGGACCCTGTTATGGATACATCACATCATTAGCAGCATTAGACAACCATGAAACTCAAGTTACATGCTTCTAATGTAGTTCTTTTTTTTTTTTCCAAAAATGTCAATAGGTTACCAAATACACTAGTAACAAACCAAAGTAACATTCGGCTGTTAACTCTAAACTTCATCTAAGTAATTATACACCTAAGGTTGCTTTTTCATTGGCTACAAAGCATAAACTTCCAAGATTATAAGTTCAAACTACACACGCTTCTCTAAATCGTGGACATGTAAGTGCATGGAAATGTCGCACCACATATCCTACTTTTAGTAAAGACACAAAAATACACATTTAACGGTAAGCTCGATATGAGTGGTGAATTATGAAATCTCAAAAAAGGACAAGAAACTACAATGATGATCGACAGTCTTGTGTATATAGTATGTCCAGAAAGTAAGTTCCGTTTGCAATTTGTGCCGCAACGGTGCTGCTATCATGGGCATCAAGTTGTTTGACCCATTGGCAAGGCACAGTCTTCAGTTGGAGGAAACATAGTAGTAGACACGCTTCGCAGTGGGTTGTGATAATGCAGAAGAAAATCGAGATGCCGCCACATGTGAAATGCAGTCTGTGATTCAATATTTGAATGTGCGGAATGCGTCAGCAGCTGAAATCCAACCTCACATTGTTGAGGTGTATGGGAAATAGATCACGAGTGCCTCAATGGCACAAACATGGGTGTGACAGTTCAACGAAGGATGGAATAATGTGCACAATGAATAAAAGATTGCAGAGAACAGACAATTCACCCTGTCGCTACTTTCAGTGCATTATCCACACTGCAGTCCACTTGATTACCATCCCAGACATCATTCTACAATACGGAGATACAAAGCACAGTGCCTCGTTGTGTCTGAACAGCGGTAGCAACTAAGTTGTATATTAGTCCAAGGCATGTGCTTCAAAGGTTTTTGTTCCACTTCATTTTGCATTTTTTTAAATTGGCAAAGGGAACTTATTTTCTGGATGGCCCATTCATATACATGTCAGTGTTGACACAATCTGATGGTATAATTTCCCTCCGCAGGGAGCAAATTTTCCCCTTTTCAGCTAATTTATCCCTTCATCTATGTATAATAATGTAAATAAGTAATAGCCAGTACAGTATTTTTGTTAGCCCTTGTTCGTATTTATGAAAAATATTAAACATTAGAAATTAAATATTAAAAATATTACATAATCATGCCAGATTTCCCTGAAGTGTTGGTATTTTTCATTAATATTCATTTTTCCCTTATGGCTTAAAATTCGGTCCGAATATCCCTGCAAAAGCGGAAATTTCCTTCATGTGGCAACACTGATACATGTACCAGTGCAGTGGGAAAACTGTAAGTATATTACATTATCACTAGTGACTGTGTTTGTATAAACACTACCTAACAACTATTTATAATGCATATAGCAACTGTAGTTTGTAATTTGCAGTGACAGATTTAATAGCAAACTTTAAATTCACGAACATACAACTTCCACTTAAGAAGCCTGAATTTATCATCCATTGGAACACACATATTTCACTTCATTATTAACAACCGAAACTCTTAGCATGAAAATTGCCCTTGCTGTATATATCTTTAAAGAAAATAAATCACGCTTTAACAAGATTTGCAGTGGGAACCGTCCTATTTTTTGCTTTGCATTTTCATAAAGGATGGAGGAAATTGGCATTTTACATTATTAAATTCAGAATTCTTTAAATTAGGAACACCATATCTGATGAGTAATGAATTAGCTCATGGCTCAGATGAACCTTTAGCAAACACCAGGGCAGCTGTTTTTTTCTTCTCTTTTGAAAAACTGCTAAGATATTCCAAAATATGAAGAATTGCATATGCGCATTCACATGACTCTTCTATGTGGTTTGCTTTCGATGTTGGGTAGGTATTATTAATAGCTTAACCCTTAGATGATTGAGTGTGTTTTCAGAGCGAATTTTAACTTCTGCATGTTTCTAAATAAAATTCTATATCTCTGAAACTAAGAATGCTAGAGTTACAAATTATACCTAGTTTTGTTCAGTACACATGGGGCTATAAGGCTATGCTATAAAAACCAAACTTTCCGTTATCGGGTAGAAGAAGAAAGAAGAGAACTTTTTTCTTTTAATGAAATTTTAAAATTCGTCTGACCCCCACGCTAGCAATGCCGGGATGAAAGCAAGAAAAAATCGATTGTGATTTTCAGAGGGCTGCCCCCCCCCCCCCCAAATATAATAAAAATGAAATTAACTGAACCTTACTAATTGTTAATTACATACCTCATACTCATGCAGAACTCAAAACATGTATATGTGAACATTATCCAAGAGACAGTATACCCAAAAACTCTCATACTACGAGAAAAAGCATTTGTCACTACCCGGCATTTAAGGGTTAATACGCTTTTATAGCAATGTAACTATTGCAAAATACCTAACCAACAACAAAAGCAAAGCATACGTGAATGCTCTAGAAGTTATTCTAAGCACATGTAATTTTTCAGATTTTGGAATATCACAGCAGTTTTTTGAAAGGAGAGGAAAAATCAAAAACAGCTGCCCTTGTATCAGCCAAAGTTCCAGTCAAGCCTAAAATGCATGCCACTTTATAAACTTGTCAAAGAGCAGCAATACTACTTTTTTCTAAATTGGTCCTTATCATCTCTCTATACGTGAAATTCTTTACCAATTCAAACATGGTTAAGGATTTTATTACATGGTACTGATTTTTTTTTCATTATCGAGCACTGATGTACAATTTCATTGTTAACTATTTATTTTTATGTAGGTAGGTGTATATTCCACATATCAAGATGACAACATTATGTTTAATATTTTCTTGAATCAGTGAAAATAGATTTTATATTTGATAGGGATACATAAAATACTATAGTTAGGAATTGCGACTTGGGATACCTTCACTGAACCTCTTATTAGATATGTATACTTGTATGTTCATATTTGTGTGATGCGAGTTGAAGGCCATTATTTCATTGTTTGTAGCTACCAGACAATCTGATAAAAATCACATTATATGCATTTATCTGAGGGCATCTGCTGGAAATTTTTAAAATTAATTTTTTACCTTGAGAATTAATTTCACATAATGAGGGTGTTTCTTAAGTAATAATGAAATGCACAAACTGCATGAAAATAACTGGCCTCACAACCTATTTTACAGACTTTACAAAAACATTAGGTGAAGGTTAACGATCGCAGTGTTTTGTTTATGGCAAATGTCCATATAGTGTCCAGCGGGAGACCAAGCTTTCTGGCAGAAATAATATCTATTGCAGATGTTCTTACCATTTTAAACACATTTTAAGAATAGTTACGGCATGTTGTTTCATATTTCACTTTCCGTTCAAATTATATTGTATTTCCCGAACTAGTGCAGTTTGAAGCAACTATACACATGTCTGGACTTTTTACAGAACAAACCTGCCTTCCAATCTACACATTCATGTAAGAACATCATTCTTGCATCACATGAAAACCAGGTGTAGGTGTAGGAAATCCATAACAAATGTTACAATCTTCAAGAGATGACTTACGGAAAGGCCAATTGCCATAACTATTTAGGCATTAAACTCGTGCAACTTTCAGAACGCACCCAATATACAGTATCACTTTGGAAGATTAGAGGGAAGGATTCAATTAATACGAACACTGATCACTATTATTCCAGGTATGTAAGATACTTGAAATGATTAACTCAGCAGAAAAATTGTCCAGCTTCAACTAACTTTTCACAGAACCCCCCCAGGTAATTTTCTCCCATTCAAGTTTAATACTATGTTCTTTGATTTGAAAATAGAACCAAATCATAGTTAACAAGAACCATATTAATTCCCTTAGTGACATTTCACAATTTCATAGAGATTGTTCCATATCTCTTGAAGATAATTTATATATTTTTTATTTGAAATTAATTACTTTTATTTTCTTTTGACAGTTTATTCAATGTCAGTCTTTCCAAAAACTGGGTAGTTAAAAAATTAATGTTTAAGACATTTTGTGTAAAGACCATAGAAAAATTAACGCTTGCATCAAGATTATCATTAATGTCATTTATCATGTTCAGTTTGGCATGAAGCAAAATTTGTAGTTTTATGAAACAGTTGATTGTCATGGGAATATAAGAATGATTTTGCCTCCCCCAAAGACCTCATATCATTGGTTTCTCTGCAGGGGACCTTCAGAGTCTGTCTCTTCATTCTCAGGTCCTGCTCTAAGGTAAGGTAAAGGTGGTACCTCTGTGCATGAGCACACATGCCATGAAGGTGGTGATGTGAAGGTAGAGCTCCGTGTATTCTTGATCTCTGCCATAGATGAGATGATCTGATCTGCATCATGCCCGGCCACCTTTACCCTAGTTACCCATTGATACGAGGCTGGATGGGCCTCAGAGCCATGCACAAACAGGGAAATGACTGGAAAAGTTCCTGGTCCAGATCACCTGCCTCGGGATTCGAACTTGGATCTTCCATATGTTAGGCACATACTCTACCAATGAGCTACCATGGCCCATGCCCTGTTATTCAGCATGAAATGCATAGTCACTTTGTAATCGGGAGGGGGGGGGGGCAGGTTCGATACCCAGTGGAGTCTCTCCTGGCTTGTACTTTCAAACTAAAATACTGGCCAAAAAAAGCCTGTGCGCATCTTTGGGGGCTGAGGGGGGTGGGGGGGTTCAATTTACAGTGAATTATATCAACAGCTGTAGCACCTTTTTTTAAAAAAAAAAAAAAAAACTCCGGAAATTATGCAATCGGTACGAGCACCTAAACGTTTCAGACACTTTATTTAGGGCCAAGAACTAAGTAACCGATTGGCTGCAGCCCATATGACAACAGATAAGGTCCCAAAACCAATTTTTATGTTCCGAAAGCATTGTGGAGGGTCGGGTGTAGTTCGAGGACCATAGTGTAGGTGTCCGCGATTAGACAAGGCGTTCAACGTATGTCTGAACCCCTCGTAACTTGAAAAGACAACACTGAATTGTAATAATTTGCTTTCGAACAAAAAGTAATTCGTAATTTACTAGTTCGCAAATCTGTTATTTAAGATTTTACCAAGGCAAAGCAAGCAAATACAGGGTTTTAATAATGATAAGCACTTTTTTTTTTAATTGAAGCAACTATTTACGAAAAACTTGCCAATTGTTAAAAACATGCACACACATGCCAAGGGCACTCAAATATCGTTTCTTCTACTCACAGTACTGTTAACGTTACGAGAAATTTCACTTTCTACCGGCTGGTTTATTACCGACGTGTTAATGGTGGTACCAGATTGCCCGTACTTTTGTTGATATTTTCGTGCTGCGCTAGCCGTGGTGTAAATATCGTCGATGATCGAGTACTTCATGATGAGGTTCTCTATTTCCTTCCTTTTGGTCTCCCTCTCGTTCGGGTTGTTGTTGTTGTCCTGCTTGGCCGGCTCCGGATTGTCCGCTGGCCGCAACTCCAAAGGCCTGAGTTTGGCTCTCGTAGAAGCTGCGACGTGACGAGACACCAGCCTCTCGCCCTGTTCGCTGTTTCTAAGCCGTGCGGTGCGCCCTGGGTGACGCGGGAGGCGGTTCACGTTCTCCGGTTTCTCGCTAGGTTCCTCCGTCTTATCTTCCGTGGCTGCTACGTTCTTTTCCGGTAAACGTGCCGACTTGTGACGCGTCGAACGAACGTAGTTGCTGTTGCTAGCTGCGGTGAAGCGAGGCTTGTACTCGGCGCCGTACCTGGCGCGGTAAGGAGTCTTTTCCCTCAACCTGCCGTCGTCTCGCTTTTCGTCCATGTTCCTCATGATGCTGACGTACGGGTAAGCCTTTTCCGCAAGGATGACGCTCGTCGCACTCTTGGCCAGTGCGTGCGTGGGCCCGGAAGGCTGGGGCTCCCTGGAACTATCTCGCAGCTTGGAATACTTCTCCAGATAAGCGGCGTACTTTTCTTCCAACAGCGCTCTTTCGCGAGCGCGCTCAGATTTAGTCGTGGTGCTGCTGCTTCCGAAGTCGGTCATAACGTTAGGCTTCGCTGGAGCTATTGTGAGCTTTACCGATGAATCGACCGCCGGGGTGGCAGAGGGACCACGAACGCGGGTGGTAAGGCGATGGATGAGGCTCGTGCATGTCCGGACAACGTCGGAATCCGCTAGCAGTTGCGTCATGCTGCTCGTAGCAGAGCGCGTATATTGCCGACGCGGCCTATGCGCCGCCATATCTCTCAACGCACCACACTGAACACCAAATCCGACATCAAGTCAGGTGTCGTGACCACTGGCGCTTCGTGTCTTCTGGCCTGGGTACGCAAAATCTTGGTGGGATTTCTGGGACCTGGATCCCTGTTGCCACAGCCCCGCCTACCTGTGCATCGGTGCTACACGCCGCGTTCCGATGCAGACGCGACGAAACATCCCCGACATCACGTTTCGTTCGACGCCACCCCCCAGCTGGCGATCATCTCCACTACGACAAACGCGGCTTCCACCCTTTTGTTTAATTTCAACCACCGCGACGTGACAACGCCGCATGGCGGGATGCACCTAAAGATACCACGGGAAGCTCGGGCTGGGAAGGCGCAACTGATGCTGTTTCCACTGCCAAATATGTCGCTAAAAATAACAAGCTGAGAGCAGCAAGCCGAGAAAAGCCTTGCCAGAACTGGGGAATGCACCTCCTACTTACTTTATACAGTTCCGGTCAAAACACCTCATCTTACTGCGTACAAAGTACTCTGGTCTCATTCAAAGAAAACGCCAGGTTAACGTCTGTTGCTCGAGTCTACTTCAGTTCGTGATTAATTTCACCGCGACTGTGTCGGTGCACGGAACGGCGAAGCAACACATAGATCTGGTAAAATAACGCGGCCTCAGGAAACAACGTCTTCCACTTTTCAAAATACATACGCACAGGAAACGTCCGAATAAACAACAACAAATGTTTATTATTGCACATGATGCCAAGTCGAAGATATAGAAAATTTTACGCACAGCACAAAACAATGCGTTCCTCAACGTGCAATCCGGAAAAGTGGGTCAAATTTGGTGTCTGATTTTATTTTTTTGTTATTTAGTCACTTTTCCACCACTTTTGGCTAATCGCGACGATAAGGAGTTATCACATGAAATTGATGAAGGTGCACTCACAAATAACGCCCGTGGCTAGCTTGGATTTGAAACCCAGGACCCTTACGCTAACCACTTCGCCACGGAGGTCGGCGAACTTATGTAGTCCTACAACTATCAATCATACTATTTGCATAACCACGTTCAAAGCATTAATAACCACAACTAATCCTTACAGGAAAAGGATCAATTATTCAATTAATTTGTCAGGGTGTTACAATTTGAATTCTAACATCCAGGGGGAAAATATTTTTATATTGTGTGTACAGACACTTCATATTTCGATTTTCCTCCTATTTTGAGCTTGTGAGATTATTGGACTCACGACATATCCACCGAAAGTTCAGGGTTCGGATCCTGATCCGTGTCCAATTTCAACTAATTAACTATGTTCATCGTTGTGATAGACCAAAGGGGCAGAAACGCGACGTATATACTACAAATGCTTGTAATATTAAAGTCACTAAATTGCAAATAAGAGTTCATACAAGTAAGCTTAGAGCAGTGGTCTTATTTATTGTGTTATTATGGTGATTCATAATTAGAACTTATTTCGAAACAAAAGAAGGTATGCGGCTATATCAGTGTCTTTCCTGGCCTATCTTCACTGAGAGACCAAGACCGCATACGGCATTTTCCTCGGTTTTCCATCGACGGAATTTCCGCGATTTCCAACAACTATGCTGACTCACGTTTTAGATAAACTGACAGTCGCAGGAAAACTGCTACCGATCCCCTCCCCTCCTCAGGCTTTTAATTTCCACTGTTCAAATAAACTAATGCCAGCCATTAAACATCTACGTCTGCACAGACGCAAGCCTGCTATTGTTAGCTCAGAAACATCATGCCAGGATTGCCAAGTTATCTTGAGAATCTTCCCACAGTTTGTGAAAATACGACACTGGTCAGTAATATATTTTTGTCCGAAATTAAATAAGGAGAGGGGTTTGTGACAAAGGAACATCATGCTCGGGTTGGGAACCGAACGCGGAACATGTGGCAAGGGCGTGAACCAACCAATCAGCGTGCTCGGTCACAACAAGTTTTGTAATGATGTTATTCGTAGGTCATATATTACTAAAAGCCACAATTCTTTCTGAAGACATAGCTATTATAAATGGACCTGCTGTAATCAGCACCATGCTAGTTATTTTAACCTCAAATAGCCCAGGGTCGTTTACCGTTCCTGTGCTAAAATCGGATCAGCCTCTCATGTAAAAAAAAAAAAAAAAAACAACAGGTTACGTAAATAAATTTTCGACTGGCCAAGAGAAAAGTATTCCATTGTGTTCGCTTGCAAATGTAATGGTACAGTGGGATGCACAAGTATTACTTCGCAAATTGTCTATGATTAAATTTTCTCATGTTCTACGTGTTTTTTAAGGGCTGGATATTTAAGTGTGCTAGTGCTGAGGTTTTCATCTCATTTCGCATTTTTGAAACTCTGATTGCATCAAATGGAGATTATATACATGGTGATGGATAATTTGCTTGGTAATACTTATGCATCCCACTGTACATGGGGAAAACGTGAGGTTCGTGGGTAGAAAAAGATTCTATCCCTCCTTACTGGTTTGAAATCCTCACGCCTTTAGTTCATTTAACAGAAATCATCTTTCCGAACAAGAACCTCCGACTTCAATAAGCAAGTCACTCGGGTGGATTTTACGAGAAATGTATAATTAATAAGCAAGTCAAACAATCCGAGAGTTATGGAATCATTCACTATTTCCCAATAGGGTCTATTATTTTTTTAAAAAAATTAATAGTGATTGACCTTAACGCAATCGCCTTTAACGTTCTACAGATATGAACGCTTTATGACTTATGTATGAACCAGCACTACTCCCGCGTAAAGAACTGACTGTGTTATCAGATATGAATCACTGGTCGTTTCTCTCGGAGGCAAAAAGGGGGGGGGGGGGAGGTAGAACTTCTCCACTTGTGTTTTCCTGTACACAACAATCATTTCACGCCACATCCTACTCTCAATTCGAGTTGAATAACCCTAATATTTTCCTGGCCAAAGTAATTCCTTGCAACTGACACGAATAATATTGAGTCTTGCGATAGTTAAGAGATATGTTTGAAAGTCGACTGACGGATTTAGGATACATGCACATAAACCTACCCCCTTGAAATAGTCACTATATTGTATAAGGAAAACCGACGTCGGGACTGAAAAAGCATCACGACTTGCTACTCGATATAAGGAGCGGGGTGCATTCTACGCTTTGCATCACAATGTTGTCACCCTAACCTGTAATCATACTTACAGGTGTTCAATTTCTATCAACAAACAATTATGGCGATTTGGTATAGCTGTCATGTCAAAGCTTTCAGACGTCTACGTAATTTTACAAAAGCAACGGGCAAGTTGTGACAATTACCACCACCACTTGCTGAACAGCTGTTTTCAAAGCACCTACGCACTTGTCATCAACTGACACTACTGTTCTTTCAGTGTCACGACACATGTTAATTCCAGTGTCACGACACAGGACTGATGTGAACGTTTCTAGGTTGTCACTGTCACCAATACCGAACATTGAACTTGTAGGTCGAAAGCACAATGATATCTCCTTACCAACCGTTGCAAAAATCCGAACGCGTTTACCAGGTACTGATTACATTTTAATTCTGGCCACCCTTACCTTAAAACCACGACGCAGCTGGTTATTTTTAATCTGTCAACACATCCATCTTTCATTGCCTGTGAGTCACAATTTATTTATAAAAAGTTTCCACATCTCTACATAGCATGCACAAAGGACGTTAGCGACGGCACATGCAGCTTCACTACCTCTCCCTCAATGCAAGGGATCCACCGGATGTGACCCCACGTCCAGGGGCTGGACGGAACCACCATGGCGGACTGTGGCCACCACGAAACGCCGACCACTTCGTTTCCCCATGCGACACCCGACATCTCCATGGTGCAAGAATCAAACATACAGTGTCGCCGCCTGGTGTTCACGAAAACTCACACCACACAAACAACTCTTGAGTTACCGACCTGCTTCCATCCTGGTCCGCTTTCCATCCCAGCAGCACGGCGCCCTCACGGACCCATTCTTGGCGAGCTACCATCTCCGCGAGAACAGGCTATTTTAAAAATAGCTACTCCTCTGCCATCTTCACGAACGATATGAAAACTTTACTCTTTCAACACGAGGTCAAATCCTGACCTTGACAACGTGATATCTCGGATTTGTATGTCGTATCACACCATCGACATCCTAATAAAAATTATTAAGCCTAGTCAAGGGGAAATTCACAAAGCACAAAATACCTTAACTACCAACAACCTCCCCCCTTTTGAAGCTAGTGTTGGCCAGTCATACACAGAACTGGCAACAGTGTACCTTTGCACGCTATATAATTCCCTTTTTGGGCGGCAAACTTATAGCGAACCCAGTGGCTCTTGGAAATCTAGAGAAGTAACAGACAAAACATTCAAGCGACAGAATTGGGGCAAACTTTTGGCGTTCCTCCAAGCGACAGCAGTGGTTTCCTGTTGTTTGTGTAAATTATGGTGCCCCACTATGCCATTTAACACTCGCCCTAAACTAAATATGTGCAGGAATGTCAACATACTCAATGGATTGTAATGTAATGGTTTCAAGGTGGAAATCAATTGAGCTTTCCTTTGTTCTATAAATAAAATCCTGAGAAAAATGTTTAGACCTAAAAGAGATGAGGAGACAGGTGAGTGGAGAAGGTTATATAATTTAGAGCTGCATAATTTGTATTCTTGTCCAGATATTATTAGAATGATTTAAATCAAGACGACTTAGGTGGGCAGACCATGTGGCAGGAATAGGAGAGGAAAGAAGAGTTTACATGATTCTTGTTGGGAAACCTGATGGTAAGAGACCTGTAGGAAGGCCTGTGTTGTTGCAGCCATAACCCTTTGGGTTTAATAAAGCTAGAGTTAGTTAGTTCATTTGTTTTATAATTTAGTATTAACAAATATGTAGTCTCAGTGGGTCAGGGGGGTGTAAGCCCCCTCTTGTTACAAATCCTTGTATTTAAGAACATATTAAACGTGACTGACCTCCCATATACTATCAGACTCACTCCCCTCTATTTTTCTGGTATACTCGCTCCATACATTTATTATAGCACTTCATGCCTGAATTTAGAAACGAGTAATGCAAGTGGTGCTCCTTTGACAGCATTTTACTAACTTACGACTTGCACACAGAGGAGATGTAGAAATTTTAGGACTTGAACCCAGGTCTCTGGCATACCATTCCATTGCTCTACCAAATGAGCTACCAAGCCAGCCCCATTGTAGCATTAGCACAGAGAACTCCACTCAGGTAAAACAGTGACACCAGAAAATCAAGACAGCCAGGGCTGGATCAGTAGCCCAGTTGCTAAAGAAATGGTATAGTATGCCAGAGACCCAGGTTCAAGTCCTGGTTGAGCCTGTATTCTTCGCTTAAATTTATGCATAGTAATTTACTTGTAAAAATAAGTGGAGAGGTAGTTCAACAATACATCATTTTCAATCTACCATTCATTCAATAGAAATGAGCACATATTCAAATTGATCTGGTGTTTACACACACACATCCATATCACATCAAAAAAATACTCTAACTTCATTCATATGAAAATGGAGCAACATTTTTTTTTAATAAGACCCATTATTTGTGGGAGATTTTATTTTAATTTTGTCAGGTTTGTGCTGGCCCTAGTATTTTTTACTGTTTTATCTTAACTGTACTATGAGATTGTTAAATGTGGCGAAATCGCTCGCTGTTTCCACAGTTTAACAGATATTGCGATAGTGATTGAACGTGCAGTTGCCATGTTTAACACACATCTTTACTCCATTGAATAAAAATCTGCATTAATTCGGTTTCGCAATGTGAATAACAATGCTAATGGAATTTAAAAACAGATGCAAAGAGCTTCCAAACAAGACCAAGATTGTATTTGTAGGACTACCCACTATGAAAAAAAAAGTTTCCCAAAATTGATAAGAACCTTTTTTTATGGCTGACTTAAAAAAATATATAATTAAGAATTGTGATTAAAACCTTTCTACCTGCACTGTATTTAAATTTCATCACGATTGGACCACAAGTTGTTCTTATTTATAGAATTCCAAAGAGAGGTTGTTTGTAAATCGCAATAAAATTGGCACCTTTTTTTTTTCTCATGACAAACAATCAAAGGCCTAAGGGTTAATTTTTAATTCGAGTCCATAATTTCTAATCTGACAGACCTGCCTGGTGGGACAATTCCACATTGAATTAGCTAGAATAGTGTACTGGCACAAAGTGGATTAATGTTATTAAAAAGTTAGCGAAAATATGAGGCTTGGCATTGGCAGCATTGGCACGGAATGCCCTAGCCCCAGGTTTGACACCTCATTGAGCATCTATCTTTTCTAACTTTACAATAATATAATTCTCTGTGTGTCAGTGCTCTAATTGAATATGTAATTCAATCTGGAATACATTAGATCAATCAATAAACATATGTTTTATACATTATCTTCACGTATAAGTAAATAATTTCTATTACACTTCAACAACTGTAGAATAGAATTGTCTTGCCGAGTTTTCAGTTTTGCTAACCAACATGCACATTAATATGTAGGATGTGCCTTGCATTCTAAATTTGATAAGGTAATTTTACGAGTGTAAAGAATGACAATATGTACAAAACATTGAAATAATTACAGCCCAGGTTGTATCATAATTATTATAAATTTTAAAAATTGGCAATTTTGAGATGTGAAAAAAAATTCTGAATTACCTACTTTAAAAATATCACTTTACTAGTTAGTACACATTGTGCTGATGCATTATATTCAAAGGTTTCTGGTCCAATACAGTGTGTGTTAAGATTATACAAAACATTAGCTTACACCTATGAAAATAACAATTCAAGCAACTTTATGCAAGCAAAACTAATCTATTACAGTTAAAATGAATTTGTTTAACTCTTTATTCCATATTGTACAAGTGGTAGTAGTAACAATGACAACTACAAACATTTGAAAGTAAAATTATAAAATTCAGCAACTGGTTTAGAATTGTATAGATGCAACATGAGCACGTTTGTTTTTAAAAATAACTTCATTATATTTTCATTCTTAAGAATGGCAAATGAATGTTCACTATGAAAAAGTTTATATGCATCCTACTAGCATGTGTATTACAATTTCTAAAGCAAATGGAATACTATTTTTAGTTTCAAAATATGTTTGAGGTTGCTCATCTATATTAACAATTTCACTCAATCTGAAGGCAAATGAGAGTGTGAAGTTATATAATGTAAAAAAATTGACATTCTATTGAATTTATAAGCACTCTGATTTAATTTTAAAGCAAAGTTTGAGTATTACATTGAGTACTATAACCAAATTTTCAAAAACTGCCGAACTGAAATCTGTTTTGATGCAAATCAGCTTTTGTGAATGTCATCAAAATCCGTAACTATGGGTGTCAACATCTGCACAATTTGACATACAATGACCCATATATGTTGATATTTGATTTAAATTGCCTAATTTGGACAGGCATGTTTGATAAAATCTGCATACCTTTAGTGCAAAAGACATATTGCTTGAACATACACAAACCTGGAGCAAAAAAAAACTTGAGGTAAAGACCAAAGTTCCCATAGTTGCTTTTTGTACTTATTTTATTGAATTGCAATGTAAATATTTAGAATTTGATCTTGGTTTGCACTATGTATAACAAAAACAATTTCTGCATGTCAAGGAAGATTTTTGCTGGCAAATTTTCTCCAGAAGTAAACTTGGTATGCTGATGTTAAAATAGAATGTTACCTTGCACTTACCTTCAAACATATGAAGTACCATGATTATGCTTTGCTTGCATGAAAGCTTATGTAATTTAACGAAGAATGATGAACCAGTTTCATCATATTATAACTATTTCTTAGAAACCTAAGCTGCAATTCACCTGAGGCAACAAATGAAATTGAATGGTGGTGGTTAAATTTCCTTTGGGCCAGCTTTTTACAAATGTGGTGAATGCAGGAAAATATGGCAAAATATAGGACTTCCAGAAGGGTGCACAAAACTATTTTCATCAAAGCAACAAATTGCAGAGTGAAGTGAAATCTATTTACAGATTATGAAAAATTAGAAAAGGTGAGATATTTACTTATTATTTTGTACACTTAACAAGTTTACAGAATAATTAAGAAGATATCCAAATCAATGGTAAAATGAATAATGAGTTAAAATGTTCACAAGTTGACGGTAATCATATTTTCTTGTCAATTTTAGCCCCTATTGTTCTAGTTGTCTATATCTCTCAGATCCTTCAGAGCTGTTAGCATTAATGTGGAACTATGGCTAACTTTAGACGCGACAATGAGGCACGGAAGTGCCATGTTCTGGCATCTATTTCGCACACTTCATTATTGCCAAGTATGAGCAACTTCCTGATGAATTTGGCTTTAAAAAGCAATCATGAAAGAACTGGTGGATCTACAGTGCTGTTGCAGATTTCTTTTAGGGACGAGTTATGTGCATATTCAGTTGATGAAAGACCAAAAGTAGTAATTAGAAGCAGTTACCTTTCTGCTGTCAATTTCATTTCATTAACAAATGAAGAACTTTTAACACGACAGTTAACTCTTTCTTTGCTCCACAACGTGGCCATGTGGTCCAAGGCAACGGGCTTTGAGCTCAGGCTGTGGGATGCATGCTGGTTCAAGTCTCCTGGGGTAAGCATAACTTTTCTCCTGAGATTTCAGGATGTGCACAAGACCAGTGGCCACCCACCATCATGAAGCAATTATGGAGCTAAGAATGAGTAGCATAACCAGGTCATGGAAACGTCAAAAACGACTTGGGGGTTATTTGTGCTGACCACACGTCACCCCGTAACTGGTTGGATGATTTCGTATATAGGTAGGTAGGTGATGCCAGCAGCATGTAGGTAGGCAGGACTCTCATGAACTGCTGCATCGTGCTTAAAAGTTTTATGGGAATGAGGAATCACATCTGTTGTGTGCACACAAATCATGATCACGTTTATTTTTGGCCACAGTTCCACTGTCAGCAGTAAACTACAAAAAGTAAAGCATTCAACTATTTCTTTCCACCTTACAGTCCATGGCTAATAGTGCAGGCCCCGGTGAAACATCTCCTCATGGTAACAAGCAATTCATGTTGAATATATCATGGAAAGGCATGCCCATGCTACATGTAGTTTCATTGTTGTACCAGTTCAAACGCTCCAGCAACATGCCTCAGTAATGTTGCTTTAGTTGAATTGCAGCTTTGGATACACTAAAACTAAATACAACAACTTATCCATCATTTTTAACCCAAGCAATTCTTTCAGTTTAAAAAACTTCCGGAAAACACCATGTAAATGCAAAGAAAAGTGTAGTGTAACAAGATGGTACAATGTGGATGGATCTTAGTGCAATCATACTTACCACTCTCCAGATTAGCACTACTCACGAAATAACAGGGCACCTCCGGATCCCGCCAGTAAATAATTACACCTCAAGCTGGATAATCTTAGGGTCCAAAGGCTTCCCGCACACCTACTGTTTCGGCTTTTATATTCTCGCTCCAAGCTTTCAAATATAAGAACAATATCCACACATCCAGAGATCTGCACTTATGGGATATTAACCTTTCGAACATTATTTCCCGTTTACTTATGCATAATTCAACTTCTGCATTTGCGCAGCTTTACAACACAACTGTACTAAAAAAAAGCCCTCATTCTGGGAGCTATAAAATTGCACCTACATATTAGATATGAAGGGTTATCATATGAAGTGAATAGTGCAGACCTCTACAAAATACTGCAGTTCAGCACACACCGTCATATTGACACACGTTTTGTTTGTTTTTCTTACAAAACATGGTTAACTATAATTAAGTATGAACTGTAGTGGTAGTCTTGCCACCCACCCTTGAAAAAAAATTACACAATGTTACTTACGATAATGAAACAAAAAGATCTAACAATCATCATACTTTTGCACATAAGCATCCTCACAGGAGCAGTCTGGGAAACTCCAATTAATCGTCACTGAGAAGCTAGAAATGCGATGATGCCCAAACGGGGCAAATAAATATAATTTTTCCTACATCAAACACAGTTTCCCAGGCTGCTCGAGCCACGAATAACAATAAAACTCCTTCCATCCTATGTATAGCACAAAACAACATCCCTGTAATTATCTTTTTTCAATTCAATGACTTTTTTTTGTCACTGTACTGTAAAAACTGCAGAGAATCTAAGCACTGCAGGAATTCAATTGGACCACGGGATTAGGTGTCATAGGTTTGATTTTGCTGGGAACTCAATCTAAGAAACTTTGAAACTTGAGTAGTGGCTTGGCTAGTTATCAAAATATTAAAAATAAAGCTCAGAAGAAATTAATGAATTCCTCAAAACATACACATGCCTTCAGTTGTTTATAAATTATATAGATACCTTAATATCCATATATATCTAAGCTGCTTGTAAATATTTTTTAAAACAAATATTTGCAAATTATTTTGTATTCTTAATTAGGGAACAATAACCCTTATAAGATGCATATGCATGCATATTAACAATTTACCCGTTCTTATCTTGGCCAGACTCTAAATAAGTGCTGGATTACATGTAGCAGGTTCTCAGAATGACAGTCCAAACTTCCAGCAACTAAATTACATCATGATACTGATCAGAGAATCAGTGTCTTGTCAAGAGATTTGTAGATCTAGATCCTGAATTGAATTGTTGTCTTAAGTCCACTTTAAGCGCAGGAAGGCTAATCGGGACTGGATGTACAGCTTAAAGTGGGATCCGAACCACTGTGCCATGTGCCTCCACCGGGTATCGAACCCAGGACCCTTTGATTACAAGGCAACGACGTTACTACTACGCCATGGGGGAGGTTCCAAAATGTAGATTCTGATAAACCAAAAATGTTAAATTGTTTCCTGTTCAAACTTGCATAATTTTCACTAAACATTTCTACATAATAAGATAATATTTAGTTTTGAGATTGCAGATACTTGGTAACATCAAGTCAATTTACAGGCAACAGATCCTATTGTGGTATCACTGACAATTCAATTCCATGCAGGTAAAACGACTAAAGCAAATGATCAGACAAAACCTAGACTGGTCCTATAGTTTAGCTGGTGGAGCATAATAGTATAGTATGCTAAAGACCCAAGTGTTTTAAAGTCCTGGTCAAGATTTCATTTTAGAAGTTGCCACATTTCTTTAATTTCTTACAAGATTACATTTTCCTTAACTTACTTTACTTAAATGGTCAAACACAGCTGCAGATCTGTTAGAATGGGATGAAAATTACTGAAACATGTTCTCAGCAGACATCAAATTCCTCAACAGCCTTTAAAATAAAATGAAAATTTAAAAAAGCATATTTCGGCAGCTCGTTGCGGTTTCCTCAAATCCAGGAAAAATTATCACACGTCTTCCTGTTGAACATCCTTCACTGTGATAATTTAGAATGGGCATAGCCAGTTATAGTAGAGCCACGTAAGATGTGTTTCGTGCAATGGAAAGTGGAACGCAGGCCAAATTCTATAACCCAAAACATTGAGAACCTTCCCACAAAAATAAAAACAAGGGCCATACAAACAGCCACTCAAGTTTCAAAGCATTTCTGAACAAGTGAAGTGATGCCAAGTTTATCCTGCAGTGTTTCGTAAGTAGATTCCCACTACATTCCAATACTCACCTGACTGGAGGAGTAAGAGTGTCTGCGATGATCACGATCGCGCCTCCTGTGCTGCCTTTCGCGCTCCCTGTGATGATGGCGGTGGCGATGGTAATAGTTGGAGCTCGGTGACCGGCGATTGCTCCTCTTGTAGCGCCGCTCTGCACTTGTACCCCTTTCATGTTGACGACTCCTCTGGATCCTTTCATTGCTAGAAAGAGAGCGAATAAACCACATTATGCATTATGTCGTAGCACGTGTAATACTATATGAAGCAAAAATATGTGATTATTTATGTGATATGATTTGCTTTATTTTACTTCCCCTTTTGTGCCATTTTTGGCTAATTTACGAAGATGGGGATGAGTAATGATATGATGAAATTGATGAAAGGACACTCACAAATATCCATGCCCAGGCCAGGATTCGAACCCGGGATCCCTGGCATCGTAGCGCGATGTGCTAACCACTCTGCCACAGGGGCCAGCATGTGATTATTTATACCGGACATTTTGCCACCACAGCTGTTTTCGATTTTTTTTCTATCCCTTTGAAAAGATGTTTTGCTATTCCAAAATTTGTAAAATTACATATGCCTAGAATTTCTTCTTGATCATTCACGTGAATCTTCGTGTAGTTTGCTTTCACTTTTGTCAAGATATCAATAGTTTAATAGCTATTGATAATATCTAGATTATTATAAATAATTTAATAACTTAATATCTAGCTATTGAACAGAAACCAGAATTGTAAAAATAATTAAAGAGCATACCCTCTCTGTCAACTATTATTAAAAATAATTAAATTACTAGGCAAAATTAAAGACTAAGACATTACATCCAACCTGACAAAAAAACTTAATATCTAGACAACAGCGAAAGCAAAACACATGAAAATGTACACGATTGTTAGAGAAGGAATCCAAAGCAAATAAAAATTCTCAGATTTTGGGTAAGGAAGGAAGGAACTGACAAACCGCTAGGGCTGTATGACAAAGAAGGAAATATAAGGTAGGAGTTTTTTTTAAGAGAAGGGAAATTCGAAAACAGCTGTCCTGGAGTCTGCCAAAGGTCCAACCAAGCCTCAAAAAGGAAACAATGCAAACCCTGAAAGATGTGAAGCCAATGTTCTGCTTGATAATTATCCACGTTAGGGAAATTATAAGTTAAACCATAGGAAGCTGTCCTAATGCACAGCTCGATGCACTGTTACCCTTTTTTCTGGTCTTCATCTTCAACGACGCAACAAGCTGTTTGGACCAATCCCATATCTTGCCCTCTCATGAGTGCAAATGTGTCAGGAAACACTTCCGATCCCAAAGTTTCTCACAGGAAGTTCCTTACCAGTCAAAAGCGGTAGTGGAACTAGATAATACCAAGTCTTCTGGCCGTCCCCCAACATTTGTATGCAACACAATCTAATTCATCAGGGTGTTCATTCAAACTTTGTAATCAAGACCTCATTTTGTAATGGAAAAATGTTTATTCAGAGTTCAAAAATTGCATATTGCTTGTTCTATTCTTTCCAATGATTAGACTGTATCAGAAAAAGAAAAACGGTTTACTTTTTGGTACGTGCAACAATGAGCATGGCGAAGCACAAAATTCCCTGCCCCATCATGCTTATGAGGGTAGCCATAGTGGTACTAGATATCACTAACGGAGCCTGGCTTCCTCACAAACTAAGGCAGATGAATTGCAAGTTACTGGAAGAGTTCATCACCACTTCACATACTAGCGTCAAGCTTTTTTTAAACCTCGGAAAATGTTCGAACTGCACTCTTCCCCGTGACTTACCCTGGCGACACTAGCGCCACCACTTCCTTGCCAGGGTGGTGGATCTCCACACAAGGTTCACGGTAGCTTATCTACGTACTATGGTGGAGGTAAGTTGTCATAAATATGCAAGCACTTTAGCTAACTAGTGTCACTTCATATTTTTGCATGTACCGACGAAACATGACTGTGGGCTACTGCACAGCGCACTGGTGGCGCCTATGTTGGTTTCGCTCTTCAATTCCCTGGTCTAGAGTTGCAATCTTGCAAAATCCACCGAAAATCCCGCCAAGTGTCCTTGCGTAAGAAAAACGTTTTCACACTAAAGTATAGAGTTCCAAACATATTTCCTGATGCAAAACGAAATTAGACTTTTCGGGAAAGTGCACGTGGATGAGGGAGGAACTTGTCACACTTTAATGTGAACGCTCACCGCACCTCGCGCATGCACAAGTTCAGAAGCAAAAACTAGACGACAAAACTACCCGTCACAGACTAAACGAAGTCGAAATTTAACATATTTGCTCTTGCCCTCTGTTCCGTTTCACAAGATAAAGAGTATCTAAACATTCTTTTTGCGAAGTAGTATTTTATTCGCATGACCCTAGCTAGCTAGCTAGATATCTCATACTCTCGAGTATTACAAATATCGCTGCCAGAACGGAGGTTTCCAAGTCAAAACGTATCAAAATTTCCCACACATCATTCTTTGAATTCACCGAATTGTGTTCACCATACATATCGCCCGATTTGTCCATGATCATGCTCTTTTAATTACCTCAGCCATTCTTATGGTTCGACCATTCTCAACGTGGGCCCTGTGCTGGCAACACTGACTATTTCCATTAATCACACTGTTGCTTATCTTCTCTTCCACTATCTTCTAACCACTGAACTGCGGGTCATGTCTACAACGGCTAGGTCGTCACGTGTCATGGGACATAATTTCGACATATTGCGGAGTAATTCGACACGGCTGGTCGCCACACTGTAATGTCAAGATGACGGCAACAAGTTATGTCACAGGGCTGGCTTTTTCGTATTTTGGTTACGTCGCTTTTCTACCTCCTTAGGTCAATCACGGAGATGAGGACGAGTGTTGATTGGCAATACAATAAACAAATCCAGAACCCTCTTATGCTCGATCGCGGATCGACCACTCCACACGCTCGGCTCGAGCTTACGAGGACTGCGTACTGCAAAAGCTGTTTATCTAACAAAGAAAAGCTTCTTTCCCAATTAAATTCCACATTTAGAGAATATTTCATGCAAAAATTACATACACGTCAATAAATATACTTATTCGTCCTAAGGCGAAGAGTGACAACTTTTCGCCAGTTGTGCATTTATTTCAATATCGTCGGAATAGTCACTGGTGCAAAAAAAAAATAAACTCGACTATACAAGAGAGTATGTATTTCTTCCCATATTGCAAGTAGAAGCAGTTATTCAAGTTGATTAATAAGCGAGAAACGATGTTTGAAACATATGATGAATAAAAATTTTTCATATACCCATACATTCCTTTTTGAGGCAAAAACGCAACTTCAAGTTAAGGCTAATAAAATGAGGAAATTTCAAATTTTCTGACAAACCAAATCTTCAATGTGTCCCCTTTCCATTCACGTGTTTTTCGGGTCCTCGCGTCTGGCTGGACACAAACTGTTCCTCCTGCCCTTAATAGTAAAGAAGTTGCTTTGGTTTATATAACTTCGCTTTTTGGCTAATCGTGACGAGGATGATGTGATGACATGATGAAGGGACACTAACAAAGAAAATTCATGTCCAGTCCGAAACCGGGACCCCTGGCCTCACACACGGTGGTCGGCTCCCAACGGAACATTTAACCTGTACTAGCCCAATGATACCGTATGGTATCATCAAAGGTAAGGTCGTACTGGCCCGATGATACCTGGTATCATGGGGCTGATTACAAAATGGATGTGCTTTTTGGACCTTCATACTCTTGTGTTTGGATGGAAACTCTGACACAGGTCTGGAGCAAGCCTGGGAAATTCACATTCCCATTGATGACCCCCCCCCCCCCTCCGCAACATATCCATACCACATTTCCGAACAGAGTTTCACATTTTGACTCGTTATTCAACTTGTATGGCACCAAGGAACATGAAACATATTTCATTCTCTTGAGAAACGTCCATTCTTTGAAAAGAATACTAAGGTTTGCGCCTTCTCCCAAAAATAGCGGGGGAAAAGGGGAGGCAAACTCCAGATTTTTATGTTTTTTCCATTGAAATTCGGGGGTCGCGCCCCCAAACCCCCTTTCCTCGGTTCGGCGTTCTGAATTGTACACGGTTGCATGCGCTGATGTTTTACCTGCAAAACAAAAGTTATCCGAAGTAGATTGCTCCCATAGTGCCAGAGATAACAATTTTCCTCCAAGGTTCAAATTTAAAATTCCTGCCGAGAAGCCTGTGCCAGAACGGGGTTACTTTCGTAAACCTGCTCGGCCGTCTAAAGGTTAATTAGGACAAAATGTACATCCATAACACAGGGGCATATCAGTAATACAATTTCCAAATACTAGCGAAAGATTAACAAATTGGGAGGAACACACCAGTTATTGTAAATATGTACCTGGTTGTCCACGGAGAGACAACTGCCAACACAGGCATTCTTCTATGTTGAGATCTCTGTCATCTGCTGCAAAGGTAGAACAAAAAATGCATTTCTTGCATGCATTCATCTCGCATGTCACAAGCACATGTACACCAGGCATGGACATGGCAAGAGGCAAATTCCATTTAAATCACACTTGTCCGTTATACATAATGCTGAACGTACTTCAATTAATCGACATGTACAGTTACCCGCAATAAAATGGCACACACATCTCCTGAAGTATTGGCTTCCCTGCAATGTGTTCTGTGTGTTGCCCAACTCGACGGCGATAGAAGAACTTCCTACTGAAAAGTTGCTATTGAAGTCTGTTCATAACCTTCGAGGTAGGCAACACTGCAGGGAAGCCAGTATTTCAGGATTTGTGTCCCATTTTTACTGCCGGCGACTGTACATTGGACGGGAACAATTCTCAAGTTACACCTGGAGACATGTAAGCCTTTGTGATAAAAATTAGATCAGGACTGTTTGCATGGTACAAAGAGATAGATAGGTTAGTATAATTTCTTTCATCTCGAAATTGTTGAACAACATAACCAGATGCAGGGCACATCAGGTGTTTCCCTCTACAGGGTGGCCACTCTAGGACCATGATAAAATTCAAGTATAATTCCCGGCTTTCAAGGAAAACTTTCCAAAAATTCAAGGATATAAGGCACAAACAGATGTTTTCTCTATTCCAACCTTGCGTATTACCTACTGCCTCTCATCCCTCACCGCACACATATATTAACAATATAATGATCTGTATGATTCCAATCCATACAAAAATTCTAATTCAATTCAATTAAACGGTATCTATCTATATATATATATATATATATATATATATATATATATATATATACACACACACACACACACACACACACACACACACACACACACACACACACACACACACGTATATTTAACTATTTAATTTAAGATACGGAGTTTAAATTTGCCATTTCACACATTCAGGCTCGATAATACCTCTACAAACAGAAGTCACAATTTTTACAGGTTAGACTAATTTACGAAAATGTTAATTTATGCGGATTTCAAACTCAAATTTACCTAATCAACTTCAAGATATACATTGTTCTGCAAAGGACACTAACAAAGAAAACAAATTGAGAGAATTCGGTTTTATTTTGATCGCAGCTTTCTTTTCCTTCCTCGATACAAATACAAGCTAAACAGTGAGAAACTTGCCTCAGGGCAAATTATAAATATGTATAAATTCAATGGGATTTGGATTAATAAAAGTTGCAATTTTTCACGTCTACGGAGAAAAATTCACGCATAGTTCCAGGAGCCAATAATTCACGCATAATTCCAGGAATTCCCGGTGAGTAGCCACTCTCATGAATCGTCCGTCAGTAATGCATAAGAATTTATCGTTCTTTTAACAGTTCGATAAATGCCCACACATACATTGACACAAATCGAAAATTATTGCGACTCCACAGTTCATTCGTGTTTTGTTTTTACGTCGTACACAAACATTTTACACCTCAACTTTCAAAAAATTTCCTCCCACAGAAAACGTTTATGTACAGTATTATTTTCTTGATTAATGCTTTAAAAATATCCACAAGACAAATACTCGGCGTAAGTTTCATGGCTCTGGATTTTTGTACAAACGTTACGTACGTTGTACGTCTCGGTTGCGTGACGTTTCGGACACCCTGTAAACACCCATCCTTTACTATAGACAATGTAGTCCAACGTGTAAAGAATTCACTGGGGTTAATACAGTGTATTGATTCATTTGGTATATATTACTTTGATTTAGTGCCACCTTTGGCTAATCGCGACCACGACGAGTGGCATGATGAAATTATGACGCTAACAAAGAAAACCAAGCCCAGGCTGGGACCTTCGGCGTCGCAAGTGTTAACAACTCCGCCACGGAGGTCGGCATACAGCGTATTGCAATGAAGCCTAAAAACTGAGGTTTCTAGATTACAATATTCAATACTTTTTTCAAGGCGCTGGCAACTTTTGACAAAAAAATCTCCATTTTTTGCCTACACTTTTTGTTTTCAACAGTACACGCACATCTTGTAATTATAGAGTGGTAAGATGGATTAAGTTCCCGTGCATATAACATCGTACCAAGAAGGCACATTTATGGATGTGGGGGTAAGGTCACAGTGTCTCGATCTCTGACATTTTGGAGGTGTTGTGATCAGCATTACGCTCCGCCCGCCTTTATCCCCCCCCCCCCCAACGTACTTATTGATTTGAGGCTGGGTGAGGCCGAGAGCAGCCTTATGCGGCCGAAAAGTTCCGACCTTACATCACTCACACCGGGAATCGAACCTGGGTCTCCCGTATGGCAGTCAGAACGCCCTATCGACTAGACCACCATAGGTTTTATTTTTATTGTTAACATTAGTGTCGTCATTCGGTGGATGCACCTTGAACTACTTTTTCCACCTGTCTCAAGATCGAAATGAGCGAACATCATCAGTTTTGACCAGGGACAGCGGTTGTTTACTTTATTGACGACACTCCTTATTAGGTCCGGGGACAACCAACATTCAAGGAACCACACTTGCCGTGGCCTTTCGTGACTCACGGTGCTGTTCGTGATTCTCAGACAGTTTCTCACATGACTATCTATAGTTAGCTGTCGGGACCACTCATTGGTACTCTTGAGTATCCTCACGTAGCCGATGGTTAGCGTTCTCGCCTTCGGTGCGAGCGGTACCAGGTTCGATCCCCTTAAAGAGTTTCAGAATTTGTGTTACCGCGGCACATGCGGTCAATCTGGGAACTGCTTTAAAGCAGCAGTAACGGATTCCGGTCTCGAAAGGCAGGAAGCATGTGACTCGATACGCCGACCACGCGCACACATTAAAAAATCCATTTTGCAGGACTTTTCATTTTCAAGGAGTTCCCATCATTTACTCCGGTGCAAGTAAAAAAAAAAGTTCATACATTGCGTCGTATTTATTTATTTATTTAATTAATTAAAGTTTCAGATACAGTACTGAATGACCATTTTATACTGAAACTGTAGCAACAAGAAAATAAAAACAAAAATATAAACAACAACAACAAAACAAGACAATATAATATGGCAGACGAAAAAAAGACATTGTTACACGTACACATACTGTGTTCTGACAAGAAAATATCGGTATTTACAGGCAGGTTATTATGTAAGTGGGGGAGCCTATAGTAAAGAGACCCCTGTAGGAGAGAGAGCCTTGTAGCGGGAATGTGAAATAGTTTTACGTTGCGGGTTGGCAGACATAGCCCCCCTCCCCCCAGGAAATTGGCATCGCTCATTTAAAGTTTCAAAAAAGCAGAAAGCCACTATTTTCATTGTTAATAACAAAAATAAGTTGTTAGTATGGGAACACAATAATCAAAGTAAAACGTTTTCTTATATTTTACCATTTCAAGCAACGAATAAATGGTTCCACAACTTTCAAACTTTCCAAAAATTAGTGCTGTATATGAGACGCCACACACCTTAAACTTGTCCCAAACTGCCATGCTGTGCAGTTATTTGAAGCAGAACATGATCAGCTCCGTACTTCTTAAAGCAATGGCAATGAATTTGTACAATCGAAGGTACTTCATCGTGGTGGACCAATCATAGGAAAGCTTCATTAAAAAGGCTTAAACTCATCCAGAACACGTCACACTTAGGAGTAGAAACTTATTCCGTCACACACACGGATTTATTGTCTGCAATAAATCCATTAAATCAACACACTCCTCACTCGTGCATGCTACTGTGATGCTAGATAAGGTAAGTAATCAGGCACAATCCCGTTTCTCAATTCCAATACACAGAATATGCAAAAAGGAGGAGAAAATACTTTGCATACCTGTATAAAGTTCCTTGTAAGTAACGCTGAACAAGGGAAAGCTTGAGGTAAAGGTATTTCATAGTCAACCAATAAACGAGGAGGGGCAATCTGGCGCAGATTGAAAATTTAAATACCCATAATAAAACCTGGATGCCATCAGATTCGACACGTTACTTTCTCCTTTTTCATGAATATGTGACTACAGTGAAACTGCTAAGTCGTGCATGCTTGATGATCACAACATAAACGGACAGGAAAACAGTAGCAGGGAATCGTCTGGGAAAATTTGAGAACGTGCGTGCACAAATAACAGCAATCTAATCAAATTCCAGAACGGCTTCACGGAAAGCAGGATGAGATAAACAGTTGTAATTGTTTATCTGTAGGGACAAGAATTTTACGCACTGAATAATCACAGACACTTAGGAATGTTATACTTTTCGGATTTGGTTTACCCCAGGTTTCCGTACCGGAATACAAATCAAAGTGCTCTTTTGGACTAGAAATAGTGAAGTTCCAAACGTCTCACGCAATGATACATGATATGCCCTGTCGCCTGAATTTACAAAATGGCTATTTGCATGTCTTGTTAAAAGTTAATTACCGTATTTGCCGGCGTATAAAAAGAACCTTTTATCTTTTAAAAGTAGGTCTGAAAAACAGGGTGCGTCTTATACGCCGATACTCAAGTTTTTGATTGCCGGTACATTCAATACTGATTTACATGAAGTTTCCAGTGACTCTTTATTTAGTTCTGGAAGTGAATTAGTGGATTTTGACGAAGATGATTACAATGTATTCTTTCCTAGTTAGATTACGTTGTTTGATGAAAGTAGACCTATATATTAATTTATATTTGAAATACCGTAATTCATAATATTCAGTGATAAAGCTTTTTCCTTTAAAGATGTGTACAGAAAGGTGGGTGTATTGTACGCCGGCAAATGCGGCACTTTTAATCCCATATTGTAGTTATTAATATGTTTAGTATGTTTTAAGGTCGCATTTCAAAATGTTCAGCTTCATCTTGGATTCGCGGTTTCCTTAGCCCGTATTTGGAAAAAATAAAGAAAAATTACTTTTAGTTCTGTATACACCTGTGCATGAACACTTTTTATCTACTTGCTGGTGATCTTTATATGAAATTTATAATTTTGTCATTTTCATGAGCACAAATACCTGACAGAAGGCAATGTCTTATTGGTTGAAGAGTGTTGACAGTATGGGATAAATTAATACAAGGAAACTACTTTAAATCGCAAATTCGAAGTGGGACTTTTGAATTATGCATGAAACCAGGTTGCTTTGTCAGTGTCTATAGGTAATGATATCCAGTCCGTCTCACTCGTCTTGCCCCAGAGTTTGCTCAACTTGAACTAATTCATTCCATGGTTTCGAAACCTTACGGCCAGGCGACAAACACATGCAAACATCAGTGTTATGCAATTCTTTGACAAACAAATTGTACACCATTCTCTCTCCAACCCTCGTTCCATGACCAAAATTAGTTCTAGGTCCATCTCATGCATATCCATGTTTTAAGGAGCTGCAGTCCAAAACAGCAAACTGTTGCCATGGTGAACTACTCGGGAGACCGGCTGCACTTGAATGAACATGCAATCTAACAGCTTCCAATATTATGTCTGTAAGACGATCTTATAGAGGTGCAAGTAGCCGTGGCGGAGTGGTTACTACAGCGCCCCACGGCGCCAGGGGTCCCGGGTTTGAATCCAAGGGTGGGGTGTTTCGTGTCCCTTCATCAATTTCATTATCACTCATCTTCGCGATTGGTCAAAGGCGACAAAAAAGCGAAGTACAATAAACCAAATCAAATCTGTGAGCAACGGAAGGTTGGGCAATGTTATTCCTCTCAGAATGTCGCCACTTGAGTTATAGCTATTACCTGGTCACATTGCGAACAAAATGGCCGACAAACCGTCCAGTTTCTCTGTAGCGATTCTAATATAGATGCAAAAACATTCATGATGGCACGTTTGAGAAAACTTTGTTCTACGCAAGGACGTTGAAAAAAATATCAGACTGTATTATCTCCACCTTATTAGACAATGTTTGATTAGATCTTGTCTGTCTTATTTAGCGTCGCTTTTCTGCTTTTTGGCTAATCGGGACGATGATATGATGAAATTAATGAAGGGGGCACCCACAAAGAACACCCATGCCCAGACCGAGACCCCTGGCGCCACGAACGTCGGCTATGATTGGACCATCTATATTCGTGACAAGTAAGATGCATGCACAACATGGGGAAAGCAAGAATCATCCTTTCTCTGCTAAAATTCCAGTCCGTTATTGTGACACTTGGAGCTTGCCTTAAGTCGCTTTCAAGTCTCACAACAGTGCATCCTTAATTACTGTTGCAATATCTTCACGCTAAGATACCTTGGGACAAGAGATGCGACAAAGCTTCCGTGCTTACAATGGAATTCCAACACTGTAACAGCAAGGAAGTTAACTTTCTCAGTAGCACAACTTCATCCGACATCACCAAATCATTTAAATCCACATTAAAGATACTATACACACATATTGCAGTCCGGGATTCGCTGCAAGGATTACATTTGCTTTCAGAAAAAATATTATTGTTGTTACTATTAAAACAAAAACTACGATTGAGTGAGTTTGTGTTCATGCAGATAGGCTAATCGGGACTGGATTTACAGTTTAAAATAGGACCCGAAACAGTACGTGCATCAACCGGTTAAAAAATGAATGATTAACGAATTGTTAAGAGCATTGTATACAAAGTTACTGAAGGATTCTTATTTAGGAGTGGTTCCAAATAAAGCCACTCAAGTCAGACTGTCAAGCAATTGGAGAACAAAGTACCGAACAAAGCATGAAGGCACAGATTATTATTTTAGGCATGAACTGGCTCTCAAAAAAAGGTGTGATGAGCTTTCTTGTGCAAGGTAGTTTAATGTGAAATTAAATAATCTGAGGATACAGGCCTAGACACCCAAAAACAATGTGTACGTATACCAACTGATAAGAAACGCATTCCCGGTGGAATCACATTGTAGAATGGTTCGGATCCCATTTCAAAGTAGGGTGCATGGAGTGATATTTTGTAAAGACGTCCAAATGTCAATCTCTTCCACGTAGTACATTTTGCAGACCAACGAGTTTCTGGCGTCTGGACTCAGCCAGTATAATCGTCTGTGGGGTTCTGTTGTGTCCTGTTCATCAATTTCATTTTATTCATTCTCATCTTCCAAATAACAATAATAATTCCTTTATTTAGCGGGCGAGGTTCAACCGTAGGATCCAATCACCCATAAGTGGCAGGAAAGCGAAGTGAAACTGAAGGTCCAGTCTCGATTAACCTATCTGCGTTTCAAAAAGTGGACTCAAGGCAGACGCAGTATGATTGATTCAATTTATTTTACTTCGCTTATCTGCCGATTTTGGATACTCGCGAAGATGCAGATGAATGGTGATCAGATGAGATGTATGAAGGGACAATCACGAACACGAGCCCCAAAGAGTAGTATCCTGGCTTTATATCCAGGCGCCAGAGCCTCGTTAGTTTGCAAAATGCTGTCAAGGGGGTGCAAAAACAATAACAAGCGCCATGCATCAAAACAATTAAATTGATGTGGAAAATATAGCAATAGACTAGATTATTTCTGGCACAGTTATTAGTAGCAGACCAGGAGGTGTCAATGCGGAAAACACTAATTTAAAAAATATATTTTGCGATTCTGCAGGTTTTAAACAACAGTTAACACTCTTTGACTGAAGTATGATTATTTATACGCCTTTCTTAAAACCATGCACGGACTAGGTCTATGGAATTCCATGCGCTTAATTTTTTTTAATAGCTTTGCAACTCGCCGTTGATCTGTATCCGTACAAAAAATTAGCTGTACCAGCCAGACTATAATTTAGGACTGTGCAATCACGTTATGCTGTTCATTAAAACTGACGCATGTACTTATTTTTCCAAGATATTATAAGGAATTCACACTATAAACGTTTAACGTTTCAGTGCAGAAGTAGGCGCCGCAGAGCTGTAGCGGCGACTGAACACACTTCAGAGGAAAAAAACTGCAATAAAAACACTCGTTAAGCAGCGGACTCGCTTTGATGCACTGCAAGTGACGAGCAGTTTAATGTTTAAATTATTTTAAATATGTTTGTCTTTGCGTTTAACTCATCCAGTTTAGTTCTTCAGTTTATTACGTTTTCGATGTGATTTTCCGTATACATCGCCCCTTTTAACTAATCGCGACTATGAGAATATGTGAAACTGATTAACTCGAAAATAACACCATCCTGGGACTCAGACCCGAGACCCCTGGCGTCGTATTTACGGGGAACCACGTCACTCCGCCACGTAGGTCCGCTGTTACGTTTCTGAATATCACGTGTGGCACGTAAGAGTAGATGCTAAGATTAACGTATGCAGGGTTTACGTTTTTATTGATTTATAGGTTGATTTGGTATATTTTACGTCGCACCTCTGTCACTTTTGGCTAATCGCAAAGATACGATGAAATTGATTAACGGGCACTCGCAAAAATCGGGATTCGAACTCGGGGGCCCCTAGCGTCATCAAGATTTACGTGTACACCCAACGGCGAAAGAAACAGTACGCGAATTGTCCACCACCATGTTATTCGGTCTGTATTATACAATATGACGACAATGAATTGAAAAAATGACGTCAATAAGCAGAGAACAATGCCTGATTCAAACCAACAGTGTCTCATTCCTTAAAACAACGCAGGATGTAGAATAAAAATGTAATTAAATTAGCGATGGACAATTTGCCTACCATTATCTTTGCCGTCGACTGTAAAACTGAACTAACATATGTATCCAGAGTATATTATTTGAACTAAAGCAAAGGTGACGCATACAGATTTTCTCCTGCTTTGTCGGCCGGCTGCAATCTACAGCATGAAACTAGGTTTTGTTAAGTGATAAAATTCGTAAACTGTAATGCTTCGACAATGCGACATGAAGTTAACGGACGCATGAAGCTCAAACACGCCAAATGGAATTCCTTCTTCAATGTCTTTGCCCTTACGGTCATCAGCCTAGCCTGTGTACTCCTACACAAGGAACGGGCTTCGAACAAACTGGTCAAGCCCTTGCGGTTAACTGTAACGAAATCACTGATCTTTCACATCTGGAGATAGATCTTAATCTTACTCTTGGGATAAAGGCAGTGGCGTGCCCAGGGTTTCCGAAAGGGGGTGGGTGCGTATGCTCTTTTTAGTAGTCCGTTATTTTGCCATCTTTTCCCGAGTTTGACGTTACATTTTTATACACTACTTGCTTCCTTACCTCTTTTAATTGGTATTTTTATATTAAATAATTGTTGTTGGTATTTCAAACACACATACTGTCAATTAATAATTTGTTCGAGCGATGGGCAAATCATTATCCGTAATTTACATCCAAGCATGGATTACTCTACTAAAAGCTAGATCTGTTCTGTTCACATTTTTTAAAGGAAAACTGGGCAAAAGGGGGTTATTACCCCCACCAAACCCTTTGGACACGCTGCTGGATGAAGGATCGTGCAAATCTTCCTCTCAATAACTACAAAAAATCTTGCGGAGTCTCAGGACGATATACTGAACTAGCGGTAAGAAAAAAAAATCCTCAAAATGGATTTTAATCCTGAAATAAAGTGGACGTTTCACTATTTAACACCAATTAACACACACAATTAAAATTTAAAACCTGACAAACTACACAGTAACACCATGCAAACAGCCACTTAGAAAAAACATGTAATAAACATCACGATATGATAAACTGACTTTGCCTCTAGCCATATCACACGTCACAGACACAAACAACATTCACCACCTCACAAATATCATTTTTCCCCTCACACAACAGTAGCCACAGCGCTGGTGAAGCACTCGTAGGTCACATAGTACACAGCTGCTTATGCCCGTCGCTTACTGACGATGAAGCCGCAACAGAGGCGAGGTCTGGAAGTCGCCCCGCCAGCGCGTTAGCTCATTGGCTGACAGAGAGATCCAGTGAAAGTGGACTGTTGCTCCAGAATCTAACCTCAAGCATCTCCTTCGATTCAAGAAAGGAAAGGTCGCGTTAAGGTCCACCTTGAAAAACTGACGCATCGACGTACCGTTGTCCGCATTTGCATTTTCTGTAAAAACATCGAACACACACGTCCTTCGTTGAATATTTATTTCGACGGCGATTTGCAAATGTAAATGAACACTAAATTAACGACGTGGATCCTTCAGTGCCATCCACTACTTCAGATAACTATTCCTTCCTTGCTTGATTTATTCAAGTCCACTTTATGCACAAATAGGCTAATCGGGACTGGAGCTGCAGTTTTAAAGTGAGATCCGAGCAACTGTGCCTCTACCGGGTACCCCTTGAATACAAGGTGGCGACGTTACCACTACGCCATCGGGGAGGTCCCTATCAATCCTTGAAACACTATGCCCGGTACATAGTGGCACAATGGTTAACTATTAAACTGTACGTCCAGTTCTGATTAGCCTGTGTATAAAATGGGCTTAAAAACTCGAACGATGTCCACAACCGAATAAGTTTATGCGAGAGACGGATTCGTATTCGTGAGGTCGCAGGTTC